>NW_024429191.1:72549044-73149044 GCF_017639785.1 Mesocricetus auratus | reverse complement strand
GGAAACAGATGATGAAGGTAGGATGGTAATGGGAAGTGACTGGTAAAGGTGAGCGTAACTTACTTAGCAACACTAAGCTGCCAATATAAGCTGCTTAAGAATTTCCTGTTGGCATGGGACATTTTATTGTAAGCAAGGCTATTCTTATCTATCTGTCTTTTACGTTGTAGGTGATTTAATATCTTGGCCTGAGATAATGCCAAAAATAATCCAGAGAACTTGATCCAAACATCCATAGAATTGCCATAGATACATTACGGCAGCTTAAGAAGGCTTTTAACTTTTCTGAAAACAATCAATTTCATTGTCCTCAAGTGTGTTCAACTGTCCATTAACTCAGTTAACCAATTCTGCTTGTTTGTTTGTTTTTGTTTTTTCGAGACAGGGTTTCCCTGTGTAGCTTTGGAGGCTGTCCTGGAACTAGCTCTGTAGACCAGGCTGGTCTTGAACTCGGAGAGATCCACCTGCCTCTGCCTCCCAAGTGCTATGATTAAAGGCCAGTTAACCAATTTTAGCCTGCAGTTCCTTTTCCCTCTTAAGGAACAGGGTTGTAGGAAAATCTGGTTGCTTCATGTGAACTCCATTCTCTTGTAGGCCAAGTGTGTGTGGAAACACCCCCCTGGTGATGAGATATACCGCAAAGGCTCCATCTCTGTGTTTGAAGTAGATGGCAAGAAAAACAAGGTAAAAAGTGAACTTGAGAGAAAGAGATGCTAGTGTCAAGTATTGATGGGGTTCCAAAGGATTATTTTGTTGTCACAAAAGGTGTGTAGGACTAGGGATTAGTTCTGTTTCAGGATAGTGCTGGCGTGGTAATTCTTTTAGTCTTTGCTTTGGGTGTTTTCTGAACTCTTCTGGTCATTGGCCCCTATGCAAACTCTTTCTTTGCTTCTAGATCTACTGCCAAAACCTGTGCCTTTTGGCGAAGCTTTTTCTGGACCATAAGACATTATACTATGACGTGGAGCCTTTCCTATTCTACGTTATGACTGAAGCGGACAATACTGGCTGTCATCTGATTGGATATTTTTCTAAGGTCAGCAGGATATGGTCATTGAAGCTTAAAAACCACAGCAGCATTATGGGTATTGGTGTTAGAGGACTCAGATCTCTGATGGGGAAGCAGATGATGGTGATAGGCTTCCTGTAAGCAAAAGTAGAAAGGCAGGCACATGTATTACAGATAGCTTCATGAAAATATTCTGTTCCGGCTCTTCCTCTGTTACCCAGGCAGGCCTGGAATTATTATGCAGCCTAAGCTGGCATTAAACCCAGGGCAGTCTTCTGCCTCAACCTCCAAAGGGCTGGGATTACAGACATGAGCTGGGACACCTGGCTGATACTGTCATTAGAAGATTCTAGTTTATTTGTTTCTGTGTTTGTGGATTGGAGCTATTAATTACTGGCCTGGACCCTCCCTGTGAATTTAAAACATCTTGTAGTCGAGCCAACTCTTCTGGCTTTGCCTTCCTCTTTGTTATTAGGTTAAAACCAGAAACGTACTCTAGTTGCTTGTTCTCCAACTGGGTTCATTATAGCATGGCTAGTCCCTTTCATGGTAATACCTCTTTGTCTTTAAGCAAGACCAGCACCGTGGTCTCTAGCACTATTTCAAAAGTACTTTTGTCCATCTGTTCTCTGTGTGATCCCAATCCAGATGACCTTTTAATTCCTGAAATTTCTTGGATCTATAAAACAAAGAAAAGTACAACAGAACAGCTCGGGAATGGACTCAGAAGTATGCAGTGTAAAGAAATTATTGGATAACCTCTACAAATATAGCTAGGGAACTCTGAAAGAGAAAGCCCTTTTGATTTCCATTTGACTGCTTTCTGTGAGCCCACACCTCATCTTTCCCTGTGCACATTTACCTGACGCAGCAGTGCTGCCTGTTGTACATACTTGGAACAACAAACCATAAATACTGTACTACTGTACCAACATTGCCTCCTGGCAGAGATGTGTGTGTGTGAGAAGCCAGTTCTTCAGGTGTAAGCTAGGTGTGAGACTAAAAGCTTTCGTTATTGATCTAAATTGGGATAATGGCAAGATGTAAGGGATGCTAGGTCACAGTGTGTGCTTGGATGGGAAGAAGAATGTTCTAGTGACCTGTAGGAAATTGTTCTTAAGTGGAGTCCATCCCATCTCAAACAGTCATAAAAACACCAGGTGAAGAACATGAAGCTGTTTCTATATTAATTCCACCCTGAAGGGCCTACAACTTAGGTGAAAGCTGTGACCAGACATTAAACTCTACGTACATGCTGTATTTTTTCCTTTCTTCTTATTATTATTTAATTTTAAATAGCTTGTTTTACATGTCAATCCCAGTTCCCTCTCCCTCCCCTCCTCTCGCAACCCCCCACTATCCCCCCTCTATTTTAAGGTCTAAATTTAACTGATGAACATGTAAATGGACTGGAGTATAGTGGGCTTTATTTCCAACACTCTCACATCTCCCTGGGCTTTCAGCTTTTCTCAGTTTAGCTCCTTTCCATAATCTTTGGTTTGCATGTGGTTTCTCAGTTAATACATAGCCAATAGTGCTTACTTTTCTTATGTTTTTAACTGCAGTGGCCTATTTCAATGTAAGGGTGAAAATTCATTTGATGGAAATATTTGTGTATATTTAAAAACCCAGTTGCTTCTCTGGACCTTGTATGTTCAAGAATGATTAATCTGTATAATTAAACTGATTGCTGCAGTGTGTATATATATGGCCAGATCCAGCTTATGACTTTATTTTGTGGAGGCAGGGTCTTCCTATGTAGACCTGGCTAACCTACCTCCACCTGCTTTTGCCTCCTCGGTGCTGGAATTAAAGGCCACCACAGCTGTGGTTATGGGTTTTAATGTAATGTAACAACTTAATTAAAAGGCAGTGTGTCATACAATTCATCTCTTAAACTGTGCAGGGCAGAGACTTCTAGTATAATGACAAATTTTGTGACTGGTGTAGTCCTCAGTTTCCATTATTTCAAGAAATTGCAGTCTGTCCCCATTTCCTCTTGATCCTTCCAGGCCCTCTTCTACAAATTGGCTTATTCTGGATATTTATAAACAGAATCAGGTATTGTGTGATTTGGTTGTATTTAGACCTTTCAGGGGGAATTCTGTTTGGTTTTCTGTCTTCCTAATGGGCAAGCTATCTTCTGGAACAATGTTTCTTTTGGGAGGGGGTCGAGACAGGGTTTCTCTGTGTCTTTGGAGGCTGTCTGGAACTCTCTCTGTAGACCAGGGTGGTCTCCAACTCACAGAGATCCGCCTGCCTCTGGCTCCCAAGTGCTGAGATTAAAGGCGTGCACCACCACCGCCCAGCAGAAACAAAGTTTCTTAAAGAGGGCTCCTAGTAGGTCTTCTCAGCAATCTTGGCTTTGGCATGTTTTTGGAGTTACTCTCCCTAAATTGGCACTGGAGTTCTGAGCTAGAGAGATCCTTAGGTTAATACCTTTGGCCATCATGATGTGGTAGCAGCTGTGAGCCTCATAGCCACTTCCTAGGGCTAACAGTAAATTAATTTTGCAAAGCCTTATGGCTTTTTTTTTCCTAAGTCTAGGATGGAGTGATAGTGGTGGTGAAACTTTTGGTCTCAGTGCCTCATGATCTGCTTGTCTGTTCTTGATTTTAGGAGAAGAATTCATTTCTCAACTACAATGTATCCTGTATCCTCACCATGCCTCAGTATATGAGACAGGGCTATGGCAAAATGCTCATTGATTTCAGTAAGTGATGCTGCTGACATCAGCTCTTCAAGGCTGGGACCCTGGGGGTGTTGTGTGCTCTTGATAGTGCCTAACTTGTAGTGGAAGGAAGTACCTTGAGAACTGTTAGTGAATGAGCATTTATCAATGAATATAGAACCTGGAGTTGATGCTGAATTAGTAGCGGATGCAGAGAATAATAAAGTAAGCTCGCCAGGATTATCCCATTTGAGACTGAAATAGCACAGATGCGTGCTTAAGGCTTAAAGCTGTCCTTTGATGCTTGGGATTTCACTTATGTAAGTACTTGTGGAGGTAATCCATGTACCTGATTTAGGCTTCGGATATTATACTCACTCTTCATTAATCATGGGTATCAGGTTTGAATTTGTCTGCCCAATAATGTGTACCTCTCTGATTCATGGGTCTTACTACATTTGCTTGTTGGTTTAGAGCATACACGTGGAGGTCAGAGGACAACTTGCATGAGTCTTCTCTCTCCTCCATGTGGGTCCTGGGTTTGAACTAAGATTATCAGCTTGGTGACAAGTGCCCTAAACTGTTCGTTTAAAATGTCTGTAAGCATTGTGCTGAAGTGACCAATTCAAACTCTGTCCATTTGTTTCACACCCTCAAAACCCACTTCAGGGGCATTACAGATCTCTCAAGACTGATCAGTTTGTGCAAGTAAACCATGTTTCTTTTAAAAAGACTTGTGCACTTGCCCAAAATCAAGGATATTAAAATCTAGCACATAAAGTCCATTACTAGAGGTAGAAATACAGGAAATATACTAGTTGTAAGATGTTTTTAAACAGAAAAGGGCATTAGACATAGAAAATTTGATGGCTCTGGCCAGAGGCTGTCAGGAAGCAAACTGTACTCTCCTGTGAGTAGTGGTTCAACATTTATTCCCAAGTCAGCATTCCCAGTGCCTATTGAGCATAGCCACTGTGACAAATGAGAACCAGCTGTGTGCTACCAGCATCTATGTCACGGAATTTTAGTCAAAGAAAGAATGGCTCAGTGGCTAAGAGCACTGGCTGCTCTTGCAGAGAACACAGGTTCAGTTTCCAGCACCCACATGGCAGCTCACAGCTGTAACTCTAGTTCCAGAGTGTCAGATGCCTTCTTCTGGCCTCCACACATGGTACACATACATAAAAATTCATACGTGTAGGCAGACACCCATACACACAATACAAATAAATGTTTTTAAGTCTTTTTTTTTTTTTTTTTGGTCATGAGTATATATGATGCACTTGTGTATGTTCACATGTGATAACCAGAAGTTGATAGTGTCTTCCTCTGCTTTTGATTTATTTATGGACAGAGCATCTCATTAAACTGAGAACTCTCTTCGACTAGCTAGCCTGCATGTCCTGGAGATCCCATCTATGCCTCCAGAAAGCTGAGCTTACTGGCAGCCACCATGCTTGGCCTACTTCTATGAGGATTCTGGGGGATCCACACTCTGGCTTTTATGATTACATGGAAAGTACTTTATTTGCTGAGCCATTTCCCTAGCCCCTATAAAAATTTTAAATTAATGTTTATTTGTTTGTTTGAGGCAAGGTTTCACTGTATAACAGCTCTAACTATCCTGGAACCCACTCTGTAGATCAGACTGGCCTCGAACTCACAAGATCCGCCTGTCTCTGCCTCCAAGGTACTGGGATTAAAGGCAAGCGCCGCCACCACCTGGCCATACTTATTTTATGTACATTGATGTTTTGCCTGTGTACATGTTAGGTGTCCTGGAAGTGGAATTACAGTTGTGAGTGGGTTCTGGGAATTGAATCTTAATTGTTTGGAAGAGCAGTCAGTACTCTTAACTGCAAAGCCATTTCTCCAACCCCAAGTAAAAAATTTTTTAACTAGACTTGGTGGATGGAACATATAATGCTAACACTCCTGTCTCTAGAGGATTGCCACACATTTATGGCCAGCTTGATTTAACTTGAAAGAAAGGAAGGGAGGGAGGGTTGTTGTATTTTGTAATTTGGATCTACAACACAGATATGGAAGGACTTCTATCTCTGTTCTTAGCAAATACCCATACAGTTGCTGTTAAAGCCTTTTGTGAAGGCTTCCAGGGTTGTATCTAAGTGCCTTGTAATAGGCACTTACACATTCCTCCACTCTTGTTTATATAAAGCCAGTATGTTTTCAGCAGCCACACAGAGCATACTCTGTTGAATGGCTGCCTCTGTGGTCCTGCAAAGCAGATGTCCTTAAATCTTCTGTGTTTGCACTGGTTTTTGCTGTTAGAATGAGATTTAGTGTTGCTTGGAAAAGTCTGACTGGGCTTCCCAACCATATGGAAGCAGAGACAGTGGGAAACATTTCACTGCAGATTCATGGTCAGCCTGGTCTATATATAGTGCATTATAGGCCGGCTATACTACATATTGAGACCTTGTCTCTAAAAAGCCCCCTCACCCAAGGGCTGGTGACATAGCTCAGTGGGTAAAGACACTTGCTGCCAAACCTAAGGACCTGAGTTTGATTCTCAGTACCCACACAGTAGAAGGAGAGAACCAATTCCTGCAAGTTGTTGTTTGATTTGCACACCAGCAAGCACACAGAATAAGTAAGCAATTTTTTAAGGCCCTCTCCCCAAATAAAAAGAAAAAGAAACCAAGTTTGTGGTTTTTTTCTTGGCAGGTTATTTACTTTCCAAAGTGGAAGAGAAAGTTGGCTCTCCAGAGCGCCCCCTGTCAGACCTGGGACTCATAAGCTACCGAAGCTACTGGAAGGAAGTGCTGCTCCGTTATCTGCACAACTTCCAGGGCAAGGAGATTTCCATCAAAGGTGGGTTGCACTTGATGACCGTGACCTCCATTCTGTTTAATCTGACTGTGACTGGAGAGCACTGCAGAGACCCTCAGTGCAGGGCTGAAGATCCTGGAACATTGGGTCCTGAGAATGGTCATAAAGTGGTTTTTCCCATCTGGAGTTGTTAACACTCAATTCTTGTAAAAACCAAGGGGAGGAGGGCCGGGCAGTGGTGGCACACGCCTTTATTCCCAGCACTCAGGAGGCAGAGGTGGTGGATCTCTGTGAGTTCGAGACCAGCCTGGTCTACAAGAGCTAGTTCCAAGACAGCCTCCAAAGCCACAGAGAAACTCTGTCTGGAAAAACCTAAAAAAGAAAGAAAAAACCCGGAGCCATGGCTCAGCAGTTAAGAGTACTGACTGCTCTTCTGGAGGAATCTGGGTCAATTCATAGCATCCATATTGTGGCCCAAAACTGTAATGCAACTGTATGTAACCCCAGTTCTAGACATACATGTGGGTATGTAGACATACATCCAGGCAAAACACCTATATACATAAAATACATACATACACACGTGAATATATGTCATTTCTTTTAAAAATCAGGAACATTTCAAGTATTTTGAAGCATTGGAATTTTAGGAAAGACATCTGGCCCTTTCACAGGAAGAATTTCTCTTTTGGGGGTGGTTTGGAGACTGGGTTCTTCTGTAGCTTTGGAGGCTGTCCTGGAACTAGTTCTTGTAGACCAGGCTGGTCTTGAACTCATAGAGATCTGCCTGCCTCTGCCTCCTGAGTACTAGGATTAAAGGAATTCGTGTGTGAGTGCGTGTGTGCCTCCACCGCCACCCGGCCACAGGAAGAATTTCTGATCAAGATTGACCTTGATTTCTAAGTGGCCCAGAGTAGCTCCTTGCCATTAAATCTGTTTTTGGACTGGTCAAACATTTTGATTAGGTAGCCTAAGTGCCACAGATTTGGGCTCTGGAAAACTACATGAAAGGGGGGCCTTGGGAGACATTGGTGTGGGGGTCTGTGCTTCAGTTGAGATCTCAGTAGCGCCTTTGTTACAGAAATCAGCCAGGAAACAGCTGTGAATCCCGTGGACATTGTCAGCACTCTGCAAGCCCTTCAGATGCTCAAGTATTGGAAAGGCAAGCACCTAGTTTTAAAGAGACAGGTGAGAGTTCCCTCAGCTGCCGGTGGTGTCCTCAGAGCTTAACAAAGCTTAGTGTGGCTGTACTACCCACAGCTTACTTCTCTTAGAGGGTGTGATTGGAAGCTCTTAGCCTTGTTCCAGCTGGCAGTGAGAGCCTCGTGGCCTTTGTTGCTAAGCTTATTTCCTCCCTTGTCCTTATCTGAGCTTTGGGTAATCTCTGTCAGATCTGAATGACACAACTAAGCATCTTTGTGTGGCCTAACACTTCTGCCCATCCATGCGAGTTCTCATAAGTTCTAGGATTCTCATAAGTGGTTTGGGATTATTTTGTCAAATGCCACCTCAGCTCATTCCATTTTTCATTTTTAGTTACGTACATGTAATAAGCATAAATGAATTAATAGTTTTCAGTTCTCGTTGAATGCAGAAATAGGAAGAAATAGATTAGAGAGGAAGGCAGTTTGCAAATTCAAAGATAATATCGTGATTTACCTCTAATATATTATTGGAACCTGGATGAATCTGTCTCTAATCATTTTGGAATCTGTTTTAAAGTGTGTATGTTATAGTTGCTCCTTTATTCTTCACAGGACCTGATAGATGAATGGATAGCCAAAGAGGCCAAAAGGTCCAACTCCAATAAAACCATGGATCCAAGCTGCTTAAAATGGACCCCTCCCAAGGGCACTTAAAGTGACCTGTCATTCTGAGCCAGCGAGCCCCAGCAGTAGGAATCCGTACCCTAGGGATCTGTCTGTCATTTCTGTTGCTCTTGTGATTGGCAAGTACAGTATCCTTTGGGAAGGCCACCCCCCTCAGGACTGTCCTGGCTCCGACCTTCGTGTACACTGCAGACACTAGTTCTGAGGAACTGTTGTTTCGGCCTCAGTGAGGTTGCCTGGACGGATCTGTATTAGGCTCAAGTACAGATCCTTATAGCACTGACCCAAGGAGTTGTGTTATGGTACTGTACCTGTCCAGTCACTGGTTCTTTCCTCATGTTCTTTAGCCCCGTGAGGTTTGTGTCCTGAACTTTGTGCTAGTGCTTTCTCCTGCCTGGTCACCAGACCTCCAAACACGGTTGCCACCGAAGGCCCTTTGCAGTTATTCCTTACACATTCTTCATGAAGGGTGGGGAAGAGGCAGCACTTGTGAGTATATGTATGTCTACTGGGAGGGGTCCATTCATCCTGGATTTCATCTCATTCATGGTTGCTTTTTTTCTCCATTTTTGTCAAATGGCTTGTCTTTGGTCAGGATCAGACTGACCTGAGCTAGGTACTCCTGAAGTGTTTCCCAGGAGATCACAGCACCTGGTCCATCTGAATGAGACGGGGTGAAGAGGAAGAAGAGGTGGTGATTTCATGTTTCCTTTGTATTCCCTTATGGGCACTAGGGCAGTATCTTGTTGGAAGGAAATGGTTAATTTTTTTTCCACAGCAGAAAATGCCCCCTCTTTCTTTTTTTATTTCCTGCCCCCTTTTATGTAACAGTTTCCCTTCATGTTAATTGGTTAATCACACTGCAGATATTCCCACCTGCCTTTGCCAGTCTGGTATAGGGTGGCTGTACTTCCACATAAGTTGCACTGATTTTGTCCAGAGCTTCCTGGGAGAAGTGGAAAGTGCTTGAAAATGACTTCTGTTTCTCAGCCCATGACTCAGCAAGACAGAGTGGCCACACCGCCTTGGTTTGCTTCCCCTTTCAACAGTGCCTCCCCCTACAACAGGCTGAAGTGCTTCTGTCCCTCCAAGAACTTCATTTCCCTTTTGGGACTTGCCACCATCATCCTGTTCTCTGGTTTCCTATTTTTGGTGGTGTTAAGTGAAGGAAGAACTGTTCCCTCTAATTTCTCCCTGTCCCGTTATATAACCTGCTATCTTGGGGCAGCTTTTGATGTCTGACATGTCACCCTTCCCAGCGTGGTCTCCTCCAGCACTGCTGTCTTCATGTGGCACCCTCACCACAACCCTAACTCTGGTCATTTGTGCCTTTCTCTTGTCATCGCTGTACACTACTAATACTCACTGTGGGTTGGAGGGAGCTGATTTTAAGCATGTTCAGTGGCAGCTCTCCTCCAGTTTCAGTGTCACTGTTAAAATTTATCCAAATGCCGCTTCACTGGGGGTTTTTCTTAAGGGTAAAGGCCTTTTACAGATGCTGAACCCTTCCCCACATGTGGTAGAATGTGCTCTTCTGTATCTATTCAATAAAGCATGTTCTCTGCTCATGTCTGATTAATCTGAGGCTTGTTTATATGTGGAAGTGGCGTGATTGATCTGTGGCTAATGGCTCAGTTAAGTATTAGGAGTGGGGTTTGTAGCTGTGGATCATTTTCCCCAGTGAAACAGATTGTTGACAGAGTGAGCATTTACTCTGTACTCAATTGGTAGAACAAATTGAATCTGCCTCTATTTGGCTCCAGGAACTAGTTGTGCACAACAGTGGCTAGCTAGTGTAACATTCTTAGACTCTTCTGCCTCTTGTTTGGGGGTGGAACTAGTGGGAGGTTGAGGTAGGTGGGGGTACCATGAATGCTTATAGGAGGCAGAAACAAATATGTTTTTTTTTTCTCCACTATGTCCACCAGTTGCGAGCCCTGCCATCTCTAATCATTACCCAGCCCAGATTGTGCTTCTGGAATAGTCATATTTTGCTTGTGTTTACTCGTGCAGGAATAGGGAGGTTCAGTGCTACCATTTGTATGGTGGAAGAGGAGCTATGTTTGCTGAAGTAGTTTTGCTCACTGGCAGACTTTCCTACTGCAGTTGGGAAATGCAGTGAAGAAAAATTGCTTCCCCTTCTATTCATCTTAGAACAGGATTTGTTCAAATTTCCGTGTTGTAAACATTTACAAAGGGAAATTTTGTTTGTTTACAGATTAAAAGGTAATTAACAGCCAGGCGGTGGTGGCGCATGCTTTTTATTCCAACACTTGGGAGGCAGAGGCAGGCGAATCTCTGTGAATTCGAGGCCAGCCTGGTCTACAAAGCTACACAGAGAAACCCTGACTTGAAAAAAAAATCCAAATAAATAAATAAATGATTAGTTAAAGTGCTTGTTCTTCTAACAGTGTCAAGCAGCAGGGCTCTGAGCCACCATCTTCTTTTCTGTTTGTTTCTGGCCTTTGGGAAGCTGAAAAACAAATTAAGGTGTGTGTTTGTACACCTATGCAAATATGCACACATCTGTTTATAGTTCAGGAAATTGCCTTTGCTGTCCCTTCCCAGACATGGGAAGCCTAATTTGAGAAGCCTACTTTGGTTAAAGTAGGAAACATTTCGGCTGCTTTGTCCTGACTCAGGACTCTGAACTAGTTCTTGGAATGTGCTTGAATGCAAAGAACCAGTTCTGGTGAGTATGAAGTATAGAGGAAGGTCTTGCTCACTGGCTGCTGGGCCTCACAGGGTGTCTTGAGAATAGAAGATGAAAACACCTTTGCTAAATAATAGCATGTGATGTGTGCTAGGAATTGGATCTCAACTGGTTTTACTTTCAGGTCTTTTGGCCACAAGCTTGCAAATGACTGCCTCTCCCAGACTGATGGGGGGAGTGTAAATTGCTCACTTCCTTTGTGGTCTCTTAAGCAGTGCCAATGAATGTCACTAAACCAGAAACAAGGCTGGGCAGTGAGGAAAATGCCCCCCTGAGCGAAGCGTCAGTTTGTTGTTCTCCTGTGCCGTGTCTTCAGGTACATGTTCGGACGCCCAGGCTTTGTTTACTTGAGCCTTGGAGTAGAGAAAATAACCTGGGCTGTTGACCACTTTAGCTCTGTGGTGCCTCCCAAGTGTTACTTGTGAGAGATAAACATCTCTATTCTCTACAAGTCACGTTCCAGTAGAGTTTGTTTCTGGAAACGGCTTACCGTGGACTTCTTACCTCACAGTATAGAGTGTGCTAGATACTGCTGCATCCCTGTGTGTGTGGAGGCCCTTGAGAGTGGCTCACTTTCCTCAAGTGTGAGTCCGACTTGGGATTTTGAAGTGGTAGTTTGGTGCTTGTAGACTAGAAGCAGAAACTGGCCTGCAGCATTTGGAGAGACTAGGCAGGACTGAGGCACCCCAACTGACAGCACCAAAAACCCACACTTGGGGCTCTTGAAGATGTCACTCCCAACCTAGCTCAGGAATTCACAGGTTGTCCTTGAATTTCTGATCCTCCTGCCTCCACCTCGAATGTTGGGGTTTTAGGTCTGTGGCACCACACTCACTTGAGACTGACTTACTGAGTTTCAGAACTATAACTGTCTACTCGGGGTAGCCACTATTTTAGTTACCTATACTGTGTAGCTCTCTGGAGACTGATTCCTCGGAAACACCACTATACTGAGGGACGAGCTCAGTACTTGGAGCACCAACATCGTTTTACCACTTAGCAGAATGGGCCTGGAAAGAAGTGGAGAACACTGAGAGGCAGCCGAACGCATGGATCCTGACTAGAAACCTTTACAAGGAAACTGGTGTGGCCACTGCACTAGAAATCACTCAGATGGAAAGTGTTGTATGCAGAGATGAGGAACTTGGGTAACATGCCAGGTTTGAAAGGAGGTAAGTGCACACAAGTAGGCTTTCAGAGTGGGTACATCTCAGCTCTCCCAAAAGCCATCAAGGCTTCCAAGACTTTCAAATTCTCAGTGGTGTCTGAGCTCCCATCAGGTACTAGCCTACCCCATGAATTTTATTTTTCCTAAACCTCCCAAACTTGAAACATCAGAATAAAAGACGTCTCCCTTGCTGAGTCTCAAGTGGGGTGACTGTAGGGACCCATCCTGGGATGACAGCCAAGGTGGGGTGTGTGTGCATCTGTGGTTAGAATGTACACCTGGGATGCAGCGTTACCAACTGGGAGATTCTGCTGCAAAGACACTCTCCGAGGAAGAAGCCCACACTGTCCCCTACTCTCCTATTCATCCCTATGTGTGAGAAGGAAGAAATGCTTGAGGTTGGCTTGGACCTTTAGGTAAACAGGAAGTCTTAGAGCAGGTTTATTATAGGTCTAGTAAAAGCAGGCTGGCTGGGAATGGTGTACAGAGCTGTAATCTAGCACTCAGGAGGCTGAACTTGGAGGAGGATTGCAAGTTCAGATTTCTTAGGCTGCCCTGTCCCAAGAAAAAAGGAAAGCAAAGACTTTTTTTGTTTGTTTTCGAGACAGGGTTTCTCTGTGGCTTTGGAGGCTGTCCTGGAACTCTCTTTGTAGACCAGGCTGGTCTCGAACTCACAGATCTGCCTGCCTCTGCCTCCCAAGTACTGGGATTAAAAGTGTATGCCGCCACTACCTGACCCACAAAGACTATTTTTTTTTTTTTTTTTTGAGACAGGGTTTCTGTATTGTTTTGGAGCCTGTCCTGGAACTCACTCGGTAGACCAGGCTTGGTCTCGAACTCACAGAGATCCACCTGCCTCTGCCTCCCGAGTGCTGGGATTAAAGGCTTGCGCCACCACCGTTTGACCACAAAGACTATCTTAATGGTAGTCTTGATTAATTTAGTCACCTCCCTCCAGTAGCCTCTGCTGTCACCACCCAGGCATTCAAATGTCTACCTTCCTGTTCAATATACCCTACCCCCACCCACCCCTGTCACACAGAGAGGAGACCAAGTGCCCAGGGGAAATAATCATTTTCTCTTTGGAATGAGGGACACAGAAGATAAACATTTTTTTTTTTTGGTGGGCCAATGAATGAGCTAATGAACTTCATTTGCTGTTAACCCTACCCACATAATTTCAGTGGATTTCTGGTTTAGCCCCTATCATTTATGTTCCCGTGTGTATACACAACATAAGAAGGCTAGAAAACAATTCTTGAGTATTGTTTCTCAGGTGCCAAACACTTGTGGTTTTGTTTGGTTGGTTGGTTTTTGTTTTTTTCGAGACAGGGTTTTCTCTGTATTGTTTTGGAGCCTGTCCTGGAACTCACTCGGTAGACCAGGCTTGGTCTCGAACTCACAGAGATCCACCTGCCTCTGCCTCCCGAGTGCTGGGATTAAAGGCTTGCGCCACCACCGCCCGGCTCAAACACTTGGCGTTTTAAGGCCAGGTCTCTCTGGCATAGAGCTCACCTGTCTCTGCCCTCTGCCCCCAGCACCATGATTACAAACACTATCATACCCTGTTTCTTTTTGTTGTTGTTTGTTATGTTTGTTTGTTTATAGTTTTTTGAGATGGTTTCTCTGTGTAGCCCTGGCTGTCCTGGAACTTGCTCTGTAGGCTAGACTGGCCTCAAACTCATAGAGATCTGCCTGCCTCTGCCTCCTGAGTGCTGGGATCAAAGGTGTGTGCCACCATTATTATAAATTCTGGGGACCAAACTGAGGTCTTTATGCTTGTATGGCAAGTACTTTGCTGGCTGAGTTCATCTTCCATTCCGTTAGCAATCTTATTTCCAGTGTTTCCCCTTGGATTTCATTCTGATTAAGAGACTTAAAAAATAACTGGGCATGGTGGTACATGCCTTTAATCCTAGTACTCAAGAGGGGATCTCTGTGAATTCAAGGTCAGCCTGGTCTGTGTGTTCCAGGACAGCCAGGGCAACACAGAGAAACCCTGTCTTGAAAAATTAAAAAAGGAAAAAAAATACGTTTACTTATTTGTATGTGTGTATATACATGTGTGGCTATCACGTATCGTGATCAGAGGATACGTTTTGAGAATCAGGTTTGGCAGCAAGCGCTCGATGGAACAGCAGCTTTATTTTTTCAGATAGAGCCTCAGCCTCCTAGGGTTGATACTGCAGATAAGTAGCACCATGCATAGCTTCTGATGTTGTTAAACATCTCAGGGTCCTCTGTCTTAGGAAAGAGTTTCCCCTACTAGATTGGGGCTCTCTGAGATTGGAGCTATTCTGTCTTTCTGGAGCTCTACCCTGAATGGGGACAGCTAACTGTCCTAAAAGCAAAGCCCTTATACAGGAGGACTGATGAATGACCTGGGACCAAATTGCAGTCAGGAGGACTGAATTGGAGAGGGTAACTCCTTTTAAAACAATTCCTTTATTTTGTGTGTGCATATTGGTACACACATGCCATGACACACATGTAGAGGTCAAAGGACAACTTGGAAATGTTTACTTTTTCCCTGTGTGGGTCCTAGGGATTGAACTCAAGTTGTCAGGTTTGGCAACAAGTGCCTTAACCCACTAAGTCGTATCATCAGCCCAGTGACCTCCTTCGGCAGGAGTATCCGGAATCGAAAAGGGTGCCTGGCCCCACTCCTTCCCACCCCAAATGCATGCAGTGCCTTCCCCACCAGGGTATTTTTGTTTCTGTCACCATCCTTAGCCAGGCCCCGAGTTCTTTTCCCACCTGAGGATGGCCCTTGGCAGAGAGTAATCTTCCTCTCTGCTATTCTGACATCTTGCCCTCTATCCCACATGCTCAAGGAAGCTACTCCATACTGCTCACTCATTTATTG
Source organism: Mesocricetus auratus (assembly GCF_017639785.1). NCBI lineage: Eukaryota > Metazoa > Chordata > Mammalia > Rodentia > Cricetidae > Mesocricetus > Mesocricetus auratus. The sequence goes on along the minus strand of NW_024429191.1, from coordinate 73,133,995 downwards.
AGCTCCACTGTGTGTTGGGCATGGGATACAGAGTGTGAAACCCACCCTGTAATACATAGACATGAGAGCCTGGGTGCAGGGGCGAGCTGGGTCACTCCCTCCTGTGAGGCAGCACTACGTTGTGTGCCATTGCTACCTGAAGCCAAGAATTGTGGAAGAAATGCAGGGTTCTGTGCAGGCCTGGCATGAAATGCCCAAGCTGAGGACAGAAGACACTGGACCGTTGGCCTTAGGCTCTTCAGCTGTGATGCTCAGGGATTATGGACATGGCATCCTTTGGGAAGCATATTTGGGGCTCACTCGGAACCCTGGCCATCCTCTTCTGTGTCCAGGGAGAGAGCTACACGTTGCTCGTGACTGAGAGGGTCTGGTCTCCCTCTTTGACTCTGAAGGCCTTCTGTGGCCACTGTGCCGGGCCCTGCACTCTGGTGGTGTGTCTCCTGTCTGCAGGTTCCTAGAGCAGTGGAATTATAGGTTCATCTGCCATATCTCCAGCCAGCCCTCAGTCATCCTCTACAGAAAGGGGAATGGTATCCTAAAGTCTGGAAGATTTTCTTGGGACAAGGAACACTGCCCAGGAAACTGATTTTGTTACTAGCTCACTGTGCGGCTTAGGACAAATTACTTTCTGTCCCCAGAAAATGATGTCTAAGGGACCAGCTTACCCCATGTATGTAGACCATTCATTTCAACAATATTGCAGGGAGTTCCAGAGACCCTCTGAAAGACTCACCCTGAGAAAATCTCAGGGGAAAAAAGACAGTTTCTTCCCAGTAGCCAATGTTCCATCAGGAAAGAGGGAGGAGCCAGAAGTCAGGTATAACATTGAAATAGCATAGAGCTCAGTGTGACCTGCATCTGGTCACTGTTGGGTCCACTGCCCTCCTTGTGATGGCTCTCTGCACCTCCCCCAACCTGGATTATTTATTTTCATGCCTGGATTCAGGGACCACTTGAGGGTACAGTTCCTGCTTGGGGGCACAGGGTGTTAGCTGCTTTTAGGGTATCACCTCTCGCATAGGGCTGCTCACTTAATGGCAGTTGTTGACTAAGAATCTCTTTAAGACTAAATTCCTGACCTGGGGATCAACAACTAGGTCTTCCCAGACAGAAGATTGGGGATGCTGCAGGACATCATATCCTGTGACTCCACTGAACCTTAAAGGGGACATGAGCTGGGGAGGATAAAACTTCAAGATCATCAGGGCTGGCAAAATGGCTCAAAAGGTATCTGTCACCATGTGACCACTGGAGTTGGGTCTCTGGCACATGATGGAAGAAGAAAACCAACTCTTGCAAGTTGACCTCTGACATCTACACACATTCTGTGGCACACACAAGCACACAGATATTCAGAAGACCAGCAGGGGCCTCTCCCATCCCTTGTACCACAGCTCCCCCCTCCTGTGGACCCTTCTGCTGGATAGAATGGTATGGGAAACTATTCTATCTGATGGCAGCAGAATGTCTGGCTGTTTTCCCATGATACCCTTGTCACCCTTTAGATGCCTTCTCCTACCTTCCATGGACAGACCTCTTTCGCCAAGGAGGTCCTGCGTTATTCGTCCCAGCTGATACCCTGGTGAGGAAGAGAGAAGGGGTAGAGAAAAAAGGAGAAGTAAAGGAAGGTTGCCTTAGGCATGGGGTTGCCTAAGGACAGGCAGGGTAGAGCTGGGCCTTCCAAATGTGGCCATTCTCCCTCGGGAGGTGAAGAAATGCCCTGGATCCCTTCATTCATCCATGGCTTTAGTCATCAAATCCTCCCTCTTGCTAGTCCTCTCACCAATATTTCTATGTTCAGAAACTAGGCTGAGTATTAAGGATGCAGATTGACCAAAGCCCTGGGTCTTCCTGTGGGGAGTTTCCAGGCTGGGAACAACCATGGGACACCCACAGGACTGCACAATGCAGTGTGCCTAGGAGACCATCATTCCCAGGCCATGGACACAAGCTACCTGCTCAGGAGGGGCAGTCCCACGATAACCTGCTAAGGATGGGGCTGTGAAATCAGTAACGGCCCCAAAACGCATGAAGGGGCTAAGTATGATTCATACAGCATTCAGCAGTTGTGGGTACAGCTGGTGTTTTCTGTGTTGTTTCAATTCATTTGAGACAGGCTCTTGCTTTGTAGTTCAGGCTGGTCTATACCTTGTAATCCCTCTGCTTCTGCCTCAGCTTCCCAAGTGCTGGGATTACAAGTGTGAGCCATCACACCCAGCCCCTCTTGTGATCCCCTTTCTACTGAAGGGCTTAAGCAGAATAAAGCAGATCTGGATTTACAGTTCTAACATCCTCAAGGAGCAAGGGGTTGAATTGATGAGCTCTTCCTGGTTGATTGATTTGCTTAACTGGTAATTCTGAAACTCTGGCCCTGTCTCCTACCTCTGCAGGCACTCCCTGGGCATGCATTTCCCACGCTCTAGGGAAATAACCAGAAAATCCATCTTCTGGTCAAGTCATAGCAGTCCTTTGATGGTACAGCAGTGCCAGCCAGGCATGCCCCCAGCCAGAGCTTCACTGTTTATTCCAGGATGGCTAATGGCCAGCACAGTGTTCTCCACCCCAGGGAGTATGCTGAGGGTAGACCAGGGCAGCACTCACCCATTCTTTCCTTTGGCTGGGTCGGATGTATTCCTGGGAGGAGAAAGGGGATGAAGATTGTGTTGCTTTCCTGGAGGCCTGGTGAGAGCTGTGAGGGGCTTTAATGGGAACTCTAACCACCCCCTTGTCCTTGCATGACCGTGGGGAATGTGCCCATAGGAGGCAGTAGAGTATGCATAGACTGGCATCACTGGGACTTGGCACCAGCCAGGAGGCGTCCTTGGGAAAAGTACTTACTATCAGAACTTCAGTCACCTACTGGCTCTTGGGGGTGTTGTTGACATAGAGGTCTGGCCATGGTGAGGGAAAGAAAAAATGTCTCTCACCATGTAGTCTAGGCTGGCCTGGAACTTGCAGTGAGTGTCCTGTTCTGCCTCCCAAGTGCTAAGATTACTGGCATGTGTCACCCAGCCTGCTTCAGCATTTTGTTTTGTTTATTGGTGTGTGTGTGTGTGCATGTGTGTGTGTGTGTGTGTGTGTGTGTGTGTGTGTGTGTGTGTCCGTCCATACTAATTTGGCAGGGCCTGTCACTGAACCTGATGCTTGCCAGTTTGTTTGACTGGCTGCCAGCAAGGCCAGAATATTGTCCCGGTCTTTACTTCCCCAGTGCTGGGATTACAAGTGTACTCCTAGCTTTTCATGTGGGCGTCGAGTCTTAAATTCAGGGTCTCATGCTTGTGTGGCAGCACTTTACTGATTGAGTCATCTCCCTGATTACCCCCCCCTTTTTTGAGACAGAATCTCATGTAGCATAGGCTAGCCTCAAACTCACTATGTAGCCAAAAAAAAAAAAAATGACCTTGAACTTCTTATCATTTTGTGTCTACCTACCGAGTGCTGGGATTACAGGCATCGTCACCATGTCCCATTTATGTTCCATATTTTGACCTTTCCCCCACTGGTGGTCTTATGTTTTACAAATTCTTGCTGTTATGAACAACTTAGTAATGAACCCTTTAGTACAAACATTTCAGAGGTCATGTGACATTCTCATACAAACCTGAGATTCTCTGACGTGAAACTATTAGTCAAAAGTGTACACCAGGTGTTGATGGTACACACATGCCTTTTATCCCAGCACTCAGGAGGCAGAGGCAGGCGAATCTCTGAGTTTGAGGCCAGCCTGATCTACAGAGTGAGTTTCAGGAAAGCGAAGGCTACCCAGAGAAACCCTGTCTGGAAAAACAACAAAAAGTGCACGCAGTTCCTACTTTGATGGATGCAGCCAATGGCTCCAAATGACAGAGAAAGTGCCTGAGCAGGACTACTCAGGACATGGCTGGGAAAAACAAAACAAAAAACAGCAAGCCAAGAGAAACCTAACTGTGTCCAGTATGACTTCTGTCTCCAAGAGAAACCTAACTGTGTCCAGTATGACTTCTGTCTCCAAGAGAAACCTAACTGTGTCCAGTATGACTTCTGTCTCCAAGAGAAACCTAACTGTGTCCAGTATGACTTCTGTCTCCAAGAGAAACCTAACTGTGTCCAGTATGACTTCTGTCTCCTGGGACAGCTTCCTTGTTTCCAGGACCCCGGGCATACAGCAGCTGTGCTTGAACTGCCCTGAACTAGATGGGAAGCCGGCCTTGCTCATATCTAGATGCTGCTGTCCATCTCACAACACTCCGCATCAGCCAGGTGTGGAACCAGGGTGTAAAGCCTCAGCCCCACTCCTCATGTGCTGAACAGCCCATGTGTACCTGTTGCCAGTGTCCCTCCTCAAAGCATCCTGCACGAATGAAGACTGATAGGGACAGTGTCCCTCGCCATCCCATGGACATCCCTCTCCTTGGTGTTGCAGAAACCGGTCAGAACCATGCCCACCGGCTTTGTCACTCACCCTGCACCCGCTTCCCCATCAGACCGTAGAACTGGCGAGTTCTGCTTCTCTTCATCTCCTGAAGCTGGAGCTCAATGCTGGCAATTGGGATTCCCTGGAGAAGCAGAGGGTTAGCATTAGAGTATGGAGCTGAAAAAGAGACAGGGGAGCCATACCTTCTCAACAACAGCCTGGCACTAGATTCTTTTGCATATTTACCCCAAACATTTTATTTATTTTTCTGAGACAGGGTTTCTCTGTGGCTTTGGAGGCTGTCCTGGAACTAGCTCTTGTAGACCAGGCTGGTCTTGAACTCACAGAGATCCTCCTGCCTTTGCCTCCCGAGTGCTGGGATTACAGGCATGTGCCACCTCAGCTAAACATTGTATTTTATAAAAAGATTTATTTTGTATACTGTGTTCTGCCTGCATTCGAGAAAAGGGCACCAAATCTCATTAAGGATGGTTGTGAGCCACCATGTGGTTGTTGGGAATTGAGCTCAGGACCTCTGGAAGAGCAGCCAGTGCTTCTAATCTCTGAGCCATCTCTCCAATACCCCAAACATTGTATTGATGATGATGTAAAATTTCACCAGCTGTGTTCCTGGTACTGTCCTAAGCATTTTCATTTAGTAACTAATTCTCTCACCCAAACCTCATGAAAATAGCCCAATATTATTGCTGTCAACATTTTACAGATAAAGGCATACAGGTACATAGAGATGAATTAATTATGTCCAAAAACAACTGAGAAATTGAGTCAGAACTTGAACTTAAGCTATCTGGATCAAAAGGCAGGCTTTCAAACACTCGGTTAAAAATTCAATATAAATATAATTACCATTAAGACTATGGAGCTGAGCATGATGGCATGTGATGGTAACCCCAGGACTTGAGTGGCTGAGGCAGGAGCATTGTCTGAGCCACATAGCCAAAGGCAGCAGCGAGAGGATTGCCGCCAACTGGACGTTAGACTAGTCTACATGGGTTCCAGGTGAGCTAGGAATACACATAGTAAGACTGTCTCAGAAAGAACATGCAGCCAGGTGGTGGTTGCACACACCTTTAGTGTCAGCACGACAGAGCTAATTTGAGGACAGCCAGGGCTACACAGAGAAAGCCTGTCTCGAGAAGGGGGGAAGGGGACATGTGACCCCTGTCCATTTTACATATGTGGAAACTGGGAGAGCTAGTAACCTTAATCAACGTAACACAGGAGAAGCTGAAGCAGGATTCAAAAGTCTTGAGAAATGTCAACAAAGACCAAAAGTGGCTGCCACTTAACATTGCAGAGCAACCAGGGCTAAATGGCTGTTCTCTTCTCTCCTCTATTGTCCCAGACTTACCCTTCCCAGAGCTGGGCATCCTGGAAGGAGTCCCACATGGGATCTGAGTGGAGCTATGGCCCTGGAAAAAGCCATTTTAATCCTCTAGCCTAGCCCAATTGGAAAATATCCATCCTAACAGCTGTAGACCTGAGTTCTCTCTCCCCCACTCCCTCTATGACCTTGAATCTCTTGGGGAGCACCTATGACCATCTCTGAACTGAGACAAGTAGGAACCACCTTTTCCAACAAGACTGAAGACAAGCCACCGCCTCCCTGGAGGCCGTACACTGGGAGCTGGGGACAGCTCAGTGACTGAGCTGGTGCAGGATCTCAGGACTCCAGGGAGTCAGGGAAGCCCCATAGGCTGTCTGGGGGCTTGCTGCGCCCTGTTTTCACGATAGATTGTTTTCTAAGTCTTGGCCTAATTCAGCCTCCCAATCTGTCTCCTCCCTGAGCTGTCAGTGGCTGGGGCAGCTGTCGCCAGCTGGAGTCACCCAGCCTAGCCAGAAACCAGAGAAAAGTCTCTTTGGAGATTTAGGCCCATCTTTGAAAAGCTCACAAAAACCACTTTGTCTTAATAAAGAGCATCCTCCAAGCACAAACTGGAAAGAGTGGTCTTTTACGAATTCAATTGAGCAGATCCTTCTACCCACCAGGTTCCTGCTAGGGGAGGAGAAACATTAGGAGGACTATCCTATTTTATCCAGGAAACCCAGGGGTGACTGCAGGCAGGGCACCCTGGGAACTGAAGGAATGAGTTCATGCCATTTGTAATGATACTTAGCAACCCGCAGAGTCAGTCTGTGAGGACTTCTGGTCATCTAACCTAGCCTCTCCTCTCCTTGAGAGGCAGAGAGGCACTGAAGGAGAGAGGAGGGGGACAAGATTCACCCCGCAGGATGAGCTAATTGACTGCAGGTGGAAACCAGAACTGCCAATGCCTGTGAAATTGATGACACTTCCATGTGTCCACGCCCAGTGTCCGCTCTGCTCCAACAGAACTTTTCACACATTGCATGTCTGTCATTGACTCAGAAGACGTCCCAGCTGCAGAATGAGCGAGGAGTTATTTTCTCTCCCCTCCATCTTGCAGGGGAGGCATTGAGGTTAAGAGAAGCAGGAGTCACTGGAGAAGATGAGACTTGAACCCAGGTCTCCCAGATCTGCTGTCCTCTCCCACTACCCACATTTCCCTAGAGAGGAAACTAGAGTGGACCCCTCGGCAGAGCTGTCTATGCATGGCTTTTCCTGGGGTCCCGTTTTGAGCCCTCCTCTTCTCCCTAGGCTGACCTTGAACTCCCTATAGAGTCAAGAATGACCCTGGACTTGTAATCCTCCTGTCTGAACCTCCTGAGTGCTGGGATGACAGGCACACCACCATGCCGTTTTATGCGGTGTTGGGGATTGAACCCAAGGCTGCATGTTTACTAAGCCCTTTACCAACTGAGCCACATCCCTAGTCCCCCAATTCTAATAGTGTCCAGGGACCTCACATGGCTCAGCAACATAAACCAACATCAGCCGAGTGACTTTTCCAGGACTGTTGGGAGGAGACAGGCTCCAGTTATTCTCCTGGTTCCCTGGTCAGGGATTGGGAGCTCTAAGGTCAGAGGTATGGGATCTCAGAGTAGGTTGGCGCTCCAACTTTTAGATTTCTTTCCAGTGACAGTACCAGGGAGTTTATCAGACACCACTATGGTCAAACACTGGTGCTTGTCAGGAGACAAAAGTGAGACAAAATAGTGATCCTGCTCCAGTAGGTCCCTTGAAAAGAAATTCCCTGGTGCTCAGATGCAGAGTCAGCACCTAGCTAAGGTGGAAGCTGTACATCTCAGACAAGCTCCTTTCCCTCAGTACCTCAGTTTTTCTCATCTGTGAAATGGGGATAACAATGGTAGTTTCCCCATGAAGTTGAAACAAGTTACTGTTTATGATACAGACAGTACAGCACAAGGAACGTAGTAGGTGTTAACTAAGTGTTTCTATACACACAGCACACATTATTGCTCACACGTGCAAGCCAAATGTGCCTCTGATGGCTGGACCGATCAGGGCTCATGCCCTTGACTCTCCCTACTCAGGGGAGTTTACCAGCCTGTCTTTCAGGGTTCGGGGTACACTCTGCTAGCCTGGCAGCCTCAGAAGGGATCTCCCAGCCCTCCGCCACGGGTCATCATCTCAGAAAGGTACCTTCAGGTTCACGGTCACCCAGGACTCTGCTTCTGTGCCAAGACTCAGTCGCTTTCTGTCTCCTGTTGTAGTGCACACCGACGGCCCAACCAGGAGAAGCAGGGCAAGGAGGGGCAGCATGGTGAGCAGGTGCTGCTCTGTCTGGGAGTCCGGGAAGCCCCTCGGCCTGAGCCACCTCCTTCAGCAGCGTGGGAGGGAAGTCTCCCCTGCTCTCCAGGCCTTCCAGCCCCTCTGCTTCCTTCCTGTGGCTAATCCCATCTTTGAGCTCCTTCACCAACAGTCGCTCTCCCTGGCTGATTGAGCCAATGCCATCAAGAGCCTAGACCTCTCCATAGCCACCCCTAACATTTGATCCCAAGGCTTAACACTGATGCAATACCAGCCTTACCTTTGGCTGGGTTCCCTCCTGTTACAGCTTGCCAGGGACACCCCCAGGGGAGTATCTCTAAAGCTGGAGCTGGGAAGAGGGCTACATGGTGCCAGCGTGTCACTGCTGATCAACCACTCCCCTCTCATCCCTTCTCTTTCTGCACTCGCCCATCCCAGCCCCCATGCGTCCTTAGAACACACTGCTGGCCCTGAGAGGCACCGTCGGTAAAGTGAGGCTTCCTGCAAGCAGAAATTGAGATTTGCCAGAAAATGGCCTCTGACCCCAAATGTCAGCCATTGGCCCTCAGTGAGTTTCCACGATTGCCAAAATGACATTCTAACCCTGAACCACCCTTATCCCCTCTGCTTGTAGCCCCTGTGCATTCCTTCTTCAAACTCCAAACTCCTCAGTATGCTCAGCCCCTGTCCAGATTCTCCTTCTCTCTGCCTGGCCATCCGTCCGTCCGTCATCTGTCTGTCAGTCTAGAACAAGGGCTCTGTGTTCAGAGACCCAGAATCTACTTGAAGCATCACTGCTGAGTTTTGTGACCTCTGGTTATTACTTAACCCCTCTAACCCTTAGGACCCTCCTGGGTAACACAAGGCTGGGGATGCACAGACATAACGCATGCGGAACATTCAGCACAGTGTGGAATGGTAAATATTTAATGTCTGTTAACTACTGTTATTGTTACTTTTGTTTTTTGAGATAAGAGTTTCTCTGTAAGTTGGGCATTAGTGGCATAGGCCTTTAATCCCAGCTCTCGGGAGGCAGAGGCAGGCAGATCTCTGTGAGTTCGAGGCCAGCCTGGTCTACACAGCAAGTTCCAGAACAGCCTCCAAAACAATACAAAGAAACCCTGTCTTGAAAAACAAAACAAAACAAAACAAAAAAAGCTTCTCTGTGTAGCCCTGGGTTTCCCAGAACTCTCTCTGTAGACCAGGCTGGCTTTGAAATCAGAGATCCACCTGCCTCTGCCTTCTGAGAGTTGATTAAAGGCAGGTGCCACCATGACCTGCTAACCATTATTACTATTATTGGGACTGCATGGGAAGATGACGAAGGAAGACACTGTGCCTGACCCCATCACCAGAAATCTCTGATGGGTTACAATGAAGTTGTTTTAGAACGCCAGCACATGCTACAATGAGGACTTTCTGGCTCAGGAAGTCACCCTGTCTTTTATTTAGTGCCCCCATGGGCAAGACATCAATGCCTCCACCCTCTTCTCTTGTTTGGGGCTTTCTATCATCTTCCTTAACTAATTCTTCCTTAAAGTCACCACTTTTCCCCTCTTCGTTTTACAGATGTGGAAACAGGCAGGTCAGGCTTGATCATCCTAGATACCAGTGCCAGGCCTGGGAGATAGCCTTCCCACTGCAGGAACAGTCAGATTGATTTTAGCCCGTGGAGAGTTTCTGAGTCTGAGTTTCCCGGTCTGTAAACCTCCTAGGGTGGGTGGGTCAAGTAGTTCACGAATGATTGGGTAAAGTGCTCGCAGGCTCAGCACTGGTCTTGAGGCTCCCCAGCTCGCTGGCGAAGGAACCACCATGCCTGGGGCAGGATGTGGTGGACGCACTGTGGACGAGGCGGGATACATCGGTCAGATGAGAGGGCGGAGAGAAGAGAGAGAAAACCCCAAAGGTCCGGAAGGCCGAGAGGGAGGCAGGACACCAGCTGGAAACCGCGGCTATTTGCAGCATCGCCCTAGGTTTGCGGTCAGGCAGGGGCTGGAATGCCCGGCGACCGGGTTCGCAGCCCCACCCCAGTGTCGTCGGCCACCCGGGCGAGGCTCTGGCCGATGAGTCCCCTTCGCTGCAACGTTGAGGTCCGGGAGGCTGCTGGGCTGGGGCACCGAAGGAGGACAAGCCCACCGGAGGGGAAACGCGTGCCTGTCTAGTTGGGTAAGATTCTCGGAAAAACGCAGCGTGGGCGGGGTCCAGTAGGCTGGGGTAGGCGGGGCCCCGGCAGGTTTGGGTAGGCGGGGCTTCGGCAGGTAGAGACTCCCTCACTACCCATAGAAGTCGTGCTCACGCGGGCAGACAGCGCCCTCCATCGACCGAGCTGGGCAGCGCCCAGGACCGACCGAGCTGAGCAGTGCACCCTATCGGTTGAGGCCGGCAGCAGCCCTCACCCACCGATGCCGGCTGGCTCAGGTCCGGAACAACCGCGTGTGGGCGGCTGGTACGGGGCGGCGCTCTGGCCGCGGGGCGGGCCGCGGCAGCGGTGAGGCTCGCTGGGCGCCGGGTGGGCGCGAAGGATTGCTAAAGGCTGCGGTTTGGCCAAGATTGCGGAGAAGAAAAAGATGCAAGCGAGAAGGGATTAAAAAAAAAAAAAAAGACGAGGAAGAAAAGGGAAACACTAGATCCCGCGGGCGAGCTGCGGGCAGGAAGCCGACGCTTCCAAGCGCCCACTCGGCCAGAGGAGGGGGGTCGTGGGCCCGTTGCACAGGCCGGTTCCAGGAGGCCAGGCGCCATGGGTGGCAGAGTTGGAACTCGAACCTGGATCTGCATTGGGCTCCAGTGTTCGTTCACCTCCTAGAGCAAGGAATCGGAATGGGGGATGGCAGGGTTGGGAACTAGGGTAAGAGGTCTCGGCTGCCGAGAAGACGCTGTGGGTCTGGGGACGCCACCGAACCCAACTTCCGTCCTTCCTACGCCCTTCCAGCGCCCCCACGTGGAAGCTTCCGACCGACTCACCGCCCCTCCTAGACCGCCGTGTCGCAGGCGTGTCGGGAGCTGCGTACTGGCCTCTGATGATCTGTTCTTTGCATAGAAGGACAATGGGTTTCTTCCTTTGACGTGGAATAAAGTGGTGCAGGTTACCCCGGAGTCCAGACCTGGGAAACATCAACAAATATAAACTCTGTGCTTGGAGCTCTCCTTTGCAGCAGCTTGGACACGCCTCTCCCTCACCCCATTACATTACTGCTGCTTCTCATGGATTTACTTGATACAGCAGGGCATCTGCAGAAGAACAGGCACACTGGGCAGACCTCTCCATCTCTATTCATTCTGGGAAATGGAGCAGAGCCCTGGCCCTTCCACCAGACTTGGGGTGGGCAGATATTTGCTTACACTTGGAGGATTTAACCCAAATCTCTCATGTTCTTGGCATCTCTAGTCCTGTTAGGCTGTCGGCCTCTGCCTCCCCCCATCTCTGGAAGGGTCTTGAAAATGCCTGATGTGTTGCCAAGTCTACTGCTAGCAGATCAGAATTTTGCTGTTTTTTTTTTTAGTTCTTTTAACCTTTTGTTTTATGTGTATGGGTGCTTTTGTGCACTAGATGTAGTCTCTGCCCGAGGAGGCCAGAAAAGGGTGTTGTGAGCCACACTGTGAATTCCGGAAATGGAACCAGGATCCTTTGGAAGAACAACCAGTGTGCTCTTCACTGAGCTGTCTCTAGAACATTCAGATCACAATTTTGAGAAGAATCACGAGGAGCCCTGTTCTCCACCAGTCCTTCCCTCGCCATCAAAGACACAGGCTCAGGGTTGCAGGAGCCTGGGGCCTTCCCTTGGCTCCTTTCCTCTCACATCTGGGGGGCCTCCTGACACACATCCCTTTAAAGTAAGGCACCGGCAGGAAAAAGGAGCACAGGGTGGGTGTAAACCCAGAGAATCAGAGTAGGGTGTTCAGGTTCAAGTGACAGAAGTTACAGCCTGGTCACTTAACCATGGATGGCTGGCTACCTTAGATAAGGTACCTAACTGTTTTGAGCTTCCCTTACTGTAGGAGAGAGAGAGAGAGAGAGAGAGAGAGACAGAGACAGAGACAGAGACAGAGACAGAGACAGAGACAGAGACAGAGACAGAGACAGAGACACAGAGAGAGAGAGACAGAGAGAGAGAGACAGAGAGAGAGAATATGGTTATGGGGGCTAAAATGATAACACAAGAACTTTGTGGAGCATTTGTGTAGCTGGCTGTCAGCATATAATAAATGGCAGCAATTACTGCTGTTAATAATATAATTAAGCGACAACATCCATCTACATTCCCTGGGAAAGCCCAGATTAAAGAAAGTCATCGGGGCATTCCCTGATGTTTCGCCAGGATGGAGACTAGGTGCCTGCCATCAGACTGGGTCTCCCTGTGTGAAGTCTCTTCTTTAGACAAAGTTCAGCACTCTCGATCTTAAAGGGTGGGCCCAGGGAGGCTGGTGAAGCCTGGTATCAGGAGTTCTAGGTTCTAGTACTGCCCCTTACCTCAAGGGGAACCCAGGAACCTCTCTGAAGTGCTCACCTGTCTCTGTGCCTGCAAGCCTTAACCCCTCTAGTCTGACCCCATTAGTGAGGGGAGGGACGCTCTGTTTAAAGTCTGCCCTCTCTTCCTGGAGTCTGAGTGCTGGAGGAGAATGAACGCTAATTGAAAGTGTTTATAATGCATTACCCCTGGTTTACCCAATGGAGCCTCCAGTTCCCACCGTCTGCTGAACAGCTTGTTGCTGCTGTCTAAATAGACTCTGGTGTGGAAACAGTGCCTTGGAGCGGGAGCCTGGCTGGCTGGACTCAAGAGGGGCCTGGAGCTAACCTTGTAGGACCCTCCTGGGTCCTTCCTGGATCTGCTCAACCCTTCTATGGTCTGAGATGAACATGGGACAGATGGGGAGAACTGGGGTTGGGGGAGAATTCCAAGCCATTTTCTGGCCCGTTGTGAGCACCTAGGACTGGAACAGAGGTGGCCATGGAAGTTAAAGTCAAGACACTTTTAGTAGCTTGGCCCTACTAGGCCTGGAGCTGGGACCTAGGCTCTGCCACTCCTAGTGGTCCTAATCCCTGTTCCTGCAGTTCTGACCTTGCAGATACAGACAGCCAAGGTTCGGTTCACATCCCATCTCTGCTCAGCCCTTAGGGCCTACACAGTCTTTTCTTTACCTGTATGGGGGTTTTGTCTATGTATATGTCTGTGTAGCACTTGTATACCTAGTGCACACTGGAGTTAAAGAAGGTTGTGAGCCACCATGTGGCTGCTGGGAACCTAACCATTGTCCTTTGGAAGAGCAGCCAGTGCTCTTAACTGCTAAGACACCTCTACAGATCCCTGTTTTGATTTTTGAGACAGTCTTACTCTGTAGACCAGGCTGGTCTTGAACTCAATCTTTCTGTTTCTGTTTCTCTAGTGCTAGGATTACAGGCATGTTCTACCATGCCCAGCTGATCCTCTCTTTAAAAAAATAAAAAGTTAACAAACAAGGATCTTGGACTTCCAGTCAACCTGGGCCATGCATGTGTCTCTTCAGCAGGTGCTGTGGAATTTTGTCCAGAGCATGTAGGTACCTATAAGGTGGCGTGGAATCAGGTCACTGGAAAAGCCCAAGGACTACCTGGAGTGGGGCTGGGAGAGGCCAGTCCTGAGCTAGAGAAGAGAGGGCTGAGCTCAGCGACAGCAGAGGGTGTCCTGGGTTTGAGGTCTGGAGGACAGGAAATGGGATGATGTAAGAAAATGTGTCCAAGGACAGTTGGACAGTTTGAAATGCCTCACTGTCCAGGGGGAGGTACACGGAATAATGTGAGGCCAGCACATGGGGCTATTAGGGAACACCAAGAAACACCCCAATGACCACGGAGATGACTCAGTTTGAGGACCTGAGTGCAAATACCAAGAACCTACATACAAGCCAGAGAGAGAGGCTGGAGTCTGCAGTCCACACAAGATGGGAGTCAGAGACAGGAGAATTACTAGAGAAGTCCAGGGACAGATAGCCTGGCATGCCCTATCAGGGAGGAAGGCAAGCGCTGACCCCTGAGGCTGTCCTCTGACCTCAGTGACGAACACATGTTTGGGGGGGCAGCAGGGGACGCCCAAAGAAATGTGAATGAATGGACTGAAGATGACGACTGTGTAATACTACATCGGTGAAATGGATCAAATAGAGCGGTACAGCAATTAGATAAATCTAAAAGGGGGGGAGGCTGGCACAGTCTAAGGTGTCTCTAATGTGATTGCATCTGTTTAATAACATGAAGAACATGTCCATTTATAAATGGATACATGCAGAAGCCATGAAATAATCAACCCCTTTTGAGAATAATGGATGAATCTGGGAAGCAGAGTGGGAAGGAGAAGGGAGCTGGAAGGGACACAGGCTGACTCCATTTTTCTCTGCAAAAGGGTTGGTTTGTAGTTTTTTAGTTGGTACATTTATTGTTTGTATGTGTGTTCATGGGGCGGGAGCATGCCCGTGTCACAGTGTGTGTGGTCAGAGAACAACTGTGGGAGTTGGTTCTCTCCCTCCGTCATATGGGTCCCAGAGACTAAACTCAGGTCATCAGAGTTGAAAACAAGCAGTCATTTTACCAGCCCAAGTTCTGCTGTTTTAAGCTGGGGTGTGAGTCTGGTTTTGCACACTTTGGTGTGCCTTATGCAATGAGTAAATTCTGGAAAGGAAGACTGCAGTGGAATCTGAGAACCATGGAGGAGAGCTTCAAATGTGACTGGGGTAGAGTGTTTGCCTGGCATGCCTGAGGCTGTGAGTTCAATTTCCAGCAACAAGCAGGGGTGGGAGGGGGTGGTTTGTTTCAGGACTTAAGGGAGTGTCAGTGACCTCACTAGCCAGTAAAACTGGAGGGGTAGTTAACCCCGAGGCAGGGGGATGACCATTCTGAATTCTGCAGGAGTCATTGAGTCTCCAGTGCCCAGGGGTTGGTGGGCAAGAACAGTGTTGAGGCTTGAAGATTTGGGGAGGATAAAGCCAAGCCCCGGTGCCTGGGCATGGAGAGTGGGTGATGCCCGGTCTTGGCAGGCAGCAGGGTGAAGGATGTGGTGCCAAGCTGGGCAGAGGGGCTGCCAGGGTAGAAGATCAGAGGAGTGGATGGGGGTGCTGGGGCATTGTCAGGGCTTGAAGCAGGAGGCTGATGGGGTGGAGTGTGGGGGATCAGCAGAGCTCGGGGGAGGCCAAGAGGAAGTGGGTACTGCCAAGTGTGTGGTGGGAAGCAGTTGGTGCCAGCTTGGGGCTGGGGGGCAGAGGGCAGAGGTGGGTACCCTAGGCCTCGTCTCCCCAGGACTCCTCCAGCTGCTCAGTTTTGTAACATATACAGTTTTGCTGTTACCATATTGTAGTATCCTGGAGCTTCAGGGTCATAGGACCTTTGGGACCCTCTGTACAGAAAAAGGCAGCCATGCCCAGGTCTGGGGAGATTGGCCTAGGCAAGGCCAACCTGTGAGGCTAGTGACAAGACCTGGATTGGAGCTACCTCCGTGTTTGGACGTGTGCAAACCCTGTCGGTTGCATGGTGGGAAGGGGGGCATACACGAGGGAGGTGTGAGGAAGGACTCCATGCTGACCCAGAGCCAAAAGCCCTGCTGCCCAGCAACGAGACCCAAATACTTCCAAACGGGGCAGACAGAAGGCCACGGACACTACTGGGTGCATGTTCTAGGCCAGCAGTGGAGTGGACCTTGTAATTCTGGGCCTTAGAGAAGGGGGTTCCACAGAATCTGTAGCTGTTATGGAGCAGCAAAAAGTGAGAAGCTTTATATGCAGTATTTATTTATTTGTTTGTTTTTTGAGACAGGGTCTCCATATGTAGTCCTGGCTGTCCTAAAACTCACTCTGTAGACCAGGTTGGTCTTGAACTCAGAGATCCATCTGCCTCTACTTCCAGAATGCTGGGATCAAAGGTGTGCACCACAAAACCACCTTTAGAATTTATTTTCAGGGGCCGGAGATATGACTCAGTGGTTAAAAGCACTGGGTGCTATTCCGGAGGAACCAGGTTCAATTCCCAGCACCCACATGGCAGCTCACAACTGTCTGTAACTTCAGTTCCACAGGACCCAACACCTTCACACAGACACACATGTGGGCAAAACACCAATGCACATAAAATTAAAATAAACAAATCTCTAAAAAAGGAATTTATTTTCAGAGCTGAGTGTTAATCCAAACACCCAGGAACCTGAATCTTGAAGGATTAACATGGGTGCTTGGAAATTAATGGAAGTCGAACGTCAGACTTTGAAAGGCAAAACACATTGGGAAGATGACATTGGTAAGTGTCTGAGACTGTCCTTGTTAGTCAGCCTGTTCCAAGCGAGTCAGGACCTGGGTCTCTGAGGAACAGAGAGATTTCTGAGGCCTCCTTACCTGCCTGGGGACAGAGATACAGGCTTCTCTCAAGTGTCCTCTGCTGTGACCCCAGGAGCAAGAACTGGAGGTCAATGGCAGAGGTCAGTTGGCATGTGCCCCCTGAAGGACTTGAAGCCCCTCCCTGCTTTACAGAACAGCAGATTAAGACCAAGGGAGAAGCCACACAACCCAAAAGTTTGTCAGAAGTGTGTTTAGGGCCAGTGACTGAAGGGGTCTGTGGCATTCTAGAAGGTACTGGCTTAAGCTAGGCTGTCTCTGGAGGCTAAGAACAGTCCTGAGAAGGACACTCAGGGGATCGAGCCTGGCTGGAGGAAGATGGAGCAGTATGGACTTTCCCGGTGTCCTGTGCCCAGAGGAGGAGCTGGTGGTGGCCTGAACCTTGTACCATCTCCACCCTCTCTCTCTTTGGCCCAGAGGGGCCTGACTGCTTTGGAAGGGCGGGGTATGCAGTGGCTCCTGGGGGCTGCAGGACAAGACCCATTTAGCCTCGGCAGTCATCTGACCCCTGTGACTCAGGCCTGGCCCTGCCCATGGAAGGCACAGGGCCAGTCTGAGCTCATCTCCACTGCCCGGAGCAGAAGTGGTAAACAAGCTCGGCTTCCACCTCCCACCCTGTGAGGAAGCAGAGACCAGAGTGTAGTGAGGGCCCCTAAGACGCTTGCATGTACCCCTGAGACTAGTTGGTGTGTCCTGGGCTCTTGCTGTGGGCGAGTGCCCACAACCAACCTTTGAGGACTGGAAGATGACCAGGGCTCCTGGAGAGGTTAGGACTCAACATTTGAAGATACATGGAGCACAGTCTAGGACTGGTGGTCACCACGGAGTAATACCTTATTTTACCGGAATCTTCCTGTGCCTGCACTCTATGGGCCCCTTGTGGCCTCCGGGAGTCCTTGAGACGTTATAGGAAAATATTCTTGATCTATTTCTCCAGCTTGCCTGGCTCACAGCAAAATGGCAGCGACCATTGTCCTCTGCTGTGCCTGCCCTCTCACTGAAGCTCCTTTCATCTCCTTCCTTTCCTGGCTCCTTTCTGCGTTTCTGGGCTTCCACTTTTCAGATCCCTCCCTCTCCCTCAGTCTAGGTGACTGTCATTGCCACTAGTAGCCACCAGATGGCAGCAGCACATCATATGTTCTCTCATTGCTGGCACTTGAGCACCTGACTCCAGGAGAACACACTATACTTTTTTTTTTTTTTAGACAGGGTTTCTCTGCTGTGTACCCCTGGCTGTGCTAGAACTCACTCTGTAGACCAGGCTGTCCTGGAGTATACACCAATCTTAACTGTCACAACATCCCCACCCTGCCCAGAGCCTCTGTGACACTTCAGGTCAGGACATGGCTGAAGACAGGAGCTCGCAGCTCCCTGGCCAAGGACTCTGCTGACTCCTCCAGGAGGACCCTGCCACGGGCTCAGAACACTTACTCCTCACAGCTCATCCTTCTCAGGTACACACTAAAGGAACAAAACTCGGAGAGATGAATGAAGATGGGACAGTACCTGTGTCCTGGAAGGGACTTAAATCTAAACTTTGTGTGTTTCAAACCCTGGGGGTTTCTTGAGTGTCAGGGGGTCCCCAGATCAGGTCATTGTCTCTCATACATAGTCTCTGCCAGCACCCCTGCCACAGACTGTTAGGTTTCCTTCAAATCTGCCCCGAGATGGGTTGTGATGATCCTGCACTGGATGCTGCGGGACTCGGAAACCTGGGTGTCCTGGAGCATCCGTCTGTCTCTGCAGCTGGGGATGGCAACTGTGCTCTAGGAGTCCCTGCTGGTGTGACACTGAGCTAGGGGAAGATGTCTAGGCAGGCTTCCTGGAGGAGGCAGTCATCAGGATAGGACAAGAGGACCTTCGGGCATGTATGTATAGGGAACAGGGAGGCCTGGCTGGCACAACCCTGGCGTCAGCCTGGGTTCCCTGCTCACCCCACCCCACCCCTCACTCCCTATCCCACTGGAAGGCCCCTGTGGACTGGGGGTGGAGTGGGGGCAGAGAGCAAGGGTGGAGTCCTTCCCTGGACCCGAACTGTATCCTGAACAGGCTGTGGCAGTGCCAGGAGGAGCCAGAGAGTAGCCACCACCCCCCATCCAGGGTCCCTCTGTAATTAGGGCTATTTTTAGGTCCCTCTTCCTTCCTATTTCAGGCCTCTGGACTAGGCTTGAGAGTGGGCTGTCCTGGGGCCGTGGCCTGGAGCCGCTAAAGTAAGCTGAGGCGTGGGAGCTCCAGCCACAGTGCAGACCACAGGTGGGCGGAGTCCTGGTCCAGGGAGCTCAAGACGTGGCCAGAGCAGGGCTGGGGGGGGGGAGGTGTGGACCCCTCACTGATCTGCTCCATACTGGCCCATCCATCCCTCTGCTCTCAACCCTGCTGGTCTGAACAGTTAGCCCTGGGCCTCAGTCTTTGCATCTAAGATTGGGTACCCATTATCTTTGGGACAGTGACCTTGCAAGGGAGGACACAGAATGTTCATATGAAACAATCACAATTTCATATGTGTGCATGCGTGTTTGTGCTGGTGTGTAAACTGATGTGTGCCCATATGGAGGCCAGAGATCAACTTCTTCCTCTATTGATCTCCACCTTTCAAAGGAAAAAAACTATTCTTTTAAAGAAAAAAAATATAGTCTCACTATGTAACCCTGGTTGGCCTGGAATTCATTATGTAGACAGGCTGGCTTCAAACTCACAGAAATCTACCTGTCTCTGTCTCATGAGGGCTGGAATCAAAGGTGAACACTACCATGCCTGGCCCATGTGGCCCTTTAAAAATACTTTTAAGTTCATTATTACTGTGAGTTTTTTCTTTTTCTTTTTTTTGTTTTGTTGTTGTTGTTGTTGTTGGTGGTGGTGTGTGTGTGTGTGTGTGTGTGTGTGCATGCGTGCGTGCGTGCGATGTATGTGTCTTTAAGTACATTTGGAGTCAGTTTTCTTTTGCCACAGTGGGTTCGTGGGGTCAAACTCAGGTCTCAGACTTGCAAGACTGGCACTTTTATTTACTGAGCTGTCTCCTGAATTCATCGATTGCTCAGACTGGCCCCCAATATTCTCCTGTCTCAGCCTCCCAGCGTTGGGGATACAGGAGCATGCTGCCATGCCCAGCTTTTTGTGTGGTACTGGAGATCCACACTCATGTTTATACAGCAAACACTTTGCTCTCTGAGCCATCCCCACAACCAAGACTGACGGAGCACTTACTGTGTCAGGTGCTATCCCAGCCCCTTTACCTGTATTAATTTACTGTTGACCACATTCTGAGGTCAGGATTACTTTATCCTTATTTTATAGATAGGGAAACTGAGGTGCTCAAATATTTTGTCACCATGACTGGACTTGGCCTCATGATTTGCTCTCTCATCCTTGTCTTTGATGGGGTTGGAGGAAGAAGGGCATCCAGACATTGATTTCTTCCTGGTCTATTTCCATACTCAGTTCCTTGGGTCTGGGGCTATTAGGCATGGTGTGGCTTCTTGTCTGTCCAGGGATGGCCCAAGGCCTGTCCTGCAGGAGGAAGGGTGAGTCTCGCCCAGCTGGTTCCAGTTAGGCTTCAGAAAGCTGGCCAGGGGTATATTTAGCCCTGGTTTCTTGAGGAGCCAGAGATCTTTCATCCTTGGAGACGCCGGCCACAGTGGGACTCGGCTTGCCACAGCTGGGACTCTGGGCTGCAGGGCAGGCAGGCTTCAGGGCAGGGAGGGAAGGGTCCAGTGTGAACAGGCCTCTCCCTGACACTAGGAGGTGGCGACAAACGCAGGTGTCAACTGGGCAACTGAACTTGACTTTGATGGTGAGAATCTGTCCCTGAGGGCTGAGGGCTACTGAATGTATTGGAGGCAACAGCAGCACCTGCTGTGTGTTCTTCTAGCCCAGGCACAGCCCAGCTTAGTTCTTCCCTAGGGCAGGCTTATCCTCTGCATTTAGTCCTGGCCAAAGCAGCAGGTCCATCCTTCATCAGGAGAGGCAGGCAGACAATAGAGCTTGGGACATAGGAAGGGAATCCTTTTTATTCCTTTAAAAAAAGATGTTTTAAAGATTTGCTTATTTTTAAAGATTTTATTTTATTTTAAAGTGTGTGTGTGAAGCCGGGCGTTGGTGGTGCACGCCTTTAATCCCAGCACTCGGGAGGCAGAGGCAGGCGGATCTCTTTGAGTTCGAGGCCAGCCTGGACTACCAAGCGAGTTCCAGGACAGCCTCCAAAGCCACAGAGAAACCCTGTCTCGAAAAACCAAAATAAGTAAATAAATAAATAAAGTGTGTGCGTGTTTGTGTGTGTACCCCTGAGTGCGCTGCCTAAGGAGACCAGAAGAGGGCATCAGATCCTATGGAGCTGGAGTCACAGGATTTGGGACTGGATGCTGGGGATCAAACACAGGTCTTCTGGAAGAGCAGGAAGTGCTCTTAACAGATCCGTCTTTCCAGGCCCTATTTATTAGTTTTGAGAGTCTCACAGAGCCCAGGTTGGCCTCCTGCCTCCAATTCATGAATGCTAGTGTCATAGGATGTGCCACGGCTCTCAGCTTATGCAGTGCTGGGAATCAAACCCAAGGCTTAGTCCATATTAAGCAAGCACTCTACTGAGCTACCTCCCAGCCCCTTTTCATTCCGTCTCAAGAGTCTCACTGATATGTTTGATGTTCATATTTGCAGAAGGTGAGAGGCTTAGGGGCCAGCATACATAGACAGCAGAAAGAGTGGTCATGGTGTGCTGCCTGCGTTGACTCTGTGGAAGGTGCTGGTGTTTCCTGTACATCCTCTCTGTGTGCCTGGGCATCATGGTGCCATGTGGGCTCTGGGCTGCAGCCCTGTTGCTGTGGAGGACTTTGCTGCTGGGTGTAAGTGACCTCCAGGTGACTGTGGCATTGCTCGCTGTGGGTAGCTAGGATGGTGGTGACTCCAGTGTGTGTTTCTGAGGGGCTCCTGCTGAGTGTGGTGGCAGAGGCCAGATGAGTCGCTTTAAACAGCACTGCTGTAAGTTTGCCTGTGTATGAGACTATAAACACATGGGGATGCTGGTTGGTTTACACTGTGTGTATGTGTGTGTGTGTGTCTGTGTGTGTGTGTTGACTCTAACTATGACTGGATATATGACTGCAGTGTCCTAGTAGCCACCCACGCCTTCCCACTGCACACAAGGCGTGATCCCAACTGAGGTTCATGCCCCATTGCCCTTCCGGGGACCCCCACCCAAAAGCCACAGACCTGTGGGTCTGTGAGAGGGAACCCTACTAGCTGGAAGCGTCTGTCTCTCCTCTAATCCTTTCACCCCCACTCCCTCCAACCCATCCTCCACAAGGCAGGCTTCTACCTGCCCTGGGGCGGAGGCTGGGAGAGAAAGAGGAGCCGGCTGCCTGCCCGCCTGCCCGCCGCCCTCTGTCGTCTCCCCTAGCAGACAAAGAGCTCACCCTGGTCTCTGTGGGCGTCTGGGAGACGCTGGGGGGATTAGCTCCCCGCGCCGCCCTCTCCCCATCTCATGCCAGCCCACCCAGCTGGCACCAACACCTCAAGCCCAGGGGTGGTGCCCTCGCCACAGCATCTGCATCTGTGTGTGTGTGTGCTTGTGTGTGTGTGTGTGTGTGTGTGTGTGTGCTTTACAGGCTACTGTGAGGTGGGTCCCAGGGCTTCGCCTCCATATCTGGTCTGGGTTAGGTCTCACTTTAGTTTCTCCTCTGCTTTCCCAGTCTTGGTGCTCGGTAGCTTAGGGATGCCTCAGTTGGTATCTGCTGCCCACTCACGCATGCTCTTTTTGTCTTGAGACAGGGAGGGTCTCATGGAGTTGAGACTGGCCTCAAACTTGTCTTGTAGCCAAACGTGGTTTTGAACTTCTGTTCTTCTTGCTTTCAGCTTCCCAGTGCTGGGATTACACATGTGCATGTCCACACCCAGTTTATGTGGCACCGGGGATCGAACCCAGCGAGGGCTTTGTGCATGCTAAGTAAGCATTCCACTAACCGAGCTACATTCCCCAGCCGCTTCAGCTGATATCCATGTTTTCAAACCTCCCATGACCTCATTTGTGCCCCTTCCCTACTGTTCATAGCGGCTCAGACTTCTCCCTCTTTGCCTTGTCTTTGTGGGGGAAGGCAGGATTGGCTGTGAGCAGAGAGAGGGAAGCTCTCTAGAGGGGTGCAACTCCAGATGGTGCTTGGGATGGCATTGGAAATGGCATCGGTGGCACTGGGAACTGCATTGGGGGTAGTATTGGGGTGACACTGGGTATTCTTTGGGGCTGGCATTGTGTCTGAGCTTTCTGGGGTAATCCCTGTGGTTTGTCTTCCATATGGAGATGTGAGATGATGGTTGGGACCTCCTTGACTTTTAGATCTTTGTATTGTGCAAAACTAGAGATGGTCTTCCAAGCCCTTCTGTGTGTACTGTGAGATTTCTGCAGCAGAAGCCTCCGATTCAGAGGTGTTTAATGCAAGGCTCTGAGCGTTAAGAGATTTACCCAAAGTCACTTACTTGAGAGTCTGAGCAACAGCATCTGCCCTGTGACCCAGGACCTCACTTCAGATGCCTCATAATCCGTGTCACCTGGCCCTTACCTCCTGAGGCCCTGTTTCCTCCACTCCTGTGTTCTTGGGAAACAGAATGGGGACAAGCCAGGGGGAGCTTGGAGAGATGCCTGCCCCTCCCTGAGTCACACCTCATCTTTAAATAGCTGAGGCCCATTCCATGGACAGTTCTCATTGTCCAGCCCATACTTTAGGAGTGTCCATGGAAACCTTCTCTCCTGCTTAATGAGCTGGCATCTCCTTTCTTCTTAAGACAGTCCCCCAGGGACTAGAGAGATGGCTAAGTGGTTAGGAGCACTTGATGCTCTTCCAGAGGACCTGGGTTTGATTCTCAGCACCCACATGGCAGCTTACAACCATCTGTAACTTTAGTTCCAAGGCTGGGATATCCCAATGCTTTCTTCTGGTTTCCGAGGGCATCAGATACACCCGTGCGTAACCATACATGCAGGCAAAAACACACATATTAAAACTAAACAAATAAAAAATTGAGGTTAAAAATGGTTATTCATATTCTTCTCCTCTATTAAATGCTGGTGTAAGCTTTGACCCCTGTCCTAGGTACAGTTTGTCTCCTTCTGTTTGGTCTTCCATGGAGTGTAGAGGAACTGGCCGTCTTTTCCCAGTAGTGTGCTACCAATTAGGAAGCTGGGATATCCCAATGAAGTGGGGGGGCCAGAGAGGCTGGGGTCCAGCCCAGCGTCTGGGATATAGGAGGTGATCCATAAAGGCAAATGAACATAGGGCTGAGCGGGCAGGTGGCCGTGTGGACGTGGGTAGGGTGGGGAGGAGGCTCATCAGGGCAGGCGTGTGGGTAAATAGGTCAGTGGATGGATATGTAAGATGGAGTGGGAGGGGAACAGGGTGTTTGAAGTCTGGGTGGGTCATTAAGTCATAGGTATGGGGGTGAATGAGAAATGGATGGATCGTTAGTGAATGGAAGCTGGATGGGCAGACCAAGGAAACCAGATGGATGAGAGAACAGGTGGCCTCTGGGAAGGTTTGGGGAGGGTCCTTTAGATCATAGGCTACACAGCGCACTGGGTGTGAAATTTTCTCGACCTTGGTCGGTTTTTGTTGTTTGGCTTTGGCCTTTTGAGCCAGTGTCTCAAGGGTGAGCTCTAACTTCCAACATCTTAAGTAGCTGAGGGTGACCTTGAATTCCTGAACCTCCAGTTTCCACCTCCAAGGTCTTGGGGATTTCAGGCATGTGCCCCCATATCTCATTTGCAACCTTGGTGTTGTTTTTTAAGCTCCTAATCATCTAGCATAGGGAGACTACGGTGCGGATGCCTGGTTCCATCCCAACCAAGGTCACATTCAGGGGTGACTTGAGGCCCTCCTTTGTGAGGAATGGGGGTCTGAACACTAGGCTGTGAAGGTGCTCAGGTGGGAATGGCTTGCTGGGGGTTCTGTTCTGACTCCTCTTGTGCTGACACCACTTCCTTCCCTGTGAGTACAGCACGTGACCTCAGTGGGTGAAAGTCCAGGCCAAACAGGTACAGTTCCACAGGTGCAATTCCAGAGCAGGAAGAAGGAATTGTCCACATAAGCATGGTGGCACAGGTGAAAAGAGGCTGGCCCAGCGGTGGGACATTGATGAGACAGTGACAAAATGGCCTGACAGCAGAGAGTGCCCCCAAGGGGAGGCAAGGCGTGAAGGGGGCGGGCTGGAGATGTGGTGTGGCACCTGGTGTGGGAGGCTTGCACTGTGCTGTGTAAATATTTCTCTGCCCTGCTGGAGTTCTGGTCCTATCCATAGGGAAGGGCCTCTTCTGCTCTCTTCTGGAAATAGCTCCCTCGGCAGTCTGTTGGTCCTCTGTCTATATAAGCACCACCGTGTCCCGATAACCTGCTGGAAGCCAGGCGCCTTCTATATTTAACGCTCACAACGTCCCTTTGAGGTAGAGATAGTGAGTGCCTCCCCCTCACACCTGAGGAAACAGAGGAAGCTAAGGAATGTGGGCTGGGGGCATAGCTCAGTCAGTAGTGTACTTGTGAGGTCCTTGGCTAGCTCCCCTGCACTATGCAGACTGAGTATAGCATGTACTTGTGCATATCTGTAGTCCCAGTGATTGGGAGGTAGCAGAAGTCCAAGATCATCCTTGATAACACTGCATTTGAGCTGACCTGGACCACTGAGACCCCATCTCAGAAGAAGATGAAGAAGAATGGGGAGAAAGAAGAGGAGGGCTGGGTGGTGGTGGCACACGCCTTTAATCCCAGCACTTGGGAGGCAGAGGCAGGCCTGGGAACAAGGAAATGGTCCAAGCGGGAGACCTCCCAGAATGGCGTGTTGAGCAGAGGCAACATGATTTAGGGTGAGATTCCTAGAAACCTTGTCTAGCCTGGAAGGGTGTAGAGCTCTGTAGGGATAGGGGTCAGTAAGGGGGATGACCACGTTCTTGGAAAGGCCATCTGCTGCATCCATGCACTGAGACCAACTTGCTGACCTGTGCCAGGAGAGTTCTTGGAGCCATCTTGGGATGTCCCTTTGCCACCCAGAGCGGTGGTATTCTCACTTGGGCATTCACTAGAAATCTCCGAAGCGTGGTGGTTTGGGATTTGAGGGAAAGAGAGTCGTGGGGACAGGTCCCAGGGTGTCAAAGCTGAGTGGATCAGAGCTCACCAGAGGACCCCAAATATGGGGCTGAGAGATGCCAAGGACACACTTCCTGGTGTCTGCGGGGACCGTGAGAGGAGCCCTTCCCAGGCCTGGACTGGCCTGAACAGCAGCTTGCCATGCCTCTGGAAGCCCGTGGCCCTGTCTATGACCAGGTAACTCAGGATTCAGTGCTCTTGCTGTGTGAGCA
Source organism: Mesocricetus auratus (assembly GCF_017639785.1). Classification (NCBI taxonomy): domain Eukaryota; kingdom Metazoa; phylum Chordata; class Mammalia; order Rodentia; family Cricetidae; genus Mesocricetus; species Mesocricetus auratus. Next base: position 73,108,273 of record NW_024429191.1, on the reverse strand, counting down.
TCTGGGCAGAGGCATGCTAGCTTGGCTAACAGGCGGGCGGTGTGGTCCTTCCTTCATCTCCCCTGCCTCTGGCCTGGCTCCTGGCCCTTTGATGCTTCCCTTGCCACAGACTTCAAACAGGCTGCCAGCCCTGCTGCCCTACCCGCCTGCCCGCCTGCTGTAATTAGAACTCCCCTGAGCTCAGCAGGCCCTCTACCAGGAATGTTCCTCCTTTCACTCATTCCTAGCCTCTGTTTTCTCCACCTGGCTCCCACTCTCTTTCCAGCTCTGTTCCTGGTCCTCTGTTTAGATCAGGGACCAGTTCTGGCTGGGAACCTTGAATTCCCATCTCTCCAGGACACTGACACTGATGGTAGTGTTTTCCAGTTGACAGTGTCCCACTTGGTCACAGGGGAACCTCAGTGTGTCCAACACAAGTGTGGCATGACTGACCATGTACACTGAGTTGGAAGCAGGCTCACACACTGCTCTCCATGGCCCCTCCTATATAGGGAAGGCAGAATGGCTGGTTTGGGGACTCAGGGCGCCCAGAAGTCAAGACTCAAGATAGGACACATGTCTCTGACTGGACCTCGCTTACTGGTTTTCAGTTTCAGGGAGTTTTTGCAGGTCCTAAGTGTTGTAATGGACATCTGTTGAGTGGACAGGAACTGAACAGATGAGGAGTTATAAACAGGGACTTTCATAAGAAGTCCTGCATGGGGAGTGTACAGGGATGCTTGGGACCAAAAGTTGTATAGACCTGGGCAAACAGGGCTAGACCCACCAACCACAGATGTGTGTTTGTATCTGTGTATGTGCATATTATGAGGGATGTGTCTGTAAGCAGAATGACCATGGGCATGCTCTGTATAAAAGGGAGGGTTTATAATATGTGTGCATGAGGGTGGTTGTGTAAGTGGATGGGGTGAGTGAGGGCAATTGTATCAACGGCTGAGTCCTGAGAAGTCCTGCCTGTGGGTATGACTGGATCCTGCCTCTGAGGGTGAGTGAACTGGAATGGATGAGGATGAGGATGAAGATGAGGATGGGGATGAGATGAGGATGAAGATGATGATGAGGAGGATGGGGATGAGGATGAAGATGAAGATGAGGATGAGGATGGGGATGAGATGAGGATGAGGATGATGATGATGGGGATGCGGATGAGGATGGGGATGAGATGAGGATGATGATGATGGGGATGAGGATGAGGATGGGATGAGGATGAAGATGAGGATGGGGATGGGGATGAAGATGGGGATGAGGATGGGATGAGGATGAGGATGGGATGAGGATGGGGATGAGATGAGGATGGGGATGGGGATGGGGATGAGGATGAGATGAGGATGAGGATGAGATGAGGATGAAGATGAGGATGAGGATGGGATGAGGATGAGGATGGGATGAGGATGAAGATGGGGATGGGGATGGGGATGAGGATGTAACTCATCTACCATGGACAAAGCCCTGAGTTGAATCCCCAGAAGAAACCCGGCAAGCTGGCACACATTCGTACTTGGGAAGTGGTGGCAGGAGGATCAGAAGTTCAAGGTAATCTTTGGTTACATAGAAAGTCTGAGGTCAGCTAGGGCTACATGAGACCTTAACTTTAAAACAAAAAGAGTCCGTGTAAGAGATGGGTGGGAATGTAGTGTGCATGGTGTGCTGCAGTGTGAGCTACGTGAGCACGTGCGCACACCCAATGCCTTGCCAACTACTGTGAGCCCCTCGGCACCGAACTGCTTTCTTTCTCTTTCTCTCTCCATTCCTTTCTCCCCTCTCCTTCCTTCTCTGCACCCATTGTATGAAGTTCTGCCCGCCCCCATCCCTGAGGCCACTCTTGCTCTCTTTACTAACAGAAAGTGAGGGGAACAGCCCACCCCAGCTCCAGCCCAGGGTCCCTCCGGGCTGTCTGGAAGCAGAGGAGTTAAAGGAAGGGGCTTCCTCTGCCTGCCTTTCCCCACATCACCCCCAAGCCCAGAGCTGTCATCTAGGCCCTGAGTGGAGCTCTGTGGGGTGAGGGCTCGTTCTCCTGTGGCCCGCAGCGGTTCCTGATGCTCTGAGTCCTGGGCCTTACCTGCAAGGGTCTGTCTACATTCTAAGACCTAGCTCGACCCTCTCCCCTCCTCAGCAGCATTGGCCTATTTCCCTGGCTCTGCCAGCGTGGCGGGGCCTGCGGTCTGAGGTTCTTGGCTGGGGAGGAGGCTGGAGGAGTGAGGGAGGTTTTTTTGCCTTTAGAAATCAGGGATTTGGGCTGAGGTTGGCTTGCTCATTCCAGACAGACTTGTCCAAGCACAGCTCTGCTGCATGGAGGGATTGGGCTCCGGCACTGGCCAGCTCCTGCTCCTCCTGCCACCTCTTGGGGGTGGCTGGCTGGTGGGTACACTGAGCGCTTGCCCTGGAGAATCCTACTGGGTTGAGGCCTGAAATGGGCCCAGGAACCCCTCAGTATGATGAGAGATCAGGCACCCTGGACTTCCGCAGAGCCGGGCACATACCCCCTGAAATAGGGGCTTGGGGCTAGACAGAACGAAGTACTGAGCTGACTCCTGTACTCCTATGGGGCTCAGGAGTCGGAGGCAGGAGGATTGTGAATTCAGGACCAGCCTAAACAAACAGCAAGACCCTGTCCCAGTGCCTTCCCTGCCCCATCTCCCCTTCTTCCCCAAGAAAACAACAAATGAAAGGAAGAGAGAATAGCAAGAGGGAATGAGAGGGTGAGGACAGCCTTTAGCAGGGACCTGAGCAGCTGCCTGAAAGCCACCAGGACATATGAACAACCCAGTCTGTTCCCTTAGAACCAGTCTTATTTTGGCCAAGGGGCCTCTCCAGAGTCTGAAGCCCAGGCCCTGTGACATCATTGTCTTTCTGCCTTAGTCTCCCATTGTTTTGGGGGAGACTTGCTACTAAGGAGCCCAGGGAACAGGTAAAGGGATATCCATGGTGCTCCCCCCAAACATTCAGTATTTTCTTTCTTTCATTGTTGCATTTTCCAGAAGTTATTTATTTATTTATTTTTTGGTTTTTACGAGACAGGGTTTCTCTGTATTGTTTTGGAGGCTATTGGTCCAGCCCGGCCTTGAACTCACAGAAATCCACCTGCCTCTGCCTCCCGAGTGCTGGGATTAAAGGCGTGTGCCACCACCGCCTGGCTATTTATTTATTTATTATTGTGTGTATGTGAGTGTAGGCGTGTAAGCCACAGAGAAGACATGGCTAAACTTTCAGGAGCCAATTGTCTCCTTCTTCCTGGGGTTGGGGGAATTGAACTCAGGTGATCAGGCTTGCCCAGCAAGTGCTTTCCAGGCCGAGCTGTCTCTCCTGCCCTGTTATTTTTTCCTCTACATATATATATTTAGTGAGGGTGGCATGTACATGCTACAGCGTACGTGTGGAGGTTAGAGATAGAGTCTTCTTCCACAGTGTGGGCCGTCTGAGGGACGGAACTCAGGTGTCTGTTCCTGGTGCACTCTTTCTCAAGCCTCCAACCCATTGTACCTCTGGCTCCAATTCCCTGTCTAAATGAGGATGACATTGAACTTACGATCCTCCTGCTCCTGAGTCCTAGGATGTGTGTCTGTCGTTCAGCTTTTGAGAAGGAGGCATGGTCCTCAGAACACAGGATGGGGGGCAGCTGGAGTCCCCATATCTGGTCATTGTGACAAAATAACCAACAGGAACAGTTTAATGGAGGGAAGATGTAGGCAGAGCAGCAGTGGGAGTGTGTGGCTGAGGCTGTTGACACAGTGGCAGATCAGGACACACACACACACACACAGAGAGAGAGAGAGAGAGAGAGAGAGAGAGAGAGAGAGAGAGAGAATGACCCTCGAAGCCCTCCTCCAGTGACCTCCTTTCCCAGCGAGACCCCTCCTCCTAGATAGTCTCCTGATTCTGATTCAAACAACAATCCACTCTCTTCCTCCCTAGACCCTAGAATCAGCCTCCTGGGGGTGGGGGTGGGGTAATAGGGCTGGGTGGGGGAGGGGTGAATTGCAGTGGAAAGAACTCCTGGGCTGCTTTGGGGGAGATCCAGAGGACAGAAACTTGGGGTTTCAGTGACTCACTCAGTGTGCTTTCAAGGCTGCCTGTAGCCTCTGAAATAAGGCAGTGGATGGACACAGACCCCAGGCATTCCCCCCTCCTCTATTCAGAGAATCACAGAGTGTGTATGCATCACTTAGTTCCTGCTTCAAGCAGGAAGGAGATGATGGGATGACCAAGCAAGGGCAGATCTAGAATAAAACCCAGGTGACAGATCCCCTCCTCACTCCCTCCTTGGTGGAAGGTCAAGGAGCTACTGGGTCAAAAGCAGGCTGGTTTCCCTCCCTCTAGAGTACTGGGGCTGGGACCAGTGAAGAATGGACAGTAGGAGCCAGACTCAAACCTCAGCAGTAGACCTCTGTGGGCTCAGTGCTCCCAACAGGAAGTCCTCTGCAGGCTCAGTGCTCCCAACAGGAAGTCCTCTGCAGGCTCAGTGCTCCCAACAGGAAGTCCCACTGGGTAGCTGCCCTCTTTCTCCCACAGATGGGGCCCAGCACCCCGACTCTAGGGGCCCCAGACAGAGATGCCTTTCCATGGCAAGTGGGATCTGGTTGCAGCCAGGAGCTCAGGTGTCAACGTGACCCCTTACTGATCATGCACCAGCCACTCTAGAGCACGTCCCTCCCGCTACAGCCCCTTGCAGGAGACCCCCTTCTTCTCCTGGCCCACTAAACCACTAAACATCAAGTTCATCTGCGAAGTCTCTCTCCTTCCTCTTTCTGCTCCGTACTGGGCTGTTACTGTGTGCCAGGCGTGTGTAGTAGGCACTTTATCCAGGTGATCTCATTAAGTCCACTTAATAGCAGGCATCAGTAATTCCCCCAGTTTGGGGATAAGGAGCTGAAGCTCAGGGAGGTGGAGTAACTTAGCCAAGGTCACAAGGTCTCCCTGCTAGGGAGTTAGTGGAGACAAGATCCAATGGGTCGGGTGCCCAGCAGGGCATAGAAGAAGTGGGCACAGAAGTGCTGAAGGGGAAGCTGGCAGCTTGGGAGGGGCTTCGGATGTCTAAGGAGGGGCAAGCCCCAGCTTGCTTTCATAGGTGTGGAGCATCTAAGCAGGAAAATTACACTGGGAGAGCTAAGAGCCAGACTGACTGAGTTTAGATCTTGCCTTCAACATCCGACTGTTTGACCTTAGGAAAGTTCCTAAACCTCTCTGTGCCTCATTCTCCGTTCTGTACAAAGAGAATAGCAATAGTGTCTTCCTCCCACGTTTGCTTGGAGGAGAGAGTTCTAGACACCAGCAATGCATGGCGCTAGTGCCGTGCGTGTTTGGACTACCTGCTACCTCTTAGATGCCCCTACCTCCCTCTCCTCTATCCTCTGTGAGGAACAAGTGACCCTGCCTTAAGTAAGGGTGTGGCCTGTGGGCTGAGCTCACAGGGACCTGCATCGCTTGCATGCTGCCCAAAGGTCGCTGCTGCCTCCTGACTGTCACCCTTGCTAGAGTTTGCGGGTGCCTGGTGGGCAGAAGGAACATGCATCTATCTCACAGAAAACTCACGCATTTAACACACAGAAAAGTCGGAAGAAGGAATGTGACCCAGTGGACTCCTGTATCTTCTTCTTTTCCTGATGCCTGGGTATGGCTAAGGATGCAGCCAGAGAGATTGGTGCACAAAGGAGGCCTGTGTTGGAGGAGAGAGCCCCCCTGGGGACTGGCATCATGGGGCAGCCTAGGACTAGGAGGGAGAGGGCTGGTGAGGGGCAGCCCAGGGGGAGAGGAGATGGTAAGTTGGGAGGTGAGGTGAGGGATAAGTCCCACAGGACAGGTGGATGAGCCTGCAAAGGGCCTGGCAGACAGCAAGGGAGATGACCCTAGCCCAGGTGGCAGATGAAGACATCTGTCTGGAGAGCCTTAGTCTGGCTTGCTCAGGAGAGCCTGGGCCTCCCCCGGCAAACGGGGCATGCTCCTCCTCAGCTCTGAGTCTTTTCCAACCATCATCAGCAAAGACTCTTGGACCAACCAGAAGGCAAGGAGCACTGGGCCGGCAGAACAGAGGGTTGGGTCCCTTTGACCTGGAAGGATGGTCAAGGCCTGAGGGACAGCAGAGTGGGGCTTGAGAGGAGCAAAGTCATAGGGGTCTCTACCATCCCTTTCCCCTTCCTCTCTCTCATCGTTTTCATTTCTTAAATCTTCGTTACCTGTATTTATTTATCTATCTATGTATTTATCTTTTTATTGGGGTGGGGAGGATTGTGTTGTGCCATGGCGCACATGTGTGCTCGTGCGTGCGTGTGTGTGTGTGTGTGTGTGTGTGTGTGTGTGTGTGTGTGTGTGGTCAGAGGACACTTGCAGGAATGGCTCTCCCCTTCCACCATAGGGGTCCTAGGGATCAAACTCAGGTTGCCAGACTTAGTAAGTGCCTTTGCCTTCTGAGTCATCTCCCTGGTGCCTATCAGTTGGTTTCAAGACAGAGTTTTGCCGTGGTAACCCGGATAGGCCTTGTACCTGGGGCTATCCTCCTGCCTCAGTTTCCTGGGTGATGGGCTTGTAGGTGTGTGTCACCACACTCGTGTCTTCCCTTTGATTCTTGTTCTAGCCCAGTGTCCAAGCACAGAGGCTCTGAGTGACTCTCACCCCACAAGCTGGGCTTAAGACAGATGGTCTGTGGTTTCTTCTGGGTCCTAAAGACGGTGATGGGACAGGAAGGAGCCCAATGGAGGCTGTGGGCCAGCTGCGTCCTCAGAGGAGATGGAGGAGGGGCTCCAGTTAGGCCCATACAAGTGAGTTTATCAACACACTTTGACTTTTCACATCAGTAAAGACTGGACCAGGGCAAGGGAGTAGAACTTGAAAGTGAATCCTCGCTAACAATTATCCAGTGAAAGAGACACAAGGAAAGTTCCAGAGATGTCCCTCAAATTCAGTGCCGTGCCTCCCATGGACCATCAACGGGAACCACCCATCGTCATTTTTGCACCTAAGACGTTTTTGGTGCCAAAAGATTTGATGTCAGTCCACACCGAACATTAAGCTCTGCCACTTACTAGGGGTGTGACTGGGGCCCATCCCCAAATCCCTGTGCCTCTGTTTCCTCACCTGTGAAATGGGGCTAATAGCACTTGCCTCATAGCGTTATTTGGAAAGGTGCCTGTGCATAGAAACTGCTTCGTGGATGTTTGTGACATGTGATAAGGAAAGATGCTTCGGAGCAGTAGTGCCTGTGATATCATGGTTTGGCACACACACATTAAAGCAGGGAGCTGAGGGTGGGGACGGAACTTAGTTAGTAGAGCACTAGCTAGCCTGCACCAGACCCTGGGTTCCATCCCTCACAACACATGAGCTGGGTGTGGTGGAATATGCCTGCAACCCAGCACTCGGGACGTGGGGACAAGAGGACCAGAAGTTTAAAGGCACTTTCATCTGGAGAGGAAGATGGAGGCTTGCCTAGGCAGCATGAGACCCTGTCTCATAACATGAATGTTTTTTCTTTTTAAATATAAAGAGACCTGTCAACAACTACCATGCCCAAAGATACCTTCCACACTCCCGCCTTCAGCAGCTGGTCCAGATGAGCCCCTCGCGGCCATTTTCCTGCCTCGGTCTTCTCCTGTGTGCTGGAGTTACAGGCATGTACCACCTTACCAGGAATGTGTTGCTTGGCTCCCATGGCCATGCTTTGCTACAGCGTCTGCTGTGGACCTCAGGGCTGTGGTTAGAATCACTGTTCTAGACAGAGCATCTATGCCGGTGGCATCTTCAGTCGGAAGTTCCCAGTAAGGCCCTCTATGTGACCTCTCATGAACCATGAAGAAAGGGGACTTGGGATGAGGAGTGTGATTGGGAGACTCCAAGCCTGGTACACCTTGCCTGCCATTCATCCTGCTGTTTGATTGGCTCAAACCCCTATAGAGGCGAGGATGTGAGAGGGTCCTCCGTAGAGCTCTCCCTGACCCCCAAAGCTGCCAGAGAGCCTGGTGGAATGTCAGTACATAGTACTCACTGCTCCAGTGCCCACAAGCTCTGCCCAGAAGCAAGGTTTCACAAGAAGAAGGTGGAATTGCAGCAGGCAGGGTTGAGGGCAGAAACCAGAGAAGACTTCCCACCAGCCCCTCGGCTGATAGGGTGTTCTAGCGGTAGCTAGTGACAGAGTTTTCTGGCATTGCTATGGGTTCAAGACAAGATGGCAGAGTTGGAGAGGAAGAGAGAGCCCCTGTGCGTGCATGCATGGTGGTGGGGGTTGTTAGTCTCCACTACCACGGCTCAGCATTTATGTGTGAGTTGGAGGGAGAGAGGAAGGGGTCTCCATCCCTTTAGCTCCTGGGACAGTGATACCTTCTCCACACTCTTGGGCTCCCTGAGGTCCTGATGCACCTGCCTGTCTACCTGCCTCAAGGCTGAGCTGTGGGTCCTGAGTCCCTGCCCACCACCCTCCCTTTCCTCCTCCCCACTACACACAGCAGCCCGCGGCCCGGGGCTCCCTTTGAAGAAGCTGAACAGAGCTATTCTAACCACATCAGCAGGGCAGCAGAGGAGAAGGGCTGAGTGAGGAGGATTTCCCAGGCCAGGGACCTGAGCAAGCCCGCCTCCCACCAGAGACAGTTTGGGCATCTCCCCACTAGCAGCTGTAGTGAGGGCCAACCCTGGGTGATGACTGTATTCCAGACACGGGGCATCTGTTCTCCCTTCCTGGCTGAGAAGAGCTGTGTGGTCCTCTGGCATCCAGTGTCCCATCAAGCTGTCTGCCTGTGGAAGCACTTGCCCTTCATACGTCTACCCATGGCGCAGATTGCAGCAGCCTCTCTCGATTTATGAAGAACGTTGGCTATACTGGTGGAGAAAGGATGATCTGGGTCAGACAGAAGGAAGAACTTCCCAGGTCAGAGCCTTACACGACACAGATCAAACGCACAGACTCTAGCTTGGAGGGTATTCGGTGTACTCGTTTCCGCAGGCTTTGCAGGGTCAGTCTGCTGGGTGGCGGCACATGCCAGTGCCTGAAGGGTTTGCTGGAAGGGACGTAATCGCAGGTCACATAAAATGCTGGGAAGAGCTATCCATAGTGGTGTATACCCAGCAGCCATGAGGTAGAGGCAGGCAGACCAGGAGTTCTGTGATCTCCTTGGGCTACCCTGAGCTAGCCGAGACACTGTCTCAAACAAATAAACGCAATCCCGAGTAAACAAAAGTGAGAAAGTGAGGTCCTTCCATGGTGCTAGGCTTGTCTGGCTTGGGGTGGACTCCGGAAAGCCACCCAGTTAGCCCTTGGGGTCACAGAGGAGGTCAACCCAGGTATGCTCTTGCCTCAGATTCATTGCTCCTTTGCTGGACCAGAAGGCAGCCCCTGTCTTAGCTTCTCCCCTTGCTGATCTTGGGCAGTTGTGTCCTTGGTTTCCTCATCCATGAGGCAAAGATGGTGGCTGTGTCTGCCTCCCTAAGGGTGAATTCCTGTTGGGCTCCCTCACAGTGCTTGGCACGTAAACGCTGTTTGGTGGGCACTGTTGTTCCTCCAAAGGCCCTTGCAGTCATTCACAGCCCTCTAGAAAGTTCTTTCTGCTGTCTGCCCTCCCCCCTCACCTGTGGTTGTGAGCTAATGTCATCGTTTTAGTTTCCATTAGGAAGTAAGGCAGGTGGGTGAGTTGGTCCCTTCTGGCCTCAGTTTCTCCCAGCTTAAAGCTGGTTCTGCATTGTTTCCCCCTCCTCCCACCCTGCCACTCACCCACCCACCCACCCACCAAGCCTGCATGGTGAGATAATGTCTAAGAGAGACTCTAAGTGACTTGGAGGAAGAGGCCAGACAGTGAGTGACCAGAGGTGATTATCTGGCGTGACTAAGGCAGTGGTTTCCCTCCCCCAGCTGAGCAGAGGGAGGGACATCTGAGGCTGCCTGCCGTGGGGGTGCTCCTTAGAAAGGGTTAGACCTGGGGAAGTGACCTCGGGGTGGAGGTGAGGGCGGGGTGAGGCTGGACACTGTTCCAGGTAGATTTTCATAGAAAGCAGAAACAATGCCTTCTATGCGAAGGCCTGGGCCAAATGGCCTCTTCCACCTCTGGATTTTATTCTTCTTTAGCTGGTTCTCTGAACTTCACCCTGTCCCTGGGGCCAGCCCAATCTTGACACCTAGGGCCAAGCAGCCTTGTCCTGCGGGGACCCAGCTATGGCAGCCCTGGCCTAGAGTTTGAGCTAGAAGCAGGTGAAGGCTGGGCCTTGCCCCACCCCGGCCCTGCCCTCTGAGGCCGCCCCGCCCCCTGGCGGGCCGCTCGCAGTTCCCACTCTGGCCTCTGGGTGCCGCTCGACGGCTGCGGTTGGTCCACTACCCCCATCCCCACCTCCCCAACCCCCTTGCGGGTTCTCACCTTCTCTCGACCTTTTTCTGGTCCTCCCATCCTGCCACCCCGCAGCGGCTGCTTGCATTTAGGAAAAGAGAAACAGCCAATCCTACGAAGTATTTTCACAAACACTTCATTTGATCCTTTTGTTGTTAGTGCACGGACTGTCGTCTCCTGGTCTCATATGTGCCTCTCTGAGACAGGAGGCCAGGTGGCCTCCCTCAGCTCCACATAAGAGGGAGAGCCTTCTTAGGAAGAGAGAATTGAGTCTTCAGAGCCAAGGGGGTGGGGGGCTCCCATGCCTGCTCTGACTTGTATGGGGTCCCAAGGAGGAGGAAAAGTGACTATGTGACCTTGGGCAAGGCCCTGCTCTGCTCTTTCCAACATGAGTTAGACTCTCCCCTTTGGAGGAAATCTATGCAAAGAAATCTGTTTAGAAAACAAACCCTAGGGGGCTGGAGAGATGGCTCAGTGGTTAAGAGCACTGGATGTTCTTCCAGAGGTCCTGAGTTCAATTCCCAGCAAACACATGGTGGCTCACAACCATCTGTAATGAGGTCTGGTGCCCTCTTCTGACATGCAGACAGAACACTGTATACATAATAAATAAATCTGAAAAAAAGAAAAAAAACCCTAAAAGCAACAGTTCATATATGGGCAGTTAAGGCCAGGTTGGGTGAAGGACCCTGTTCCCTGCCCCTAATCCCTGATTTAGTGTCCCTGCTCTCTTCCTGTCCCTGAGGATCCTGCACAGACCCTTTCCTGGGGCAGTGAAGAAAAATGGGGAGGAAGAGAAAGCCCAAGTTGGGAGCAGCTTTACAAGTGTTCACACACACACACACACACACACACTCCCCTATCCATATGGCAAGAAGAATGTCCCAGAAGTCATTGCTTCCTTCCTGTTGCTTCAAGAACCAGGCACGATCTCCCCTGACCTGCCTCAACTCCTCTCATCTACCCCTAAATTATATTTGTTTTAACAAAATATTTTGGAACATAGGGTGTAGCTCAGTGGTAGGCCTTGAGTTCAGTTCCCCAGGGCCCGAGGAGAAGAAGGAAAGGATGGCTTCATTTAAGAAGTTACAAACTGGGCCTGGTGGCTCAGGGCTGGAATCTCAGTTGCTGGGAAGCTGGGGTAGGAGAATCATGAATTCAAGACTTGCTTGGACTTCAGAGTGAGTGCCAGACCAGCCTAGACAGGCTAGTGAAGTAGACTCTGCATCAACAAATTTAAATGGGGGCTGGAGAAATGGCGTAGTGGTTGACAGCACTGGCTGCTTTTCCAGATGACCTGGGTTCAATTCCTAGCTCCCACATGGAAGCTCACAACCTTCTATGTCAGTTCCAGGGATCCGACACCCCCTTTTGGCCTTCACAGGCACTGTGTGCACAGGGTACACTGAGTTACATGCAGACAAAACACACACACACACACACATACATTTTTTTAATCAATAGTTTTTTGTTGTTGTTTTGTTTTTGAGACAAAGTTTCTTCTTTATGTAGTCCTGACTGTTCTGGAACTCGCTCTGTAGACCAGGCTGGTCTCCAATTCAGAGATCTGTGTCCCAAGTGTTTGGATTAAAAGCATGTACCACTATGACCTAGCTAATTGATAACTTTTTTAAAGAGCTGGAAAGATGGCTCAGTGGTTAAGAGCACTTACTACTCTTGCAGAATTCCCAGCATCCATATGGTGGCTTACAACTACCTGTAACTCAAATTCTAGATCTGATGGCCTCTTCTGACACATGGTACAGTTAAATACATGCAGATAAAAACTCATACATAAAACCAAAATAAATATTTTTTCAAAATAAATATTTTTAAAAATTTAAAATTAAATTGAAAAGTCTAGGGCTGCAACTCAGTGCTAAGTGCTTGTCTAGAGGCCTGAAGAAAGTGGCTTGGGTAGGGAGGTATTTCTATCACTGAGATCACAGCTGTGCTAGTGCCCTCAGATTATCACAAGCCTCAAACAGAAGTCAGCAGGGTTTAAGACATCCAGGCATCCTGAAGCCCCACCTCTGCCACAGGGATTAGAAAGATCCTTCCAGATCTTTCTAAATATTACAAAAACACCCACAGACCTATTCATCTCGGCAAATCGTTCCTTACTCCAGAGCTAGGTCTGAGCACACAAGACCAGCTCTCCCACGTAGCCACAGAGAGCCTGCTGTTGTGGGACTATATTCTGACTAGTTTGGCCTCTCTCGTTAGTAGGCATCCGCAACTTAGGTTCTATCCTCTAGGTGACACTGGGACAGAGTCTCCTAAGTCCTCACACTGGTGTGAGCATGCTCTGCCCAGCTGGCAGGACCTGCAGGGTGTGCACTGGATTCCTTAGTACTCTGTCCTCTTCCTTAAAGATACAACTCTAGGACAGGAAGGCCAGAAAGTTCTTCCTCTGGTCTAACCCAAAATCCATGGAAGGGAAGCTGAGCATTTTTCTTCCCAGATCCCCAGATCTGGTTCCTCATCTTTGAGGTGACAGTTGGCTGTGGTCTGGGGTAGATTCCCTATTCCTACAGACTGGTATTTTATGTGTTGGGAATGGAGGACCATTCCTCTCCTTATAGGACAATTCTTGCAGAAAGGAGAGAAAGGTCTGGAGAGGACCCAGGGAAATCAGGATAATGAGTACTGCCTTATTTTCTGAGCATTCTGGGTCATGGAGCCATGGGGACTTCCTGCCTCCCAGGTCCCAGTGTTTGAGAAGGATACCAAATCCTCTCAGCTAGGACTGGACATTTTGAAGCACTTAATCGGATTTATACGACTTCTCTCAAGTTTGAGGGGACAGTGGCTACTGCAAATGCCTGAGGGAGTGGAGGCAGAGCTTGGAAAGGAACCCAGCTGTCCCTCCCTCCTTAGTGGCTTTAGTCACTGGCTGGTTCTACCACCTGCTCCAATGTGAGGTTTTAGGTTGTAGATGTCACTGTGTCCATGTCTGTCTCTATGCTCACCAAGTAGCTCAGGACACCAAGGTGCTTGGGACTAAGGATGCAGGGAGGGGTCAGCATTAACCCTTTGGTAGTCCACAAGGCTAGGGCTACTCTGTTAAACCCCACAACTCAATACATGTGATATGAGCCCAGAGTTCCAGCACAGTGGCCCCCCCCCCCCCCCCCAGGTCACTGTCGGTTTGCTCCTGGTCTCTGCTCTTGGAACACTGTCCACATCTTCAAAGCAAAGCCCTGCTGAATGCATGCTGTGTTGTGTGGTGGTCTGGAAGCAGACAGGGGGGCCTATCCCACAGGCTATGGGAGGACAACCTGAAGAAATCACTGTTAGAAGCACATTCAAAGGGGCTGGAGAAATGGCTCCATGCTGAAGAACGCTTGCTCTTGTAGAAGACCTGGATTCAGTTACCAGCGGCACATGGGGGATCATATCCATTTATAACTCCAGTTCCAGAGGATCCAACACTCTCTTCTGGCCACTGTGGGCACCAGGCATTTACATGATACACATATATACATATAAGTAAAACATTGAGACAAAAGTTTTTGGGTTTTTCTGGTTTTGTTTTATCTGTTTGTTTGTTTTAAACACATTCAAGGCTGGGGCTGGGTGGTGTGTAGCTCAGCTGGAAGAGTGTTTGCCTAACATGCATGAGACCTTGGCTCATTAACACATTGCAGAGGCTCATGCCTGCAATCTTCCATGACAGCCTCTGACACTCAGTGATGCTCAGTGACCCCCCAGGAGATGTTAGCAAGTGGCTGCCAAATGACAGGCACTGGCCTGGCCTGTGGGGACACACCTGTTGTCTAGCTACTGGAGTGGCAGAGGAAGGAAAGCAGAGGGAGGGAGGGTTCAAGGCCCGTTTGGGCAACTTAACAAGACGCTGCTCTGAGCAAAAAGGAAAAGAGGGCTGGAGACAGAGTTTCGTGGATGGACATTCACCTACCAATGTGCAGGGCCCTGGTTCCCAACTTCAGCCCTTAAAGAGGTGGTGACCATGCCTCTATAATCCCAGCACTTGGGAGGCAGAGGCAGGAGGATCTCCATGAGTTCCAGGTCAGCCTGCTCTACAAAGAGTGAAAGGTTCAGGCATTACACTGGCCTGCCCTGTTACCTGGCAGGATACACTCAGGCAGCACTCTGGTCAGCCCAGAGTTCTGTGAGAACCACGCAGGTGCAAAGGACCCCTTTAAAGGACTGACCCCTGCCTGCTTAGGCTCTCTTACTCTTTTACTCTCTCTTACTCTCATCTCTCTCTCTCTCTCTCTCATCTCTCTCTGAGCTCTGCACAGGTTGGTTACCTCTCACCCCCCTTTCCCTCCCTGTCTACCAATAAACTCCACATGGAATCGTTGAGTCACGGTTTGTGTCTCGTTACTGGATAAACCTAGACATTTTAACAACAAAGAGAGTTGCAGGACATCGAGGACTGTCACATATAATAGATAAATAAATCAATAAATAAAAACTTTTTTAAAAAATGGGCTGGAGAGATGGCTTAGTACTTAAGAGCACTGGCTGCTCTTCCAGGGGACCCAGGTTCAATTCCCAGCACCCACATGGCAGCTCACAACTCTCTGTAACTCCAGTTCCAAAGGATCTGACACTCTCACACAGACACACACAGAGATAAAACAACACTGTGCATAAAGTAAATTAATTTAAAAAACAAGACTCAGGGGAGAGTGTGCATGCTCAGTCGCTTGCGGTGGAACTTTCCCCTCTTCTCACGGCTCAGCTTGCAGTCAGAGCTTGCAAAGGTTCTGCCCGCGGTCTAGATGGCCAGCCTTGGGAAATGGTGTCTAAGACCCCACCCACCCACCCCAGGCCAGCGGCTCATTGGCCTGGCCCCCCGAAGAGCTTCCTACACACTGTAGAAGCATGCTGGGCTTGGCAGTAGACAACGATTGGGCAACGCTGATAACATGCAGATTCCTGGATTGGACGCTCCCTGTCTAGGGTAGTAGGGTTCCATGCCTGTGTTTGCAAAATGCTAGCTTCATCCCTTCGGTGGGACTGTACCTGGTCTTTTTCTGTCTGGGAGGGACTTAGTTGGTTCCTGGAGAGGGACACTGGTAGAGCTGACATAGCCTGAGGGATGTGGCTGGTCCACTTCAACACCCCCCACTCCATGGCCAAGCATCTGCTGTGGCCTGGGAAGGAAATGGGGGATGGGGAGACACTTGCTCAGGAAATGGGGGATGGGGAGGCACTTGCTCAGGGGGAGGGGTTGGAAGGTGAGTAGGCCAGTTTGGGGATTGAATGGTCCCTCCTTTTCTCACCATCTCTTTTCCTGTACAGGTAGTGCTAGAGGCTGGGCATTTTCCTAGGGCCCTGAGGAATAGAAAAGACCTGTGAGGGGGGTGGAACAGTTTCCCACAGCGGTGCTGTGTGGGAATGATGAATTTGTCCTTCAGGGAAGTCCTTCTTAATGTCTAACTTCAAGTCTACCTGCTGACAAGAAAGACATCTTCCCCCTTAGGCTGGAGGAAGGAGAGAGGCCTGACTCACATCTGTTCTGTTTCTGAGCTGCTTAAAAATGCACACACACACACACACACACACACACACACACACACACACACACACACACCCCTCAACCCTGCCAAGCCATATTCTTTACTGGGCAGCGAGGCTTCTCGCTTGCTTACTCCTGGGCTTCTCTTGTCTCCACCCTCCTCCTATTCCCAACCCAGTGGAATGTCAGGAACCTCCTATTCCTGCCGACACCCTCTCCTCAACTCCTGGCTGCTGGGGGACGACGACGACCAGTTTTTCCAGCCAGCTCTGAGACAGTGGAGAGACCTGCCCGCCCCCAGGGGCTCTTCTGAGCCCAGTCGAAGGCAACCGAGGCCTCCTCGGAATGTGGCTGATCAGGCTCCTGCTGCCGCCCGACTGACTAAGGATGTTGAAGGTAGCCAGAGAGCAGAGTTTCAGCTAGATCCCTCTTTCCAGGCTGGGTTCCCACTCAGAGACACTACTTTTCACACCTGGCCCCCTTCACTGGAGGTTGGGTGGGGGACCTATATTTGCTTCTGGAACCAGCTTTGGGCTGTCCTCTCTGTCCACTTGGCACTTACTTGCCTCTAGGAGGCCCTCTGCAATTGAGAGTGTGGGGGTCACTGCTCCCTCCAGACGCAGGTACCCAGTGCTGACTCAGTCTCCATCCCTGACCTGAGGGCCGGCACAGGGCTTGGTACAGTTCACCTGGCTCACCTGTCCCAGCCTGTTCCTGCCAGCCAGGACTCAGAAAAGCATGTGAGGGGCTCCCTTGCCCCTTTGTTTCTTATCCTACGCCAAAACCCTGAGTCCTTTCCTTCCAGGAGCATCTCCTCCTCTGGGCCCCCTGGGAGGCCATCAGCCAGGATTCTCTCTAGAACCTTTCCTCCCTGGGTGAGCCTTGACCCTGGAGCCTGAGTCAAGCGCTCAGCAGCAGCCCATTCCTGACTTTCCCTGGGGGCTTTGGAGTCCCTGCTGGACCAGGACTGCTCAGTCTGAGGCGTGTGGTCACTTTGGAGTGCGCTGCAGGCCAAGCAGGTGGTGTGGTGGAGGGGCAAAGGCTGAATTCCTGCAGGGCAGGGACCCATTCAGTTTGTGACAGTCAGGCTGCCCTCGGGGCATGTGGTCTGTAGATGCAGTTGCTTCAGTGAAATGATGTTAATATCAGCAGCCATGAGACCTGCCACATGCTGTGTGCTTACAGTATGCCATGTCCCAAGCCCTTCCAAGAGCAATTTCATGTAAGCCTCATGACCACCTTACACAGAAGGTACTATTATATTATTGTCCTTTTACAGATGAGCAAACCGGGCTTTTAGCTCCCAGGTTGGAGGGGCGCATCTCAGTCTGTGAGCTGTGTTCTTACCGCCGCCTGTGCTTCGTGCTGGCTCCACGCAGAGGCCTAGCCTTCCCCTCTCAGCGCCAGCGATTCCATAATCGAGGGTGGAGCCAGGCTGGAGGCTTGCTTCCCCTGCGTCTGTTTCCTAAGGATTCCGAGAGGTGGAGACAATGTCAGGAGGAAGTTTGCAAATCAAGACAGCCCAGAGGCCCCGGAGCCCACGTGTTTCGCCCCAGATAGGGAGCGCCACGGGCGCATGTGGGGGCAGGTGTGTTCCAGGTTGGGAGGTGGGGAGCTGCGAGCAGACCTGACCCTCGGTGCCTGGGTTCTGGGATTCCTGTCTGAGGTCTTCTGCCGGTGCCCTTGGGGCATCTCTGGTGGGTGGGGTTGCTGTCAGGCTTCTGTTGTGATGTTCTGGGCGGGAGGGCGGGTGCAGCACAGGCCCTGACCTGGTTGGGCAGGTTGGCCCACCCTGAGTGGCACCTGTGACCAGGCGCCAACCCCACCCATCGCCCTTTGAAGTCATCCTGCTGCACTCAAAGCCCAGCCCCAATTCTGGGTCGCCTCCCCAAAAGGGCTTGTGGGGTCCTCTCAGGAGAAAGCTGCTTCTGCCTGGGGGAGGTGGGGGGGGCGGATAAGGCAGGCCCGGACCTGGTTGGAGCAGGGCTATCCCTCCCCCACACCACAGTCAGCCCCTTTGGAGCTTGGGGCTGGGGTCTGCCGGGATTGACAGGAGCCTGGGGTGGGGGGGGGGGGAGAAAGAGAGAGAGGGGGAGAGATGAGCAAGGGGAGGGGCTAAGGAACAGAGGGTTTAAATTCAGGAACCTAGCGAGGTGGGCGTGTAGGCTGGCCAGAGTGATGAAGCTCTGTCGAGGAGGCGGAGTCTCACGAATCGCGCCCCGCCCCCGCGCCCCGTGGACAGCTAGCGGTCAGAACACGCAGGTTGCGGTGCTTCCACCCCAGTCTTCATCAGCGCGCCCCTCGCGCTGTCCCCCTCCGTGGCTCCGAAGTTGGATTTGAGTCTTACGCGACGCCAAGAGCGGCCGCAGCTTTAGGAGGAGTGCCAGCGCCGCCTCTGGAACGTCGCCCCGCGTCTCCGTGCGCTGGCAGCGGGTTGGCTCAGCACAAAAGCCACCTGACTCCACCCATCCCTCTTGGCACGTGCGGAGTCCCGGTCTCTACCCTAGTCCTGGTCCGCCGCCTCGCCCCGAGGGGAGCGACCTCTAATCCCCCGGGCTCCTCAGAAAACCATTAGGCGGCGCGGCCGCACCCCGCGGGCCCCCACCCGGCCATTTGGTTGCCCGCTCCCGCCGCCCCTCCGTCGCACGCCACCACCGCCAGACTTCTACCGCGGCGGCTGCCTGCTCGAACCCGGGACCGCAAGGCTGGCCTCGTGCCTGTGCCTGTTGTGCCTATCCGGCGAGACCAGGAGCGCTGTGTCCACGCCTCGGCAATCTGCCACTTTCTGCCCTAGCCGGGCCAGTTTTGAGCTAGACTCTTTATCCCCCTACCCCAACCCGAGTGGCTAGCTTGGTGGGAAATGTCCAGAAGCCCAGTTTCTGCTCACCTTGGCATGACCCAACAACTTATCTCCCAGAGGTTGGAAGATAACTTTGTCGCTCTGAAGCTGTTTACCCAACTGTAAATTGGTGAATTAAGATATTGGATGAAGTTGGCTTAGTAAGTGAATGGGGATCTTACAGTGTAGCCAAAGTCGGGGACCTAGATCTCCCTCCAGACTAGTGGGCACCATCTGTGACCTTTGTCCACATAATATAGGGAGGGAGAAACAGTCACCAGTGACCTACTTGTCTCGAAGGTTCCAGGAACAGGAGGCAATGTTGTCTGCCCCTACAAGAAAAAAAAAAAAAAAAAAAAGAACTCCCAGAATGTGCATTAGACTTGGGGAGTGAGTGAGGAGGTAACCCCAGAATTCTCAGTTAAGAGGATCAAGGGGAGGATTCCTCAGGAGGGTAGAGCCTCGCTCATCCTCTTCTTCCCTTGGTTGTTACAGAAGATGATCGGCAGCTGGGGGAGGGGAGCTCCAAACCCATGTGACCAGGAAAGGGACACCTCATTAATGGTCCAAGCGTCTCTCTCAGGTTGGATGAGATCTGCTTGGAGAAGGTTAAGCCATGACAATTGCTGAGCAGGCTGAATTTTTGGAGCAAACATAGTGGAGTAAATCATTTTCTAATCAGGATGGATGACAGACACAGGAGAAATATCTACTGCATGAAGCAATATGTGTAATTTTAGCTGAATCTTGCTTTTCTCCTTGTGAAATTCCAGTCTTTATCAGTCAAGCCCACTGGTGTGTGTTTAATAATAACAGTTTTCACTTACTGTCACTTACCCAGTGCCCATGACTGTAAAAGCACTGGGCAGCATTCAGCTAGCTTCCTTTCCATACTTCACCTTATGTTTCTTTAGGATTAGTTCAGGGCCACCATGTATGTATGTATGTATGTACATGTATATATATATGTTTATATTATATAAGAGAGGGGAGCAGGAGGTTCTTGAGGTCCTGGGCTACAGAGGAAGACCCTAGTCTCAAAAGGCCTGGGGCTGGCTAGGGCTGTAGCCCAAAGATAGAGCACCTGTCTAGTTGTAAAATGTCCTGAGTTCCATCTAGAGTCCTGGAAAAAGAAAAGAGGTTAATGTAGGGAATATTTATCAAGTATCTACTCTGTGCCAGGCATTACGATAGGTGCCAAGCTGTGGATCCAGTAACAACAAGATCAATCAAGATCTCTGTCCTCTTAAATAGATATTCTGGTGAGAAAAGGAGAAAAAATAAGTAAGAAAATAAGTCAAGAATAGTGGTATACACACACACATACAACACATATGCATACACTTTGTTCTTTTGAAATAGGGTTTCACTGTGCAGATAGGATTTCATTGTGCAGCCCTGGCTGTCTTAGAACTCACTATGTAGACCAGCCTGTCCTTGAACTCACAGATCCATCATCTTTATCTCCCTAGCACTAGGATTAAACCAGGCAGGCATGTATAATCTCAGTATCTGGATAGCTGAAGCAGGAGGATTCAAAGTTCAAGGCCATCTGAGACTACATAGCAAGACTATTATTATTATTATTATTATTATTATTATTATTATTATTATTATTGAGGCAGGGTGTCTTTGTGTAGCCCTGGCTGTCCTGGAACTCACTCTGTAGACCAGGCTGGTCTTAAACTCACAGAGATCCACCTGCCTGTGTCTCCTGAGTGCTGGGACTAAAGGCCAGCACCGCCACCACTGCCCTGCTATTTTTTTTTTAAGACATGGTCTCGTATATCCCAGTCTGCCCTCAAACTCAATATGTAGTCAAAGATGACGTTCAACTTCTGATGCTCTTGCTCCTATCTTCTGAGCTCTAAATTACAGGTGTGCACTACCATGCTCAGTTTATATAGTGCTGGAGATCAAACCCAGGGCCTTGTTCATGCTAGGCAAACTCTACAAACTGAATTACATCCTGAGTCTCAACAACCAGTCCCTCACCTAATCTTGGCCTTCTGTATCAAGTGGAAAAAGAGGTAGGTTCCAATACAGGGTCTTACATTTGAGTCTTGGGTGCTTTCTTACCTGTAGCCCTGATACGTGGCATGGGGCAAGACATACAGTAATTTCATAGTAAATGTTTGTAGAACAAATGGCAGGATATTAGCGAGGTGGAGAGACTGAATTTTCCACCAAAGCCTCAAATTTCTAGAAGGAGATTAAGTTGCTTGCTATGGGAGGAATCTTTATAGACCTGAATTGAACCCCATAACTCTACACAGGAGGAAACTGAGGTGCCGAGTGATGAGATGAAGAAAGACGCTGTGTGGGAGGATGTGAGGTGTGCCAGCCTCTTTTTCGGTACTCCCCAGAATTGGAACTGCCAACGGCTCTTCTCTGGGCAGGAACCACTGCTCGGATCAGCTGGAAATGGGAACACTGAGGTGCGTGCGAATTCAAGTTCATCTACACTGTGGAAAAATGTGAGATAAATTCCCCACTGGGGAATTGGGTGGGATACTTGGTCCTAGATACAGGTCCAATTATTGATGGAAGAAATGATGGAGAATCGGTCTCAAGGAAGGTTACTAGAATTCCCCCCACTGTCTCCTACCCACTTGCTCAGTGTGTCCATCCAGATCTATCTTCCCTATTTTCTCAGTCCAGGCACCTGAGTCATAAACACAGGGCACACACCAGGAGATCCCCAAGCCATGGTGTGTCTTTCTGACATATCTGATGCACCTAAAGAGTTTTCAAGAAAAAAATTCAGCTAGAGATGTTTTAGAAGACTCTCTGCTGGGTAGTGGTGGCGCACACCTTTGATCCCAGCACTGGGGAGGCAGAGGCAGGAAGATCTCTGAGTCTGAGGCCAGCCTGGTCTACAGAATGAGTTCCAGGACAGCCAGGGCTACATGGGGAAAACCTTTGTTGAAAAATCTGTATTGAAAACCAAAATTCTCTTTTTATTAAAGCACATTTGGAAACAGCATAAGAGTGAAAGGTGTATGCACATAAATACACTTTTGTTGTAAAGATAAGGTATAAGGGCTGGGGATGTACCTCGCTTGGTAGGGTGCTGCCTCTTAGTCATGAAGCACTGGGTTCAATCTCTGGTAATGAATAAACAGGGCACAGTGCGGTAGATGACCATAATCTCAGCATTAAGGAGATAGAGGCAGGAAGATTTGACTTTCAAGGTCACTGGGTGTGGTGGCTCATGCCTTTGATCCCAGTGCTCAGAAGGCAGGTGGATCTCTGTGAGTGTGAGGCCATCCTAGGGAACATAGAGAGTTCCAGGACAGCCAGAGCGGTGTAGAGAGGCCCTGTCTCAAAAATCAAAAGAAGAAGGAGGATTAGGAGGAGGAGGAAGAGAAATTAGAAATTGTACAGGGTCATGCTCAGCTACATAGTGACTTTGAGGCAGACTGGATACCTGAGACCATGTATCAAAAATAAATAAATGAATCAGGGTGGGACCTCTATGAGTTCAAAGCCAGCCTGGTCTACAGAGCATGTTCCAGGACCACCAAAGTTACAGGGAAACCCTGTCTCAAAAACCAAAACCAACCAACTGAACAAAAAAAAAAAAAAACAAGATGGCACAGTGGGTAATGGTGTCTGCTGCCAAAGTCTGGTGATCTGAGTTCGCTCTCACAGCCCACATGGTAGGAGAACATTAACTCATGAAAGTTGTCTTTTGGCCTCCACATGTGTGCTCCACATGTATGACTCCCCCTCCAAATAAATGCATAAATAAGTGTAAACAAACAGATGAAAGGTAAAACAGAAGCCGGGATCAGATCTAAGAGCTCAGTAATCCTGGGCCTAGGTACCATCTTCCTTCACTTTTTCCTCAACTCTTGCTCATAGAGGTGTCCCAAGCTCAATTCTGAGAACTATTGTTTGAAATACAGTCCACTGTATTTCATTTTCTTGGGACAGGGGTCACGCCAGAATGAGGCTGTTATCCTCAGAGGCATAGACAGAGCCAAGGCAGACTCTGGGCACCACTCCTGGTATCAAGCTGGCAGCGCCCTCCTTGGATAGGAGCAATAAGAGGGAGTGCTGGTTTCTAGGGAAAGCTGTTTGGAGCTTAGCACTTCCCCAGAGGCAGCGGAAGAGGATGAGTGTGTGTCCACAGGCTTGGGAGGTGGCAGGTTTCAGCAAGAGGAGGCCTGAGCTGCTGGCACCAGCTGGCCCCAGCACCCAATGCTCCGCCCAAGGCCTAGTGCAGACTTGGTCTGCACGATACCACTCACTGTACCACCCTAGGGAGAAGTGGCTGGGTGCCAGAGGGGTGGCACGAAGACTCAGAGACAAGGAGGAGGAGGTCACAGGTTGCGAGCAGGGCAGGGACACCAAGAGGGCCAGTCCTGGAGACAGTCAGTTGTCATCACCAGCCTTGCTGGGTGGAACCAGACAGACAGTCTGCCATCCCTGGGTCTTGGTGAGAATGGCTCTGGGAAACTTTCAGAAGACAAGGCTTTTTGATAGCTCCTGGGGGGAGGTCGGGGCTGGGGGCAATCAGGAGAGAGAGAGAGAGAGAGAGAGAGAGAGAGAGAGAGAGAGAGAGAGACAGAGACAGAGACAGAGACAGAGACAGAGACAGAGAGACAGAGAGAGACAGAGAGAGAGAGAGAGAGGGAGAGAGGGAGAGGGAGAGGGAGAGGACCCCAGAGCCGTGGGACAGTGTTCAAGCCTGGTGACCCTAAACTGGTGTATCTAAGGGAGGGTCCTGCTTTGCAAGTTGGGCAAAACAGCTTTGAACGGATGATACAGGCTCGCTGAAGTCCTAGGCAGCACAAGACCCTGCTCTAAGGTCTTCAGCAGGACTAATTCATTTCATCCTCACAATAACCTAGGAGGCAGGGATGTTGAGTGTTGACCACCTTGTAGGCAAGCACAGAGACATGGGAAGTTTAAGTCGTTCGCCTTGCTCTGGGGAGATGGCTCAGGGAGTAATGTGCTTGCCACACAAGCATGAGAACCTGAGTTTGGTCTTCAGTATTTAAAAGCTAGGCGTGCCTATCTGTAATCCCAGAACTGGGAGGCAGAGATAAATGGATCCTGGGTACTTATGGCCGGCCAGCCTAGCCTAAATGGCCAATGTTCAGTGAGAGACTCTGTCTCAGATAAGATGGCTCAGAGAAGAATAAACGGTACTTGCCACCAAGCCTCACAACCCAGGATCCATCCCCAGAGCCTACACAGTGTAAGAAGAAAAACAACACCCATAAATTGTGGAGCCTTGGAATGCATATGTCTGTGTACATGGGAGTGTGTGCACATACCCCAAATAACAAATAAATGTGAGAAACAAAAGCGGTGGCATGGACCTTTTCCTCAGTACTCAGGAGCGAGAGAGAGAGAGAGAGAGAGAGAGAGAGAGAGAGAGAGAGAGAGAGAGAGAGAGAGAGAGAGGGCTGGGAAGATGATTCAGCACGTAAAGGCGCTTGCCACACAAGCCTGGCAATCTGAGTTCAGTCCCTGGAACCCACATAAAGGTGGAAAGAGAGAACCTACTCCACACAGTGGTTACCTGACCTGAACAGCCTCCCACCCCCCCATAAACACACATATATACAACAAGAAAATAAATAAGGTAGAAACTAACAGGGGAAGACACCCAATATTAGCTCTGGCCTCTACATTTGTATAAATACCAGCACATAACTTGCACTGTTGGAAGACACTTATTTGTGGTGGCATCTGAGACTCTATGACAAAGGCAGACAAAACATAAAGTCCTTCAAGACTCTCTCTGTCTCTCTGTCTCTGTCTGTGTGTGTGTGTGTGTGTGTGTGTGTGTGTGTGTGTGTGTGTGTTTAAAACAGAGTCTCATACAGACCTTGAACTTGGTAGGTAGCCAAGATTCAAGATCAATGATCTTGAACTCATGACCCTCCTGCCTCTGCCTCCCAAGCGCTGGGATTGTGAGCTCTTGCCACCATGCCAGCTTTTTCACTCCTACTCTTCTTCCTTCCCTCTCCTTCATCCTCCCTCCTCCTCTGCTTTCTTCTTTTGACAGTAGCCAGGCTGGTCTTGGGTTTGCTATCCTTCTACCTTAAGCCTGAGTTCTGGGGTGACAGGCATGCCCACCATGCCTATTACTTACTGAACGGAGCTACTGTGTGTGTGTGTAGTGGGCCCCCCATAGTTGGCCCATGTGAGTGGCTGCAGTTCTCATAGTTATACGAAATATATTTCCTACTTCACAAATGAGGAAACTGGTGTCCAGAGAGATTACACACCTCATGGTGACATAAGACTAGGTGGTGGTCACAGAGCAAGGAAGTTGACAGAACTAGAATCCAAACCCAGGTCAAGGGACTCTGGGCCTGAGAAAGAAACCTGTTAGTGAAGGTGGTTCCATAGACCAGCTAGGAACCCGGCATGCAACTCATATAGAAGGTATTTCTAATAGAAATGCAGAGGAGTCTGGGATGGTGGCTAAAGTCTATAATCCCAGCACTCTGGAGGCAGGCAGAGTTCAAGGCCAGTCTGATCTACAGAGTAAGTTCCATACCAGCCTGAGCTAAATAGTAAGACCTGGTTTTGTTTTGTTTAAAATCAGTCAATAAAAGAAACCCAGATGGGACTGAAGCAAAAGGCTTGCCATGAAGCCAGCCTGGGCTACAGAGTGAGACGCTGTCTTCAGAACCCCAAAATATATAAATAAACAAAAAATAAGAAGGACATGGGTGGTGGTGGCACATGTCTTTAATCCCAGCACTCAGGAGGCAGAGACAGTGGATATCTGTGAGTTCCAGGCCAGCCTGATGTACAGAATGAGTTTCAGGACAGCCAGGCTACACAGAGAAACCCTGTCTCAACAACAACAACAACAACAAAACAAAAACAAAAGAAGAAGAAGAAGAAGAAGAAGAAGAAGAGGGGGAGGGGGAGGGGGAGGGGAAGGGTGAGAGGAAGGGTGAGGGGAAGAGAGAGAAAAAAGAGGGAGAAGCCCAGTGTTCCAAGGCATTCCTGTGTCTGGAATCCAGTTTATGGCCATGCCCAGAGGGGGCGCTCTGTTACCCAGGGAGGACTAGAAAGGAGCAAAGCTAAGTGCCCAGATTTAGGGCATCAGGGACATGGTCAGTGGGGGTGGGGTAGAGTTTTACCTGCTCAGAAGGTCTGAGTAAACCCTGAGGCCTTTACTTCCCCAAATCCTTAGGCAGGTACTGGGGCCCTCAGCCTCACGCTCCTTAGCCTGGTCCTTAATGCCTCTGTGTCCCTTACTGTCCTCAAGGGTCAATAATACCCTTAGTCTGCCACTTCCCAGCAAGACCCCCACCACCACCACACACACACACACACAACACGCCCTGGGAGAGGGATTTGTACATCCAGAGGAGGCTTGCTTTACCCCTTTCTAGACCCTGAACCCCAGAAGTCCTGCTTAAATTGTTGGGACACTGGCTGGGTCTGCTGGCTTTCTGTATTTCATCTTCCCCAAACACATTCTCATGAAGCTTTCAAGACTCAGGTGTATATGGGGTGGGTGTTAGGGAACCAGAGGGTGAACCACAACACCAAGCCCTTTGGTCAGCAGGGCACCCCTTCCTGGTGTAAAACAAGAAGATGCTGTAAGGACCAAGGCTATTCATACCCTGCCTGTCTGACCCTCACCTCTGTGTTCCTAGTCTGCCTTCCGAAACCCAGTGAGGGGCAGATGGGGGTGTTCTGTGCCCAGAGCAGTCCCCTGCCACAGTCTGAGCTACTAGCAGGTATTTTATCCTTTTATCTTTTTTTTTTTTTTTCCAGTGATGGGGATCAAGTCCAGGGCTTCACACATGCTAGACAAGTGCTCTAACAGGGAGCTAAGCTGTCAGCCACGGCATGTGTTTCTGGTGCAAGAGTCCAAGGGGTAAACCAGGCATGGTGACACTCTCTCTTTTTTGTTTTTGTTTTTTCGAGACAGGGTTTCTCTGTATTGTTTTGGAGGCTGTCCTGGAGCTCGAACTCACAGAGATTCGCCTGCCTCTGCCTCCCAAGTGCTGGGATTAAAGGTGTGCGATGGTGGCACTTTCTTATAATCCCAGTACTTGTGGGGCTGAGGTACAAAGGTTGTGAGTTCAAGGCCAGCCTGGGCTGAGTCCTTAGCCTGGGGGGCGGGGGCAGGCCTAGGGGTACAGTGAATGTTGGCTGGAGTTCTCTTGCTCACTTCAGCAGTCTGTGAGCTTGTGTCTTGAGGGGACCTGACAAAACTGCTGTTGCTAAGAGGTGATCCAGTCTTGCTCTACAGTATCCCTTGTCTCTCCTGGAAATCCTCTCTGCTCATCCTCAAATTGCTGACTCTCTTGTTCCCACCTCGGCTGCCTGCTTCCAGGGAGCAGATGCTTCAGTCCCCTTCCTTCTCCCCAGGATCTCTAAACAGGGTGACACCCAGCACCCAGGGCTCGGGGTTGGCAGTGACAGAGGATCAGCAAGCCCAAGCCAGCTTCTGTGTCTCCAGAGAGGAAGGCTGGCCCCAGCTCTGAAGCAAAAGTGCTTCCATGCAGGAGGGAGGGAAGCCGGCTCAGCGGGAGAAAGATGAAGCTGGTCCCCCACGTGTCAGTGAACAAATTGGGCCAATTTGGTGTGATTAGTGAAGAATTCACATCTGGCCAGCAGAGGCCTCCCCCAGCCCAGCCCAGCCTGGCTCCTGCTCCCCATTACAAGCTATTTTCTCTGACGGCTCCATTTGTCTCTGGAGTGGGGGATTTGACAGCTCCCTGGCCAGCCTGGGGGGCCTGGCTGTGAGTGAGAGGCCCAAGGCCAGGCCGCCTGCCCACTGTGAGATCTGATGCCTCGCAATGCCATACTTCCTGCAGGTCCAGACACCTGTCTGTCTCATCTCTGTGCTGGGCGAGAGCACCCTCAGTGAGTCTGGGGTGCACTGCCACTGAGCTCTCCCACCCAGGTCTCCCTTGGGTCACAGTTGGTTTCTCTCTTTGCACCACAATGGTTATGTGTTGAGTTTGACAGAGCCTTTGTGTAGAAGAGCCAAGGGTCTGGTGTTTTCTGAAAAAAAAAAAAAAAAGCAGCTGGGCATGGGGGGGGAGTGCCTGCTCCCCACTTCCTCACCCCTTCTGCATCTGCACCCCTCCCATAATGCCTCTGATGCGGCCACTCCTCCGGAATGCCTGTGGAAGGCTGCTGTACAGCTGGAGGGCTCACCCCAGAAATGGCTTCAAGGTAGTATGGGGGTGTGGCCTTCAAAGTCTTGGGTCTTTCTCCCCCAGCAGTGACCCCAGGTTGCCTGTGTCAAAGACAATTTGGGGCTGTTTAAAGGAGTCCGACCTAGGGGTCACCTGGGCAAATCTCCTTGAGGAATTACCACCAGATGGCAACCTGGGGCTTGTCTCCTCCAAGGTGCTGCCTGGTTGACCAGGCATCTCCAGGCTCTGCTCTGTGTGTGTGTGTGTGTGTGTGTGTGTGTGTGTGTGTGTGCGCGCGCGCGTGCCATGCAGACATGTGTGCCTGTATGTGAGGTCTACATGTGTATAGGTGTACTATGTCTATGGCAAGGTATGTGTACATTCATGTATGTATGTGCATATACATATGCATGCATGTGTATGTATGTGTTTGCACACATGTATATTGACCTAGGACATCAGTCCCTGGATGACAAGCATCACTGGATAATAAAGGAAGAGGTCCTAGATTCCTGTGCAGTGGCGGGTGAGTGGCTTTGTTGTGATGACGCATCTTTGGGGGTGGGCAGTGCAAGCATTTTGGGCCTCCAACATTCTGCGATGGCATGTGGGTGTTACAGAAGACAGGGCAGAGTGGAGAGACATCTGCAGCCTGTACCGTCGCCAGGCTTCAAACCTGAGTAGAGGAAGTCAGCATCCATCCCAGTTTGCTCCAGAGTGAAAACCTGCCTAGAGTCTGGGCCTTTCAGTATGAAAGCCAGGACAGTCTTAAGCAATCTCCAACAGCTGGTCACTGCCCCCTAAGCCCAAGCCTCAGAGGCCAGGCAGAGGGATGGAAGGGAAACCAGTTTTCTGCCTTGCTGTCTGCTTCCTTTTTAAAATTACATTTATTTAGTTAGTTATTCGTTTATTTATTTATTGTGTGTGCGCGCGCACGTTCACATGTGGAGGTCAGAGGACAACTTGCTGGACTCAGTTCTCTCCTTCTACCACATGGAGCCTGGGGATCAAACTCAGGTTGTCAGGCTTGAATGTAGCTTGGTTCTCTGTTATTATTCCTAGGCTCACAACTGTTTTTGTTTTTTCAGGGTGGTGCCTGGGATGGTGGGAGGAGGTTCTTAGAGGGGTTGGGTGGTTTATCTCATTCAAGCTGAGAACCACAGCTTGGGGTGGATCCTAGCGGTCAGATGGCCCTGCCCTCCCAGGGCACCGACCACCCAACACCCATCTCTAATTACCAGATACACCTTCAGAACACCCACTGTTTGGCTGCTGGAGTTATTATCCCATTTTAGAGATGGGATAACGGAGGTGGAGTCAGAGGCCTCAAGGCTGAATTGGGGGAGAGAGAAGCAAGGTCTCCTGGCTGTCATTCCCTGCCTGCGAGTCCTCTACTCTGAAAAAACAAACTGTTCTCTTTTCTTCCTTCTATTTATTTTTTTTTTTTTGAGGCATGGTCTCATATAACCCACGCTGGCCTCAAACTCACTGTGTAGCCAAGGGTGACCTTAAACTCCTGATCCTCCTGCCTCCATCTCCCAAATGCTGAGATTACAAGCATAGGCCACACAGGCCTGGTGGATAGCTCTTTTCTTGAGGCTAGTAGTAAGTTCTGTCCCTGGCATCAGGTAACCTGCCTGTCCTTCCAGAAAAAGTGTTCTGGGCTTCACTCTCCAGACATCACAGACATAATTAAAGATGGGAGAGGAGTCACCCTGGCAAAATAGCAAAGGCAGCGAGCTTTAGAAAAACGTAGATGTTAGACCCAACTCCAGCCTTTGTTCACAGTGGCCTCCAGGAAAGGAAACTGAGCAAGAGGCCATTTAAAATGTTTTGAAGTCCAGGAAGTGGTGGCGCACGCCTTTAATCCCAGCACTCAGGAGGCAGAGGCAGGCACTCTGTGAGTTCGAGTCCAGCCTGGACTACAAAGACAATTCCAGGACAGCTAGGTCTGTTACACACACACACACACACACACACACACACACACACACACACACACACACACACAGAGAGTTTTGAAAAGAGAAGTCTGTACCATGTGTCTGCAGCCTCCCTCACCTCTCTCCACAAGCCCTTGCCCCAAGCGCTTCTCTGAAGTTGGCTCTGCATGGTCATGGGGCCCGTAGACTCTATGAGGACCGGAAGCTGGGCTGAGCTTGCCCCTTCAGTTCAGGGTTCGAAGCAGGGTTTCAAAGAGTCCACTTTTGCTAGCTCACTGTGCACCTGAGGACACTCAGGTATGAGTCTAGAGCCCCAAGCATCCTAGGCAAGTTCTCTACCTTGAGACTGGAATCAGTGAATCACAGCTCAGGGTCACTCAGCCCCCTTTTCTAGGCTGAGGGCTTGAGTGGGCCTTGGGATTTTTAGCTGGCAGGAGAGGGTCTGGACATCTTCGGGAGCTGATGCTGGGCCTGGGGCTGAGCTTGTATCCTGGGAAGGATCATCTTGGGAACTGACCCCTCTGCAAAGGTCCCTCTGCAATCTTGATAAGGTTCTTGGGGAGCTCCCTGACCCTAACGCTGAAATAGGTTATACCCTCTCAGAGCGCAGTACTACAGCAGGGCACCCTGGTTCCATTTTGGAACTCAGTCAACCCAGCTTCTCCTGGAGGAGAAGCCTGTTTACACCCCGTTGAAGTTTGCTTCAAGCCTAAGGCAACTTCCTGTTTGTCCCAACAGGTCTAGAAGAGATCAAAGGCCAGGGCTGGTGAGTTCAGGGGCCAGGAATTGAGGATGGCCATCCAGCCACTGTGTCGTGGGAGGGTGGTAGCATCGGACTTCGGGAACAGAGCCCATCCCAGGGCCCTGGGCCTAGGCCTGGCTGGGTTCATCTTGTGGCGACATCTCTTCTCTGGGAAGCCCTGAACATGCAGCCATGCCTGGACGCTACCTTATCTGGGAGAGAGCACCACCACCTTTCTGATCTCTGGCAGTGTCCTGGCTCATCCAGATGTACTGACTCCCTCTTCTCACAGAGACCTCTCAGGCCCAAGGCCTCAGAAACAGGGGCACCCCCCCTACACACACACACACACACACACACACACACACACACACACACACACACACACACACACACACACACACACACACACACACACGCCACGGTGGACCAGCCCCCTGCCCCTCTCCGCGGCGGGCGTGGCCGCACGGCTGTCACTCACGGGGAGGAATGCAGACGGCAGGGCTGCCCTGTGGTCACGTCTCCGCCCCACAGGCGAGGTAGGCGCCCAGGTACCCAGCCTGTGGGCCTTGGGAGCCCGCCAAGCTGCTGATGAAAGGCGCTGCCAGATTAACCCTTTCTTGCCCGCACCCCCTCACTGCCGCCGGCTGCTGGGTGGTCGTTGACCTGGAGGTGCACTGGGCATGGAGCCTGAATGGGCAGGCTAGGATGGGAGAGGATGAGAGAGGCTTCAGCGTGCTGGCGGTGGGGAATCCCAGTGGCCACAGACACCCACCTCCCCCACCCTGGTGCACACTTCTCTGGAAACAGGCCTACCAGTTACAGAAGGACTCTCCATTAGGCACAGCTGAAGAGCCCAGGGCAGAGTCCAGAAAGTCTGCATCCCTCTTCGTTTTAGGGGCCGAGACTCAGCTCAGCTGTGATAAACGCCAGTGGGCTTTTAATTTCTCCCCAGGGTAGGGAATGACAGTCTGGATTGAAGGCTGGGGCCTGCCAGCTCTAGCAACCTCCATTCTGCTCCCAAGTGGAATCTCAGGCCGATACCTAGGCTATATATTCTAAAGGGGAGAGATTCTGGTTGAAGGTGGGTGGGAGGGTGGGGAGAGGGGGGTGTTCCTGCCATCCTGGCTCTGCCACTCTCCTGAGAAACACCACTCCCAGGACCCAGGACAGATTGGAAGCTAGGTATGGTGTAAGATAGGTTTCAGTATTGCCATCTTTCTGTCTTGCCTTTGTCAATACCTGCCAGAACTTTGGCAACCTGGGCATTAACTGAATGGTGGTGTGTGTGTGTGTGTGTGTGTGTGTGTGTGTGTGTGTGTGGTGGTGGTGGTGGTGGTGGTGGTCGTGAGAGTATTCTGTGTCCCTGGGGCTGTCTCCCTCTTCCTGGGTCTGAATGATGGGCTCCTATGAGGAGAGCTGTACCTTTGAACTTGAGGTCCTCATTCCTATCCTGTGTCCTGAAGCCTGGGCTCAGGGGCACACTTCACAGGTTGTTAGACCCAGCACACTGCCAGGTGGAGCCATGCTCATGTTCCATAACCCATCCAAACCCTCCTCTCTTATTGTTCTGTGAGTTCTAAGGATCCAGGGGCAAGGGGAAACCTTTTGTTCTAACTTGTGCACTGGAGTATGTGGTGGGCAGATGAGGAGAGCAGGGCTGAACCTGCTGAACCTCAGCCCTCCCTAAGCTCCGCCCCCTACCTGCCAGACAGTCTTCCACAGATAAAATCACATCAGTGGGCCACGGCCTGAGAGCTCCCGGCTCCCCTCACCTCTCTACCTATGAGGGGCAGGAGATAGGTGGTCAAAGGAGGAGGCGAACAGTCCCCACTGCCTCCCCTTTCCCCAAGGACCTCTAAGGACCTCACACTCTGGGGGAGCCATGACACCCTGGAGAGAGGGTTCCAGGAGACCGGATGCCATGGGTTTGGGTTACAGTAGAGTTGGAGTTAAGACACCACAAAGAACTTCCTGATCTGTGTGTTCAAATGTAACACCTCGAACACTGGTACCTTGGGTAGGCCTAGTCAGCCTAAAGGTGTTACCACCTCCAAGACAGGCCCGCAAATGTGAAAGGCATTTATTTATTTGATAGGTTAGGTTCAGGCTGGTCTCAAACTCAGTATATAGGCCAGGCTGGTTCCAAATCCACAATCCTCCTGCTTCTAGAGTGCTAGAATTATGGGCGTGAGCTGCCAAGCCCGGCATGCGGGTCATCCTCAGCGCCCCATTCCCCTTTCCAGTCCCATCTTTTCTGTAGCTGCTACTTTAGTCGGTGAGAAGGGTTCCTGTCTCTCTCCCGACCCACTTCAGCCTGTTCTCACCAGTTCCTGAGACTATTGCAACAGCGGCTATTTCCCCTAGCTGCAGGGAGCACCCCCCATCCTCCCTTCCCTCCTCCGCACTGCACTAAGAGACATCCTAGAACACAGGTTGGAGCATGCAGTCTTACACTCAGAAACCTTTGATGGCTCCCCGTTGCCGGCAGGATGCAGTCCCAGCATTGCCTGGCACTTACGGTCGCCCTGATCTGGTGCCAGTTTACCTTGCCAGCCTGGGTCCCCCATCTCTACTTCATCCCCTTCCCACATCCTATGGTGCACCTTACCTCAGATCTGCTGTGTGTGCTCAGGGCCGACCACCTTGGCATACACACAGATGGGCATGTTCCTGGCTCGTAGGGTGTTGTGGGGGAGGAAGATTAATCCCATAATCTCATAAATAAATATGTCTTTACATACTCTCCTAAGCTCAGCCTGTCCTTAGGAACTCACTCACGGAGAAGCTAGAATAGGGACTGAGCAGATTCAGATGGGGTCCCAGAGAAGGCTTTGAAGTGTTGGAGGTACCTGGTGGTTGGGGATTCAAGTTACCCCTTGACTGGTGGGGCTGAGAGTTTATTTTATGTCTTCCCTTCAGAATGAATGTCTCCATTTGTACACTAGTTTCTTGATATGCCCTACCTAGCCTGGTTTTCATTCTTGAGTCTTTTTGGAGCATGACTCCAAGATTGAGCGACTGAGGAGAGATTGCTGCTCAGTTGTTCCAGTGCCACCTTTGCACACAGTAGGCCTTTAACAGCCATTTCATACTTCTGAAGTGCTAACACGCCGTCTCCTGTTCTGAACAAGCATAGCAACGACCTTTAGACAGGAAGTGGTTTTCCAGGAGGTGTTCCACAAGGTTTGGCACAGACGCACAGGATGGACGAGGAGTTAATCTCTTGGGTGTTCCTTTTAGTGAAGTTCTGTTCTTTCTCCATCCAAATGTGCCCTCCGTCAAGCCTGTCCCTTCCCAGGTATCTTGGAGAACTTTTTGAACGTTGGCCCCATGGCTCTCTCTTCAGAGAGGTCATCCTGTGGGATGGAGAGAGACTATGGGGAGCCATGGTGTAACCATGGTTTCCTAAAGTTGGTAACTCAATTCCCCAGCCATCTGGGGTACCCCTTGTAGGCTCCTTTGCCAGCTGACTACAGATTAGGAGAGAAAAGTGCCCTTTCTCTCTTGACTGTTTCCGGCTGTGAAATACCTCAAGTTCTGTACTACCCCATCACATAGGAATGGAGGGGGCTGGGAGAGAGACAGGAGGGCAAGCTTATCTGGGAATAACCCTGAACTAGGGTTCTCTTGCCCCATCTTCTCCTGCCCCACCAGGCAATTTCCCTTGTTTCCTAGTTCTGATAGCTGCCCCATCCCTTCCCGGGACTTTTCCATCATGGTGTGAAACTTGAGTCAAGCAAGATGGAGAAACCTGTTGAAGCCATGGAGGTGGGAGGCTGACCCACCTGATGTCAGTCTAGTCCCTTTGGACCAGGTTCTTGGTGTGAGCTCCCCCTTTGGGGAATCCTTTATTCTAACAATGGGTGCCCAATCTCTGCCTGCAGGGGACGTGAGTTCTAGACTCAGGAAGCTTCCTAGTCTGAGACCATGGAACAGCTCCCAGGCTATGAGAGACACAGGACAAACCAGGACATGGACCCGAAGCACCACTGTGTCAGTCAGCAGTGAGGTGTCCAGCCGAGTGTCCACGTCTCCCAGATCCTTCCTTTCCTCAGAGAGCCATGTCTGGTCACCACCCCACACTGCCTTGCTTTGGAGTCTAGGCCAGTGGTGGGACTGGAGATACAGGTGGCCAGCAGGTGGTGAGATCCAGGAAGGAGGAATGTGCCTGGGGCCTGGGCAGGATGCCACTGGACCTTCCCAGCCGATCCTCCTCCTCCCATGACCTGCTCACCCTATCTCCTGCCAGCCACCATCATAGTCCCTGTGCTAAGGGTCATGACCAGGCCCCAGCTTCCGTGACCAGCCATTCCCAGGAGGAGACCTGGCCTCTAGACACAAGGAGCATCTTGTGGGGCATTAGTCATTGCTGTAACTGCCACTTCATTAACCCTGACCCTGTGCTAGCTTATTTAAATACTGGATGACCCTCATTTGACAGGTGGAGACACAGGAGGACACTTGGGGAGATGGAGTTAGGATACAATGTCCTTTTGCAGCCTATCCTGAGGAAGCTGTGGGTGGGGCTCCTGGGGGCTGGGGGAGGAGCCAATAGCAGACCTACAGCTCCAAGGGGGTTTGCTTTCAGCTCAGGAAGGAATTTGTCCCTGCAGTGAGAGGAATTGGACTTGGCTGGGGGTGGGCACACTGGGAGGGGGAGCCGGTTCAGTGAACAGGCATGCTGTCCCCAGCACCTCCTAGTCAGGGCCCCTCTTCTCTCCCTTCCCCAAGCTGAGGAAGCAGGTGGGAGACAGAGGCTCCCTGGAATCCCAGGTTAGCCTAGGCAGAGAGCCTGCGCCCTGCTGTGGCAGCCCAGATGCCCCCACTGTCTTGAGGCTGCCTGTGGCCCAGGCTTCTCCTTGGGGTTGGATGCCTCTATTGCATGGCAGGGGCCCAGCTGAAGAAAGCCGGGAGGATTCAGCTTTGTTCCTCAAGGCTTCTGCTCCCTGCTGCCCCCCCTTCCCTGCTCCTACCAGCTTTTCCTCCCAAATACTCATCCAACCCCCAGACCACCTACAAACCACCCATTTGCCCAGACCACACAGCTCCTCTGCCCAGCTCAGCTCCCCACCCCCACCCACTCAGCCTGTACCCCCAAGCCTAATTACTACCTTGGCACCTCCAGGGCAGGGGCAGGGGGGCACTGACCTCTGTTTATGCCTGACGTTCTCTAAGGCAGAGGAGGCTTGTTTTCCTCTGGACATCAAGGGACAGAAGCAAATTAGAGAGAGACCCTCAACCGGACCCCCTCTGGTTGGTGCCTCCCAAACCAAAGAATGCCACCACCTGGTTCCTGGTTCCAGGCTGCTGAGATGGGGCTGGGCAGGAAAGCAAGATGGTGAAGGCCTGATGTTTGCTGGTCCATTCTTCTGGGCATGGTGAGGGGACAGAGGAAAGACCAGACTCTGGTTCTGCACTTTGGGTGTGGTACCAGGGAGCACTACATACACACACACACACACACACACACACACACCCGTGCACACATTCATGTGAGCACAGGAAAAACACTGCACCGGTGTCTACCAGTGACTTGTGCTATTCCTTCAGGGACCAGCTCCCGAGTGGGAAGGACAAAGCTGGTCACCATGGTTTCTAAGCACTCTTCCAGCTGAGGGTACCTGAAAGAGGCCAACTGATATAAGGGGTCTTCTTGCAAAGAACAGGGTACCAGGTGGAGGCTGTAGAGGACAAAGGGCCAGAGACAGTGGATACTGCAGGACAGGCCTGATAGTGCCTCTATGGGGTGGGGGATGGGTTGAATGTTGAGGCTGCCTGTTTTGGGTGGCAGAAGTCAACAGCCCCCCAGAGTTGGGAGGGTGACGACTGGTGTGCTCTGCTTCCCTGAGACCCAAGACTGTGGGAGAGAAGGCACCTTTCTGAAGGCTCCTAAGACAACTCCCTCTGTAGCCTCTACACTGACCCAGATCCTGCTCAGGGAGGGCAGGGACGGGTCCCCATGCACTGCCCAGCTCAAGGCCGGCTCACAGGATGCCTAGGGAGTGCTGAATGGCTATGGAGAGACTGAGCCAAGCATAGATTGGAGAGCAGAGCCTGTGGCTCAGGCTCAGGCTGAGCAGGGAGGGAGGGATAGGATAGAGGAGTAGATAGATGCCCCATGGGTTCACCCGTACCCAGGCAGGGCTGAGCCAGGCTGAGGCCTTGGGGCTGGGGCCACCAGGACTGATCCAGGGCGGATGAGGTGGTCTCTGTGGGGTCCTTCTCAGGATCCCTTCTTCCCCCATAATTACTTCTGATTAGCTTCACCACAACAGCCAGACTGAAAAGAGAGGGGTGTTTGGGGCATGGGGGGAGGGGACAAGGTAGAACAGAACACTCAGGACAAGCCCTGGCCCCCAGCTGAGCTCCCTCCCTGAAGCAGCTGAGTACACACACACACACACACACACACACACACACACACACACACACACAGAGAGAGAGAGAGAGAGAGAGAGAGAGAGAGAGAGAGAGAGAGAGAGAGAGAGAGAGAGAGAAAGGGGGAGCTCACTGAAAAATTCTGAAGTGGCGCCATCTACAAACTGGGGAACTATAGTAAGCCAAGGGATTAACTCCTTTAGACAACTCAGCTGTGGCATCAACCCCAAATGCCCTTTCATAGCACCGAGGAGGCAGGGGAGGGGGCAGAGCTTCAGACGGGGGGGGGGATGGGGTGGTGGGGTGGTGGTGGGTGGTGGTGAGGGAACGTGATGATTATTTCAAGCCAGAAGAGATTTGGGTTTGGCATGTACTCCACCTGAGCAACTCAGAAAGTTCTTCCTGGTATCTAGCTATCATTTCTGCTTGGTCCTTACTGAGTGGAAGGACCTTCAGACAGATATGCCCTGCAGATACCCTGTCTTCCACCTGCCCTACTTGAAGTGCTCCATGCTAGAGGCATGTCTGCAAACCAAGAGGCTGGGGTCTTTTGGCCACTAACTCCTGGTCAGCTCTTCCTCCCCATTCTCCAGCAGGCAGGTGCAACTCAGGCTACTCCAGCCATATTCTGGCTGTGTTGGGAGAGAGAACTGAGCTCTAGTAATAGAAGAGGGTTGATGGACAGAATGGTAAGTCTGCTTTTGGCCAAGTCCCTTCTTTGGGGGAAACTTACTATACAATCAGTAATATTAGTTAGCCATTTTATTATTTTTATTTGAAATATTTTGGGGTGTACACAGTGCTAGGGATTGAACTCAGGGTCTTGTGCATGCTAGCTAAGCATATGCTCTACTAGTGAACCCTGCCCTATTTTAAAAGACAGAGTCTCTAGCTGGGTGGTGGTGGCCCACGCCTTTAATCCAAGCACTTGGGAGGCAGAGGCAAGTGGATCTCTGGGAATATGAGGCCAGCCTGATCTACAGAGTGAGTTTCAGGATAGCCAGGTCTGTTACACAGAGAAACCCTGTCTCAAAAAACCCAAATATGTATGGATGCATACATACATACATACATACATCTATTTCAGGGTTGTCTCAAATTTGTAATCTTCCTGCCTTAGCCTCCTGAGCATTGGGATCTCATTGAGATTACAAATGTGTGCCACCATGCCCAGTTTAGCCAGCCATTGAAAAACATAATGCTGCTGGGTGTGGTGGCACACCCCTTTGATCACAGCACTCAGGAAGAGGCAGGAGAATCAGTTCAAGGCCAGCCTGGTCTACAGATCGAGCTCCAGGACAGTCAGGGATACAAAGAGAGACCTTGTCTTTAAAAAAAAAGGGAGGGGGGCTGGAGATGTTGATCAACTATGTGTTTACCTAACATGTGCAAGACCCTGAGTTTTATCCCCAGCACAGCATAAACCAAGCGTGGTGGTGCACACCTGTAATCTCTGTGCTTGGGAGGTGGGGGAAGGAAGATCAAGGCCACTCTCCCGCTATAAAATGTTTGATCTATTGTGGGATACATAAGACCCTATCTCAAAAACAAAACCAAAAACCAAAACCAAAAACCCCTGCGTATCCAGGTGCAATGACTTGCTCCTATTTAGGAGCCAAAGGGAAAAGGATGACAAAGTCACTGAACTACATAGGGAGCCTCTATCTCTGAGCATGGGATTGCATGTTTAGTAAACACGCTACATTTTGGCTTGTGTTTTGTTGTTGTTGTTTTGTTTGTTTGTTTGTTCTTTGTTTGCCACTCCCTGTGGCAGTCTAATGGGTATCTTTCTGTGGAGCATCTACTCCAAAGAGAACCAACCCTGACCTCGGGGGGGGGGGGTGTCTTCTTATAGGTGGTAGAGCATCACAGGCTAGGTGATGGTTCTCTGGTGGCGGTGAGCTTCCTGGAGGAGGCAGCACTGGGGCTGGGCACGGAGGATGCGGCCCGGGCGGCGCTCCCACGACCCGGGCAAGGCCATCTGGGCGCCGTCTCCGGTCTAGGGGCCTGCGGTCGGGGCACAGCGGGGCCGCGTTTGAGCCGGTCAGCTCCCTGCGGAAATTACAGGGGCGCTCGGCACTGCGGTCGCGCCCCCCCGGGGCAGCACCCGCTGGTTGGAGGCGTTTAAATTGAAAGCAGCTTTGGGGAGAGGGGGCGGGCGCGGGCAGGGGAACCAGGGGAGGGGGCGCCGGGCACAGCGACCCCATTGTCTGCACCCTCGGAGGAACGGAATCCTGCGGTGAGTGCGGCGGCGCCCCCTCCCCGTGCGCGGTTCAGAGACACTCCCAGCCGGTTCCCACGCTGCCCAGGGCCTGGCGGGCTGTGACCGTGACTCAGTCTCCACCTGGCCCCCAGCTGACACCAGCCCTGCACTCCCCTCTGCTCTCTACACTCTGGTTCGTTTTCTCTCCAAGGACTCCAAAGAACTATCGATCTGATCAGGTGTCCTAGGTTGAATCCATTGCAAGGCTCAGTCACCTTGGGTCTTATCTCTGCTCTTTGGGTCACAGGGTCTTTCACAGAAAGGAAAATACCTCACCTTAAATGTCCCCCCTCTCTGGGCAATTTGAAGATAGTTTGAACCAATGTATGGAATGGGATTCCAACAGCAGGGTGCTGCCAGTGTCTGAGGGACAATGTCCGGTTGCAACAACCCTCCTGTGTGTCGAGGCATGCTTGTAATCACAATGCTAGGGAGCGGAGGCAGGAAGATCGAGGTCAAGGCCATCCTTGGCTGCAAACTGGAGGCCAACCTGGGCTACCTGAGACCCATCTCAAAATAAGAAAAAAGAAAAACCAATAAGAGGAAAGGAGGAGGAGGAAAAGAGTTCTCATTTGTACTTGTCAGGAGGTGTGCTGGTGTGCCAGTGTGTGCCAACAGAGCAGAGGCTGGGCAATCCTGGTAAACTTCCTGAAATATCGAGCTGTGGAGCCCAGCTGGAAGACTGGAGGACGAACAATGTTCAAAGGAGAGAGGTTCAAGTGAGGTGGAGCCCAGGAAGCAAGGCCATTGTAAAATGAACAGGTCCTGCTGGAGTAACACGATTTGGAAAAAAGAAGGTAGGCGGTGCCAGGTCCTGGTACAGTCTCCTGGGCATGTGGAATGCTCCCCTGTGTGGCTTCCTAGTTCTTTTTCATAGGGCATTGGACACCTAGATGCTGTCCCTGGGCTCCGGGCACCAGGTGCAGGGAGCTGGGTTTGTTGTTTCCTGGACTTGCAACCACAGAAGTTGTTTGCCAGGCTTGGTGCCCAGGGACCGTCCAGCAGAGTCATATGTTTCTGCTCTACCTTCTGGAGGTCCCCAGTGGGGTCAGAGATGGTGGGACCAGTTCCCTGCTACAAGGAACCTGAGACCCACGCGTGGTTGCAAGAGGAGGGGGCCTGCTGGATGGATGAGGGACTCCAAGGGAGACTAAGATACAGCCTGGGAGCGGGGAGACTGATGAGGGAAGCAGAGAGACTGGGCCAGGGGTGTCCTCAGAAGTGTGGGGGGCGTTGTCAGAGCTTTCTTTATCCCTTCCCACCTCTGAACACCCCCCCTTCCCTGAGACCACATCCTTTCCTCCAAGGGTTGGGCAGATGAAGCAAGATCTCCAAACATGCTTTAGTGATGAGGCTGGAGATTGGGCTCTGGGCTCTTCTCCTGGCCCTGAGTCCAGAGGAAGAGGCTCTCATGCTGGGCATCCCTGTTGGGCTAGGGAGTGAAGTGTCATGGGAAAAGGAAGAGGGATCTGGGCTTGGGATAGTGACCACAGGGGCAGCCCTGTTCAGATCACTGGCCAGGCCTTTTATCCCAGGGAGAAGGTAGAGCCCAGGTTCCTGTTGGATAGGAATGGCAGGAGGGATAGGAAAGCCCCATTCCCCACAAACTGAGTAGCCCCAAGGTACCCCTCCTTTACACCCATCTTTCTCTTTGGAAAGCTCAGGGTATCTGTGTCCTCCACCCCACCCCCACCACCTCTCCTGGGCATTTACCCTACGAGTCTGGATAATTCCTTTCCTGTGGGGCAGAGGAGAGTCTGAATGGTAAACTGAAGCTCTTAGTGCCTGGACATGTCCTAGGTACCACTTTCAGAGTTAGTGGCTCTCAGGATCCTCCACACTTAGGCCAAGGACTGTGCATCCCTGCCACCCATTCATACTTCACATCATCAAAGACCAGGGCAGGCTTCCACACACACACACAGACACACACACAGACACAGACACACACACAGACACACACACACACACACACAGACACACACAGACACAGACACACACAGACACAGACACACACACAGACACACACACACAGACACAGACACACACACACACAGACACACACACACACACACAGACACAGACACAGACACAGACACACACACACACACACAGACACAGACACAGACACACACACACACACACACAGACACACACACACAGACACACACACAGACACACACACACAGACACACACACAGACACACACACACACAGACACACACACACAGACACAGACACACACACACACACACACACACACACACACACACTTTACTGTGCAGGGGCGCTTGTGTGTATGCCAGGAGACATATTTGTGGAGTCACATCTCTCCTTTTACCTTTATGTGGGTCGAGCTCAAGTTGACATATGCTAGCACTCCAAGCACCTTTACCTGCCGAGCCAGCCACCTCCTGAGCTCCACAGTCTTCTTACGTAGACTTTTCCCTCTCTCCCTCTCCATCTATACCAGGTTGAGCCAGGAAGGGAGTGACCACAGTTTAAGACTTCAGTGGTCTGTCCTGCCATGGCCTAACCTGCCAGCCTGCCTCCTGGAGGAAGATACAGTCCTGAAGCTGGATCTTCTGCAGGCTCTGGACCCTGGATACCTGTCTGGGTTCAGCACCTGTGTGGATCCCGTAGGATTCTGGGAAGGGATACAGCTGGACTGGACTAGAGTCAGGCTCATCCGGGGCCATCCCCATTATCAGAATGTCCCAGAGCAGGTGCCACAAGCAGAGCAGCAGCAATCACAGAGAGCCCTTGTTCTGGAACTCAAACCTGATTTGTCTAGAAAGACCAGGTTGGAGGAGGAGGGCCCCTGCAGATGAGAAAGCCAGGTGCTCCAGGTGGCCACTGGGGACGGCCGTAGGTTGCAAGAATGTAATGTTACAATCCAGCCTCTGCACAAAAGGGGGTATTGGTGACAGTGGCCATAGTGGTGTTATTGACACCTCTTGTGTCCTGCTTCCCATGACTCCTGCCTGCAGTAAGAGTGCCCAGCGATGGAAGCCTGCTGTGAAATCGTCCCCTTCCTCAAGAAGTCTAAGAGGCTCCCTCTCTGACTGCTGCTTCCTCCTCCTCCTCCCCCCCCCTCCTCCCCCTCCTCCTCCCACTCCTCCTTCTCTTCTTCCTTTTTTAAAATTTTGTTTGTTTGGTTGATTTTGGTTTTGTTTTGGTTTTTTTTTTTTTGCTTTTATTTTATTTATTTATTTATTTATTTATTTATTTTTGTGTGTTTAGAAATAGGTTTCTCCATGTAGACTTGGCTGTCCTGGAACTCACTCTGTAGACCAGACTGGCCTTGAACTCACAGAGATCTGCATGCTGGGGATAAAAGCATGCATCACCACCACTTGGCAGCTGCTATTACTTTTCAGAAATCCCTGCTGTGTTTGTTTCTGTGCTGGGGCCTGAACTCTCTTTGGAGCCCCTGCCATGATGTTGCCCCTCTGTCTGTCCATGGCTTTAATAATCCTTCTAATACTCTCTTTAATCCCCAGGCATCCATCCCAGTGTCCTCTTGAATCACATGCCTCACCCCAAACCAAACAACCGCGTAGTCCCTGAATCTAAGATCCTAAATGGGATGTGGTCCCTAGGTACCAAGACGGCAGTGACTGTCATGGTAACCGCCTCAGCTGTGGTCTACCCACCCACCTCACTGCCTGCTCTGTGTTAAGGTGGTAAGACGTGCATGGGAAGTTGAGCACGACGCTGGACTCTGGTGAAGGCTGGATTCTCACAGGGAGACCACAGTCCCCCTCCTTGCCTCCATGTAGGCCTGAAAAGCCTGCAGGAGACAGGAAGATGGGCAGGAAGCTGAGGGGGAAAACGTTGGTCTAGATGGCTAGGTGGGGCTGGCCATTCCAGGACATTAGGGTGCCCTGGAAGGGACACAGCATTGCTAGTGATGGTTGGAGGGACTCAGGAGACAAAGAATGAGGAAGAATTCTGGTTTGGCTGCATTCCCCTCCTCCACCAGCATGGCTCAGACCCCAAGGGACACACAGGGCTCTTACGTAGCTTTAAGAGAGAAAATACCTCCTGGACCGCACCTCTCCAGGCCTTAGCCCTCTGCCTCAGGCTGGAAGCCACTTTCAGCCGCTGTCAGGCAGAACCCTGGGGAGGCCCAGCAGCCCTCTCCCGGGACTGATTAACAGCAAACAGCTGGAGGCAAACATCTGCTCTTCCCCTAAGGGAGGCCAGGCCTTGTTCCACAAGTCAGCAGATAGATAGCTGTCCCTGCTGAGGAGCCAGCACTGCCTTCACCAGCCTCATCAGAGCCTGCACAGAGAGCAGAAAACACTATCGAAGCACCAGCCTTCGGGCCAGTGGCTGTAGCCACGTTTTGCCCGGGGGAAAACTGGGACACAGGCAGGTGCAGGCTCTCACAGTCCCACAGAGGTCACAGAGATGAATGGCTTTCGGGTGGTATCGGGAGTCTGTAGGAGCTGCAGTATCTTGGGGTCACTCTCAGGAGGCAGGGTAAGAAAGCGTGACCCCTAGCATCTGGCAGCCACCTCAGGGCAGCCCTATGGTAGCTTCTGATGGCCAGCCAGGCTGTAGTCACATGGGAGCCAGCCAGGCTGTAGTCACATGGGAGCCAGCCAGGCTGTAGTCACATGGGCATCAGGAGGCATGGCAGCCTCTGAGATAGGTCCCATGGCTCTCCCTGTTTTACAGTGAGGAAACTGGGGCTCAGGAAGGTGACGTGGCCTTCTCATTACCCAGCCCAGAAGAGGTGCTCCTGATACCCAGAACTTTCTATCATTCCTTTTGGTAGATATAATTGCTTTCATGTGGTTCTCCATCTCCCCTATCAGTGTCCAGCTGGGCTGGAAGAGCAAATGCTCACCTGCCTGCCCTCTGACCTCCTCTTGTCTCATCCCAGAAGGATTAGCCCAGGGCACTGCTCCTCTAGCCCAGCTTACCCTGTCCAGGTGCTGGGGCTGCCCAAGGAAAGATCAAAGGTCAAGTGGTGACTTCAGTGTCCTCTGTGCTCAACCCTGTCACATACTGGGGTTCCATCACCTCCATGGTCAGAAGGAAATGTCTCATGTGACATCTGGTGTTTGGAAAGTGAACCAGGCCGGGCGTTGGTGGCGCACGCCTTTAATCCCAGCACTCGGGAGGCAGAGGCAGGTGGATCTCTGTGAGTTTGAGGCCAGCCTGGTCTACAGAGCGAGTTCCAGGACAGCCTCCAAAACAGTACAGAGAAACTCTGTCTTGAAAAAACTAAAAAAAAAAAGAAAAAAGAAAAAAGAAAGAAAGTGAACCAAGTACAGGTTTATATTCTGTCATTTGCTCGATTAGGGCCTGGGGCAAATGACTTACCCTCTTGGAGCCTTGTTGTTGCTGTCTATAAAGTAAGGCATATCAGGCTTTGGGCTAAGAACAGGACCAAGTTGAAAAGGATTGTCAGGACATCGGAGCAGTGCCTTGTCATTGCTTACTGGAGAGTCTAGAGGGGCTGTTTAAGAAGAGGGAAGCCCAGAAATGAGGACAGTTAGTAAAAGAGACGTACGTGGCTGACGGGGGGAAGTGTCTAGATTTCCAGGGAAGGATGGATGGGTGGG
Organism: Mesocricetus auratus; assembly: GCF_017639785.1. Taxonomy (NCBI): domain Eukaryota; kingdom Metazoa; phylum Chordata; class Mammalia; order Rodentia; family Cricetidae; genus Mesocricetus; species Mesocricetus auratus. The sequence continues at coordinate 73,063,600 of NW_024429191.1, read as the reverse complement.
TGGGTGGGCTTCTAGGCGCCAGTCCTCTATCCCCACCCACAACCTCAGGAGGAGAACATTCCTCCCAGGTCTCCTTGTACTTCCAGGTGCCTGGGAGCCCGGCCCGCCTGGGAGCAGGACAGGTATCTTCCTCTTCTATGAGTCAGGGCTGCTGGAGGGGCCAAGGGCACCCATGTATTCCTGTGAACTGTGAAACCCCCCCAGGGGGCTGTTTCTGAGGTCCCACTGTGACCTCTGAGAACCAGGTGACTCATGGAGTGACCTTGAGGCTGAGGGGCAGAAGCCTGTGTGGGGCTTGGCTTGTGGCAGCTGCCCTGCCTATACCACCAGCCCCTGTGATGTGACAAGCCTGTGTTGGGTCCTGATTCGGTACCTGCAACATAGTCGCATCATTTTCCCCAGCGATATCTCCATCCCCATCCTGAGACCCCAGAGGCGGACTTCCTGGAGACCTCCTGAGCCCCAGCCCTGTCCCTGTTCCTGTAGCTGCGGTCTGTCCAGAGAGGCACGTCTTAGTGAGACAATGGCCCTCTGGCATAATGGAGAGAAGCTGGAAGTTGAAAATGATAGGCTTCTTGGGGGAGGAAAGACAGATGGCCTGGAGGGAAGGACCAGGGCTGAGAGTAAGGTCCAGGGACACCAGGGACACCTGACCCTGCCTTGGTGTGTAACTGTTTCTCTGCACCCCCTCCCACCCACCCACTCACCCATTTTGCATGTATTTCTTTGACCAGAACCTCAGAAATCTTTCCCCAGTTGGTTAGAGCTGTTCCATCACAAGATAGGCCCAAAAGATGAGCAGTGAACTTCTTGCACTGTAGATACAGATTTCCCTTGCTCCCTGTTGCTTACAGGAAAACACCCATGTTCCTTCATCGGCCTTTCAATGACCTCTATTAGCGGGCCCCAAGCTCTTACCCATGTTAATGCATGATAACCGAGGTTCCCTGTTCACCCCTTCTCAACCATCTGACTTATGCCCAAATGTGACTTCCGTTGTAGGCTTAGAAACTGTGTTATTAGCCGTGTGGTGGTGGTGCAGTCCTTTAATCCCAGCACTTGGGAGGCAGAGGCAGGTGGATCTCTGTGAGTTTGAGACCAGCCTGGTCTATAAGAGCTAGTTCCAGGACAGCCTCCAAAGCCACAGAGAAACCCTATCTTGAAAAAAAAAAAAGAAAGAAAAGAAAAAAAAAGAAAAGAAACTGCCTTAGTGATTGCAGCTGTGGCTGCTGCTCCTGCTGATGGAATGATGGGTGGCTGTCTCAATGACTGGGGATCAAATTTTTTGTGTCTTCAGCATCCAGTGGCTGGTACATAGTAGTTGCTCAATAAGTGGAAGCTAGCAGTTGAATGAGTCAGTGGTGAGCAGACCCCGCCATTTGGTTTGGAAGACTACCATCTTCTTGTTGTTGTTTGCCAAAGTCTCATCCATCCTCCAGGGTCATCTCAGTGTCCCTCGACCCTAACCCCTTCCCGGAGGACCCCATCTGTGAGGTTAAGTCACTGCGACAGAATGCTCCGTCGCCCTTGAGCCCAGTGGCCTTCCCATTGCCCCACAGGCTTTTTGAGGCTAAAGTTGAGTGAGTTTCCCTTCACATTGCTGGACTATTTTCAGTGTTGGTGTGACCTCAAGGCTTTAAAATTGGCAGGAGTGGCGGTGAATTCCTGTAATTCTGGGCCTCAGGAGGCTGAGGCAGGAGAATAGTGAGTACAGGGCCAGCCTGCATTATGTACCAAGCTGACTCTCGTCCAGGATCACCCAATCAGAGGGGTCCAGCGAAGTTCAGGGACAGACAGATGCACAGTTTTAGCTTCTCAAGCGCTTGTAATCCCAGCACTTGGGAGGCAGAGGCAGGCAGATCTCTGTAAGTTCGAGGCCAGCCTGATCCACACAGTGAGAGCCTGTCTCAGACAGAGCAGCCAACAAACAATTGAAATGGCAGTGAGTGAAGCTTCCCATCTTGTTGGAGTCTTTAGATGAATCTCGAGGAGGCCCTGAGCCATTGTTGTTCCTGAGGCAAACAGCATTTTATTTTATTTTTTTATTTTGAGAGAGCTCCTAGACCAGGCTGGCCTTGAACTCCCTATATAACCAAGGATGACCTTCGACTTCTGATCATCCTGTCTCCACTTCCTGAGTACTTGTGTTGTAGGCATTTACAGCCACACCCATTTTATATGGTGCTGGAGACCCAACTCAGGGCTTCCGGTATGCTAGGTAAGCATTCTACCAACTGAATTGCATCCCCAGACACTTGAACAACTTGAACGAAAGATAGCCACAGTTAGCCGGGCGGTGGTGGCCCACGCCTTTAATCCCAGCACTCTGGAGGCAGAGGCAGGCGGATCTCTGTGAGTTCTAGGCCGGGCTGGATCGACCTCCAAAATAATACAGAGAAACCCTGTCTCGTAAAACCAAAAAAAAAAAAAAAAAAAAAAAAGATAGCCACAGTTGTCTTCCACTTGCTGCTTCTGCATGTCTGTCATGCAGGGAGAAGGTCAGTAATCAGGGCTCTGGCATGCTTGTATTCCTTCTCAGAATGAAAAAGGGCTCCATCAGAACCGGGAACTGGTCCCCACTTGGCTCCCACCCCTGAAGCTCTCCTCCACCATGCCCCCTGCTCTGGCCCCAGAACAAGGATTGGAGTTTGACTCTCTTCCTCCAATCTCCCTACTGGGGACCCCTGGTGTCATCTCTGAGGTCTTGTCCCCTGTAGCCTTAGAGCAGGCTCTCAGCCCCCCACCAGGTTCACCTGCTTGGCTTCTATCCCAGTGGACACAGAGATATTATCCCTAGGGAAATGGGCCTCAATGGGGGCATTGTTCCCTCCCTTTCCAGAGTAGATTCAGGGAGGGGACAGGGCAGAGACTGGGAATGTCCCAGGTACCACACAGGCCTGCTTTGTCCTCCTCTTCCTCCTCCCCCTCTCTCCCTGCTCTCCTACCTGGCCAGCCCCCTCCCTTTTCCCTATCTCCCCAGGCTTCCTCCAGTAGTTCCTTCATACCTTGGGGCAATGCAGCTGCTGTAGAGGTGGAGTTTAGGGTGGCCCTGGGCAGTTGTGTGGGAGCAAGGTGTCCCCACCACATTACAACGCTCTTAGGAGCTGAGTCTTTGCTTGGCTATGTCCATTCTCATCTGCCCAACTTGCCTGTGTGACACCAATGACCTAGCAGCACTATGTCCTGGGAGACCCTGCCTCAGGACACACCCTGCTGGGAACCACCTTACTTAGGGAGCAATATGTCTGGGTGAGGACCTTGCCTAGAGAGCATGATGTCTGGGGAGATCCTGGCTAGGCAATATCCTACCCGGGGAGCACCCTATCTGAGCAGACCCTGCCTAACCTAAAGGAGCATGCTACCCTGAGACTACCTTACACAAGCCAGACTTGGTCCCATCCTGGCTGCCTTACGGAGATGTCTTGGTCACCATGGCATGGATAGCCTGACAGGAGGTGGGTCAGATTAAAGAGAAAGATCAGTTCCCACCATGCACAGTGTCTGCACCTGTAGCCCCCAGTACTGGGGAAGACTGAAGCAGGAGGAGCCCTTGAGCTTATGAGTTCAAGGCCTGCCTGGGTAATTTATCCAGACCCTGGGCTCAAAGCAAAGTAACAAAAAGATCACTTCTTATGAGGAGCTGACCCCAGAGCCAAAATTCCTGGGGCCAGGTGTGGGCTCAGCCAGCAGTTAGCCATGTGACCCAGGAAAGCCACTGTACCCTGGAGGTCTCATGGATCAGGGTCAGGCCATTTTCTCCATGTTCTTTCTGGGCTCTGACCTCAGTGAGCACTGAGTCTGTGTGGCTGCCTCCTGGAAGGGGAAACCGGGCTGGAGATAATAGAAAAGAGACCTCCACCCTGCTCCGACCTCCTGCCAGAGCTTTGTCCCCAGAGCAGAGTGACAACCAAAGAACGCTAATGGAAGCTGGCTCTGTCCCTGCTGCAGGTGACACTGATCTCCAGATCCAGATCCAGTTTCTGCCCTCATGGCCCCCAGGCCCCTCACACCTGCTGGGTCCTCTTTGTTCGTTAGGCTGGGAGCACTGGCTTCCTTTCATCCTCCTTCTGCTCCATTCATGCCTTAAGCCGGGCACCGCCTCCTGCCTCCTGGCTGGGTACTACTGTGATGATGGCTGCAGGCTGTCCAAACAGCACCCAGGGGCTCTTCTGCACTTCCTGTCATCTGCAAAGAGCATAGAGAAGGGAGATGGGGGTATGGGAGGAAGGCACAGTCGTTCCGACTCTGTAAGGCAATTGGTCAGTTTGGGGGATCTGGGTTTTTGCTGATGAAGGTGCAATTTTAAAGAAGGCTTCTTGGAGAAAGGACATTTGTCTTGTGGATTCGATACATATTTAAACCCAACTGGGAAGGGACATGCTTAACTACTGAGAGAGGGCTCGAGAGTAAGAGCCCCAAGGACCTGAGCTTGGTTCCCAGGACCCATGTTGGACAGCTCACAACTGTCTTGAGCTCCACTCTTCTGGCCTCTGTAGGCATCCATATTCATGTGCAAATACCCTCCACCACCACCACACACAAATACACATAGTTAAAAATACAATAAACCTTCTTTTTAAAAATAAATTCAATGGGGGCTGGAGAGATGGCTCAGCGGTTAAGAGCACTGACTGTTCTTCCAGAGGTCCCGAGTTCAATTCCCGGCAACCACATGGTGGCTCACAACCACCTTGAATGAGATCTGGTGTCCTCCACTGGCATGCAGGCAGAAGACTGTGTACACAATAAATAAATAAAATATTAAAAAAATAATAAATTCAATGGAGGGTGTGTGAACAGGCCTTGGCCTTCCTTTCAGGACTTGCCAGAATTATTATTCATTCATTCATTCATCCATCCATCCATCCATCTATCTATCCATTCATTCGTGGAGTACAGGGAGACTCTGTAGGGGATCTGATATAGGTGTGGAAGACATAGCACTGGGTCACCAAAATCAAGCTATCCTTGCCTCGGCATCGTCTGTGCCTTTGAGTGGAGGAGGCAAGTCAAAAACAACAGAAAGATATGGGTTGGTTATGACAACCGAGGCACAAAATTAAGATGGGCAAAGGGACAGGAAGTGGCTGGCTGAGAGATATGTTTGATAAGGAACTCAGCCGACCTTCCCCTAGAAGGTGATAGGAGCAGAGGGCCAGGTGGAGAGCTGGGGGAAGACTTCTCAGACAGTGGAGAGTGCAAAGCCCTGGGGTGGAGGAGGTGGGGAGGGTTTGCTTCTGTTAAGGAATGGCAAGGAGTTCACTGGGGCTTGAGCGGAATGAGAGGAGGGGAGGGTGTAGGAGATGAGTCTGAACTCAGATCTTACAGGGCCTTGTAGACTGTGGTTCTGACTTTTCAATTTTATTACAAACAGGCAGGTGCTCTTCCTTTGGGAAATTGGAAGGCCCACCTATCCATTCTGTCTTGCTGCCTCCCAGGTCTGGGAATATGGCAAGAGTTAATTCTGGTGATCAGGTAAACATAGGTTCACCCATCTATTTGTCCGTCCGTCCGTCCGTCCGTCCGTCCGTCCGTCCATCCATCCATCCATCCATCTATCCATCCATCCATTCCACCAATTGACAATATCTTGCCTTACTCTGCTTAGGGTGGTGGCCACTCACTAGCTTGGTGTCCTCAGGCAGGTGACTTGTCCCTCTTATCTGTAAGGTGGGGCCAATTACCTTTGCTTCTTACTTTGCACACTTGTAAAGGTTAAGCAAGGTCCAGCCCTTGAGTCCCTTTTGGGTGGTGGGCACACAGGGCAGAGAGCAGCTCCTGGGTGTCGGCTGGACTCATGCTTATGTGCTTCCCACTTCTACACGAGGCAGGAAGTCTGACCTGCGCCCCACTTCTCCGGGAAGTCCTCCTAGAAGGGTGCCCCCTAGCTTTAACTTCCGAGCTTGCTGCTGCTCTCCCAAACTGCTCTGGATCAGCTCTCAGTTCTTTCTCTCTGGGCTTCTGTAGGCTTGTCACCTTACCTCTGTGTGGCAGCTGGGGCTGCCCACTCTGCACCCTCTGCAGAATGGCAGGCATCCATTTGGAGCTGTGAGGATGGAGGCTACAAAGGCCCAGAGAAAACTTCCAGTGAGTGAAACCTGGAGAAATCCCGGACTTTGAAGCCTTGAGGACTTGGAGGGTGAGGTACATTGAGCAAGTCCTAGCTCTAGCCTGGCCTCGATGTAGACTGTTAAGTCACTTCCTGTGCCTGTGCCTCAGTTTCTGAGCTGTGCAATGGGGCAGTAACACATGGAGGGTTAGGCATTCCCACGGACAACTGCCCCCCTCAGGAGTATGCTTCTCAGGCTGTGGCAGCCAGTGAGATGCCATGGAATGGATGCATGTGCCACTTCTTGAAGGTGTGTGCTCTGCTCCAGACCCAGAGATGGGGATGGGGGTGGTTAGAGCCCCAGAAACAGTATCAAGGTTAGATGTACTTTTGAATGGAATCTGGGGTTTCTCAGGATTCTCCAAAATGAGGATGGGAACACAGAACGACATGAAACAGAAAGGGCTAAGAAAGAGATCCAGAACTTTCCATTGCTTGGTTCACATTTCAAAACAGTTCTCAGTGTTTAACATGCTCTTCCTATTTACTCTGTGTCAGGCCCTAGAGGGAGTCAAAGACACACGGGGGCACCCACAAGACAAGCCCTAAACTGGGGTAGCTCCCTAGTAGAGTGTTTGCCTAGCATGCTGGCTCTACACCCAGAACTGTCAAAACAAAAAGCTGTTCCTTGTCACCTGGTGAGGGCAAGCCTGAGGGAATACTGTCCTTCACTGGTCAAAGGACACCTCCTCCTCTTGTCTTCTCTGGTCCTTTCTACATTCCTGGGAGAGACAATTCAGAAGGGGTACTTTAGTAAGCTTGAGGACCAGAGACGCTAGTGACTATCCCAAAGTCACACAGCAGATAATCTGGGGCTAGAAATGAAGGTCACTTCCCTGGGACTCTCTTGCCTCTTGTGAGACTAGTGGTCCCTCCTCCTCTGCCTCTTCTCCTTTTCCTCCTTCCTCTTCCCACTCATCTCCCGCCTCCCTCTCTTCTCTATCCCTCATCTCCTCCTTTTCCCTGTCCTCACTTAAACTACCATCCTTTATGGGAGTCATCTGGGTTCGTTCACGTTGGGAGCCCTAGCCGCTGCCAGATGTCTTCTCCAACATGGCGTCCTGCAACACGTACCTGCTGAAACTGGAAGGCTGGCTTTGGACTGGAAGGTACAGAGGGAGAGGTGGCCTAGCGTGTGAGGTGGGCAGGGATGGGTCACCTGATGGAGGACACCCCCCACAGGGCTTCTGGACGCACCCCCATCACAGGCTTTTTGATGTTGAGGATAAGCCGGGCCTCAGCCCACGCGAAACTCTTCACACACACACACACACACACACACACACACACACACACACACACACACACACACACACACACCTCCAGCTCCAGGCGGTCCCCTCAACCTTGTCAGGAGCTGGCCCTGTGCCTAGGTCCCAGCCCAGGGTGCTGGGTGGCAGTGAGGGGCGGGAGGCTCCACGTGCTTCTGTATTTATTTATTTATTTGTAGGTCCAGCTCACACATTCCAGGCTCTGATTACCCCCGGGGGCCGGGAGGAGGGACATGCTGCTGCTGCCGCCTGGGCCTTTGATGTTGGAGAGGAGAGATGATGAGATGCTGAGGAGACCCTGCTTCTCTGGGGCGTGTGTGCTTGTTGGGGAGCCCCAGTGATGTCACCTCTACAGACCAAGGATGTAGGCCCATGGCCAGGCCAGGGGTAATAGCAGGGGTCAGAAAGTGAGAAAGAGGAGGGGGCCCTTCTTCGGAGGGCTGCTTGACTCACAGCCCAGCTGCCCCTACCAGGGGCAGGAGTTATCCAAGTCTTGTAACAAAGAACCGGCCTCCACCCTACAGAGAGCGGGCGCCCGGACAGATAGGCCTGGGTAGTGTTTAGGAGGTAGGGGCACTGAGGGAGAGTCACTTCATAATCACCAAGGCTCTGTCATTGGACCTTCTTGTCTTTCAAAGCACGAGTGAGGAGGAGTGCTTGCCCATGTGTGGGGGGAATGATGAGTGAGTGAGTGAGTGAGTGAGTGAGTGAGTGAGTGACTGCGTGAATGGAGATGTTGGCACAGATGAAAGACAGGAAAGTGGTATGAAAATGTCACGTCACCACAGGGCTGAATGAATGAAGCTGCGTATACGCTAGGATGACATGCATGATGGCGGTGATGAAGAAGGTTGTGGCGGTGGCCAGCTGCAGCCACCAAGACCCCATCAACCATTCCTTTATCTCTATCTGGATGCGGTTTCAAAGGTTGCAAATCTGAAGTAGTACAGAATGGCCTTGTTTCTCCACCCAGATCCATGTCTACACTGGGCGGCGGTGGGGGTGCAAACTTTGAATCCCAACCTTGGGAGGCAGAGACAGGCAGATCTCTGTGAGTTCGAGGCCAGCCTGGTCTACAAAGTGAGTTTCAGAACACCCAGAGCTACATAGAGAAACCCTGCTCAGAAAAGCCAAAATAAATAAGTAAGTAAGTAAATAAGTAAATAACCCATATCAGCCGGTGTTGGTGGCGCATGCCTTTAATCCCAGCACTTATGAGGCAGAGGTAGGCGGATCTCTGTGAGTTCGAGGCCAGCCTGGTCTAAAGAGCAACTTCCAGGGCAGCCTCCAAAACAACACAGAGAAACCCTGTCTTGAAAAACCAACCAACCAACCAACCAACCAACCAAACAAACAAACAAACAAAAAAACCATATCTACTCCCATTTACTGTTTGCTGCTGTTTGGAGATAGGGTCTCATGGAGCTCAGGCTGGCCTTGAACTCCTGATTCTCCTGTCTCCACCTCCCTAGTACTGAGATTACAGATGTCCACCACCAGCCCTGGCCTTTTCTTCTCTCTCTCTCTCTCTCTCTCTCTCTCTCTCTCTCTCTCTCTCTCTCTCATTTTACTGTTAGTGTGTGTGTGTGTGTGTGTGTGTGTGTGTGTGGTACTGGCAATAGAGCAGGCACTGTGCTCTATTCCCAGCCATGCACCCTCTCCTAAACAAGTCAATGGTCACTCCTCAACATTTCCATGTTTATTTCCCAGGAACAGGGCTATTCTCTTCCCTAGCCAAAGTGTACCTATCAGTTTCATCATTTTGCTTTGATAACAGTATTTCATTTAATGAATCTACTATTCATGACCATATCCTAGTTTTGCTGCTTAGCCCAATATGTATGGTCTTTTGTTTGTTTGGTTGATTTTTTTAAGATTAATTATTATTATTTTAATTATGTATGGAGAGTATAGGTCTGTGGGTAGGTATGTTCACATGAGTGTGGTGCCCTTGGAGGCTCAAGGCAATAGCTCTCCTTGGGCTGGAGTTAAGGCAGTTGTAAGTCACTGACATAGGTGCTAGGAACCGAACTTTGGTCCTCTGCAAGAGTAGCAAGTGCTGTTAACCTCTGAGTCCTCTCTCCAGCCTCAGATTGGTTTCTTTTTAGATAAGATCTCACTGTGTAGTCCTGGCTGGCTTGGAACTCTCTATGCAGACGAAAGGGTTGCTTCCAACGTTTACATACACGTGCTACCCATGTCTTGTCTATGGACTTTAACATTTTGTTTATATTTGTGTGTGTGAGGGGGGAGGGAGGAAGAGAAAGATGTGTGGATTCTTGTATGTCACATGCCTAGATGCCAGAGAACAACTGTGAAGTAGATTTCCAGGACTGAACTCAGGTTGTAAAGTTTTCACTGTAGAGCTGGGAGGTGGTGGCGCACACCTTTAATCCCAGCACTCGGGAGGCAGAGGCAGGCAGATCTCTGAGTTGGAGACCAGCCTGGTCTACAGAGTGAGTTCCAGCACAGGTCCCAAAGCTACACAAAGAACCCTTGTCTCAAAATAAAAAGTTTGCATTGTGGTATAGCAAGCCCCTTTACCTGATGAACCATCTCACAGCCCCTAGTATGGTCTTCTTACAGGATTTGCCCCTGAGATTGACAGGGACTCATATAAAAGAATAGACAAAACATTGACAACTATCCACGGACACAGGAACACAAAGAGTGGACACTGAATGTGATGGAGGACAACACACATAGAGGAATGGTCCCGAGTCCCCAATAGACTGGGCATTTAAAACTTGACAGCGCTTGACCTAGACCTGTACCGCCTAACTCACCCACGTGAGGACCCCCCCCTCTCCAGCCCTACTCTGGCTCTTGAAGACCTGGGAAGCTGGGCCTCACCCCAGGCATGACAGATGTCCACACAGCAGACAGAAGTCTGTGTGTCAAGTTGCCCAGCCCAGTCGCCTGCTGTGTCCCCAGTATGCAATGGGGTGGGGGTGGGGGTGGAGACAGGGAGGGCAGGAAAAACTGCATGTTGCTTATTCCAGATGCTGCAGCTGGTGAGTCCTAGGCTTCACGGGGGCCAGTGGGAAAGTGGTCTCCCAGGCACTGTGGGCCTCTGCCATTTCATGATGGGCAGAGTGTCTACTCATAGCTCCCTTGGGCAACTGAAGTCCTCCTCATTCTCTGAGGCCTCTTCTGGAAACATGCCCCTTTATCCTTCTGAAGAGCTCTAGCCCCTTCTAGCTAGAGAGGGGGCCCAGTAGGGCTGGTCATACACACACCCATGCACCAGATAGTGCCCGGAACCCAGCAGATACCAACACTGCTTTGTGGAATGAGTGAGTGAATGATGAATGAGCACCCTGCTCTGCTTTCCATCCAGAAGACGGAATCAGAACTTGTTCTTACGCCTCTCGAGGACCACGGGATGAATTTCTGGGCTGCTAATCGTGAGGTCTGGGCTTTTGCTTAATTTCATTCAATGGCCAAATCCAGTCACCTCCAAACAACTCCCTGGGAACATGCAGAAGGATCTGGGGAGCAGAAGATGGACAATGGGGTGAGAGGGCCTGTTCTTCATTCCTGCTCAAGGCCCAGTGGGCACAAGATGAGTTGTTTGACACCAAGAGGGACTTCTCCATACATTTTGGTGTATTCTGGATGGTTCCTTGGTCCACCTGTGTAGAGACAGTGGGATGTCAGAGACAACTTGCCAACTCTCACAGATGGTCCTTTTGGGCCTCCTGGGCCCATCAAGCCTCTACCCGTTAGGCGTGGGTGGCTGAACTTGGATGGTTGGCTCAAGTCTGAATCCACTGTCTGCGCCAACCCGGCCAAAGGTGCCCCCTGCAGATGCTTGGTCTGGGATAGTGTCCAGACCTTGGTCCCCAAGGTCCTCCCACCCCTGCTGGACAGTGGCCTCTCCCAATGACTCAGTCCTGACGTCGTGGGGCAAGCGGAAAGGCCATGGGCGTGGGAGGTGGTGGCTCCCTCACTCCTGTCCTCACTTCCCTGGTCTCAGTCCCCATAAACTCTCTCCCTCTTGACATCCCTGTCCTTTCCCATGAGCCTTTGGGCTGGCAGTTATTGCCTAGCCATGGGTCAACGGGCACAAGGAAAGCTCATGAGAACTCAGGTTTTGGATCTTGTCCCTTCTCTCTGTACCCCACAACAAAGCACCAATGGGGAAGTGCGAGATAGTCAGCCCCTCAGTTGTCTGTGCTCCAGATTCTGGATCCTCTGGCCTACCCTGTAAATGTGTGATCCCAGCTCTTCGTGTCCAAATTGGAAAGGATCTCTGGTTCCCCAACCTTCTCCCTGGAGGCCAAGCACCCTGAGCCTCCAGCTCTGTCCTGCCCACACCCTGCCCAGTGGCCCCCTCCTCCACCTACTTCAAAGCCCAGAACTGGCAGCTGCTAATTACATGCCCCCCCCCGGCCCCCTCGCTCGTTAAGTGTCATTAGGCCCAGTTTACAAATGAGGAAACTGAGACTGGAGAGGTGGAGAACGTCACCCCCTCTATCCCCACCTTGGCTCCTAAGCCAGGGCTGGCACAAGGTCTGGGGGACCCTGCCAAGACTTTCCTTCCTAGGAGAATTTGGGGGCTCGGTGGCCTTTCTCAGCTCCCACTTCCTGCCTCTTCCAATTCTCTTCTTCCTTTGTAGCCCGAGGAGGCTTCAGCCAGAGCTGTGGAGCCCTTGGTGCAGGGTAGCATGGAGCTTCAAGAAACCATACACAGCAGAATGCAAATAGGGCCCCCAATTACTCCAGAGTCAGGGCGGTGGCATGGGAGTAATAAGACTTGGGGAGTGGAGGGACCCCCGCCCTCCTGCGCATCTGCTTGCCAGAGGCCCTTGATGGGAAGGTGTTGGTGATGTGGGGCTGGGGGAGGTGGGTGGGAGCCAGTGCTGACGCTGGGGAGACTCTGGAGGGCTCTGAGTTGACGCTGTCAGCTGGCCGGCCCTGCCCTGGGGACGAAAGAAGCCCTGAGTGTCAGCTCTCCATGGGAAGGCGTCCCTCTGTGGCTGGGAGCAGGGCCAGATGCTTGACCCTGCTTGACTCAGCCAATGCGGCTTGAAGGTCTGTGAGAACTCTAGAATGTCCCCCGACAAAGAGAAACAATGGATTTTTACAGATGGAGAAACTGAGGGAGGGGTGTGATTTGTTCAGCGGGGATCAGAGTGGAGGAAAAGGTTGAATTTGGAGAACTCAGTCAACACAATTAGGGAGGAAAAAACCCAAAACCGGAAGACTGGAGAGTTAGCAGGAAGAGCAGATGCTCTGTGGGGAAAATGCATTGGCACGCAGCTGCCACCTTTCAAAGCACTGGCCCCTCACTTAAACCCCCTCCTTGCCCACTCCTCTTCCTCTTTTGACTGGGTTTCAGGTAGCCCAGACTTCCAAACTCACCACATACCTGAAGGTAACCTTGAATTTCTGATTTTTCTGCCTCTGCTTTCAAAGTGCTTCTATTATAAGTATGTGATACCGTGCCTGCTAGGCAAGCCCTCTACTGAGCTCATCCCCAGCCCTTCTCGTGATAAATTTCCTACTGGCAAGTCTGTGATGAAAGGGACATACTAATCGGACCACTAGTTTCTCCTTTGTTTTGTTCTCATGGGTCCATGAGAAAGCATCAGGGTTGCAGCTGTAGCCTGAGAGATAGGGAGCTGGCTTGAAGAAGAACGTTGAACCACCATGATGCAGGCTCTGACAGTTGGTACACCAAAAGGCATTCTGCCCTGCCAATCTCCACTCCGGATGGAGGAATGTCTCTGGCAAGCACCCTTGAGGGTCTCCCCTCCACACTGTTCTCAGCATAGAGCGAAAGGCCTGTGGCCTTTATATGTCATTATAGGAAGATCCCACATCCGGGAGAGCCGGCAGTGACCTCACTGCAGCTTTGGGCCACGTGTGCAGCCTCCATTTGTCATGCCCTGGCTGCTGCCGTTGCAACGGTCTCCCTGAGATCTGGGGAGGGGGAGGGCTTTGGGAAGTCAGAGCCAGAGCCCAGAGTGCTCCTTCCACCTATCCCTTCTGCCTCTTGCTGGCTCCTCAACATGTCTTTTCAGGTCAGGATTAGTCTCTGGGGCATCCATTTGCTCTGGTGACTCCTGGTATGGGGCTGAAGCGGCTTGGGAAGGACCCTGCAGAAGGCCAGAAGGGCAGTGTATGGGGCCAGCAGATAGCAGACTCCATGACGACGCTCAGTGGGTGTCCCTACCCTTCTCTGAAGCCTCTCTCTCCTCCAGTGGCTTCCACAGTGGGAAGCTGCTCTGCCGTGGAGCGGATAGTGAGCAGACTTGCTGTGGACCCCCCCACAGTAGATCACTGTGAGGGCTCTTCACTGCTGATAGGTGTGGTTTCCAAGTCTGAGCCCCCTCCACGGAGGAAATCCTCACTGAGCCCCTGCTGCCAGCAAGGACCTCTCCCTCCCCACACCTTCAGCAGTGAACGCCTGTGTTTCCCCGGGATTCCCCCGGAACCTGGCTGCTGTGCCCTGTACCACTGTGTCTCGGCTCCTAGCCACCTCCCTGTAGACAGAAGTTTGTCTCCTTGAATAAGGGGGTAGAGGGGGCAGGACTGAATCTTGTGCAGCTCCAGTTTTGTTAGCCACCCCTACTCTAGGGAGCTGTAGAATGTCCCTGTCCCCCAAGCAGGTACAGTTTGGACAGGGCTTGAAGGCAGCCATTGTTCCCATCAAAGCATGTGTGCCACTGATTGGAGGTGAGGTACTTCCCCTCCCTGGGCTTCAGTGACACCAAGTCACCTGCAAAGAGCCTTCTAGACTGAGTAGTACATCGAATGCTGAGAAGCAAATGTCGACCCATGGAGAGTCCTGTGCCTCTTCAGCGCATTGATGGCCGCCTCTGCCAATCTGTACAGATCACCTGCCTTCTCTGCTGCTGCTCTGATGTCTGGTCCCATCTCTTCCCTAAATGACCTGGATAAGGAGCTGGTACAATGACCAGAGACCTTGATGTGTCTCTGTGGTCCTCTCTCCTGGCTCAGGGCCCATCACATAGCGCGCACGCTCGGTGAAAGCTTGTTGCAGTGAAATGACCAAGAAGAGTTGGGAGGGACCCTGGTGGGAAGGAGTCTGCCCCAGGGAGGGGCACACTGGGAAATGGGTGGGAAAACCATAGAAGGAGGTGAGCCCAACAGGGAGGTAAACGAGGATGATTGTGCCCAAAGTCACAAAGGTTAGGGGGAGCTATGTCTTGAAATCTTGACTTGTAACCCCTTGAGGTGGCAGGCTAGCAGGAACGGTTTGGAAGCAGAGATATATATATAAAGAAAATTAATACTGGTCCCCAGATGTTTGGGTTGATGGGGAAAGTCTCATGGTCTATTCTGAACTGGGAGAGACCACTCCAGGATAGGGGCAACAGATGCATTGTGTCAGGTAGTGCTAGCTCATGTCTTTAATTCCAGCACTCGGGAGGCAGAGGCAAACGGATTGTGAGTTCAGGGCCAGCCTGGTCTACACAGAGAGTTCCAGGATAGGCTCCAAAGCTACACAAAGAAACCCTGTCTCAGAAAAACTGAGAGAGAGAGAGACAGAGAGAGAGAGAGAGAGAGAGAGAGAGAGAGAGAGAGAGAGAGAGAGAGAGAGAGAGAGAGAGATGCAATACAAAAGCCTTTCAGAGTGGCTCTAATTCTGTGACCCAGGAGGGAAACCATAATCACAGGGGGGCTCTCAGAGCCAGGCTCCCTCAGGGAGCTGAGGTTCAAGGTCACACTATACCTGATGCTCTCTCTGTCCTCCCCTCTGAAGTCAAGGGTCTGGCACCTGGGGGAGGCTTGGGAATAGGGTTACCTCAGGCCCCTGTGACCCCCCATAAAGGATTAAAGAATCACCCATAGCATGCCTAAGAGGCACAGCCAAGGGCAGGGGCTGAAGATGAAGATTCCTGAAAAGTTGCTGGGATTCCAGCATCCAGTCAGCTTCCCCAGTCTCTAGCCCACCCCCATTTTATTAGTGTCTGGGGCTTTTCTCCAGGTCATTGGAGGGAATGGGTGGGGAGCTGCCAAGTGTGGGAGTCAGTAGTTTTGACAGCATGACTTTGGACAGAGTCCCTTCTGAGAGACCCATCAACTGAGCTATCCTATCCCAATCACACATTTGCCCTCCCTTTGTGGATGAAGCTCCCCAAGTGATGGGGGAGAGATAGCGACCAATCAGACGGAGGAGGCAGTGTTCTCATATACTCGGGATAGATGTTCTCATGTACTCGGGATGCAGGAAAGAGGACAGTGTAGTGCCGTCCAAGTGGACGCTGGGAGGCTCAGAAAGGAAGATGGATGCCTGAGGAAGTCTTGGCAGCTTGCATGGAAGAGAGACTGGGACATAGGAGCAGAATAAAGTCAACTTCCTACTTCAGACAGATCTCACTTCCCAGACCATGCCCACCCAACTCTGCGCAATGCCAGTCTCCAACCAGTCTGCAAAGCAGGGGGCCTTGGGTGTTGCTTGAGGCTAAGACTCCAAGCCCCCCCCCTCCCAGAAGCTAGCTGGCAACCTGGAAGAGACATGGAGGAGGGACAATGGGAGCCAGGAAGCCTTAGTCCTGAGGCTGGAGGGTCTGAGGGGGTGGGTGGTCATTCCTCACAGAGCAAAGGGAAGGGTGGCAGGGGTGTGGAGCCCAGAGGTAGGCCTGGGGCTGGGATGCCCTGTCCACTCTGTATCCACCCGGTACCCCCTGGCTCTGCTCTTAGCTTTCCTGGCTCCCAGCTCTTCCCAAGCCAGCAGCCTCAGCAAGAGCCTGGAGAGCAGGGTGCTGCAGCTGCTGTGAGGTTCACAGGAGCCTTGGAGGGGGTTGATGGGAGACTGCCAGGCGCCGCTTAATAGGATTTTAATTATACAGCTCCAGTAAGAATTTTTTCCCCCCTGGGCTTGGGCCCTCACAGGCACCTCCATCTCCACCTCAGCATCTTCCCAGCCCAGGCAGCCCACTCTCCCAGGCCCCCCACTGGCAGCCCTCACCCACGGAGGGGGGGACTCTGGCCTATCTCCTACAGGCTCAGGGAGGGCCTGGCATCTACCCCCAGTAATCTTGGGCTCCTAGGGAGGGCCTTGTTTAGGAAGCTGTTGCTGTGAGATCTACATCCGGGACTCCGCGTGGCCAGAACAGGGTGTGACAGCCACTCAGCAACCTGATGGCCTTGGTGTTCATTTTTCCAGGGTGATTCTGCCCCACGCCAGGCCCTTTTGCGATGATTGTCTCATGTGACGCTGCTTACAACTCTGGAAGGCAAGCCGGGCAGATGGAGTGATAATCTCCACTTTACGGATGAGGAAACCGAGGCCCCAAGAGTGGGTGACTTGCTCAAGGACACAATGAGTAAGAAATCCGGACTCCAAGCTTCATGCCCGTAGCCTGCACTGCCAGAAGGAGCTGGGTCAGATGTGCAGGCCTTGCTTTAGGAGGCTTCTTTCAGCACAGCATAGTGTCCCTAGCTAGCTGGTGTCCCGGGCCTTTAATCCTAGACCTTGGGAGGCCAAGGTAGAAAGATCGGGAGTTGACAAAGATCATTCTAAGGGGCTTAGTGAGCCCAAGCTACATAAGACCCTGTCTCAAACAGTGGAGGTGGGAAAGCAGGGAGGAGAGGAAAAGTGAGGAGAGAAGGGGAAGGGAGGAGAGGAGAGAGAGAAAGAAAAGGGGAGACAAGCCCCGCGTCCCCTCTCCTGTCTATAACATGAGCCATCTTATCCCTTTGGTCTGAGTCAGGTCCCTTTATTCATACCGTCACAGCTCCTGAATGTGGCTGCACAGCTGGTTATCAGTAAAGCCTGTCATTAGTCGAGCATGTCCTTGACCCACCAGGCCAGAGCTTCCTGGTGCCCAGTGGCCAGGCTGTACCCGTCCAATGACCTGCTGGGATGCAGTTGGCCTCTTGGCTCTCATCAGGCAGTGTCAACAGTCTCGGCAAGTCAATGTGACCAGCTTTCTCAGCACGGGCATTTTGAGTAGGACATGCTTTTGTGTGTGTGCTTATTGATTTTTTTAACGATAATTTTGTTTTAGCATACATACAAGTTTCAGAGAATAGAGTTCTCATATGCCCACCGCCATCTCTCCCCTGTTTTCCCATACTTTATCAGCCTGTATCATTTGTCACAACTGAGAAGTGAACTTTGCCACACTACTATGAACTAAACTCGATATTTCATTGGAATTGTATCATTTATTACACTTTTAAATGCCATTCGAAATACATGGATCCATCTATTGGTTTGTTTTTTGAGACAGGGTTTCTCTGTGGCTTTGGAGGCTGTCTTGGAACTCACTCTTGTAGACCAGGCTGGTCTCGAACTCACAGAAATCTGCCTGCCTCTGCCTCCCGAGTGCTGGAACTAAAGGTGTGCCACCCAGCCCATCTATTTTTTTTAACTTCAGTTTTATTTTATGCGTATGGGCGTTTGCCAGCATGTGTGTTTGTGCACCAATTGTGTCATCCGATTCTCTGGACTGCAAGTAAGCATGGCTGTGAGCTGCCATGTGGGTGCTGGGAACTGAACCTGTGTCCTCTGGAAGAGCAGCCCGTGCTCTTAACTGCTGAGCCATCTCTCCAGCCTCTATGGATGTATTTTATATGAAATTCAACAGTAAAGAAAAAATATGCAAGACAATAAGGCTCTCTCTTCATCCTTTCCTGCCAAGCCTGTCCTGCTCGGGGAAACGCTGTCCCTTTATGCCTGTCTTTGGCACCAGATAGTGGGTCTCTGGCTATAGCAGTCAGCACCTTGGGTCAGCCCTCATCTGAGCAGGAAGATAGCATTCTTACCTCCACCGGATGGCTCTCATCCAACCTATGCTCGCTCAGTTCAGACCATGCTTCCTCAGGCAGCCCCCGGCACATGCACCCTGCCCTGATCCAGTTTTTTTTTTTTTTTTGCCCCTTACTGGGGTGTTGACATTTACTACCAGTGCTCCCTTTCTCCCAGCTCTAGGAATAGAATAGATACTTGATATGGGAACTGAGTGAAGAGGAAGCTGAGGTTTTAGGGAAGCCACCTATTGCCCTACCTGGTAGGAGGCTGTGTCCCCCAACACAGCGGCAGAGCAAGCAAGAGGGTATAGAAGACTCAGTTAGGACCCTACAGTCTGTGTGGGAGATGCTCACCCACCTAAGCCTGGACCCTGAAAGACTTTGGCCAGACCCAACCCGATGTGTGGGGTTCTCTGGATACAGACATAGCCCATCTTCGCTGGCCGGGGGTGAGGGGCTTGGGGGACTGTGTGTTTCAGATGCAGCAGAAGAGAGGCCTGGCCTTACCCCGGCAACAGGAGGAGGCCTTTCGCCCTTTCTGCCTCACCCATCACTCCTCCATCAGAACGCCCTAGAGGGCAACTGTGAGCTGTCTCTGAAGTCTTTCCCCCTCACCAGGGTATGGTGTACTGTCTCCCACCTGGCTCCCCCAGCAGCGCCACACGCCACCAATGTCACCGAGGGATTCTCTTGCCACCCCCCATCTCTTTCCCCAAGGCCCTAGGAAGAATACTGAGGCCAGACTGAGGGCAATGCCGTGGCAATAATCTGTCCACCTCAGGAGATGGTCATCTCGACTTGCCACTGACGAGCTGATCCACCCTCATCTTGTTCTAGGACTGCCTCTGCCAGTCCCAGGCAAAGGAGGAAGCTGGCTGAAGATGACGTCGCTATCCCTGGCGATGTCTGCTATCCCTGGCAATGCCTGCTATCCCTGGCGATGTCTGTCCCTCCACTTGTCATGGTTGCTCCTGGGGTGAGGAGCCCAGGAGTAAAGGACAGTGGGAGTAGATCTCCAGGTGTGGGTATATGGGACACTGTGAGGGACCCCAGTCTCCATCTGCTGTGGGGCCTAAGCCCAGGGGAAGCTGTCTGTGGAGCTGGCTGGTGGGGGATGGAGCTCAGCACCGTGGCCGGCTGCCGTGGCACGAGATGAAAGGCCAAGAGTGGGGCTGTTGGCAGACGGACAGGCGGGCCGAGTGGAGGCGTGGGGTGGGGGAGGGGAGATAACCATCTGCAAAGGCTGCCAGGTGTAGACATGGAGTGTGGAGGACGCCCGGGTGGAGTTGTAGCCCCTGGGATCAGGGCAAAGAGCTTGAACTTGGAAGGGTTCCCTGTGAGGTCATCTTGTCCAGCCCGAAGAGCCTTAAGGCACTGGGCCACAACCAAGCAGGTCCTTTCTGGGGATGGCTTCGGAGGTCGGGAGCCTCTCTCTGGCACCAGCCAGTCTCTGCCTTGTACCCACTCCTGAGTAGTGCTTCCTGAAGTCTAACTTAGAGCTGAATCTCTGCATTTAAAGGCGCAGCCCTCCATGTTAGTGCTGGGCCCATCTTGGACATTTCTTTGATTCTGAAGTTTTCTGATTTTATTGGTATTATTGGCTGGCATTCCACCCTAGTCTCAACCTTGGAGAGAAAGCTCCAGAACCCTCCCTTAACCTCTCTACACTCTCCTGTTCTTCTCTAGTTCAGGCTTTTACCTTTACTGACCTGGAAACATCTTCCTCGGTCTCCCCCTAAAGTCCATGCCTCCTCTCTCCTTTCTCTGTGTCCCAACACAGGAAGCTGTGAGTCTGCCTAGAACCCTTCAGTAAGCATCGCCCTCAGAGCCAGAAGAAAACCCCGACCCCCGCCCTGTCAAGCATGAACACACAGAACCAACCTCCATCAAATAACCCATCTTAACTGTACATGTCTGCCGTTGAACTGACACAGGCAGTCAAGAACTTCTTATTCTTCAGTTTTGTTTTTTATTTATTGCCGTTGTTGTTTTCTGAAACAGGTTTTCTCTTTATAGCTGTGGCTGTCCTGGAACTCACTCTGTAGACCAGGCTGACCTTGAATTCACCGAGATCCACCTTCCTCTGCCTCCCAAGTGGTGGGATCAAAGGCGTGTGCCACCACTACCCGGCTAAAATTTTAATATATTAAACAGAAACTGTGTCTCCACACCAGAGTTGAATGTGAAATTTATACAAGTGCTGGGATGAAATAAATAGAAATGGGTTGATGTGTCTGTCATTCACTGATGGAGCGTCTGTCTGTCCGGTGAGAAGTTCTATGCTCCATCCACAGCGCTGAAAAAGAAATGATGTGTGTGTCAAGACTGTCCTTACAGATGACAGATCATAGCAGGTGTTTCTATGTTTTGCTTTTGTTTCTGAGACAATATTGAAAGAACCTAGGGCAGGCTTTAAATTGCCCATGTGACTGAGGCTAGCCTTGAACTTCTGATCCTTCTGTTTTTGCCTCCTGAGTTCTGAGATTCCAGGTGTACACCACCATGTCCAGCTTTGCGTGGTCCTGGGCACTGAACCCATGGCCTTGTGGATACTAGGCAAACATTCTATCAACTCAGCTACATCCCCAGGATCAGGTTATTTAAAAAAGACAGAAGTTGTTCTCTCATAACCGAATTCTCTAGTATAGGGTTGGGGGTAGAGTTCAGTGGTAGTGTGTGTGCTTGGTGTGCAAAAAGCCCTAGGTTTACTGAAGGAGACTCTTGCTTGTTGAACATCCTTAAAACTTCTAGGTTCACCCCATCTACAATCTGCCTGACCCGCAGACCCAAAGCCACAGGATGTCCACAACACATGGTACCAGAGAGATGTCCAGGAGTCCTAGTGGGGACCGAGCATCAAACATATAGTGGAGACCAGGAGCCTTGAAACAGACCAATGACTGTTTGCAATGACCACTTGCAGAGACAAATGGACCGAGGATTATATGGCGTGACTTGTTGGGTCGCATTGCAGCATCCATGACAAGATTTTTTTTTAATTTTTTGTTTTTTTAAGACAGGGTTTCAGCCGGGCGTTGGTGGCGCACACCTTTAATCCCAGCACTCGGGAGGCAGAGGCAGGTGGATCTTTGTGAGTTCGAGACCAGCCTGGTCTACAGAGCTAGTTCCAGGATAGCCTCCAAGACAATACAGAGAAACCCTGTCTTGAAAAACAAAAAACAAAAAAAAGAGACAGGGTTTCTCTGTGGCTTTGGAGGCTGTCCTAGAACTAGCTCTTGTAGACCAGGGTGGTCTCGAGTTCACAGAGATCCACTTGACTCTGCCTCCCAAGTGCTGGGATTAAAGGCGTATGCCACCACCACCTGACCATGACAAGATTTTTAGTTCCTTCACTTTTTTCTCTATTTTCCTTTCTTTTTAATTTTTAAAAAATGTTTTATTCTATTTTCTTCATTTTTTTCTCTTGAATTTTATTTTGTTTTATTGGGGGGCAGTGCAGGGGCAGAAGGCAGATGCTAAGGGACAGAGATTGAATGGGATCAAGATATGGGATGTGAAAAACACATAGAATAAATAAATTTTATTAATAGAATAAATTAATTTTATTAATAAAAATTTTATAAAAGGAAAGAAAACTATGAAGCCAGATTGGGCTATATAATAGAACCCTGTCTAAGAAAACATGAATAAATAAATAATTTTAAATTGCATGGTTGTTGGTGGCAATGTTAAATAAACGTTGGGACAGAAGTTCTCCGGTTTAGAAACCCATTTTTTAAAAATAATTCATTTACTTATTTTTTATTTAATGTGCATTGGTGTTTGGTCTGCATGTATGTCTGGTGAGGGCATCAGATCTTGGAGTCACAGACAGTTGTGAGCTGCCATGTCGGTGCTGGGAATTGAACCAAGGTCCCCTGGATGAGCAGTTGGTGCTCAAAGCATGTTTTGTAAAAATATCCCAGGTATAATTAGATTTACATGATTATAATTACAATTTTAGATTTGCTTAAATAGTTTTATATTTAGTCAAATTGATTTTCTGTTTATTAGTTGTAGTTTAGACTCCATCTTAATTTTGATAGTTAAATTAGAATTTTTTTAATTTGTGAAGGATAAACATTTCTAACTGGTGGAGGACAGAAAGTTCAAGGTCATGACCCCAATAGAGTCAGTGTCTTCATAAGGGCTTTCAGCCTCATTGATTGTGTCTTCTGAGTTCCTATGTGCAGGAGGAGCTAAATCAGAATATTTTGATCACATAAATACTTAGCCATATTAAAATTATGGCTTTACCCAATTTTTAAAAAGTTTTTAACAGAGTTTCTCTGGTAGCCCTAGCTGTCCTGGAAGTTGCTCTGTAGACCAGGCTGGTCTTGATTCACCTGCCTCTGCCTCCCAAGTGTTGGGATTAAACGCATGGGCCACCATTGTCCTACTGCCTTTATACAAATAAAACAAAATGTTGTTATGAAAGAATATGTTAAGGCAGGTAGGAAGCTTTTGTCTTATTTATAGATTTCCGAGTCCCACACCTAGAAATCTCTCTTTTTACATTTATTTATTGTGTGTATGTGTGTTTATATGTATGCATATACATGCCACGGTGCGTTCGTGGAGGTCAGGGGACAACTTATGGGAGCTGGTTCTTCTTCTATATGGATTCCAGGGCTCAGATGCGAGTGGTGTGACTTGGTGCTAAGTGCCTTTACCCACTGAGACAACTTGTAGACCCTATTTGGCTTTTTGTATTTTTTCATTCGTTTGTTTTGTTTTGTTTTTGAGATAAGGTCTTACAGTTTTAGTCATTGCCATTTTGGAACTTGCTATGCAGACAATGGCCTCAGGCTCCTAGAGACCTGCCTGTCTCTACCTTGATAGTGCTGGGAACAAAAGCTTGAACCATCACACCTGACTCTTTTTGTCATTTTTTTTAACATAGGGTCTTATTTAGCTCAGGCTACCCCCAAACTTATTATGTGCTTAAGGATGATGCCAAACCTCTGATATTCCTGTCTCTATTCCCCAAACACAAGGATTACAGGCACATCTCACTATAACCAATGTCAGAACATGCTTTATTTAATTATTTATTGATTCATTCATTTTTATGATAGGGTCTTGCTATGTAGCTGCAGGTGACTGAAAACTCATGACCCCCCTGCCTCTGCCTCCCAAGTGCTGGAATTACAGGCATGTGCTACCACATCTGGCTTATTTAGCAATTTATTATCACAATGTGTGGCCTTCCGATTACACTGTGGTTTGAACCACACAGACTTAGAGGTGGGTTGTCATATTGCTCTCTGTTGCTGGTTGGACTTCTTGGTATGGTCCCAGACGGTCTTCCCTATCCAGCTTCTACTCTGATCATCTTCATGCCACCTTGGATCAGGAGGTCTCTCGGGACACACAGACATTTTGCTTTGCCTGCCCAGCTTGAAACGTCCTACAATTTCCTAGACAATGAGTTCCAAACACCACCTTCTGCTCACCCTCAACCCACTACACCTCTCCTGGCTCTGGCAAGCAGCAGGTTCCCTCCCACATGTCCACTCCACGAAAGCAGCTCTTGGTTGTGGTACAACGAGGTTTGCAGGGGCAAACTGGCCTTCTTCTGGGCAGGAATTGATGGTAGGGGTGGAGCCTCTGTGAAGATCAGAGCTCAGTGCTGGGCCAATATACAAATATTGTCTTCAACATCTCTGAACCTGTGGGCTTGGGCACTGAAGATACTCAAACTGGCTGAGGACATGGACTTTGCCTGGGGTATAAGCCATGGAGGAGGTTTCAGAGAGTCAAGATTCTTACTTGGCCCAACTGCCATCTCCAAGGATGGTGACTGGTAGCCAGGGACTCAGTGAGGACAGGGAACTGGTAGACAGCCAAGCAGGCCGGGGCGACAATGATGGTAGACTCAGGATGGGAGGGTGCCGGGGAAGCCAGCATGCTTGCTACCCGTAGTCACTAGCTCCCACAGCAGAGTTGCGGGTAGGTGGAATGAGGGAGGTGACTTGCTTTCTCAAACTTGCTGTGTGCTAGGCACTGTGCCACTGCATTGTAACTCATGTCATTCAAATTTCTGGAAGCTTCTACTCATGACCTCTTTCCACCTGGGAAAATTTTAACACAACCCTGGGTATAAAAATAGTAATACAAGCCAGGCAGTGGTGGCTCACGCCTTTAATCCTAGCACTAGGAAGGCAGAATAGGCCGCTCTCTGTGAGTTTCAGGTCAGCCTGGTCTTCAAAGCAAGTTCCACGACAGTCAGAGCTATTACACAGAGAAACCCTGTCTTGAAAAGACAAAAACAAATAAACAAACCAAAAACATAAGAAAGAAAGAAAGAAAGAAAGAAAGAAAGAAAGAAAGAAAGAAAGAAGAAGAAGAAAGGAAGGAAGGAAGTAGGAAGGAGGGAAGGAAGGAAGGAAGAAGGAAGAAGGAAGGAGGGAAGGAAGGAAGAAGAAAGGAAGAATGAAGAAAGGAAGAAGGAAGGAAGGAGGGAAGGAAGGAAGGAGGGAAGGAGGGAAGGAGGGAAGGAAGGAAGGAGGAAGGAGGAATTGTCCTTTGACTGTCACATGTGTGCCATGGCATTTTTTGTGCATTTGCACTCACACATCACACACACTAATCACATAAATTAAATAATTAAATCTTGACTGCTTGTTTGATACTGAAGAATGTAGAACACCCTTAATACTTTTCAGGGTTGACTGAGGTTGATTGATATTTCCATCTATGATGAGAATGCTGTTTTTCATAAATACATAGCACAAAATGGTAGTAGGATTTGTTTGTTTTTGAGACAGGGTTTCTCTGTGTAACAGTCCTGGCTGTCCTGGAACTCACTCTGTAGGTCAGGCTGGCCTTGAATTCACAGAGATCCGCCTGCCTCTGCCTCCTGAGCGCTGGGATTAAAGGCGTGTGCCACCACTGCCCAGTTGGAAGACAACTTTTGAGAATCAGTTCTCTTTTTCTACATGTGGGCTTTACCCACTGAGCCATCTCTCTGGGCCCTAAGCAGACAGAAGATGTTTAGGGCCATTTTAGAAATTGCTAAAAATTCTGTCCTAATCACAACATAAAAATTCACTGAATTTTAGCATTTAATATTATAACTGTAGTTCTTGCTTGATAACTTTTCTGTTATATATAATTTGACAGCCAACAGCTTCATAATTAATATAGTGTTCTGTGTGTTATTTGGGGGCTAAAGTGGCAATGAGACCCAGACAGGAATCCCGCAACACATTTGGGTGTTTTTTCTTGCATGTATGTCTGTGTACCATGTACATACCTGATGCCTGTAGAGGCCTGAAGAGGAAATCAGATCCCGTGGAACTGGAGTTTGAGACTGTTATAAAGTACCATGTAGGTGCTGGGAATTGAACCCAGGTCCTATTAAAGAACAACTAGTGCTCCTAACTATTGAGCTATTTACCCTAAATTTCTCTTTTAGATAAAGTCTCCCTATGTATCCTAGCTGTCCTGGAACTTTCTCTGTAGACCAGGCTGGCCTCGAACTCACAAAGATCCGCCTGTCTCTGCCTCCCCAGTGCTGGGATTAAAGGCACAGTAAAAACAAACAAACAAACAAACAAACAAAACAAAACACTCCAGTTCTTCTGTTGTTATTTTTCAAGACAGGGCTTTTCTGTGTAACAATCCTGTGTAACTTTGTAGACTAGGCTGGCCTGGAACTCACAGAGATCCACCTGCCTCTGCCTTCTGAGTGCTGGATTAAAGACATGTGCCATCACCACCGGGCCAAAATACTCCAATTCTAAACACACAGCAATTTGATATCTGAGCCAAGGTGTTCCAGGCAGTTTCCTCAACATCCCAAGATGTGGTGTTTGCTCACACCACATCTAAATGTGTGTTCAGAACCAAGGCTAGTCCTACCAGAACTACCTTGACTCATGAATTTGAATGAACTTTTGGTCATTGCATGTTCAGAAACTTCTTACTGTTACCAAACTTTATTAGTTGTGTGTACCAGCACTTGGGAGACTGAGGCAGGTGGAGTTCTAGGAATTCTAACCACCCAGAGATGTGAAGCCCTGTGGACCAGTTTCTGTGCCAGGTACTGGGGCACAAAAATGGTCATAGTAGTCTGATCCCTGCTAATGAAAGTTGTTGTGAGGCCAACCTGGTCTACAGAGTGAGTCCAGGACAGTCAGAGCTGTTACACAGAGAAACCCTGTCTTGAAAAACAAAACAAAACAAACAACAAAAAAAGAGTTGTTCTTTTTTGGGGGGGGGTTCAAGACAGGGTTTCTCTATGACTTTGGAGGCTGTCCTGGAACTCACTCTGTAGACCAGGCTGGTCTTGAACTCACAAAGATCCGCCTGCCTCTGCATCCCAAGTTCTGTGACTTAAAGCGAACCTGGACTACAAAGAGTTCTAGGCTAACCAGGGCTTCATAGTGAGACTTTATGTGTGGAATCAAAAGAAAACAAACAACAATAAATCACACAGCCCTCAGGATCTAGAGAAACAAAAAAAGTGAGGAGGAATGTTTGAACTCTGGTGTAGAGAACAGCGGGAGCCATGGCAGGTGTCAGAGAGATGACCTCGCCAGCACTGAGCTGGACCAGCTTGGGGAAAGGTGCGAGGACAGGGGAGACGAACCACAGTGCTCCGCAAATGCAAGATGGCACCGTGGGCGTGTGCACACACGTACAATGTGGATATCAGCAGGGGCCTTCAGCGATCAGGTCACCAAGAAGCCATGGCTGACTTGAATGTTTTCTAGGTATGAAGTGGGGGCTGACCTACCTGATCTCTTTGGCCCATTTCCAAAGTTTCAGTCGCATCTGGGAGTGTATACGGGTGTGTGTGCACACTCAGGTGCCCATGAGTGTGACTGCTCTCCACCACGTAACTCCTGTTGGACTGATTCTGTGGTTAGCAGGCATGAACAATGCTGTGACATGATGTCTGAGGTGGCTTTCGCCTCTGTATGGGGGCGTGGCTGAGAAGCATGGGATGAAGTCATGCAGGACCCTATGGGAGTCAGTCACGCCAGGTGTGCCCACACGAGTGCGCGCGCACACATGTGTATGTGTATGTGCGAGTGTGTGCAATGGTAAGGGAAGCTATGTGAAGGAATTTTGCTCTTGCAGGCTCATTAAGTGAAAGGGTATATGCTGAGTAGGGCTCTGATTTTCAGTGCAGTGACACCTGTATAGAGATGCCATGAACCAGACTCTTCCTTCCCTCCCTCCCTCCCTCCTTCTCTCCCTCCCTCCTTCCCTCCTTCTCTCCCTCCCTCCCTCCTTCTCTCCCTCCCTCCCTCCCTCCCTTCCTTTCTATGTGCATTGGTGTTTGGACTGCATGTATGTCTATGTGAGGGTGTTACAGACAGTTGTGAACCACCATGTGGGTGCTGGGAATTGAACTCAGGTCCTCTGGAAGAGCAGCCAGTACTCTTAACCTCTGAGTCATCTCTCCAGCCCCTAGACCCCTTTCTTATATACCAGTTTATTGAGTTCTCTGTTTGTATTGAATTGCACAGTATGTACATTTTTGAGACAGGACCTCACCTAGGTTATAGTGCCTTAAACTCACTGATTTTCCTGCTTCTACCTCTTAAGTGTTAAGCTTCTAGGCATGCATTGCTATGTCTAGTTTATGCAGCACTGGAATTCAAAACCTCTGTGGTGCATGCCAGGCAAGCACCCTACCAACTGAGCTACACCCCAGCCCAAGCGGTACGTGTCATTGTAAAGAAGTCAATCTCCAAGCAGAAGCAGACCCCAGGATTTGGTGCCCAGTGCTCTTGCCCAGGGTTTTCCCCTTAACATGTGGGAGCCAGGGACTGCAGCATCGTTAGGAGACTGAGAGAACATCGGTGCCTTTAAGACCCGGCACGGGCGATCGTGGGCACACCTTTAATCTCAACACATCCCAGGCAGAGGCAGGTGGATCTCTGTGAGTTTGAGGTCAGCCTGGTCCACGGAGTGAGTTCCAGAGCAGCCAGGACTGTAACAAAGAGAAAATAATATCTTGAAAGAAGAAACAAAGAAAAGACTGGGCGTGTCCTTTTAGGTACTCACACCCCTTTGGGACTCCCCGGGAATGCCCATCTGCTCCAATTCTCAGCCTCCATCCCTGACCTCACCCTGGTCCACCTCCCACCATCGGCAGGCTCAGCTGTTACCCAGAACCCCTCTCCCGGCATGCACCACCTTGTTCCTGCAGCTGCCTCCTTGAGGCCCAGGAGCAGTTCTTTGGGCACCATCCATGCTTCCCCAGCTAGGTGCTGCAGTTATTGTCCTGGTGCAGGAGGGCGAGGGGGCGGCCTGTGGGCGTCATGACGCCGGGCTGTCTGCCCCTGCTCCTCCCCTTGTTATTACCTCTCCTCCAGGCTCCCATTAGCCAGCCTGCCCCAGAGGCTTCGCAGCACTGAGCTCCTCGGCACCTTTGTTCCTTAATTATCACTGGGGAGCCCCACTCACCTGCCTGCCACTTTCTAAGAAGCTGTCTGGCTCCCCTTTGCCGCCCTGCACCTCCAGGACCTAAGCCCCTGCACCCCCGGGGTGGGGGCTAAGTCTAGCAGTGGCTTGCCCCAGCCTCCAGCAAGCTACAGTGCCTCGGGCTTGGCCCAGCCTCGGCCCTTGGTAGAAACATTTTCTTTTTGTCCCTTCCACCTCCTCTGGGAAGTCTACCCTGATTAACCTGTTTTAGCTATCAGAACTGATAGGGACTTTAAACCATCTGGCTACCTGGATTGGACCATCTACAGAAGGTACTTAATAGCCAGAGAGTAGAATTAACCTTTGCTTGAATGCCTCTTTGAATGGGCAACTCACTCCCTACTAAGGCAGCCAGTGTTACCCTGAGATAGAGGGGCTGTTTAAAAAAAAATCACTGTCTTTTTGTGCATTGCTAACCCCTCTTGCTAGCTAGCACCCTCTAATTTTCATGGATTTTCTAGAGCCACCTTGCTAGGTTTCTGAGTCGACACTCAGTCCTGTCCTCCATGCTAAGGTTCACGAATACCCACCATGGACAGAGAATCTCCCTGACTCTGTCCACGGGCGCTGGGGACCCTGCCCCACTCAGGTTTACATCCAGCTGTCCAGCTCCAGTCCCTGACTTCCTTCTGGCCCAGGCCTTTGCCACTGTTTTCCAGCAGAAAGGGCAAGGGAGGAGGTGAGGGGTGAGATGCCTCGGGCCAACCAAGCTCCCAACAGTCCACAACCTGCAACCACTGTGGAGGAGGGCTCTGACTGCAGACAAGGTCCGGGCGCTTGGGGGTCAGTGGGAGCTCCCAGTCTCCTTTCAGCATACAAATCCTGGTCATTACTCCCTGATGTGTATTGTGGGGACACAAGGACTCATAGGCTGACTCCAGATGAAGGGACAGGAGCTGAGCTGATCACTCACGTGGGTTCCGTACCTTGGGTCTCTAAGGTGCTGTGCTCCTCTGGGGGGACCAGGGGAAGCTAAAGATATTCTCAGAGCTTACTTCTGTCTTTGCCCCTTCCCCCACAGATGGACCGAGGGGGAAACAGACAGAAGGAGCCAGTGTCCCATTCTATGGTTCCTACTCCTCCCATCCCTCCTCCACCCTCCTCACTCTCCATTCTAGCCTCGAGATGGTAGCATGAGATGGGCCTCACTTTGTAGCTCAGGCTAGCCTCAAACCATAAGAGTTTTTTGCATTCCTTACTGGTATGCACCACCAGCCTGACTCTCTACCAGCTCCAGTCCACTTGAAGGGTCTCCCCTCTGACCCCCCCTTTTTTTACAGTACTGTGGACTGAACCTAGGATCTTGTGCATGCCAAACAGACAGTCTATCACCTACACATATTCCTCCAGCTCATAGGTGGCCTTTTAAAATGTGCCTTTATGTTCTTTAAATATGTCTTAGTTTCCCCTCAGATTGGGGTTCTGTGAGAGCAGAGTCATGCCTCCATGCTTGGACTTGGGCTCTTGGGGGACAGAATGTTGCTCCTTCACAAAGAGCAAAGTGGCATCTTCCCTTAGACTTGGGCCCAGGAAGTGTGGTGACACAGCTCCACCCTGAGACTTGGCTCTGGACAGCTGATGTCCCAGGAGTGCCTCGGGGACGCCACAGGGTGCCTGGCACATGCTGAAGGGACACTGGACAAACAGCAGCTGGGGTGGAGGACTGGAGTCAGAAGGCCACCTCCAGCTACCAGACCGTGACCTCAGCAGGCTGCCTGTGTTGCTGTCCGGATCTGACTCAGTCCATTCCCTGGGCCTGCTGTTGGGCGGCCATGCCCAAAGTCAGCCCCAGGAGGCCACTAGCTTTCAAGAGCTCCACCCTGACAGAGGCCATTTCCAGCCCTGCTTGTCCACCAGGGGTTTCAACAGGATGTGGGGAAACCAGGGGGCAAAGGTCACTCTCTGGCCACTTGCTCTACCACCTTGGACCTTTCCCCCTCCAACTGGAAGATTTGTCTACAGGAGATTTCAGCCTGGGGTAAATGTGGTTCTGGACAGGCACCCTCTTCTCAGAGTTGCAGATACAGCAGGCACCCCACAGCAGGCTGGGGCAGAGACGTCCCCGCAAGGCAAAGGAGGCAGTTTCTCCACGATGGCTATCCCTGAAGTCACCCCCAGAATCTTCCTCCTTAGATAAAAATGAAACCAACTCTTTTAGGATGTTCTAGAGCTGGGGTCTAGATGTCTGGAGGATTCTGAATGTGGAGGGCACTGAGCTCCCGGCAGGAAAAACAGAGCATTGACAGCAGCTGACATTAGCGCTCATGCCTTATTTAGTCAAAGGGCTCTAACTCAGTGTGCCTCAGAGGGTTCTTCCTAGCTAACCCCCACCCCCAATCTGGTAGCCAGCCTCCTGCATCACCCAGGGGCCATGTACCCTGCTGCTTTCGGAGCCCCCACATCTCCTACTCACCCCACTCCAGGCTGAGCCATCTTCCTTTTTAATTTTGCCACTGAATTTACTGACTTATTTGCTTGAGGAGGGCTAGGGCACACGCATGCCATGGGATGCATGTGGTCGAGTCCAAGGACAATTGGCAGGAGTCAGTTTTCTCCTTCCACATGTGAACCTCAAGGATCAAACTCAGGACATTAGTCTTGGTGGCCAGCACCTTTACCCACCGAGCCTCTCGCCAACCTGAAGCCTCCTTTCTATAGATCCTCCTTGTCTCAAGACCTTTGCACCGGCCACGTGGAGTGGCCTTCCCAATATTTACCCTTACTTCTGCCACTCAAAACTTAGGCGATCTCCCATGACTTTGCCCCATGACCCATTTGAGGTGGTGTCCCTGGATCTCTGGGGCTGTCATCTCTCTGTCTCTAGTCTTACTCCTCCCTTCCGTTCTTCTCATACTTGCAATGAGGTTCTGGTTCCTTGATCATCATCGGGCTCCTCTCCTACTTGGTGATACCCTAGGTCCTTGATGCCTAGCATGGGACTGGTCTAACTAATGCTCCAAGAACATCTGCTAAGTGAAGGTGCGTCCTGGGGAGGAACACACATAACCCTCAGACTGGCAGAATTGGTAGAGAGAAAAATCCCCAGAGATGGCTTTACTGGAATTCAGGGAGGAGTGCCACGTGGTGGGGGGGAACTGGCATGCCCTGCCACCACCTCAGAACACAGGGCTGGATATGATAGGCAGATAAGGCAGGTCCCCCCACACCCCATCTACAATTCTCTGAATGCCCACAATCCAGATGGGACAGGAAAGTGTGCTCCTCAAGTCTTGGGGCCAGACACCTCCACTGAGCTCTGAGGCTGGTTTTCCAATGCATGGGGGTCTTTCTGCCTGGCCACTGTGGCAGACCACAGGTTGCAGCCCCAGGCCCTCATTCTGCCTACGGTCCAGTGTGGCTTCCCTGTTCTTCCCTGGGGGAGGCAGGACTGTCCCTCCCACTCAGACAGCCCTCCATCTCATCAACAGCTGGAGAACAGGCTTGGGACTCTTCATCTCTTCAGTCCAAGCCACCACCTGGGACCTTCAGAGCAGACCCACCAAAGGGTAGCCGGCAGGGCCGGTGGGAAGAAGGACCCCATGTTCTTACCCACATCCTCTGCCAGGGACTCCAGGTTGTACTGGCAAATGCATGGGCTGCGGGCAGTGACATTCCGGTTGCTCCTGCTTGCTCTTCACTCTGACCTTAGAGAACTCAACTTTTTCTCTCTCCCTCTATAAAAAGGAAATCATGGTGTTTATTTCGGCAGGTTGTTTGAAGACTAACTGGGAAAACATAATAAGCACTTAGCAAAATTCTGAAAAGCACGTGTCATCTAATAAATGGGAGGCTGGTTCAGCCTCTGCTCCCTACCTGCTGTACCCCTTTTCCTACACTGATGGAAGCTCATCTGCCTGGTTCTCAGGGTTTCCAGTGCACGTCCTGATCTTTCCAATCCTGTCTCCAACTCCCGATTTCTCTACTGTGTCCCCATCCAGCATGTCCTGCTTATCCCTCTACCACACTCTTGGCCAAGCTGCCCTTCTTGTACCCTTCTCCAGGAAGCCTTCCTGGGCTCATTTCTATTCAGACTGTTCTGTGTGCCCCAGCCTGGCACAATAACTGTGCTGGCAGAGTGGCTGGCTATTTCCACCTCTACAAATGTCACCTCTGTGGGCACAGAACCCTTCCTGGGCTTCCCTAGAATTTGCTGCAGCAGTAAATATATCTGACTCAGTAAATAACGAAACATCTACACTCTAGAGTAGCAATACATACGGCAGGGGAGCAGGTGTGGGAAAGGCTCCTGGAGGTATGAGGAACTGGGCTTCCTGGCACCAGAAACTGGACTTGGTACTCCACAAGCCACTTCTTAGTCCCCACCACCCTGCGGGGTAGTAGCAATCCCATTTTACAGATGGGAAGATGGGGGCTCAAAGAGGTGCTCTGACTTGCCCAACACCACGTGGCTAGAAGCTGGCAGGGCAAGGTTTGGGGAAAGGCATTCCAGGGGTGCAGCCTACTCGAAGGCTCCAAGGTAGAGGCCAGGGGGGTGATGTTGGGTAACAGTGTGCTGACTGATGGGATGGTGAGGAGCATGTCGGGGAACGCACTGGTTTGCCCATTTGAAGAAGATGGAGAAGACTCTAGAACATTTTTTTAACAGTCTGGAGAAAGGTAGCAAGACCTTCTGAGCTAACTGGTTGTAGCTCCAGAATTTTCTTTGCTCTTTATTTAATTTTTTAATTAGTTAATTACTATTTTGGAGACAGGGTCTCATTATGTTGGCAGGCTGGCCTTGAACTCCTTGTGTAGCCCAGGCTGGCCTGGAACTTTTACCAGCTTTCTAAGTGCTGTGATGACGGGTATTTATGGCAGAGGCCTTGGAGGCTGAGTGGCAACACAGGTGACCTCGGGGTTCTGGGTACACCCCCTCTCAGTAAAGCAACCTCATCAGTCACATATCCAAGTGACTTTCTCAAAGTCCCCATTCCCCAGACCCTGCAGCTGTCACACGGTCATTGGTCCTGGTACACGCAGGGTCTGACCTATGCCTAGCAGCACTCAGTGAGGTGCCAGCCTGGATTCTGCCTTTCTTAGCACCTGACTCAGAGACCCTTCCTGCTCCCCAGCCCCACTGACCAGCCTCCCTGTGGGCAGCTTAACCCAGCTGGAATAACATTGCCCCTTCCCTCCCACAGGCACTGGACTATTTACGGCTCACTAGGGCCTTCACGCCCATGAGCTCACTGGAGCCTCCCTATCCGCCCTGGGAACCCAGAGGGCCACACACCAGACATTCATTTCAGCCACTGGGAAACTGAGGTTGGACCTTAGCCAGGGACTGCCCAAAGCCCAACCTCTTGACTTTTCTATTTTCCCAACATCCCTAAGATGAAATGGGGAGTCTGGGGCTAGAGCCAGGTGGGTGGAGGGTTTGATCTGCTGAGTTAGCCCATCCCAAGAGCCGCAAGGAGCTGCAGGGGCAGCAAGCCAGGATGGCGGAGGCGGAAGTTTTCATGTCTCCAGCCACTGGCAGGGCAAGGGCCTGGCAGAAACCCCTTCAGGGTAGATAGGGGAGAGTAGGGCCTGAAGACTAGTTCAAAGCATACTGGGACTGGTTACCTAAGTGAAGGCAAAGGGGGAAAGGAGGCTCTAACCTCAAATTCAACCTTGGCAATGAGGCATAGGTAGCTGTGTGTTGGCTGCAGCTAGAGGAACACCATAAACACCAGGGGTACTAAAGGGACAGCAGGGAGCTGCCAGGCTACTTCCCATCCACAGATTGCTTAGGCAGAGTTCCTCTGCCATGGGGACTGCGATCAGTCCAGGCCCTCCTGTGTCGTCTCACACAGAACTGGACTTCCTCCATCCATCCACTTCCCCTCTAACCCTTCAGGTCTTCCAAGAATGTGTCCCTTCCTTCCTAGGGCCGAGTCAGTTACCCTCCATGCTTCTTCTTCCTCCTAGTAGGTCCCAAAGAGCCATGAGTTCCTCCAAAAAGCCTCTAGGATCCCACCCGACCCCCCAGTTCAGAAAACTGTATGATTCTTTGTTCTGGGTCCCGAGAGGAGGAGTTCTGAATCCCCTATAAGACTAAAGTATGCTTGGGGACAAGGACCATGTCCTCTTGCCCATCAAATGTGACAGCCTCCTGACTAGTTCTCCCTACTTCCACTAGGCAGGCTCTACCCATAGGGGGCGCCCACACAGTACTGTTGAGGCGCCTGCTGGCTCAGGGCACTATGAATCACCCTAAGGGAGATGGGTCTAGGAACCAGTATGTGGCACCCAACTGCTCCAGCACCATTCAGTGGCCTGTGACAGCCAGGAGGGATAACTTTCAGACAAGGAGAAAGGCTTCTAATTTGGGGTAGAGGATGGGAACTAGATACCTAAAAAGGCATCTTGACCTTCTAGGCTCCGAGAAGAGCCTTGATGCTCACAAGACCATATTTCCTTGACCCTGTACTTACTGGTCTAGGCTTTTAAGCAAAGCCCCAACCAAGCAATCCCTACATCTTTCCCCAAGTCTCTAGGAAAGAGTGATGAGTCAGCTGCGGGCATGAACTCACCCTAGACAGTAAAAACAGAAAACAAGCAGGCTCTCCTGAGGGAAGGGAGAGGGGGAAGGAGAGGGTCAGGGATTTCCCATGCGGTGCAGAAGGCATCAGCATCGTTTGAAGTCCTCAGGAGTGAGGCAGCGTCCTTATGGCCCCTAGAAACTCAACCACATCAAAGCCACCTGAGGAAGGTGTCACATACAGTCACAGTCACACAGTGACCAACAGAGTCCCTCAAAGGAGTCCACAGTGACACACATGGTTGACTTGAGGCCATGACACCCAGAGACCCACCAGGCAGTGGCTTCTATATGGTCACACTGAAGCAAGCACATTCAGACTCTCAGACACACGTGCAGACATCTCAGGGTCCCACATGGCCACATATATCCATGACAGCTGTCTCCATGCAGTCACACACAGATCACGAGCAACAAACCACAGGTATGCAGGCAACCACCCTGTCTCCGTCTGACTGGCGCTCATTGGCTCTCAGACCTGTCTCTGGAACTCACACACACGGCACAGGCAACACTCCTTTCTATGCACATGGTTGCACCAACACAGTCACAAGGTCACATGCAGCCCCACACCATGTGCAGAGCCACGCCCTAATCACAGGGAGTCACACACACACACACACACACATTCTGTTACACACCCACCACATCCAGTTACACACTAATCAGATGGTCTCAGCCACACGGGAATCAGCCACACAATCACATACACCATCACACAGACACACAGATCCATGAAACCTCTGGCGCTCAGTTCTGATGGCAGTTCAGTCCTGGGGTGGGAGCCTAAGAGTGTGATTCACACAGTGCCCCGCCCTTCCCTCCCCTTGGTGGCCCCTCCCTGGCATCCTCCTTTGTAAACCCTCACTGTATGGAGTTGGCCAGGCTTTTTGGTGAGACCCCACACATTGCATTGGAGAGGCCTGAGTGCCACTGATGCCTTCAGTACGATGTCACTTGCACCGAGCCAATGAACAAAGTGTTCCAAATAATGTCCCTATTTCCCACTGCGGGGATCTGTTTCTACAGGAGCACGTGAGTGACCTTGAGAGAACTTGGTCTAAACACCTACTTGTTCCAGGCTTCAGCCTTGAGGACCTGCCCACCTCCCACACTTTAATTTCTTTTGGAGGCTGGAGAGATGGCTCAGCAGTTAAGAACATTGGCTGCTCTTCCAGAGTATCCATGTTCGAGTCTCAGAACCCACATGAAGGCTCACAACTAGCTGTAACTCCAGTTCTAGAGGATCTTATACCCTCTCTGACCTCTGCAGGCACCAAAGTAGTGCACAGACACATATACAAACAAAACACCAATAAGTAAAATTTTTTGTTTGTTTGTTTTTTCAAGACAGAGTTTCTGAAGGCTGTCCTGGAACTCACTCTGTAGACCAGGCTGGCCTCGAACTCACAGAGATCCGCCTGCCTCTGCCTCCCAAGTGCTGGGATTAAAGGCGTGAGACACCAACGCCCAGCAAAAATGTAAAATTTTTGAAAAATTAAGAAAACCTCCTTTGGTTTATCAGTGTTTGTGGGAAGGTGCCAAGTTGGGGAGGCTGACTGATTCTCACATGATTGACACTACTTATGACAGAGGTATGGGGACAGACCCAGGAAAGACTCCCTGTGGACTTGGCCTTCTTTTGGGGGGAAATGAGCTTTGAAAGATAACTGGTTTAGACCAAGTATAGTGGCGCACACCTTTAATCCCAACACTTGGGAGTCAGTGGCAGGTGGATATTTGTGAGTTTGAGGCCAGCCTGATGTATATAGTGAGTTCAAAGATAGCCAGGACTACTAACTAAGACCTTTGAGAAGGGAGGATCAAAAATACAAACAAACGGAGGCTGGAGGGATGGCTCAGAGGTTAAGAGCACTGGCTACTCTTCCTGGGGTCCTGAGTTCAATTCCCAGCAACCACATGGTGGCTCACAACCATCTATAACGAGATCTGGTGCCCTCTTCTGGCATGGAGGCAAAATGTTGTATACATAATAAGTAAATAAATAAATCTTTTTTAAAAAATACAAACAAACAAAAAACAAAAAGCCTAACAGTGGTGGCACAAGCCTTTAATCCCATCACCTGGAGAAAACAAAGATAGCTTAAAGACACACTGTACTAGAGTCCAAATAGCCGGGTTTTCATCCAGTTTAGTATGTCACCTTAGGCCAGTCTCCTGAGGGACACTGCTAAAAAGTTTTCCCATCAAGCTGTTAATACACAAACTTCCAATTCCACCCCATCTCTCCTGATTCCAGAATTCAAAATCCACTGGTTCTGGGGGCTTCAGGTGTCTTCTAGCTCTAAGGACCATGGCAGTTGAGAGACAAAAAGGACATAGCCATGCAAGGACGGGGACTTGACTTTGAATCCACATAAAAAGTTTGACACAGTACACATGCCTGTAATTCCAACATGGGGACAGGGTGGGGGTGGGAGGGTGGAGTGACAGGAGTATCCTGAGGCTCCCTGGCTAGCAGTGGAGCTGAACTGGTGAGCTCCAGGTTCAGTGGACAGCGATTGAGAAAGATACCTGATGTTGACCTCTGGCACACACACACACACACACACACACACACACACACACACACACACACTCACACACATACAGAGGGACCATGGTAGTTGAGCAGCCTCACAGGGCGGAGACCGTGGGCTTGTCCACAAGCTGCCAAGGGCCCCTCCCTGCCCTGCTGGGTGCCTGGCACTCAGAGGCCACCACCACCTTCCAGGCTAAGCCACGTCATCTTGCTGGTTTGGAGGCTTGGGCCAGCTTGGAGTCTGTGGTTGGAGCAGGTGGTGACCGAGTCAGAACTTTCCAGCCTGATGCTCTGCAGAGGCTGGGTTTCCAGAGTGGGCTGGACTATCTGGGGATTCCTGCCACCTTTGCCGAGCTGAAGATGCCAAGGTCCTCCAGGACCCAGGACAGACACCATCTTAATCCCAGGCCTGGGTGTGGGTTACTTGCCTAAGAGGGGACAAAGTAAAGGCAAGGAAGTTCCCTGAGACCTCAATGAGGGTTCTGTTTGTTTTTCACTCAGTTTCTTATGTTGAATCAATCTGCTTCCTGATTCTTCTTAGCTCTTTTCCTGATATTTAGGGGACAGAGTCATACAACATTAGTGGGCACACAGCACATTCCTCTAGCCCGTGATGCAGCCCCCAATCATACGCATCATCACAAAAACCATGTTGCTGGCTTTCCATGGGCCGGCACTCTGCTGGGCCCATACTGTTTCATTTCATTTTCTAATAACCTCATGCATAGCACCCCTGTTATTAACTCCATCCTACAGATATGGAAAGTGAAAATTGGAAATACTAAGCACCTGTCCAGGGGCACTTAGCTAATAAACTGGAGAGTTGGGGTTCATATCTCTTGTCCCTGCTCTAGAGCCCAGTCCTTCAACTACCTCTAACAGCCTCCATGGGAATCCCTCTAGACACGGGGACTTACAGATCCTTAACAAGACAATGTCTATGTCTCTGGTCTATATTGAAAGAAGCCAGCCTAAAGCTCAGCTTCTCACTGCAGTGTAGAGGACATAAAAATCTACCATACATGTCAGACTTAGGCTGAGTTTGGGCTGCTCAGAAAGGATGTTATTAAAAATAACTTTATATGGTACTTGGTTCTCCATTCCTGTGGCTTCCATTTGCTGCCTTGCATTCTGGCCTTAAAAGTTGGAGAGGGCCCACCAGAGAACTCAGTAGTACAGGTGCTTGTCACCAAGTCTGACAACCTGAGTTTGATCCCTGAGACCTGTATAGTAGGAGAGAACCAACTTCTTCAAAGTTGTCTTCTAATGTTCTCACCAGTGGTGGAATGGGAGTGCTTTGACACACACACACACACACACACACACACACACACACTCAATAAATAAATGTAAAAACAACAAAAGATTTTTAAAAAAGCACAGAGTAGGTAGGGCAGTGGTAGCTCATGCTTTTTTTTTATAAGATTTATTTATTTATTAATACAACACCCTGCTTCCATGTATGCCTACACACTAGAAGAGCGCACCAGATCTTATTACAGATGGTTGTGAGCCACCATGTGGTTGCTGGGAATTGAACTCAAGACCTCTGGAAGAGCAGTCAGTGCTCTTAACCTCTGAGCCATCTCTCCAGCCCATGGCTCATGCTTTTAATCCCAGCACTCGGGAGGCAGAGGCAGGTGGATCTCTGTGGGTTCAAGGTAGGAGGATCTCTGTGAGTTTGAAGCCAGCCTGGTCTACAGAGCGAGTTCCAGGACAGCCTCCAAAGCAATACAGAGAAACCCTGTCTCGAAAAACAAACAAACAAAAACAAAGCAAAACACCAAAAAAAAAAAAAAAAAAGACAAAACCAGTCCTACAGAATTAGTGGGCAGCCCCTCAGGGGTTTGCATAGAATTCTGACCTCCCTCGTTCTTTGTGGGATCACTTGCTTTTTTCACTCCAAGTCTTGACTGTTCATTGTCCTGCCTGTCTGCAGGGGTCTGGCTTTGCTCCAGCCACCACCAATTCTCTTGCATGGCCCAGAGAGACCCATTAGCGGCTGGCCATTGGTGTCTTGTCTGTCTCTCCTCCTTTGTCCTCTTAAGAGTCTACCAGAATATTCTGGGAAATCCCAGAGAACCACTCCCCAGAGTCGAGAGGCTGGGGTTCTAATCCCAGCTCTTTCACTTCATTGTGCAATGTTGGGCAAGGCCCTAGGCCACTCTGAGCAAGGGTTTCCTCATCTGTGAAATGGGGACAGAAATACTTGCCGCACCTGACAGGGTGAGGCTTAGCTGAGCTCCTGAGAGTAAAGGCATTCCACATGCCACTCAACAAGGACCCTCAGAGGACACAGAGGAACCTAGGGTGACTGGAGGAGTGGCTGGAGAATCAGAGTTGCCCTAAGCATCTCAGGATGCAGGACACTGTATCAGAGATGCTGCCTGTGGAAATGGGGAGCTGGGATAGGCCTAGCTTTGTACCTGTAGCTGCATGAATTCTACAACCTGGAATAACACCTCCGGCCATCACCAAGTCCTCTGGGCTCAAATGACATGATTGCAAGGTCAGACTCCTGAGCTTTTGTTTTTCATTTTGCTTTGCTTTTGAAACAGAGTCCCATGTAGCCCAGGTTGGCCTCAAACTAGCTGAAGCTGATTTTGAACTTCTGATCCTCCTGCCTCTACTTCTCAAGTGCTGGGATTAAGAACTTGTACCACAACACCTGACTTTATGTGGCACTGGAGGGTCAAAACCAGGGATTTGTGTGTTCTAGGCCAGAATTTCATCAAGTGAGCTGAGCTTTATACTCAGCTTTTGTTTCCTGAGATAGGGGCTTACTATGGAGCCCAGGCTAGCCTTGAACTTGTGTGTGTGTGTGTGTGTGTGTGTGTGTGTGTGTGTGTGCTCAAGCACCATTGTGACTATCCATGCACACCATGGTATATTAGGTGCCATAGCCTATCACCACTTTCTACCTTTTTTTTCCTTTGAGACAAGATCTTACAGAACCTGAATCTTGCCATTTCAGCCAGGCAGTTCCCAAGAGCTGGCCCATCTCCACTCCCAACCCTGCAGTTAGCAGCATGTCCAACATTTGCATAGGTGCTGGAGACTTGAACTCAAGT
Source organism: Mesocricetus auratus (assembly GCF_017639785.1). NCBI lineage: Eukaryota > Metazoa > Chordata > Mammalia > Rodentia > Cricetidae > Mesocricetus > Mesocricetus auratus. The sequence continues at coordinate 73,022,910 of NW_024429191.1, read as the reverse complement.
CCTCTCGCTTTCACAGCAAGCACACTTAGCCACTGAGTCATCTCCAGCCCCCAGCCCCCAGCCTTGGACCTTTGATCCTCCTGCCTCAGTCTCCTGGGTGTCAGGCATGTGCTACCACACCCAGAATGCAGAAACCTTTTGAATCAGGTTGGGTCTGGCACCAGGCAGGTTCAGTAGGTGAGCTGAAGAAGGAGTCTGGATATGTAAAGCCCAGACTCCATGCAGTTACCAGGCAATTGACTGAATCTTCACAGTCCTTGGAGGTCCGGCTTGTTATTGTGTCACTTCACAGATGAGGAAACTGAGACCAGTGAAGTTTTACTCGTCCAAGTCACTGCAGGGTGGAGGCAGGATTAGAATTCAGACTGACCGGGTCTCCGAGCTGGTGTGCTCCACCTGGATGCACTGGGGGAAAGGCCAGGATCCAAGCTGACAGCCTCCTGGATGAACAGCAAGAGGGAAAGCAGGCAGCTGGAACCTTTGGCAGAAACCTGTCTCTTGTATGTCACCCTGTGGCCTCAATGGAACCCCTGCCACTGGGACTTCTGATAGAAGAGATAAAGTCATATCCCCCACATACACAGACACACACACAGAGAGACACAGACACAGACACACACATACACACACACACTTTTTCATTCAGCTATTTAGTCCGTGTTCACAGATTGTTTAGCATGTGCCTGCCCTATACTATGTGCCCTGTTCACACCTTGCAGGACTCCATCCTTGTCTTGGTAGAGCAAACCCCACCAAGAGCGTGTGACCGGAAGTGAAGAAGCTACCGTTCTTGGGAAAGGCAAGAGGCAAGGGCAACGCAGACCTGCACAAAGGGGACTCTGACAGGATGCTGGGATATATACCCAGCAAGGGAAGCAAGAAGCTGAAGGGCAGCTTGATGTGGTTGCCCAGATCTGTAATCCCTGCACTTGGGAGATTGAAGCAGGAAGGCCGTGAGTCTGAGCTCAGCCTGGGCTGTATGTGGAACCAGTGTGGCTCCATTCATGTCAAAGTCACCAGCAGAGAGAAGCAGCAGTCAAAGGCGAGAAACTAAAAGGAAAAGCATGGAAAGTGTGCAAGCCGGGGTGTCTAAGGAGGGAGGACTGTGATCCAGGTGGGTCCCTCAAGGGATGCCTGGGAGTTCTGTTTCTTGGCCCAAGTACTAGTTTGTAAGTATTTCTCCATCATGTGTTGTGTTTTTTGTTGTTGTTTTGTTTTTTTTGAGATAGGGTTTCTCTGTATAGCCCTGGCTGTCCTGGAACTCGCTCTGTAGACCAGACTGGCCTCGAACTCAGAGATCTGCCTGCCTCTGTCTCCAGAGTACTGGGATTAAAGGCCTGCGCCACCACTGCCCAGCATGTTGTATGTCTTAAATTCACTAATTTTCTCTCTCTCCCTCTCTCTCTCTCTCTCTCTCTCTCTCTCTCTCTTTGTCTCTCTCTCTCTCTCTCACACACACACACACACACACACACACACACGTGTGTGTACACTGCGACACAGCTAGTGACTGAATTCACTGAGTACAATTGACACCAATCTCCCATGTGTGCTATAGATTCTGTATATAGCAGGTTCATAAGAAAAGCACACTCACCTGGTGATGCTGGCACACACCTTTAATTCCAGCACTCAGAAGGCAGAGGCAGGCGGATCTCTGTGACTTTGAGGCCAGCCTGGTCTACAGAGTAAATGCCAGGACAGGCTCCAAAGCTACACAGAAAATCCCTGTCTCAAAAACCAAAAAAAAAAAGCACACTCCCTGGTGTGATAGCAATTCTCTATAATTCCAGTACTGAGGAAACTAGAGCAGGAGGAATTTAGAGTTCCGAGGCTACATAGTGAGACCTTGCATCTAGAAAGAGAGAGGAGATGAAGGGAGGGGAGAAGGGAGGGGGCAAACGGGAGCTGGAGTGGGATGCATGGTCCTACTCTCTGTGTTGGTTCTAAGTTTTGTCCAGTTTCACTGGCAGACCATCTGCCACAGGCACAAGACCCCGGCACAACACAAATAAAGAGATGAATGGGAAATTTTTTAAATATACAAAACAAAAGAAACGCCACTTCTATTCCATGATTGTCTGGGAAAAATTGAGCCCCAGGGAAAAATTGAGCCCCAGACTCCAGGATTTACCCTACCCCCACCCCCCACGCCTCCTCTCAGCCCAGCAGAAACCAGAGTGGAGCCAAGAACACTGAGTCAGGAGGCCTGCAATGGAAAGCCAGCTCTGTGAACACAAGTCTCATTTTCCCTGACAGGACATTTCAGCATGGGCCTCAGTGTCTTCCCCTGTAAAATGGAGCTAGAGAAACAATGTACTTTGCACGTTGTGAAACGCTTTAGGGAATACCATGTGTGCATGTTTTAATGTATATTTTATTTTTTATTTTTGAGGGGTAGGACATAAGCCATGTCACACATACGGAAGTCAGAGGACAACTTGAGGGAACCAGTTCTCCCCATCCACCAAGTGGGGCCTGAGCCATGCTGCTGACCCACATTACATACTTTTAAATCCTCCGGGCATCTGTCTCCCATCCCAACCACTGGATTTTTCAGGAGGGACTCAGAAGGAATCCGTACCCTCAAAGTCTCACCAGCCCTGGCTTCGAGTGTTCTGCCTTGGAGCTTCAGGCCCAAGCTTCAGAGTGATTCCAGGAGCAAGTTTACCAAGTTGGAGGAAGCCAGGCCGGGGAGGTGGCATTCCAGGAGGCATGTCAGCAAGTGAGTCAGGGCTGGGCTGGCCCTTTCTGGGTCCCTGGAGGTGGGGGAGGGCTTGCCTCCCTGGCTCTGGGCCCAGGCTGGGTTGCTCATTTGCATATATCTGCATGTATGTAAGTTTCACCTGCTTACATTGGCAGGGCTGGGAAAGACACCTGTGCAGAAGGTGCTGACAAGTCCACATGGCTGGCTGCCCGCGGGAGCCTCAACCCAGAGTCTTGGTTCACACTTCGTGGACCCATCAAACACTTGGAAATCTCTTGGCTTCTTCCCTGGGGTTCCTTGGTTGCCCAAACCAGGAGCTTCAGTCACTCTGCACCCCCACCCCTACTACAGTCACCAAGCCCACCTGGGGGCTGTCGCTGAGCCACTTTTCTCTTGGCTCCCTTCCTCTCTATTGCCTCTGCCACCATACCCTCGGGAGATTCCCTCTTCACTGAATACCTGACATACCACAAGCGCCTCTCCCTCCATACCTGACCCCCTTCCCCAATCCGCCATGGTACCCAAGGTGTCCCTGGGAAGCCCCTCTGCTTGTCCCAGCTCTGCCTTGCCACCACCCAAGGCCATCCCAAGCTCTTGGTAGAACACTGAGGCCCTTCATAGTGCACAGCCTCCCTAGCTCCAATCACCTCCTCACCTTGCACCTGGGTGAAGAGAGTCCCTCCCTGCAAGTGCTGTTTCTGTGCTTGGTTTCTTCACTGTGAAGCACGAATAAGAACAGGACTCCCTTACAGGGTGGTGTGGCACATGAATTCCAGTAGTGACTAGTCATTATTAATATTATTTCCTGTCGCCGGGCGGTGGTGGCGCACACCTTTAATCCCAGCACTTGGGAGGCAGAGGCAGGCGGATCTCTGAGAGTTCGAGGCCAGGCTGGACCGACAGCCTCCAAAACAATACAGAAAAACCCTGTCTCGTAAAACCAAAAAAAAAAAAAAAAAAGCTGATGACCGATATTTTGACACTTTTATATTACTTAAATTGACTCAACTGTTTTAATAACTTTAATTTTCACAAATTACATTAACTTGGCTAATTCAACACATCTTTGTCTCAGTCCCCCCAGCAGTTATGATGGCCAGCTGCCTGAGGATTCCAGCTGCAGCCTTTAGAAAGGGTATGTGGCCCTTTTGTGTAAAAAGGGGGATAATGCAGATATCTCTATTAGATATCAACTCTATCTTATATAGAAATATTGTGATAAAGAGAGGCATTTAAGGCCTTAGCAAAGTGCTTGGCACACAGACAACATATGATGGTGCAGTCATTATCTAAAACATAGGTCTCAAATTCCCATAGCATCCCTTCTGCCTCTGAGGCCCTGGGACAGCTTCCCCCACATAACAGGCCTTCATCTGGGTCCTCTAGTGTCCCAGACATGAGTACCAGGACCCAGCTCTCTAGTTCTCTTTTATGAAAAGCAACAAAGGCCCCATTGGTTTGAATGATGGGCGATGATGGTTGTGAATATAGGCTCGGCTCCCTCTCCACAGTAATTTTGAGGCACATACCATCCAGAACTTGGGCTGCAGAGAGCTAATGGACAGTTGCCACTGCCCCCCCAACACACACACACACAGCACGGAGCCTGGGAGAAAGGGCAGTCCAGCCCAATCGGCCTAAGCAGTTGCAAATGTTAACAGTGCCTTTCCACATTGCATGTGCTTTCCCAAGGAGCTGCTGACCCTTGGCACAGCCCCCGCCCTCCATCACAGACTTCTCTGCCCACTGTCTTCTCTCTCACCACCTCCCCCAGCCCTTTTCAACAGCAGCTGAAGAACTCCAGGCTGCCTCATCCTCTTCCAAATGGGACTGCAGAGGGTATTCAATGACACAGCGTGGAGGGGCCCTGGGTGGATATAGGAGACCCTTTTTTCTTCCAGCTGCCACATGGACCTTGGTCTGTCCTCCAGGACAGCCTTCCCAGTTTTTAGCTCGGTGGGGGTGGGCTTGAAAGAGGGGGGGTGACCCTGTACTTATTTTTACTTTCTCTCTGGACCCTCCTCGTGTAAACAGAGGGAAAGTCTTCGGGGATCTTGTTTCTTCCTAGGCAGCTTGTGTGTTGTTTTGCAGACATTGTTTGTCTCATTTTGGGAGCGAGGACTGATTTTGCAGAGCTCCTTCGGCTCTCTGAAGTCTGCTCCCCAAAGCAATAGTCTCCCATCCTCCCAAAGCCTCCCAAAGTGAGGCAGGTAGTCCCAAGGACTCCATTGTCAAGTAGCATCCTGGGATGGCCAACATCCTACCTCCTTTTGAATAAAGAAAAGTGCAGACTGACAAGAAATCTGATCTTCACTGCTCAAGTGAAAGCAATAACCCCGACATCTTTATAGGGACCCTCTGCTACCTCAGGGGGTCGGGAAGGCAGGGTGAGCCTGTGTGTTTAAAAGGCAGTGTGCACAGGGCGTGTGAAGGAAGTGAGTGTGTGGGGGGTGTATGAAGAGTATGGGAATGGTCGCCTATAAGTGTGTGCGTGTCCGTGTCTATGGGTTCTGCTCTGTGTGGCGGGTGCCCCTGTACGCACTGGCTTCCCCATTCTTTGCCCGTTACAGGCATTTTCTAGCTCCCGGTCCCCTTCCAGCCTTCACCCACGACTGGCTGGCGAGGAAGAGGAGAGCGAAAAGCCCGAAATTCTATGCGGTACTGGGGTCTGAGAAAGGTTGCAGTCCTAGCCAAGCCTGCTTCGGTCCAGACACAGCGAATTCGTAGCAAGCGGGTTGGCCTCCAGTTTAGCTTGCAAAGTTCTTGCGGGCGTCTGGGGCTCCCTCTGCGGGGCTGTCCCCTACCAGGCCGACTCCTCGTGAGGGGCCCTCCGTCCACTGCTGAGCCCTGTGGGACACTCAGCCAAGAAGTCCTGCATCACCCACCAGGGTCCGACGCCAGCTTGGGGAAGCTCAGTACCGAGTGACTCCCTCCCAAGCCTGGCGCCACCAAAGACTTTCTTCCAACACTCCCAACTTCAGAGTAACAGTTTTCTTTTGGGGACGGTGTCCTAATCAAAGATTTATTCATAGTTAAGTCTTAGCATAGGTGACTTTTCATATTCTTGTGTATTAAAAATGCCCGGGTCAGTCTCAGGTAGACTTCTTGAAGTTAAACAAAGAAAACAGGGAATGCAGGAGTGGGGTGAGGTTGTCGCTGAGATAGTGTGCGAGCTGGGGAAGATTCTCGTGGGAGCCCCACGCCAAGCGATGCCTGGATGGGGTAGCGATGACCCCAAGACTTCTCCCCTCCGTATCCACTGGTAGCATCTTTAGGATTATTTGGAAAATAACACGCAGAAAAAGCTGGCGGGGGAGGGGGTCGTGAAAGTGGAAGTGAGCACAAAGGAAAGTCCCCAGCCGGGATTGTAGAGGCCGTCAACGCCGCCACTCCGACATCAGGGCTCACCAAATGCTCCACCACCAGAAGGAGGAAAGGAGACCCGGTGGTGGTTCCGAATTCAAGCAAAATGGGACGAGGGAAGCTGTCTTCTACAGGTGGCTTCCTCCCCAGGCCTCCGGAACCCGGGGCTCTGCTACAGGGACTCTACCGCGGTGCGGTGCGGTGCGGAGACAGATTGATGGGAGGCTGTGGCAAGATTGAGTTATTTAGTTTCCCCAAACCGAATTACGAAGTCCAAATAGGACTTTAAAGCTTGCTGAGAACACACAAAACCAAAACCAAAATTTCATTAGGAGGCAGTGACCACGGGGAAAGAAAGGGTGTAATTCCAAAATGACCCCCAAACCCGCAGAAATCTGGTGGGGAGTGAGAATCTCTATTTCCCTGAGCAGATTGGTTCAGGTGCGAGGTGGATTTGTAGTTTCAGAGCTCCACGCCTGATCCAGGCAGCAAAAGCCACGCTTACACTGTACTGAGCCATTCGAGAATGCCATCCCTGTGCATTCGCATTTGTTTGAGCCCACCCTTAGCTGTGAACTGCCCGGGAAGCTCGCTGTTTTGGAGGATGAGGATTCTGCTACAGGAGGAATCTGGACACAAAGGAGCCTGAAGCAAGTTAATAAAACCCAAGCGTGAGCCGGGTATAGTGGAGCAGGCCTTTAATCCCAGAACTTGGGAGGCAGGGGCGGGCAGATCTCTGTGAGTTGGAGACCAACCTGGTCTGCAGAGCGAGGTCCAGGACAGCCAACCAGAGCTACATAGTGAGACCCTGTCTCAAGAAATAAAAAAGACCCACGTTTGCTAATGTGTACTGAGCACCAAGGGAATCGGGTTCCTCCAACTCCCCAGCCTCCCCTGCTACCAACACCCCAGGTCCCAACACCCCACCCCCAATATACACACATACACCATCACCACTGGCTAGTTTTCTTAGCACTAGGCTCTTCAAAGCAGATCTCTCAGACAAAACACTGGGGGAATTAGTTCCTACTTTTGTGAGCCGCAGGAGCTATTTGTAGTAATAGAAAAGGGTTAATTTGTCCTTCCTTCCTTCCTTCCTTCCTTCCTTCCTTCCTTCCTTCTTTCCTTCGTCTTCTGCTCCTTCCCTCCCCCTTAGTTTTATGGTTTTGAATTCTGGATTTTGCAAACCACAACAGAGGATTGGATTCTCAGTCCAGCCCCGTCCTCTGCCTGTGCCTTCTATTAGGAACTGACCAGCTACTTGGAGGCTGAGCTGGGATGGAACCCGGGCCTTCCTATTCCCCATTCTCATCTAACTAACACTGCTCTCCCTAGCCCACAAGCCATCACTACTGTTTTTCTTAAGGTTGAGAGGATGATTTCTGTTTTGGGAAACCCCTCCTGGCTGGGGTCTTCACTTAAGAAGATGCCTAAGGTCCAGCAAGTGCTCGGGTCCCTCATACTTTGGGAGGTGGGATGAGGCTGGTGATGGTAGAGGGACAGAGATAGTAACAGGGATTTGTGAGGATGAGGCATTTATAAATCCCATAGGGTTGCCACACAAGTACAGGTCCTGCTTGATTTCAGAGTGCTCCTAAGCACATGGGGAGGCTTAGAAAAGGCATTCTCTCGGGTCCTTACTTGGGAGATTATCCCAAAGCTGCACACTGCAGAGCCTGCCAGACTGTCTCCCTCTGCCCTTGTTAGGTCCCCCACAGAAAGGGTTCTCACTACCTGACCCTAGAGGTGTCCCCCATCATCCTTTCCATTCTAGCTTTGAAACACCCCCTTATGAACCCTGCCCTGACAGCCAGCACCAGCTCTTCCTTTGATTCATGCAACCAGAGAGACCATCCTTGGGAACACCACAGAGGACTCCCTTCTGAAGAACAGGGCAGCCAGCTTGGCAGCGGTGGTGCCCACCTTTAATCCCAGCACATAGGAGGCAGAGGCAGGAGGATCTCTGTAAATTCAAGGCCAGCCTGGTCTACAGAATGAGTCCCAGGACAGCCAGGACTACACAAAGAGACCTTGTCTCAAAAACAAAACAACAACAACAACCCCCCTCAAAGACCCCAAAAGAGCAGGACAGTGCTAGAGAAATGGAGGCTTGAAAAGCAATGTCCTCAGAAGTTAGTTCATAGCTCCAGCTCTAAGGAGGTAGGCATGGCTGGAACCTGGGGAAAGGTGGTCCCACTTGAAAATAGCATTTACCTACCAAGCAAACTTGCACACCTTTCCCAGCCAGCCTGAGAAAGAGGGTCTCCTACAGGGTCCCCTCTTCAGAGCTCCAGAGTTACAGGGTAGAGAACTCTATGTCAGTGGCAAGGCAGCATTTTCCTGGAGAACCTAATTTCTGTCCAGTCGGGGACACTTAAAAGCCGATTAGTTTTCTCCTGTCCATAAGGTGCTACAGTCCCTAAACATTCCCTGAGACTTTCTCTTTTTATTTATTTTCATTTTATATGTACCTGTGTACTGCCTGTGCACGTGTCTGGGACCCAGAAGCCAGAAAAGGATGTCAGATCCCCCGGAACTGGAATTACTTGTGGTTGTGAGCTGTCATGTGGGTGCTGGGAAATGAACCCAGTCCTCTGGAAGACTCAGCTCTCAACCACTGAGTCATCTCCCCATCCCCAGACTCTATTTTATAAGGCCTACATCTGCCTTCATCTACCCCTCCAGTCTTGTCTTTTTCTCTAATAGCTGTCTTCTCTCCCAACACTCTATCTTCCCTCTAAGTCCTGTGTGCGTGTGTGTGTGTGTGTGTGTGTGTGTGTGTGTGTGTGAAGATGGCTTGCACAACAGAGGGATCAACTGTGTTGGACTTGATAGGGAATCTGTGTAGACTTGTGGGATCAGGGATACAACTGGGCAGTGGTGGTAAATTTTTTTGCCTTTAATCCCATCTAGAGGCAGAGGCAGTCAGATCTCTAAGTTCAAGGCCAGCCTGGTCTACATTTCAGGACAGTCAGCACTACAGAGAAACTCTACTTGGAAAAAACAAACTTAACCACAACAAAAGAACTGTCTCACCAGGCGGTGGTGGCACATGCCTTTAATCCCAGAACTCAGGAGGCAGAGGCAGGCTGATCTCTAAGAATTGGAGACCAGACTGGTCTACAAGAGCTAGTTCCAGGATAGGTTCCAAGGCCACAGAGAAACCCTGTCTCGAAAAACCAAAAAATAAAAAATAAATAAAAATAAAAAATAAAAGGTCTTTCATTATGTGAAACAGTCTAGATATGTGCAGTAGGTATATGTTCATATATATTTATGTTTGGATTGCCTTATTTTTGAGAATGAATGTCAATGGTTTGACTTGTACATGGGCATGCGAAGAAGGAAAGTTCCATGTTTTTTAAATTAAAAAATATTACATTTATTTGTTTTGTGTTATGTCCGTGTGTGTGGATCCATGCATAACAAAACCCACGTGTGGAGGTCAGAAAATAGCTCTTGGGAGTCTGTTCTTTCCTTTCACCATATGGGTTCTGGGGAATCCAACTCGGATTGTTAGGTTTGATAAACGCCTTTATCTGCTAGATCACCTCATCAGCTTTAATACTGTGTTTTTATTCAAAGAGTTGCTCATATTTGGATATGCAGATGTAGATGTACCACATCTTAAAGTCTGTATTTGCGCCTGGCAGTGGTGGTGCATGCCTTTTATCCCAGCACTCAGGAGGCAAAGGCAGGCAGACCTGAGTTCGTGACCAGCCTGGTTTACAGAATGAGTTCCAGGAGCCAAGGCTACACAGAGAAACCCACTCTCCAGACGGTGGGAATGGGATGTCTGTGTTTGCAGGTCCATAAATGAGCCTCTTTTCATAGAGGGATATTGGTATCTGACAACATACATGTGGTGCTTAGATGAAGTTCCTGTGTATTTTTGCACATGTGATAACAGATGTTTGCAAGCATGGATACATGTTCATCAAGGCCTTGAGTACTGTTGAGGCAGGTCCTGCAAACAGCCTGGAAGTACACAAAGGAGCTAGCCATATTTTCTGTGTCCTTTCAGAATCCATCAAACTAGATTCACCCCCACTCCCAGATTTTGTCCCGGTTCAAGCGAGGCTACAGTTTGCGCAGAGTGCCAGGAAAGGCGGGGCTCAGTACCGGCGAATCCCAGACAGCAGATTCCCTCCAGCAGTCTCAAGGGCCTGCTGGATCTGTAGTGTCGCAACCAAATCGGGGCCCCTGGCGGAAGCGGAAGACTGCTTTGGGGGTGGTGAGGCGCAGTCGCGGCGGTCGCAGCGTGCCAGGCTCTGGGCACCCGGCGGAGGCGTGCGCGCCACGCGCGTGCGGGACAGGCTGGGCGCCAGGCGGCACCTCCAGCCCCCAGCGTCTGTTTACCAACAAACTGCCATCGCTCAGCAGCTCTGCATTCCAACGCGCTGAATAAGCACGCGGCCGGCGCTGGCGATCTACTTTCCACTCCCTCGCAGAGCCAAGGCAGCGTGGGGCCATGCGACCCGCAGAGCGCCAACACAGGTTCTGAATCCGCGCAGCGTCTCTAGTCACCACGCAGCTCTCCACGCTCCTTGCCCATCCCAGGTCCAATTTCCTAGCACTTTGGGCATTGTTAACGAGATTTCCTCACTCTACCGGTCCCCAGCAACTTGGGTAGGCGCCTAGGCGCACAGCCGGGAGCTCGCGCACCGCACCTCACCCCTCCCGTTTCCCCGGTGTGTGATAACCCGGGGAGGGGGGGGGCGGGCCCAGCTCTGGGCCTCCCTGAAGTCACCATGCGATAGCCAATCCGAGGTGTCTAAGTGGGCGGGGGACTCCGTGTGGTCCCGGGACCAGAATCCAGAGGAGAAGATGGGGACCCAGAACTTGAGGGGGGAGGGGAAAAGCCATGGGGCACCCCCAAACCCCTTTCTCGAGTTCGAGCTCTATGCCAGAAGAGGCTCAGAGAGACATTTTCCCTGGGATCTGAAGTATGGGGGTGGCTTGCTTGGGGTGAGGGGGCTCATCTGCCTCAGTTCTGGAAACTTTGAAAGGTGTTGGCATTGAGAGTAGAAGGCGTGTAGGGCCATGACCTAGACCCTGTGGCCTGGCACCGGCTGCAATGACCTCTTTACCCTGTCCCCTTCCTGGCCGCGTTGTCTTCCCGGACCTCGCCCCCGCCCGGTCGGTAGTGGCTGTCTACCCGCTTGGCCTGTCCTCCGAAACCGCAGCTTCCCCCATTTGTCCTACTCCCAGCCTGATGGCCACCTCCTGTCCTATTCCTACCTTGGGCCAGCAACTTCAGGAGACTCCTACCTGCCCAGCCCCAACTCCCGGCGGCGCCGGCTCAGTCCTTCCATCGGTCAGCTGAACGTCCTCAGGAACTCGAAGCAGGTAAGTGTGGACGCTGAGGCTCTACTCACCTCTGGGGTCTGAGTTGTGTTTTCATAAATTTCGCCCTCTTCTGCTTGCACGCAGCTAGCGGGATTCAAATGTTACTCGGATTCCACGGAATCTGCGGTAGGGGGAGGGAGAAGGGATGGGGGAGGAGCGGCGCGAGTTGATTTAGGTTTCCTTTTTAAATCCGACCTGGTTTCGATTTGCAGTTTTGTGAAGCCCGGCGGGAGGGCCCCCTATCCCATCCCCTGGAGCAGTGGAGTTGTGTGTGTACCTATGTATAACGGAAAACTGCCGTAATCCAGATATGGGGGTGACACCTAGCTCCTTTCCCGCGATTCTCTTATCCTTCACCCCATTCCCGACATCACCCTTCCCGAGTTTTGGTCCCAGAAACCATTTTGCAAGCCAAACACTACTAAACAGAAATCAGTTCCCAGCTGGAGGTAGGTAGGCAACTAGGCGGGGCTTCTTCTCCTTTCCTGGGCCCCACCCCCTCTTTTCGGCAGAGGTGCCTAACCTCGTCTGGTAGCTGGCCTCTGCAGAATCTGGGTGTAGGACCTTACCAACCATTATTCAAAGAATAAAGTTATGGGCTGCTCAGTCTCAAAGTCTTTCCTTGACCACCTCAGCCTTGCACCTAAGCCGTTCCTACCGTCTTCCCACTTACCTTTGGGATAGATTAGGCCCAGTTCCTGTTGTTGCCCGCAGCAAATCTGAGCTCCAGAGAAAGTGCTCCCTGGAAGGTCTCAGTGAAGGTGGTGGACTAGCCAGACTTCCTAGGCCTGACTTTTGCGTAGCCAAACTGATGGCCCTTGGCTGGCACTGCAAGGTATCCATAGACCCAGTTGTACCGACTTCCCCAATCCCATCGCTTTGCTCCAGTTGTCCTTGGCACGTCTGCCAGGCGACTTCCCAGTAGTCAGTCCCAAGTCTAGATGTCTCCCTCCTTTTCTCCTCTCACTCTGACATAAATTCATGAACCCCCAGAACCGAAAGTCGCCCTAGAATCTCAAATTCCTTGTTTTATGGTTGGAGAAACTGAGGTAGGAAGAAAGGATGTGAATTCATTTTCCTGGGGAAATGGAGCCAGGGAACTTTAGGGGACTTCTTAGAATCCCAGAAAGTTAACCCCTTCTGTGGCAGAGCTGGGGATGGGTTTGCTGGGTTGCTGGGTTTGGTTGGGGGAGGGACGGTGGTGGGGCAGGGTTTTTACACACCTCTGGAACTTTTCCTTTTAGATATGCTAATATGCACTGGGGAAATAGAAACAGGAGGAGCCTGAGTTTGAGGGCAGCCTAGGCAACGAGACATATGTGTGTGCACATGGGGACAATTTGCGTTTTTTTGGAAACCTGACTTTACCTTGAGAGATTTATTCTGGCAATAAGAAGGAGTTGCCTGTCTTGTCTTCCATATTTTGCCTTCCCTTGCTTGGTCCAATAACAATGGAATGGAGAATTCTAGTACATGCTTTTCCCGGATCCAACGAAAAACCACAGATGCTAGTGTTCACAAGCAAGTTCGTCTTTAAAATAGACCTTAGCATTTCATTATTGGAACTGTGTGGACTGTCCGTTCCTGAATGAACGACTGGAGAATGATAGAGGGCTTGGGATCTCCTAAATCCACACTACGAGTAAACTCCGTCCCGAGGAGGCGCTTGGCTCGCAGAGCGCCTCACCAACACCCCATTGAGGCTGCGGGTGTGGCGGCCGCGCCTTCAGGGAGGCCCTGGGGACCCGTTATCGCGACCGGGGTAGATCCAGTTGTGACTTGCCGCAACTAGTGTGGAGAAAGGCAGCTGTCCCGGAAGTCACCTAGAGGGTGATCTGCTTTGAAAGTTCAGCAGTCCAGACTGTCTTTCTTAGTTCTCTGCACGTCACCACCCGAACTGCGCGGTTCATGCCGCCAAGGAGGCGCGGATGGTCGCTTGGCTGCCAGCCTTAGGCGAGCGGTAGGGTGAAACTTAAAGAGGCAGGACAGGATCAGGCGAGAGCGGAAACCCAGTGGCTTTTCTAGGAATTGGCTGAGGCTGGGGTCGAAGGGCAGGATCTGAGAGCCCATGGGCCCCCAAGGTGCGGCGAAAGATGCGGGGCGCGGGGGGGGTGATGGTGGAGGCAATGGTGACTGCGGCCTGCAGTCAGGCACCCTGAGGTGTGCCGGGTGAACCCAGCTAGGGATGAATGGGGAGCAGGACGGAAGCCGGGTACAGGGACGTTCTGCTCGCTTTCACCTAGGGTCTCCTCAGCAGACAAGCACGGAATGAGGCGACTGTTACCCCAGCATTTTGTCATTCTGGGCGGGTATTTTGTCTCTTCATCCACACACTTCTCTCATCTTCTCGGACAGTCTCCATATCCCGTACAGTGACACAGGTTGGGGCCCAGATTTCAGGGAATGGAAACCCAAGGCCTCAACCGTGGCGCCACAAGCGGCAACTGAGCTTGGAGAACCAGGCTGGCAGGCAGGGGCGGTGCCAGAGGACAGGGACCAGATCTTATACCACTATTCCGCAACATGGCTGATGCGTTTTTCTGGAACACACACACACACACACACACACACACACACACACGCACGTCAGTCTGGCTTCAAGATCCCTGAAAAGGGCTCCTCTGAGCCAGCGGCTGAGGGGAAGAAAGGGATAGTCACTTTTACTGCAGGGTACACTAAGGCTCACTTTTCCAGCCTTGGTATTGTCATTCAAGGCAGATTTATACAGACCCCTTTCGGAAGCCACTACTGGTGAGCTTTGAGAATTACTTTTAGGTTCCTTGGGCCTTGGAGTAATTGCCCTCTTCATCTTCAAATCATAGCTTAGCCCTCCATGAGTCTTTTGCCTCTCTCTGCTCTATCCTAAGCAGGTACCTCCATAGCTATTGAACTCCAACCTCCCATTGTGGGAGCCACAGTACCCTTGCTCGGGGACCCTTAGTATTTCCTATTCCCAGGTCCCACAGTGGTAGCTTCAACAGGGTAAGAACTGCCACTTGAATTCACTGTTGCTGGTGTACACAGGAATTGAAATGCAGAGAAATAGGTACCCGCACACACTGAGACCCAGGTTGATGGTGGTGGCTGCTCTGGTTTTGCTGATTCCCCATGGCATGAACCTAGGGAAATGTCTGACTCACCTGGTCCCTCCTGCTTACAACACAGTCTTCTACTGCCTCCCAGAATTAGAGAAACCAGTGCTGTCCCTGGAGCCCTCCAAGCAGCTCTAGAACTGTCCACTCCAGCTGCAACTGCGACCCCTGAACCAGCCCCAGAAGATGGACTCACCCAAACCCAGGTAGGGCTGGCCAGTCCATCCTTGGGTGCAAAGCTTCCTAGTCCCTGGTTTCTGAGACCCCATGAGTCTGCTGACACAGCTCTCCTTGGAATGCCCATAGCTGATCCGTAGCAAGGGCTGGGGGCATATACTAGAGGAGAATTGGGAACGAGCAGAGGAGGACACCCAGACCCAAAGTTGGTACTGAGGGACTCCGAGAATGGAGGGCTTGAGCAAAGGCAGGACTCACTCTCTGTAGCTAGGTCTGTCTCCCATTCTCAACCCTTGAACAACTCTTCTATTCGGTCCTCTTTCTTCCCAAAGGTAAAGATCTGGTTTCAGAACAAACGCTTCAAACACAAGAAGCTCCTCAAAAAGAACTGTGGGGATCAGGAAGAAGACTTCTCTAGGAGACGCCCCTCCATCTCCCTGCTCTCCGATCTTCCATCCATCTGGGATCTCCCCCAGGCAGTTCCCCTGCCCACCAATGGCTGTGACAATGGCTTTAGAGCCTGGCCTCAGCATCATTCCTCGGAAGTGCTGTTCCTGCCTCACATGATGTGAGTCTGGAGAAGGGCTGGTCAGGCTCCAGTCCTCCTGTCAAGCCCAGAACCAGCTCACCTGCCCCCCTTCTGGGAGGAGAGGAAACCAGCTCCAGATGGATTTTCTCAAGACAAGAAGCAAAAGGAGGAAAAAGAAGGGAGTGGGAGTCTGGTTCTCCAAGCCAGATAGCTGAATCAAAGGCTTTAATCTTAGCAACCGTCCTCAGTGGGACAAAGGATTTAGAGAGAGCTTCACTGGCTAGAGTTTAGACTGCTATAGTCTTACCACTCTTTCCCCCTTCAAATGACTGAAGCCCCACCACAGCCTAGGATCTAAGCCAGGAAGAAAACAAATATTGTTTCTGGTGGGCACATTGGGCCCTACCAGGCCATCCATGAACAAAACCGGAAGTGAATACAGCCTCTGTTGGTGGCCACCATCAAGTCCCTGCTTTTCATCCACCAGTTATCAGCCCATCACCTCCCTAACTGGAGGTGGGGTCCAATGGTAGAGTAAGTGCTCAACATGCAAGAGGCCCCAGCACCAAAACAAAATATGGAGTGTAGGACCATGGGCAATTTGTGCTTCTCTCATTTAAAAGGCCCTCTACCCCCATATCTACCCATTTTGAGCTGACAAGTCCTGGGCTTAATCCTCCATATAATTCAACAGGTATGAAGAGCATAGGCTCCTCCATCCCTGATCCCTAACAAGTCCACCTGCACACATTCTTGGAAACCTAGAATGAGAAATGGGACAAACAGGCTCTTTGGATCAATGCAGATATTGCTGCCTCCAAATAATGGGGCAAATGTGCTGGGCGGTGGTGGCGCACGCCTTTAACCCGAGCACTCTGGAGGCAGAGGCAGGCCGATCCCTGTGAGTTCAAGGCCAGCCTGGTCTACAGAGCGAATTCCAGGAAAGCCAGGGCTGTTACACAGAGAAACCCTGTCTTGAAAAACCAAAATAATAATAATAACAACAACAACAACAACAGGGTAGGCTTGGCACTTCAGCTCCTCACAGTTGCTTCTGTCCAAGAATCTGCTCCAGTTCACCATTATCTGTCCAGCGTCCCCAGGCACTTGTCATCTCTCAAACCACAAGCTTCAGAGATTAAAATGTATACAAAACAAAACAGCCTCAGTGTCCTGGGTGTTATGCATTATTGTCTCCCGGATTCATCCTGGTTGTTGCTAGTTATTCATCTTTTCTGTCATCTTATACATCCTCTCCTTGACCAGAAGTCATAGACACTAGATTCTTTTTTTTTTTTTTTTTTTTTTTTTTTTTTTTGGTTTTACGAGACAGGGTTTCTCTGTTTTGGAGGCTGTCAGTCGAGCCTGGCCTCAAACTCACAGAGATCCGCCTGCCTCTGCCTCCCAAGTGCTGGGATTAAAGGCGTGCGCCACCAACACCCTGCTTAGATTCTTTTTTTAATGATTTGTTATTTTTATTTTATGTGCATTGGTGTTTTGCCTGCACATATGTCTGTGTGAGGGTATGTGGGCACTAGGAATTGAACCCAGGTCTTCTGGAAGAACAGCTGGTGCTCTTAACCACTGAGTCATCTCTCCAGCTCAACACTAGATTCTTGTTATGCCCCTGCCACCAGCTAACTCTGTGTTTCTAGCTCTGGAATATCCTAACAGTGCCCATAGCATCATACGAAATGCTCATATAGGGAATGGCCAACGTCAGAGTGGTCTTTCCCATCAGTTACCCTCTGGGCCAGCTATGGAGGGAGCTGGTTACCTCACAGCCACCATGTTCTACTTAGTCCAGGCTTACCTTGGGAGAGGACTGAGCTTCCAGTCCTTCTGGAAGAAGTGAGTTTCTGGGGGTAGAATGGCTTCAGACTACAGAAAGGGGTGAGGGGAAGAAAAAATACTAGAAGGACCTGGAATTCTCCATCTAATACACATCTATGGTTCTCCGGCTGGGTAGGTCCTAGGGATACCACCTTGACAGGGACGGATGCTTCGGGCTAACATGTGGCTGAACAGATGACCGGAGGCATTGTGACAGAGGCAGAGGAAAAGCAGGACAGAGGCCATGTGGGTACCACCCGGAAGCCAGCGTGGGCTGGTGGGGTTAGGCCTGGGTGGGAAGTCTGGTGAGTTCCCAGAGCGTCGGGACCTGGCGGCACTGTGATTCACTCAGTGCCACAGCTCCTACCACACATGGGGGGGGGGGCAAGGACAGGGTCAGTCATTCAGGGAATTCAGCCCAGAGTAGCCCCAGGGGCTGGGGAGGGGCCTCCAATTCCAGGCAAAAGGCTTCAAAGGCTAGCTTCCCTCCCACTGCCTGAACCTGTTCCCAATCACAGCAAATGGAGGGCACCAGTCCCTGGCTGAAAAGCCCAGTAGGGCACCTCCAGTCAACCCCAGGCTAGAAAGAAGCTCGGCTGGGGTCATAGGGAGGACAGAGAGGGTATCACAGTCAGTGAAGTGTCTCACCTAGGGATGGCTGCAAACATCCCTTCTTTGCTCCTCGACTGAGTCAGTGGTCACACCCACTCCCCCAAAGATACACCAAAGATTTTCCTGTGGGCAGCAAATGCCAGATCATAGAGCAGAGCGGAGTGAGTGTGCCCACTGGAAAGATTCTTTCCCTTTCTTCCTTTCAAATCCTCCCCCTGACCCTGGGACCCTGGCTCCAATTCTCTAAAGGGTGGCTGGCCCCTAATGGCTCCCCTGGGTCTTCTCTGAGGCCAAGGGCCCTGGGGGTAGCTGTTCCCTGCCATGCAGGCTACACACTCCTCTTTCCACAGAGCAAGATAAGATCTACCGCCCCATCTCGGAAAGCCTCCAAAGGCAGATTAATTGGACAGCCCAACACGAGTCGCATAGTTAAAACAACAGCCTGGGTTGTAAAGTTAAGTAGCAGTAGTGTAATTGCTCTCTCAGCCAGGGACCAGCTGAGCCTGCGGCACCCCCATTCCCTTACCCCTTTCCAGGGAAAATGAGCCACTTTTCCATTTAGGAGCTGGTCCAGTTGCCTTGGACTTCTGGGTGGTGATGAACCTGGAGGAATTCCAAGAGGAAAGGAGCCTGCCTCCACTTCTCTAGCCACCAGGGTTACTGCGGGGGAAGCCTCCGGTTTCTTCCCAGGATGAGGCTCCATCGGGGACACAGGATCAACAAAGGAAAGGGAAGACTGAAGGTAGACTTTGGCCTCCAAAGAGTCCCAGCAGTGATGCTTGCTTTGTGACTTTTGGTGAGTTTCTTACTCTTACCCTCTCTGTGTTTATTTCTCATCCCCTCAGACAAGAACGTTACTAGGACTTGCTTCTCCATAAGGTTTGTGATGATGAAATGAGATAGTACTTGTCACGGCCTTGACATGGTGTCTGGAACACAGCGACCACTTTATAAATGGCATTCACGTCTGAGGCTGTGATGACAGGAGGGGCTGCTCACTCTGAGCCGGAGTTCCTATAACCATCTATTTATCGCTTGCTTAGGTAGCTCGCCCTGCCTCCCCAAGGTAGGGAGGAAGGATGGGGCTGGGAATACACGCCAGCACCTCTCAGCTGCCACTGCTGGAGACAAGGACTTGGGCAATGTCCCCCACTCAAAGTGGGCAGTGGCTTGCCCATCTAAAATCAGTGGAGGCTGCAAAGCCGGCAGTGTGTCCAGGGAAATGCTGTCACTTCCATGATCTCAGCCCCAGGAAAGCAATCTCCTTCTGGGTAACTCACCCCCCCCTCCACTCCCCTGTACTATTTTAAGGTATGGCCCCCCATTCTCTCCCCAGACCAAATGAGATTCAATTAATTCAATTAAAGCAATTTTGGAAGCAGCTCCTGAAGGCTTTGGATGTGAGATAATTACCAGTAATTTGCTTCTGTGAAGAGGAAAAGGTTACACAGGGTCTAGAGTGGGGAAGGAGAAGCCCCCTCCTCACCAAATGCACCCAGATCTAGAAGGATTCCACACAGCAATCTTAGCTGCCCTCCCATTGGCCAAATTGCTTGCAGGTGGGAATAGGGGAAAAGTAGCAAAGAGAGGAGGATGGGAAGACACTGGAATGACAGGCTGCCCCTCCTCCATCCGTGAATCCGTTTTGCCCCGGTGAGGTGGAGGTGGGGAGCTATCCCTCCCCTCCCCCCACAACACTACAGGGCTTCATAGCTATAGCAGCTGATTACTCAGCCCCAGACTCCTTGGATTTCGGATGCCTGGGCTTGCCTCTGGGATTGGATCCAGAGGCAATGGAATGTTATCCAGGTAACTGAGGCCTGTGTAGAGGGATCTTCAGAGATCAAGGACCTTCCTAGAATTTATAGGGGATATGGGTCAATGGGGCAGGAACCACTGAAGGTGGACAGTGACTACCTGTTCCCAAGTCTCATGAGATGCCCTTTCTGTACCCTCCTATACTCCAACACTTTGTGGTTCTGGCCAGAGTCTAATCGAAATCTCTTCCATTGTCTTGGCAGAAAATCTACTGTCAACTTTCCGGCCCCAGGGCCACTGAAGCTTCTTCCTCCCCAATAGCATATTACAGGTTCCTCCCCACCTCACTTTTCTGGAAGAGTCCTTTCCTTGCCAGGCCTCAAGTATTCTAGAAGCAGAGGAAGGTAGGGCTGGAGATCGAGGAAGCTAGCCTGCCCCATTCCTTGGGGTATAATTCTAGGATATAACGCCTTAACAATTAGGATGCAGAAGAGAAAGTCACTCGTCCAGAAATGCCTATCGTGCCCCATCTTTCGTCTTCCCAGAAGGGGTCCTTTGGCCTTCTTTTTCTCCCACTGCATCCCTTCTCCCAGCTGCAGGACTGTTGGAGGCGGGGCCAGTGAATCCTTGATGGTTGCTGCCTCTTCACAATGGACAAACTTGGAGAAGGATGCCTGTGTCTCTGACATCTCATGCCTCTAGCTCCCATGCTCCAAACAGCTCAGATCCAGCACAAATGGAGGAATACAAAGACCTCATCATTCCAGAGTTCATGCCAACAGGTCAGCCTAAGGACCCTAGCACAGGGGTAACAAGAATGTTGGGAGATAGAGACAAGAGAATCGGGAGTTCAGGTTCATCCTCAGCTACATTACAAGTTCAAAGCCAGCCTGGGCTACATGAGACTCCGTCAAGGAAGGAAGTGTCGCAGGAAGAAAAAGAAAACTAGTAAGAGGTTAGTGTGATAGTATATGTCTTTAATCCCAGCATTCTGGAGTCCCAGGCCAGCCGGAACTACATGGGGCACCCCATTTCAAAAATAAATTAAATAATAAGTAAATAAATACATATATTAAGAAAAGAAGTCTGCAGTTTCTCTCTATCATTTCATTGTTTCTCTTTCTGTGTGTGTGTCTGTCTGTCTGGTCTGTCTCTCTCTGTCTCTGTCTCTGTGTGTGTGTGTGTGTGTGTGTGTGTGTGTGTGCAATGTGTGTACAGGAACACAGATCTCTTTATTTCGATCCTCTGACTTTTCTCTTACCCCATCCCTTTCCCTGGCTAATGTTTTCTGGACATGTTTCCCTAGGTGCTTCTGGGGAAGGAGGCTGAATGGCCACAGAAATCCAATAAATGGATGATTTCATTTTCTTTGCTTGTAGAAACCTTGCCTGCTTCTTTCTCCAAGCTCTGGTTAGAACTGCCACCCCCAGCTCCTCCTGGCACACCCATGGCTCCCAGTCAGACCCACAGCACCCAGCGCTGCCACTCAAAGGCTAGTCAAGAGTGGGGCTTTGGACCCCTCTGTTCCCCTGTTGTGACACTGACTCCAGCCTAAGGGAGGGGCAAAGGGACCCAGGGTCCCTGGCTGACAAAGAAGGCTATATATAGGCTTAGAGCCCTGTGTTTGCTACAGTTTGCTGGGTGACCTGGAGAAGTTACATACTCTCTGAGACTCACATGACTCCCTGTTTGGTAGGGACAGGTGCTGTTACCACCACTTTCCCCTCAAGGCTAGAGTTTTCTAAGGCAGACCTCAGAGTCTCCCATTAGACTGACAGCTCTCCAGGAATACGACTCTGCTTCCTGGAATCAGATAGGATGCATTCTGCAGCTTTTTGCAACCCCGCAGTTGGCTGACATTGACTGCTGAGCCACTGGGCCAGGTCGGACTGGCCCAGAAAGAGTAAAGGAGTGGGCCCCTTGGAGAATGGCAGTCCTCAGCTTCTCTGGCTCCCAAATGGAGAGATGAGTTCATCCCCAGGGGATGGTGGGACTCTGCAGAGTCCACACAGGACATGTTCCCTTCTGGACTGACTCAGCGGGACCGTAGGGAGATGCTCGCTTGCCACTGCCCAGAAACAAATTGTTCTGTTTGCGGCCCCCATTGGCAAGCCCATGACTAAAACACAAGGCAAATGATTAGGTTCAAGTGTGATACCCTGGTCTCGTTCTGTGTTCACACAATGGGAGGGAAGACAATTTACATGCTCCCCCCAGACCGAGGTAGCCAAAGATCACTCTGAGGCTCCAACTCAGTAGCTACTTTCTCTACCTAGTCATACTTTCCCCAACCCTGAGGTCCCCTTTATGAGGAGGGGCTGAGCGAGCCAGCACAAAGGGTGGGCAGTGGAGAGAGTCTGAATGGGCAGCTGATTCTTCTTCCTCTTCCCTCCAGCAAGGCCTACACGGCCACTGGCCCATTCCTCTTTGGACAGAGGAGCCGCTCTGGGTCTCTGCAAGCTGGGGCCTGCCATCAACTGCTCCTCCCAGCCCTGGAGCTGTCGGGAATTCTTTGCTCCAACAGATCCTCAGGGAAGCCAGACTGTACGCGGCTCCTGACATGCCTCTGCCTAATGCCTGTCACATTCCCTGAGCCCAGGGGGATCAGCTGTGTCCACCAATGCAGGGCCTTCCACCCCTGTGACCCTAGGCCTTTGACTTATCTCCTCAAGGCTGGTGCCTCCCTCCCCAAACCTGGAATTCTGCCTTAAGACTCAGCTCTAGGCCCTTCCAGCCTTTGGCAACTCCATCTGGAAAATAAGAAGTAAACCCCCTTGCACTGCTAAGAAAATTTACCTTCTCTCCTAGTCAGACTTTATCATAGGTCTTCTAGAGTGCAGACATTCAGCTGAGAGACTCAGGGTAGGGTACTTTATCCCTCTGTGTTTAATTTCCTCACCTTTGCATCAGGGCTAATGAGCAAAATAACGCATCCAGGAACCAGGGGTTTGACTCGGTTGGTAGAGCTCTTTCTCTCTTTCCTTCTCTCTCTCTCTCTCTCTCTCTCTCTCTCTCTCTCTCTCTCTCTCTCTCTCTCTCTCTTCCTTTCTTCCTTCCTTTCTTCTTTGTTTTTTTTTGGACAGGGTTTCTCTGTATAACAGCTCTGGCTGTCCTGGAACTCACTTTGTAGACCAGGCTTGGCCTTGAACTCACAACTCCCTACGTTCTCCTTCTGAGTGTTGAGGCTGCAGGAATGTTCCACCGTGTCATCCGGACTTCATTCATGAAACATCTCTCTACCTCTAACCCCAGGGGACCTCCATCAGACACAGGAGAAGGGAAACACAACTGTTTTCTTTGGTATTTTGATTGACACCTAGAAATTCTGAGAATTCTACAGAATTGAACACACACACACACACACATACACACACACACCTCCTAAGATTAAGAGGCTTAATGTGACCAGATGTTTGTGGCGCATGCCTTTAATCCCAGCATTCAGGAGGCAGAGGCAGGCAGATCTCTGTGAGTTTGTGGCTAGCCTGGTCTACAGAGTGAGTTCCAGGGCAACCTCCAAAGCTACAGAGTAAATAACCCTGTCTCAGAGAGAGAGAGAGAGAGAGAGAGACTTAATGTGGTGACTAAATACAGGATACATATAAGACCTCAGTCAATTCTCTAGTGTGGCAATAAAGGAGGAAAAGTATCTCCCTTTAAGGGAAATGTAAAACAACAAGCAGCTGTCAGGATATACTCATGACTCTTATCATTGCCCTTTCTAAGTGACTTTCTCTTCACGAAAGCTGAGGCACAGCAGGTTTACATCCGAATCAATAAGGTCCTTTCACCATAGAAGAATGCTCTTTTTTTTTAAAAGATTTTTGAGACAGGATTTCTCTGTATTGCTTTGGAGGCAGTCCTGGAAGTTGCTCTGTAGAACAGGCTGACCTCAAACTCACAGAGATCCACCTGCCTCTCTGCCTCTGCCTCACGAGTGCTGGGATCAAAGGTGTGCACCACCAACGCCTGGCTGAAGAATTCTTTTTAGAATTTGTGCTCATGTGTACACGTGCGTGTGTGTGTGTGTGCGTGTGCGTGTGCGTGTGTGTGTGTGTGTGTGTGTGTATTTGCAAGCACAAGTATGCTACAACTTTTGTAGTCAGTTCTCTCTAGCCCTCTTGTTTCTACTGTTTGGGATACTCTAGACTAACTGACCTAGGACCTTCCCACATTCTGGGGTCCATCTCTGCCTCCCAAATCACTGTAGGAGTGTTAGCATTACAGATGTGTACACCCATCATTGCATCAGGCTCTGCTGCTGCTTCTCCTCTTCCTCCTCCTCTTCCTCCTTCTCCTCCTCCTCCTCCTTCTCATTGGTTAGTTTCAGCATTCAAACTCAGGTCCTCTGCTTGTGTGGCAAGCACTTTTATCCACAGGGTCGTAGCACCAGCCACATAAAGAGGAATTCTACAGGAGACCACCTCCCACAGAGGAGAAAGGCATGCCTTTGGATGTCCATTGCGGGTCCTAGGGTCACCAGGAGTGTCTGATTTACCCATAGGTGATTTAATGGAAAGGAACAGCAGGATGAGCTCTCATCATGATGCCAAGCTTTGTGCCAAGCCCTCCATATGCTTATGCACTATCCCATCTCATTTCTTCAGCAGCCCTAAAATACAGAGACGATTAGCTTCATTTTATAGGTGAGTGAAAGCAAGATTCAGAGAGGGCAAGTGACTGACCTGAGGTTGCACAGCCTCTGGTATCTCACCTGTAAGATGGGATCATAATGGCACTGGCCTTGCCAGGTTGTTATCAGGATTCAATAAGACAGGGCTCAGGAAAGCTCTTGGTGCAGAAGCTGTGTGCCCAGCACACAGTAGGTTCTCAGGGAGCAGTTTCTTCTGCTTCCTTCCTTCCAGTCTGCCTCCTGCTTTCCTTCAGGCTCACACGCTCCTCCAGCTGCCCTGCTCCGTGGACTGGGGATGCCTCTTCCTGCCCTGTCTCCCATTGGTGATTCCTGAGCTCAGGGCACAACTGACTGATCCCCAGGGGTGGGTGTGGGACTGCCACACACGTCGCCTGACGTGCCCTTGGTGTGGTGCACAGGGAAGGGTGCCCTGTCGCTGTTTGCCAGGTGCGAGGTGAACTGCGGGGGGGGGGGGGACACGCCCCTCCCTCAGTGCAGCCGATCTTCCAGGGTGTGGAGTCTCCTGCTTACTCAGCAAACACTGCCATCCTGCGCTGATTTGTCCTGGGAGACAACCCAGGAATTTGGGCCCACAGGCTCCACCTCCTGCTGGTTCCCCTTCTCAGGCTGCCCCCTTCCTGGGTGCCCCCAGCTCCTCCTCACCTTGAGCAGAGAGCAGCCCCTTCCCTGGTGCCTCCCAGGCCTCAGCACCCTGGACTCCTCTGGGTTCAGCAGATCAATGTCCTGATCTTACACCACCAGGCAGCTTCTACTCCAACCTTCTGGCTGACTGGAGAAAGCCCTCCAGGGAAGCTCTTGGTTCTGCCTGGGGCTGAGTACCCACTTGGAGCAGTCTGTCCAGATGTAGTCTGGTACAGGTACAGGGACCCCAGCCCTCAGAGCACTCTCTGCCTCTCATTTTCTGTGTGACCCCAGGTAAGTAGCATAGTCTCTCTGTGCCAATTTCCTGATGATTAGAGGACGCAAGTCCTAGCAAGGACGCAGCTGCAGTCTGTTCCTCAGTCATACAGGACAGTGACTGTCATCTCGATAACCCCCAAGAGCCACCTAGCTGGAGGCAGTCGTCACTGTCCCCACCCCGTCTGGCCATCCACCCCCAGCTAATGCTGAGAGTGGGCCTGTGTGAGGGTCCCAGGGACTCTCTGCCTCTTGGTGCTGCAGCCCCTGATGCCCACAGAGCACACGGATGTCCCAGCTACACAAGACACCTCCTCGGGTGGGGCAAGGTGCCCAAGACCCTGCCCTGGTGTCTGCCCCTTGAGTTCTTTCCCCAGCTCTGTCCCTGCAGATAGGAAGGATCCCCAGATCTTTCTCCTTCCAGGCCTATAACTCTCCCCAGGGGGAAGAAAGCCATGGCAAAAGCCCATGCCTGTGTTCTGAACCAGGAGGGAGTACCGAGGAGCCATGATGGCTCTTTCGGAGCTGAGCAAGAAGAAGCCTAGAGGAATTGTTGACTTGGTGTGAGAAGCATGTCTGAAAGACAAAGGAGAAGCCGGGCATCGGTGGCACACGCCTTTGATGCCAGCACTCCGGAAGCAGAGGCAGGCGGAACTCTGTGAGTTCAAGGCCAGCCTGGTCTACAAAGCTGCCCAGAGAAACCCTATCTTGAAAAAAGAAATGACAAAGGAGAAAGACTGTCTGGGAA
The DNA here is from genome assembly GCF_017639785.1 of Mesocricetus auratus. Lineage (NCBI taxonomy): Eukaryota > Metazoa > Chordata > Mammalia > Rodentia > Cricetidae > Mesocricetus > Mesocricetus auratus. The sequence goes on along the minus strand of NW_024429191.1, from coordinate 72,997,191 downwards.
TCAACAGGGACGAAGGGTGAAGTTCCGGGAGGACCTTCTGGCTGGGACGTTCTGGGCTCCATGGAGGAAAGCTTGCCTGTCAACATCCTTAGCTTCTTGAGCCACACGGCTCCCTCAGCCTCCCACTCTCTCCCCACCCCCTCCTGTCCCACCATCCTCCTGCCCTCCTCTTCTGGACTCACAGAGGAAACTCTTCTCAAGCACTTTTTGGCCTCTGAGCCTACCAGTCTTGGGCTGTGGGGTGCTGTAAACAGCTTATTACAGCGATTAACATTGCAATTAGAGCTGGAGAAACAGAGGCCGTAGGCTGGCTGCTGGGTTGTGTCCCCCCCCAAAGTGCTCACCCCTTCTCCCCCCATGTGCTCTCCCTTCCCCCCAGTGTGCTCTCCCCATCTCCCCCCCGTGTGCTCTCCCCTTTCCCCCAGTGTGCTCTCCCCTTCTCCCCCCCGTGTGCTCTCCCCTTCCCCCCAGTGTGCTCTCCCCTTCCCCCCCCGTGTGCTCTCCCCTTCCCCCCAGTGTGCTCTCCCCTTCTCCCCCCCCGTGTGCTCTCCCCTTCCCCCCCCGTGTGCTCTCCCCTTCTCCCCCCCCCGTGTGCTCTCCCCTTCCCCCCCAGTGTGCTCTCCCCATCTCCCCCCCCCGTGTGCTCTCCCCTTTCCCCCAGTGTGCTCTCCCCTTCTCCCCCCCCGTGTGCTCTCCCCTTCCCCCCAGTGTGCTCTCCCCTTCCCCCCCCCGTGTGCTCACCCCTTCTCCCCCCCGTGTGCTCTCCCCTTTCCCCCCAGTGTGCTCTCCCCTTCCCCCCAGTGTGCTCTCCCCTTCTCCCACCCCCCCCAGTGTGCTCTCCCCTTCTCCTCCGATCCCCTATGGGCTTAGTAATCCAACCAGGGCCTTCAGGTAGAAGCTACCCAGAATTGCCCCATTTCATCCATAGGGTGTCAGTCTGTATAGGGCTTTTGCAGGAGAAGAGGGTAAATTGTAGCGGTGATAGGCTGGTAAGAATGGTGTGTAGAGGCTGAATTGGAGGGTTCTCTAAGACCTTCCAGCACTCAGAACCTCCTCAGGGACGTGATTATGACAGTCTTTCTCATCTACTTCCCTAAGAGTTGTCTCCTCCACCCAGAGGGACAGGGCCGTTCCTTCTCCAAATTCAAGGTGTCAGGGCAGCTATTGGCCCACCAGAGAGGCTGGAAACAGCTGGAATATGGTTTTTAATGAACACAGCATCAAGGAAGGACCCAGGGATCTTCTGAGCCTGGTCTTTCCCTCCTGGGCTCTAGTCTGACATCACTCAGGATGTCTGTCTTCTGCTTCTCTAAGGCTTTGTTCCTTTCCATCCCATGGGGCTGGGGGGCACTACAGGTGGGGTCCTAGGGGAGTACTTCATCTGCTTCTGCTCCAGGAGGTCTCAGCTCAGGGTTGGAAGTCCTGTGGCCATCCGTGCCTGCCATACAGCTCAGGAAACAGAGGCTGGCCTTTCTGAGGACACCCAGAGTCGGTGGACAGCCAGTGTGGCAATACAGAGATGGCCAGTCCAGCAATGCTATGAGTGAGGACGGATCCCAGGCTGAACCGAGAGCATGGCAAGTTCGACGGCCAGCACCCACTTCATTGACTAAGCAGGTTTAGCCAGTGCTGGCTACCTCGGTGAGCATTTTACTTAGTTATCCCACTTAATCTTCCCCCCAGCTCTGCTGGTCGATAGAATCATCCCTGTGTTACAGGTGAGGAGACCTAGGTTCAGAAAGGTTAAGAGACTTGGCCAGGACCACATAGTAAAGTCAGGAAGGCTGGATCCGAAAGACCCCGGAGTGCACATTCCTGACCACAATGTTAAGCTTTTCTTAGGGCTTGCCCAGAGGAAGAAGGCTGGCCCTCCCTCCCCTCAGACCTCTCTGGGAAGAAGCCTGCTACCATGCTGATCATGTGAGGCAGGTGGGTGGAGCTGTGGTGACTCCAGCTGTCTGGCTCTGACAGACAGAAAGTCCATCCAGAGGACTCAGTCTCTGTGCAGACCTGGGTTCAAATCCCAGTTCTGTCTTGGATTTGTAGACTCTTTAGCCTAAACTTTCATTCTCTCCCCCCTTTGTTTTTGGGTTTTTCCAGACAGGGTTTCTTTTTGTAACCCTGGCTATCCTGGAACTCACTCTGTAGACCAGGCTGGCCTCGAATTCAGAAATCTGCCTGCCTCTGCTGGGAATAAAGGAATTTACCACCATGCTGTCCAGCTCATTGTCTCCCCAAGCCCTTTGTTTGTTTGAGACAGGTTCTCACTATGTAACCCAGGATAGCTTTGAATTCATTCTGTAGCTCAGGCTGGCCTTGAATTCACTATTTATTCCAGGCCGACCCTAAATTTCCAAATCTCCTGTTGCAGCCTCCAGATCTCTGGGATTACAGACCTGAACCACCATGTCCAGTCTTCTCTTCTTCCTTCCCTTCCTCCTTTTTTTTTTTTTTTTTTTGGTGCTAGATATTGAATCCAAACCTTCATGTATGCTAAGCATAAACTCTACCACTGCTGGAACCTCAGTTTTCCCATCTGAAAAATGGGCAGTATCTCACCCACCTGCCAAACTGTCACTCACAAGATAGTTTACCAAATGCCACCTGTTATATAATACTAAGACTTGGAAAACAGTGACCTCGGGCAGCCTGGGGTTCCCTAGCCTGCCCCTTCTTCCCTGAAGACTGTCCAGAGACAATGTGTGTAGTCAAGCAGCACTTGGAGGCAGGTGGGCTCTGTAGTACCACCTTGGCATGCAGCCAGGTCCCTCCCCTAAGCTCTTGTCCCCATGGGGCTCCTCCTCATAAGGGTGGGTGAAGGGCAAGCTGACCCGGAGGTGAGGAGAGGAGGAAGGGGAGGTCAGGGGCGGGGCTGACCCCAGGAGAGGTCACCTGGGCAGTTAATCCAGCCTGACCGAGCCGGGATGAGCTGGGAGGAATTAGGCCCTTACGACATCCTTTCATCCGTCACCGCCCGCCCGCCCAGCCTCCCCCTTCCTTCCTCTCTCTGCCCTTTTCTCCGCTCTCCCTCCCTTTGCTGGCAGCCCAGCCCTAATAAAATGCAGTGTCTCCAGCGAGTCTGCCCGGCTGCCGCCTCGCTGCTCCTGCCTGCACGCAGCCCTCAAACCAAAAGCTCAGTGCAGCCCCGCCTGGCAGCTGCCAGCTTAACCCTTGCCAGTCCAAGCCAGTCACATGGGTGTGGCTTCCCCCAGACTGGCTCGCAGGGTGGGTGAGACCTGCTTGGAGAGGTGCAAGCCAGCATATGGGCTGAAGTCCTGTGCTGAGGACAGGGCGTCTGGGTGGCATGTGCTAGGAGCCAGGTCCATCAGGTCTTCTCGTCTTTTCTGGGTCCTGACCCCATACCACCAGAGACTCCACCAACAGGACACTAAGACCAGCTGGTGGTACCAGGCTGAGCTGGGTCACAGTGGCTGCTGGGTGGTGTCCTGACTTTATAAATAAAAGTGTGTGTGTGTGTGTGTGTGTGTGTGTGTGTGTGTGTGTGTGTGTGTGAGAAAGGGGTGTCATTTTCCTCAAAGCATGATTTTCTTCAACTGGGACTTCTTGTGTGTATGACAAGAGATATCACCATGTGTATATCAGCTAGGAAGCTGCATCGTGTGGTTAAGCATCTATGCCATCTCCTGGTATACACACATACACACACACACACACACACACACACACACACACACACACACACACCACATTTACCCTCCTCTGGAGTTAGGATCTGGAAGAAGGGGTCAGCATTTCTAGCATAGGCAGTCAGTGACAGCATCTAGAAGATTTTGAGACAGGGCCACACCTTTCCCAAGAAGGCAAACACAGACCCCCCCCCATCTCATTGTTTCCCAAGCCCAGTCTGAGGTCCCACCAGCTATAGGAACAGTTTCTCCTGTTGGCTGGTCGCATGCTCACCCAAGCTAAAAGGGATAGACAGGAGGGTGAGGGGCTGGGAGTGCCTGGGCGTGGAGGCAGGGGGTTTTACACGCATGTGCAAGCATGTCTATGTGTGAGTTCAAGATAAAAGAGCAGCCCCGAGGTGACCTGGCAACAGCAGTGGCGGTGGCAGAGGACAGCTGGCTGGCAGAGAACGCCAAGCCACCTAGCCGAGTGGAGTCAGGGAGACCTGCCTGGGAGCCTCCCGCCCAGGCCTGCTCACAATGTGGGTCAGAAGCACCTGCCCCCAGCTCAGTATCCCCTAGAAGAGCAGCGGTCCCTCCCCACTTAACACACCCCCCCCAACTCCAGACCTTCCCTCGGAGCTGCCTGCCACGAGTCTCCAGTTCAAAGAGCACTGTGGTTATTTTCTTCTTCATTTTTTATTAACATTATATATAAAGACTGGTCCAGTAAGAAAGCAGAAACGAGAAGGCTGGGGAGCGGTGGGAGCTGGCTTCATCCCTGTCCCCTTGGGGTGGGACATGGAGACCCACCCCATCTCTCCTTACTCCTGCACCTCCCACGAAACCCAAATCCAGCAGGAGCCCACATCCCTCTTTCGGCTTGCAACACACAGGGAGATTGGTCCAGGAGGAGCAGGGTCACATAAATAGGAAACCACAAGGGAGGAGGCTGCTTCTCTTGGTTGCTCTTTAAAAAAAAAAAACCATACTATATATATAACTACAGTCTTTTACCTCTCCTTTTCTTCGATGTCTTGCCACATCAGGGGCAGAAGAGAGTTAGCTTTGGGGGGATGCCTGGGCCAGGGAAAAGCGGTGGTGCCAGCCCTCCAAGCAGCCAGCTTCACCCCTAAGGCACTGAGTCCTAGGCCTCTTCTTGTCTCCTGGCTCCTCACTTGCATCCTGCAGCTGAGTGGAAGCGATCCTTCTCCAAAGTTGCCAAGAAGGGGGTGTTTGGGGGTTTGTCTTGCCTGGAATATCTCTGCAGGGAGTTGGGGTTTGACCCCCCAGACTTGTAACTGACTGGGAGAAAAGGAAGGGTCAGAGGGGGCAAGGCAGAGCAGATGCCCCCATGAGATGGGTGGGGTTTGGTCCTAACTGTTAACAATGCCCTTTGTGTCCTGTTTCAACAGCTTTTAAAACCAGAGTTGTGCAAAGTCCTGTACATGGAAGAAGATCTGGGGTCTTTAGGAAAAACACGGGGTGGCCCTCCTCCCCAGGGGAGGAGCCGAGACTGGGCTCCTTTAATCCTTCCCTGGATAGTAAAAGGCTCCCTCATTTGGGGGAGTTTTCTTTGGTTTAACCCTCAACTCTTAAATGAGGGCTGGAGGACAGCGAGAGCTAGGTCAGGCCCCCACCTTGAGGATCAGCCATGATGTGATTTCCCATGTCTTTTTAAAAAGCGGCTCAAGAGTGGGTTGGTTGCCCTGGGTGGCTTGGGTCTGGCAGTGCTGGCATCCATGGTGCCTGGTGCCCCAGCACAGGCTGGACCTGCTAATACTCCGGCTCTCCCCGTTTGTTTTGGAGGTCTCTGCTGTGTTTGGAAGGCTGGAAGGTGATGAGCCATCTAGAGGCAATCCAGGTTCCTGGAGCAGAGAGCATGTGCTGCCCCCACTGGAGTGAAATGCCTCAACATCTGGAGGGCACCCCAGCCTAAGCAGGGGGAGGGAGGTTGGTTTGGGGGAGCATCCTTGGTCCATGCATATCTCATCTGGAGGTTCTTGGGTCCCTGGAAGAAGGGACAAGGGAGGGGGGAAGGGAGTCTTTCCCCTGTGCCCCTCGACGATTCCTGAGTGTCACTAGGATAGGGCCTGGTCCTTGGGGTCCTTTGTGGGGGGGGCGCAGGCCAGGTGGTGCTCAGTACACAGCCCCAGGGTTAGGCGGAGGCCCCGGGGAGGCATGGTGCAGGGTAGCCGGCTGAGGTGGCTGCTGCTGTAAGTGGGGTCCACTGAGGTTCTGTGCGTGGTACCAGGAGTTGGTGGGGTCCTCCAGGTAGTTGGGGGAGGCACTGTATGGGAGCGGTGGGGGCAGCTGATTGCGGGTAGGGGCTGGAGTAGAATGGGAAGATGTGTCCCAGAGGGCTGGTGATGGTGGCGAGTTGCAGGCCATGGAGTCGCTGTTGTTGGGACTGTGCTCCAGAGGCACCTCCCCATTCTTGTAGAGCTTTTTGAACTTGGAGCGACGGTTCTGGAACCAGATTTTCACCTGGACAGAGTACGAAAGGAGCAAGTAGTTAGCCTCTCGGAGGTGCCAAAGGCAAACTCCACAGGGAACCCAGCCTGGAGAAGGCAAAAGCAGTACCCGGCCTCTTGGGGAAACTAGGCAAAAAAAAAAAAACAAAAAAACAAAAAAACCGGGGCCTCCACTCCCAAGACAGCATTTTTCTTTCCAGTTGGAAAAGAGCTGTGGTTTGGAACACTCTACTGGTCCGGTTTGCTACTTTTGAAGTGCGACCTTAAGCAGGTAACTTAACCTCTCTGGCCTCACCTTGCTCTCATTGCAAAATGGGGACCGTGATAACACTATTGCCTACCTCAAAGGGTCACCAAAAAGTTCAAGAAAGTTAAGATGTATAGAAAACACTCTGCTACACAGCAAGTCCTCAATAAAAAGACATCCTAAGTGGGACCCAGGGAAGTCTGTAATATTTTGCCCACATCAGAAGCCCTAAGCTGAGGTTCACAGATACACAGAGACAAACACACACCCACACAGGTGTCTCCACACTCAGCAACATACCCACTCACAGCCTTACGAAGCCACCAGACAGTAAAGCTATAAATGTATGCAGATACACCCAGATAAGCACCCACAATATGAACACCTTCATTCATACACAGGCAGGAAGGGTTCTTGGGCTCTGGCTGGGGATTGGGGGTGATCCAGGGACTCAGGAGCAGGTGAACCACCATGATTCCTGATTCCTGACTCCCTAAATCTCCCTTGGGGTATCTCCCCCTCCCGCTGCTTCTCTCCACCCCATGACTGGTACAAACAATGAATCAGCTCTTCACCAGGTGACCCAGATTCCCGATGGACCAGGCCCCACGCAGGCCAGCCGCAACCAAAGCTGCCTGTCAACACCTGTGGAGAGCCAGGCACCCAGCATTCCTCCCCAGAGCAGTGAGCCGTCTTGGTGTTTAGGGACATGAAAGGGGTGGGGGTAGACCCCACTTTCTGACTTCATGTCTTTCGATAGAGAACCTCTCTGCCTGACTTTTGGCAGAGGCATTTGGGTGCAAAGCAGGATCATGTTTTTATCCAAGCATACGTTTTTATATATGAGCTAACTGGTGCTCGCTCCATCAAAGATACTTGCCTTCTGTTTGCAAAACGACCCATACAGGACCTCCCTCACACGTTATGTGAGTATTCCCTGGCATGTCGCCTTGCCTGTACTCCCTACATGCACATACTTAGTCTGGGAAAGAGGCAACACAGGACTTCTATGTCCTGTAGCATTGGTGAGAGTCTTGAGAGCTGGGAGCTCTGGGGTGCAGGGGAGGGCATCTCTCTGTGACAGACATGCACAGTTGCATAAAAAGATGCACACTGCCCCCTTCCATATTCGCTACCGTAAAGCTTTCTACGGAGGTTGAAACTTTTAAAAGTCACTCAACCCAGAGGCAAGAGTTCCTACAATCGGCTGCGGCTGCGGGGCAGGGGTTGGGGTGTGCTTAAATGTCCAGCCAGGCTCCTCGGCACCTAGGGAGTGCCGGGTCCCTCATGCTCCCTTCTGTCCCCGGGGACCCTGGAGCATTCAGTACTAACCTGTGTTTGTGTGAGGCCCAGCTGTGCAGCTAGCTCGGCGCGCTCGGGCAAGGCCAGATACTGGGCTTTCTGGAAACGGCGCTGCAGGGCAGCCAGCTGATAGCTGGAGTAGATGGTGCGCGGTTTTCGGACCTTCTTAGGTTTGCCGTTCACCATGCGCACCTCGGCTTCCGGCTCCTCTTTCACCGACACTGCAAAAGGGAATGCACCAGCTTAGCTTCGGCCTGCGACCCCCGCGCTCTCCAAGATCCCCTCACAGTCGAACGCCGCACCCTTCGGCCCACTGATCTTCCCGGGACTTCTTTGCAGGAGCGTTGTGCCGCCCGCGCCCAGGGAGGTAACCGCGGCGACGGAGCCGGCCCGGCGGCCGCCCACGACGCGGCGCTCCCAGCTCCGCACCCCGGCCCCGGAGCGCCGGCCCGGGCGCCAGCAACCGCCTGGGCGAGGACCGCGCGGCTTCGCTCGCTCACGACGTCTTCCCGGCTCTAGTGACCCACCTAACCCGCGGCGGCGTCTCCCACTCCTTCTAGTCCTCCCATCTCCTTTTAATACGCTTCTTAGTTCAAATAATTTGCTTCAGAAGAATTGCAATGACACAGGCATTCTGTTTTTTCCATCCCCTCTGTTTTCTTTCTCTTCCTCCCTCCCCCTCCTCTCTTCCTTCCTTTCCTCTTTCTTCCTTTCCCCTGTTGCTTTCTTCCGTGCTTTTCCTTACTGCTCTCCCCTCACTTCTTTCTGTTATTCCCACCTCTGTCTACTTCTCGCTCCCTCCTTCCTCCATTTCTGTGACTTCTTTGAGTCTTTCTCCACGTGCCCTACGCTACTCCGGGTCTCCCCAGACGGCGTCCAGAGGAAGGCCCCCGGAGCCTCCAGTCCTCAAGCCCCCAAGCTCTCGCGAGCTGCCGCTCCAGGACCCGCAGGATCGCAGCGTTGAAGGTTCCCCCGGATCCCCCAGAGCGCACTCCTGGTGGCTCCAGCTGCTCCGGTATCTCCAGGAGACCGCGGCACACAGTGTCGTCCATCCTCTCTGGAGGTCATCTAACCCACCTCCTTTAACTCTTCTATTTCTTACCCTCGAGGTTTCCCTAGGTTTCTGCTCCCATTCCCATACTTCCTCTCTCTTGCGGGGCCTTCCAGTGCCTCGCACCCTCTCCACAACCCCGGCGTCCTCACCTGGGTCCTGGGCAGGCAGCGGCTGCTCCCGGTAAGCTCCATACTGCCTGTAGGAGCCCCCGTAAGTATATTCCGACTTGGGCGAGTAAGCGCCGGTGCCAGCGAGCCCATTGAGATTGAACTGGTGGTGGTAGGTGTAGGGGTTCACCGTCTGGCCGTAGGGCTGGCCCGAGTAGTAGTCATGCTGGGGAGCGCTGTAATAGCCCAGGTCAGTGACCGAAGACTCGGGCAGGGTGGGTGAGTCCTTGGAGCCCGCATGGCAGCTAAGCGAGCTGGAGATGTCGGTGAGGATGCTGCTGAGCTTGCGATCGAAGGAGCCGCTCATGCTGGCGGGCGCCGCAGCTCCCCAGGCCTCCTCGGAGGAGAGCCGAAGCGGGCGGACAGGAGCGCCGGTAGGCGGAGGAGCCCAGGTGGGATGTGTGTCCAGAGGGCGAGGGCAGGGTCTGGTCGCGTCTGGGGGAGGGGGTGGCCAAGGGGCGCTTAGACCATCGCCGGTCGTCGGTCAGTCGCTGCGTGCCTCTCTCCGCGTCCCAAGCCACAGTCAAATGCTGCCAGCTCCGCCCGGCCAGCCGGTTATAGACTCAATGTTGGAGTCGCAGAGGGAGGCTCCTGCACGCTGATTGGCTGCAAGTCTTGCCTTCGAGGCAAAACATGCTCGCGCTTTCTCACTGGCTCCCCCAGCCCTCTTTGTTGTTACCCCAAATGCACACACACACACACACACACACACACACACACACACACACACACACACACACCACCGCCACGTTCCTCCTATGCTCGAGTCCAGATACAGATAAATCCTCCGAATCAGGGGATGTGAGGAGGGGGTGGCTGTGCAGAGCCCCCAGGATCTACCCGTCTGTTTTCGTGGCTAGGGGTGGGCTTAGGTGAGATGAGGAAGGAGGGGAATTTGCCCATTGGGTATTTGTGGAAGGAGGTGGTCCTTGGTGATGTATGTGTGTACTATGCAAATGACAGATAGACAAACTGGCCGTGACCCAGGGTCTGTGAAAATATTTTGATCGCTTTTTAAAAACCGAAAAAAAAATTGAAAAGGAGCTTCCATGTTGAAAAACAAATTTTGAGTATACTAATATATTAACTACATGACACTGCAGTTATGAAATGTGATTTTTAAAAGTATGAAGGGAGAGGCTTTCCAGGCAAAAGCACCCTGGGCCTGCAAAAGTCCTAAGTTGAACTTGAGAGTGTTCTGGAGCAAGGCTGTGTGGATTCAGGAGCTGCTCTAGAACGTGGAGGTACCCCAAACTTTATGTGTGCAGTTTCAGAGATGGACCGGGCTGAGCTGGAAGAGCGATGAGGCAGTAGTCACTGCGAGGCTGGCTTTCTGTGGACTGGGGGCAGGTTCCAAACAGTATGGGACAGCGCTTGGGAGGGCGGGCTTCGTTAGGGGTTAAGGGTAGAGTGTTTTACATGTCCCACAGAATCCAAAAGGTCTGCTGCGCATGCAAGAGAAAGTGTGTGGTGCGTGAGTGTGTCTGTGTGTAGCGTGAAACAGTGGGAGTGTGAGGTTGTAACCTGCACCGCGAGCTGTGCATGCTCGAGTGTGCATAGATCTCTCAGATCCGTCTATCTCCAATAGTTAGAGCTTTTCCCCCCTCCATGAAGAGCCTGAGGAAGAGCCTTCTCGCGCTGGAGCAATCTCCAACCCCCATCTCCTAATCCCATCAGGTTGTCGAAGCCCTTTCCCTGCTAATAGTTGCTGTTTCGGGTCCCAAGCCCATTTCTCTATTGCATCCCCACTTCTGCTCCCCAACATATCCTGGGGAGAAAGAGGACTTCTCCCAATTTTAATTCCTATCTCCCCCCCAGCCTCCCCCACCGCCACACAACCCCGCCTCCCTTACCTTTCTGGCACACTGTCTCCCCTTGCCTTGGTAGCCAGGACGCACCACGTCGAGGACACGCAGTGCCAGCGCGCCACCCCGTGGTTATTTCTGGGTTCTGCAGTTTGTCCTAAGGCCGCAGTGGAACCCGCCGGCAGAGAGGAAAGGGCTCTCTTTCTGTGTAGAGTGTGTAGGGGGCTCAGTGGTCTTTCCAATGCCAGACCCTGACACAGGATGCAGAGCCTGGAAAAACTTGGGTTTGGCGGGGCAGAGAGCCTAGATCGCGGCGCAGGGACAGGAGTAGGTGCCAGCCTGGCCTGGGCCGCCCCGGGAGGCTGCCGCGTGGGAAAGGTGGGGGCGGGGGCGGGCGAGGGGAGCGCTATCTGTCTGTCTATCTGAGCGTCCCCCAGCTCCTATCGCCTGCCGCTGCGAGCTCGTGGCGGGGCGAGTTGCCACCCGCTCTGGATGCCCTCTGTTCTTGTGCCAAGAGGGCGCCCAAGGAGCCCCAGGCATTGGGGGCAGGAAGGGCACTGGGCTGCCGGTTCCCCTCCCAGGATGCGAGCGGGGGCGGCGGGCAGGGCCCGCTTTGGAGCCCCCAGCTGCCCACAGGGAAGGGATAGCGTCGGGCGAACCCTGTCTCCTGGGTTCGCTTATTCATTTGGGGTGACAGGTGATTCAAAGATGCCCCAATCTCTCCTCATCCACCTGGACCTGGCACAGGAGCCTTGGGGTTGTAGTGAGTTGTTTTAGGGTAATATCTAAGGTCTAGTGTACTCTAGAAATGGACTGAAATCACAACATCATCAGCGTCAAGAGGCATTTAAGGCCGGGCGTGGTGGCACACGCCTTGAACACTAGCAGAGGCAGATGGACCTTTGTGAGTTCAAGTACACAGGGAGTTCCAGGGCAGCCAGAGTTATGTAAAGAGATTCTGTCCTGGGAGGAGTGGGGTGGAGGAGGAGGAAGAGGGGGAGGAAGCAGCAACATTTGTTTATTTTTTCGAGACAGGGTTTCTCTGTGTGACAGCTCTGGCTGTTCTGAAACTTGTTCTGTAGACCAGACTGGCCTCGAACTCACAGAAATTCTGCTACCTCTGCCTCCAGAGTGCACCACCATGCCCAGACAACATTTTTTAAAATATGTTTTTATAACTTATTTTTAATTTTATGTGAATTAGTGTTTTGCCTGCATGTGTCTCTGAGTGAGGGCGTTGGATCCTCTGGAACTGGGGTTGTAGACAGTTGTGAGTGCTGGGAATTGAACTCAGGTCCTCTGGAAGAGCAGTCAGTGCTCTTAGTCACTGAGCCATCTCTCCAGCCCCAGCAGGAATATCGTTTAAGTAACTATTTGATGGCGTGTGGTTAGCACCTTGTTCTCTGCTGCACGGTATGCTGGGGTCTGCCCACCCCATTCGCCATTACCCTTCACTAAGATGTCTTTGGGAAATGTGACTAAATAAGAGGAGCCAAACCCCTTTTGTGCTGGTCTGTTAGAGGCCAGGCTGAGCTGAGGTTTGCTTAATGGAACACCTGAAGTAGGCACAGGACTTGTTCTCAAAGGAAATGAGTCCTGAGTTGTCCCGAGGGGTCCCTCAGGCCAGCAGGAAGGGAGCCACCAACAACCGGGTGCCAGCTGGGTGGAGAGGAAGCCAAAGGATGCAGTAGGACTGGACCTCGTCTGGTCCAGCAAGATGAGCAGGTGTCAGCTAGCCAGCCATGGTCCTGCTCCTGAAGGAGGGGTGAAGCAAGGCAGCTGGTGACAGGTGACAGACCTCTGGGAGGCTGGCAGGAGTGACAAGGAGGGGCACTGTTTGGTGTCCAAGTCAAGGTCTATTGCACACACTGTCTCTGGCATGGAGAAGAGATGCCTGCTGATGGCGCTGTTTCCCAGAGACCAGGTACCAGGCCGACTGGGCAGAACAGGCACTGTTCACAGAAAGCCAGGTAGAGGGGTGGACTCGGGAAAAGGATGGAACCAGAGGGTGTATAGGTAGACTTGCTTTCTTCCTTGCCTGTGGACCTGGCGCCATCTAGTGGTCATAATAAAAATGTCCTGTCTTGCATTACTCTGGTTTCCAGTGTGTAAAAACAGGGATAAGGGGAAACAGTGGGATCCCTAGAACCACTGCTGGAAAAGGCTGTGCAAATGCTCGTGGAGCAGCTTAGAGCATAGTACAGGGTGTCAGTGATGGGAAGGCCCTAGGAGGGGTGCAAACGTGAAGCCAGGGACTCAGAACTCTGTCCTGAAAGTGGAATCAAGACCATGTACTTAATTCATAGGCTTCAGGGAACCATTAAGAGTTTTAACCACGCCAGGCATTGGTGGTGCATGCCTTTAATCCCAGCACTCGGGAGGCAGAGGCAGGCAGATCTCTGTGCGTTTAAGGCCAGCCTGGTCTACAGAGTGAGTTCCAGGACAGCCTCCAAAACAATACAGAGAAACCCTGTCTCAAAAAACCAAAAAAAGAAAAAAAAAAAAAAAAGAAAAAGAAAGAGTTTTAACCAGGGCCGGGCATGGTGGCGCACACCTTTAGTCCCAGCACTTGAAGAGGCAGAAGCAGGTGGATCTCTGTGAGTTCAAGGCTAGCCTGATCTACATAGAGAGTTCCAGGACAGCCAAGGTTGTTATACAGAGAAACCCTGTTTCAGAAAACAAACAAACAACAGCAAGTTTTAACCAGGAGTGGGACAGAATGAGAGTTCCATTCTAGAAGCATCTGGACTGAAGGTTAGAGGCCACTGCACTCATTCAAGCAAGAAGAAAGTGCAGTGGGGTAGAAAGAGTGATTTGAAGGACCATGGGATGCAGGGTCACGGGGCCTGGAGATGGACAGGGTGTGAGCGGCAAGGAGAGGGGAATGACAGGTGGCCCCTGATCTTCAGGTGGAGGCATCCTATGAACAAGAGAACCCCAGAAAGAGGGCTGCATGGTGGGGAAGAGGATGCGGTTCACTGGAAGGAAACTGGTCCATGACATAGCGTAAGTCAGAGTTGTGAACTCAGCACCCAGACTGAGCACAGGCCAAAAGCCCACACACCCAGCACCCAGTGTCAACAGGATGCACAAATCATATTTTAATATTCAGTTATTTCATTTTATGTATCTGAGCATCCTGCCTGAATGTGTGCCTGTACACCATGTGTGTGCCTGGTACCCAAGGAGGTGGAAAGAGGTTATTGGACTCCCTGGGACTGCAGTTTCGGGACGTTGTGAACCACCATGTGGGTGCTGGGAACTCAGCTGGGTCCTCTGTAAAAGCCACAAGCGTTGTGTTCTTAGCTGCTGAGCCATTATCCCAGCTCCTTTTTTACCTTTTATGCAAATGGGAGTGTACAGTTGTCTGTCTCTTCCTCCTCTTCCTCTCCTTCCTCCTTTCCTTCTTCCTCCTCTCCCTCTTTTCCTCCTTTGCAGCACTGGAGATGGTCTCATGGATGCTGAACACATGTCGTATCGCTGAGCTACTGGCTCTCCTAGCCCCGTCTGGTTGCTTTTGTTTGTTTGTTTGTTTCTCTCAACATTGTATTGTAAGATGTACATGTTGCAGGATATTCTGGCACATTCTGTGTGAGCCTCCTGTCATGGACTACGTCACCGTGCATTCATCTGCTCTACAGCTGACAGGTCTTTGGGTAGCTTCCAGTCTGGGGTGATCCTAAGTATCGCTGAGAGGACTATTCTTGCACCTGTCTTTTGGTACACGTGTGTTTTGTGCCTGAGGGTGGAGTTGAGTGCCGTGTGGCGTGTGTATGGGTGACCTTCGAAGACGCTGCCAAGCAGGTCTCTGGTGGAGTCTGAGCTTCAAATGAGATGCCCCGGAAGGTCTGTCCAGCAAGGGTTGGCAACAGGCCAGCCACAGGGTTGAAAAATTGGTCAGCAGCCCGGCATGGGGACGCACACCTTTAGTCCCAGCACTTGGAAGGCAGAGGCAGGCGGATCTCTGAGAGTTCAAGACCAGCCTGGTCCATACTGAGTCCAGTACACCAGGACTGTATAGAGAGACCCTGTCTCAAGAAGGGGGAGGAAAAGGGAGAGAAGGAAAGAGGGAAGGAAAGAGGGAGGGAGGGAGGGAAAAAGGTCTGGGAGTGGAAATCGGGAGTCTGGTATTTTATGAGGGTGGAGCCCCTGACATAGGAGAGATGGTCTGAGCAGGAAGGAGACTGCACAGGGCCAAGGGAAGTGGCAGGGGTGGTCAGAAGTGGGAGGCCCTGCCAAGGGCCCTGAGTGGCGGTGGTGGCTCTGAAGGAGAGCTTCCCAGATGAGGATGCGGCCATCAAGCTCAAAGGGGCCTGGTTGGGGCAGCGTAAGGATGCCATCTCTCATGGAGTCAGTTGGTGACCTGGGGAGGAGCAGGGGGCTGTTTACAGCCAATGTTGAGGGGGAGAGTGGGAGGGAAGGGAGCTCGGGCAAGCTCAGCCCTGTCGCTTGTGCTTGTGGAGGCTGGAGGGGGGGCAGGAGGGCGGGAGCTGGAGGGTGCTGGCTTGCTGGGAGCAGGAGTGTGAGTGTTTGAAATGGGAGCAAGCCTGTTTTGATGTCAGTTGGAGCCAGTGGGTGCCAGGGCTGTCCCTGAGGAGGTAGGTGGGAGGGAAGAATCTGGAAGCCCATCAAAGGGGTGATCTCTTGCATTGAGTCAGGAAGGAAGATGGAATGATAAGAGGGAGTCAGCTCTTACACTGGGCCAGGCTCTGCCTAACGAACTCGAGTTCACGCACCCACCGTTCCTAATGAGCCTTGAGGCTGACACTCTCATTTCTGCCCTTCACAGGAGAAACTGAGGCACAGAGACGATAAGTACATGGTGGAGTCAAGATCTGAGCCCAGACAGTCTTTGTCCTCCTCCCCCTCCTCCACCTCTTCGTCCTCCTCCTTCCTCTGGTCCCTCCTGCTTTGAGACAGGGTCTGACTCTGCACCCCAAGCTGGTATAAGAACCCACCATCCTGCCGAACACTGGGACTGCTGGAGGCCAGGAAGTCTTACTGGAGCCAGGCAGCATAGCCTTCTGGTTTATTGGTCAAAGGTTATTTGACGAACATGGAAACTGATCATGTGGGTATTTGCTAAGCCAACCCTTGAACTTTCTTGTATGTTTAAAACATCTTAGGGTAACAAGGAGTGTTCAGGCTGTTTGGGGCTTCCCCACCAGTTCATATGTGGTGTATGCGTGATGTGTAATGTTAAGTTCTCAGGAGGGCTGGTGGAGCCAAAGGCACACGGAGAACAAAGTCTAAAGGGAATCTGCTGTCAAGGGGACTGGGAAAGGACATTTTTGGGTGTGCCAGTGCACTCTCTGGGATGAGGACGCCATAAGATTGTAGGGATTCCAGGGAGCATGGCGGGGAGGCTAGGCTCTGGGCTGCAGAGGTTGCTTGGAAGGCAGGTGATGTGGTAATGCACACTTTTAATGCTAGCACTCTGGAGGCAGAGGTAGGTGAATCTCTGAATTCAAGGTCAGCCTGATCTACAGAGCGAGTTCCAGGAGAGCCCAGGCTATACGGAGAAACCCTGTTTAAAACAAAACAAGCAAAGAAAGAAGGAAACACAGGGACAGTCAGCAGCAGGGGTTGTTCAAGAGTCCAGGTTGAGTGGGGAGGGAAAGGAAGAGTGAGCAACTGATAAAAAGGAGGGAAAAGTCTGGGTTGGAGGGCCTGAGCTCAGGGGATGTCAGAAGAGGGAGCTGGAAGGAGGAGTTACTCTACACCCAGCAGAACCATCAAACCCAAGTACCAGCCCATATCGAACGCTGGAGGACACTGTGGGGCCATCGGAACACTGCATCACTGATGGAGGGAAGGTAGGGGAATTCAAGATGTGATGGGCAGATTCTTACAAGGGCAAAAGTAAGGCACTATTTTGGTGGGTGTGTGCCCAGCACGCATGAAACCCTGGGTTCTAACCCCAGCATGGTGTAAGGTCAGGCATGGTGGCTCACACATGTAATCTCAGCATTTGAAAGATGGAGGCAGAAGAATCGAGAGTTCAAGGCCAGGGCCTCAGAGACTGCTGTAGTCAGTAACGTGCTGGACTCGATCTCTAGAATTCACGCCAAAACAAACAAAAAAGCTGTGCACGCCTTTAATCCCAGCACTCAGGAGGCAAAGGCAGCCGACCTCTGTGAGTTTGAGGCCAGCCTGGTCTACAAAGTCAGTTCCAGGACAGCCAGACTACACAGAGAAATCCTGTCTGGGGCAGGGTGTGAGGGGTGGTAGGGGGTGGTGGAAACTGAGTGTGCCTGGTGATGTTTTTGATATCGCAACCCTGGGGAGGTGGAGACAAGTGGATCCCTGGGGCTCACTGCCCAGCCTGACTAGCCCGCTTGGTGAGTTTCAGGACTGCGAGTAACATTACATTTAAAAAAAAGTCAGGGGCTGGAGAGATGGCTTAGAGGTTAAGAGCACTGACTGCTCTGCCAGAGGTCCTGAGTTCAATTCTCAGCAACCACATAGTGGCTCAAAACCATCTGTAATGAGTCCTGGTGCCCTCTTCTGGCCAGCAGGCATACATGTAGGTAGAACACTGTATACATAATAAATAAATAAATCTAAATTTTTTTTTAAGTCAGGGGGCTGGAGAGATTGCTCAGTGGTTAAGGGCAGTGACTGCTCTTTCAGAGGATCCTGGTTCAATTCCCAGCACCCACATGGCAGCTAACAACTGTCTGTAACTCTAAGATCTGACACTCTCACACAGACACACATGTACACAAAACACCAATGTATATATAGAATAAGAATAAATAAATTATAAAAACAAAATAGGACAGTGGCAGCTCAGGTCTTTAATCCCAGCACTCAGGAAGCAGAGGCAGGTAGATCTCTCTGAGTTTGAGGTCAAACTGGTCTACAGAGTGAGTTCCAGGACAGCCAGGGCTATACATAGAAACCCTGTCTCAAAAAAAAACAAAAAAAAACAAAAAAAAAAAAACAAATGAAACCAAACAAACAAAAAAAGGTGCCCAAGGAGTGACACTGGACACTGGAGGTTGTCTTCTGGCCACACACACACACACACACACACACACACACACACACACACACACACACACACAGAGCCACCCCATCCCCCATTCAATGGCACTCCAGGTTTTTACAGAAAGTTGCTTACTTTTGGATT
This sequence comes from Mesocricetus auratus, assembly GCF_017639785.1. Lineage (NCBI taxonomy): Eukaryota > Metazoa > Chordata > Mammalia > Rodentia > Cricetidae > Mesocricetus > Mesocricetus auratus. Next base: position 72,979,381 of record NW_024429191.1, on the reverse strand, counting down.
TTTGAGACAGGGTTTTTCTGTGTAGCCTGAGCTATCCTGGAACTTGCTGTGTAGACCAAGCTGGGCTTGAACTCACAGAAATCTGCCTGCCCCTGCCTCCTGAGTGCTGAGGTTGGGTGTGCTCCACCACCACAGGGCTGAAGTGGAAACAAACATTCACACAGCAACTTGCACACAAATGTCACAGCAGCTTTTCTCACAGCGCCCATAAACTCAAAGCAACCAAAGTGGCCCAGCGAGTGTGTGGAGAAAGAAACCATGGTGTGTGCAGATCAAAAATAAACTGACTGGCCGGGCGGTGGTGGCGCACGCCTTTAATCCCAGCACTCGGGAGGCAGAGGCAGGCGGGTCTCTGTGAGTTTGAGGCCAGCCTGGCCTACAGAGCGAGTTCCAGGACAGCCTTCAAAACAATACAGAGAAACCCTGTCTCGAAAAACCAAAATTAATTAATTAATAAAAATAAATAAACTGAGGGGGCCGAAAAGATGGGTCAGCAGTTAAGAGCGATGGCTGCTTTTCCAGAGGATCTCAGTTCAATTCCTACAATCCACATGGCAGCTCACAACTGTCTTTAATTCCAGTTCCGGGAGATTCGACACCCATGGGCAAATACCAATGTACAAAATACCAATGTACATAGAATAAAATGAGCCCCCAAGGCATACGAGAATGATGAGATTAACCTTTCTTTTTCTCTTGTTTTTTTAATTCCCCAACTCACCTGCTGCTGCCTGGTGTATAGTCGCCCCCCCGCCATTTCCCGAGCTGCTCCCAGGGCCCCTTCATCATTGGAGCTTAACCTTTCTGGAATTCACGATCCTCCTGCCTCCGAAGCAGTAGGACTGTAAGGGTGTGTCACCTTGCCCAGCTTTTGTTTACGGTTAGTAAGATACTGAAAGATGCTAAGAGAATAAACATCAAATATTCTTGTTACTTTTCTCTCTTCCTATAAATACAGGGGGGAATCAGTGGTCCCAGGGACTCTGGGGCAGGGAGGCTATAAGGTGGGAATCGGGGTTTTCAGGAGAGTGAAGCAAATCTGTATATACTGTGACGTTAGATTCCTGGGATCCGTCACTTGTCAAAACTCAAAGAATGCTACAGTGAGTGAATACCGTGTAAACCGTGGCTTTTAGTTCAACACAATACACCAACACTGGGAAACACATTGTGTAAATGTGTCTCATTAATGCAGATGATAGCAACAGGAAAAACTCAAGAGGCGAGGAGATGGTTCAGAGTGGAAAGGCGCTCACTGTGCAAGCCTGCGGATGTGAGTTTGAGCCCAGATCCACACTGCACACACACACTCACAACAATAACGGTGCATTGACCAGGGGGAAGATGAAAACTTCTTTGTACCACCTGCTCTACTTATCTGCAAAAATAATCTAACTTTAGGAAAATGAGACAGAATTTTGAAAAAAGGCAAAAACCTCAGAGCTCATCCATTCACTGTGTGTGACTTAGCAGGAAGACCTGCAAGCTAGCATTTGGTCCCAGCCTGTCTACACCCGTCAGCTGCCTGTGATACACATGTACTGGGATGACCTTCCAGTAAGTTCCTTCTAGCTTTTCTTTACTTTCAAAAAAAATCTTTTCTTTGGTTTTTTCGAGACAGGGTTTCTCTGTGGCTTTGGAGGCTGTCCTGGAACTCGCTTGGTAGTCCAGGCTGGTCTCGAACTTACAGAGATCCGCCTGCCTCTGCCTCCCGAGTGCTGGGATTAAAGGCGTGAGACACCAACGCCCGGCTTTACTTTCAAATTTTTGAGACCAGGTTTCTCTCTGTAGACCAGGCTTCCCTTGAACTCACAGAGATCTGCCTGCCTTTGCCTCCCAGAGTGCTGGGATTAAAGGTGAGCGCCACCACCACAGTTTAGCCTTTATTTTCAAAGACATTTTTCACAGAGCTAAATGCTTATGTATTGAGATTTTTGCAATCCTCCTGTCTCATCCTTCTGGGTGCTGGCATTACTGGTGTGCCTCACGATGTCTGACTTAAAAAAACAAGTCATTCTTTTGTTTGTCTGGTTTTGCTTAGGCTAGAACTCTCTACTGAGCTGTCCCCTCCTGCTCCTTCCTTCATTCCTCCCTCCCTCCCTCCATTCCTTCCTTCTTTCTTTCTTGTTAACTTTTAATTTTTAAGCATTTATTCATTTATCAGGAGGTGGAGACATACAGATATCATGGTGTATATGTGAAGGTCAGGGGACAACTTTCAGGACTTGGTTCCCTCCTTCCATATGGGTCTCAGGGATAAGACTCAAGTCATCAGGCTTGGTGACAGTCACCTTCACACACTGAGTCATTTGCCAGCTGCTGGTCTTGGTAGGAAGGTGTGCAAGTTTTCTCAGTGCCACCCTGGTAGTTCTGGAACTAGCCTCATAGCCCAGGCTGGTTTTGAACTCAGAGATCCACTTGTATCTGCCTCTTGGGTGCTGGAATTAAAGGCGTGTGTGCTATTACGTGGATGTTTGTATTTTTGTCTGGTATGACTACCTCACAGCTGGCTCTCTAAAATTTTGGTCATGGGGGCTGGAGAGATGGCGCAGCAGTAGTTCAGAGCATGGTGGCTAACACATCGGTAACTCCATTTACAGGGGATCTGGTGCCTTCTTCATCTCCTTAGGCACATGTGATGCAGACACACATGAAGGCAAAGCACCAATACACACAGAGTAAATAATCTTAAAAAGAGAGTTGGTCACCTGAGGTTGAGGCAACTGGTTACTTTCTGCAAGTCAGGGCCAGTTGGATACCTGGAAGAGTCTGGTGTCTTCAGGTCCAAGGTGCTGTTTGCTGTCCCCAGGTCCTTTCTCTTAATTGGATTGCATTTCCATCTCCTAGCGGTCCTGACAGGAAAAGTACTTCCCCTGCCATGGACCTGGGATTGAGTCTCATTAGATACCACAGGGTCACCAGGCAGCACTCGGGAGGCACAGGCAGACAGATCACGGAGTTTGAGGCCAACTTGGTCTACAGAGGGAGTTCCAGGACAATCAAGGCTACGCAAAGAAACCCTGTCTCCAAAAAACAAAAACCAAACCAAACCAAGCAAAAAACCAAAAGCAAAACCAAAAACCTCTTCGAGGCCAGGCTGGACCGACAGCCTCCAAAACAAAACAGAGAAACCCTGTCTCGAAAAACCAAAAAAAAAAAAAAAAAAAAAAAAAAAACCAAAAACCTCTGGGTCACACATCTATCCCCAAACCAGATAATGTCTCCATGTCTCCTAAGGGCTAGTCTGGGTCCTTGGCTTATTCTCTGGGTGTGAAAAAAACAGCCCCTCCCCTCCAGGGGGAGTGAGGGCCCTTCCCAGAAGGGGTCTGAATGCTGCCCAGGCAGAAGCAGCAAGTCTGGCCATTACCCCCTTGGCTAGGAGCCAAAGTGCTTTCCGTTAAATCATTTTGGGCTAGCTCCCTAGAGCCAAACAAACACATATCCATTTTATCACTTACCGTATTACGTTGAAATGACCTATTGATGTTTCTCTCGCTGGGCAGCAAGCTCTCAAGGGCAGGGATCACATTTGCTTCCTGCCCTGTCCTCTTCATCTTGCACTCAGCCAGGCATGTACCACAGTCACAAGCTTGACTCTGGGATCCTGCGCCAGGTTTGCTCAGAGTTGGCACTCTGAAGTGTCAAATTCAGGTCACCCTAGGCTATAGGAAACGCTATTTCAAAAAAAATTTTTTTTTGCTTCCTTCTCTTCCTGGATTCCTTTAGCCCAGTCACCTGGACATGATGATGAACCCTGTGACAGCCAGTCGCTTCCCGGGTTGAAAGTCACTCTGACTCATGTGTTTCTCTTCTCACTAGCCTCTTGCTGGATCCCCTGAGGTTTTCCCCTCAAGGCTCAACCCCGGTGGTCCCCATATTGGCTGATGCACAGGCTCCTGTGTTTCCAAGGAGATGGACATACGGAAGGGGTTAGGCTCTGTGAACTGATCATTTTATGTTCAGCTTGTCTGTGCCCGTGGCATCCTCAGACAGATCCTGGGATGCATCAGTCTCTGCAGCTGTGTAAGCCAATTCCTTTTAGTAAATTTCCTGGGGAGGTGTGGCGCCAGCGCCACAAGCAACTCCAAGCTATCAGGCAAAGAAAGACCAGACGTCCAGCTGTTTGTATTAAGAGAATGCATATGTTGCCTTTATTGCCAGGAGAATGTGTGTGTGTGTCTTCATTGCAAGTGCTAAGAGGTCTCTCCCTTGTAGGAGGGAGGAACTTTTTATACAGGTTTACAGCACAGTGGAAAAAACCCCAGGTAGAAGAGATCGTTGTTTTCCTCCTGCTAGATGTTGATGTCAGAGGGTCAAGGCCAGGGCAGTAAGCCAGGACTAGAAAACAGAAAGCACTTGGACTGGAAAACAAGTTGCACTTGTAGGCTGACCAGCAACTCACAGAGACCCCATGGGGCTGGGGCCCAACAGGGAGGGTCACACAAACTCTGTTTCCCTAAAGATGGATACAGGTGCCTCCCCAGAATACCTGGGTGGAACAGGTAGAGAAAAAAAACCCCAGGAATTTTATCTTAAGACAGGAATGAATAAAAGAAAATGACAGCCAAGACACCTGCCTAGCCCCTGTAGCTTGATAGGGACTCCCAGTGCTCAGACAGACGTGTGAGAAGTCTGGTGGCCCGGGCCTTGCCTGAGCTGAACACTGCTCTACAGCACCAAGAAGCAGGCTGGAAGCATTGGGAGAAGCCCCCCCCCAGAAGTCCTCCCAGGGGGCACTGGCCTCTTTGGAGCACCATGGAGGTCTCACGGGCAAAGCACCCCAGTCAGGACTGGGCAGGGAGAAGGACTCACGGAACACTTCCATCTGCTGCTGTCAAACAGGCTGTGTCCTTCCAAGGCTCCCTCCTCTGAGGGCCTATGAGACTTTATTTGCCCCCAATTAAATTTGGGTCCTATACCTAACAAGGGTATCAGAGTAAATATCAGTGATTTCATCACATCTGGGTGAGTCCTCCTAGGAACAGAGCACAAAGATACAGTTGAGTGTATGTGTGTCCTGCTGCTGGCTCTGGAGGCTGAGAAGCAGGATGAAGGGGGAGAGAGGGTGGAGGGCGGGGAGGAAAATGCTGAAGATGTTATCCAATACAGGCAGATAAAGCCACAACATGTTGGAGACTCGGTTTAACCAATGGAGAAAACAAAGCTCAGAGAGGGAGGGAGACCTGCCCAAAGTCACACAGCGATGCCTTCATCGTCTCTGGGGTGGAGGCATTTCCTCCCACTGCATCTGACCCTGGTGGCTCTCACCACCATCAAGGCAAACAGGGAGCGTGACTCTGAGCTGGCTGAACCCTGCCCTCTCTCGGGTGAGAGAAGCCAGGCTGTTTCTTCACTTGAGTTGAGAGGTGTCAACTGACTTCTTAGATTCGGAAGTTGGAAAAGAAACAGATGACAACAGCCACAAGTCCTTACAACCCTCCTGTTGTGGTGTGGGCAAGGAGCCCTGCCCACCCTGTCTCTGCTTGGGGAACAAGAGAGAGGGAAAAAAAAAAAAGAGAGAGATCAAATTGCAGGGATTTCCCCAAGCATCAGGAATCTCTTTCCCTAGAAGAAAATTAAGAGGCTTGTAGCACACACCTGTAAGCCCACCGTTTCAGTGCTTAGGAGGACAAGATGGGAGGATTGTGGGTTCCAGACTAGCCTGAAGAAGAGCCAAATTCCGGAGTCCTGCCCTGTGGGAAAGCGCTTATCGTGGCTGCAGTTACCCTAGTCACCACCAGGCGGCAGGCCCGCCCACTTCCAAAGAACTAGAGGCTGGGAACTAGGATAACTGTTGGATGATAGATTTGCTTATTCATCCTTAGTTCATTTATTCAATTATCATTCATTCATGGTTTTTTATTTGATTCCTCACATGTTTTAAGTGTGGCCAGGACAGGGTGGATGTTCTAGGTACTTCACCCTCCCTCTTTGCCCAGCAGCGGGTACAGGCTGTACCTCGCCAGGCCTGCAATGGCGGCAGGTGTCTGTGGCCAGGTCTGAAGCCGCATGGCCTACTGCCTGGGTTGCTCCCCGCTGCCACCACTTGGGATGGTGCCCCTATTCCTTCGATCTGTAGCAGAGCCAGCGGGCAGAGGGCCCTGAACAAAGTTAGGATCTCTTCCCCATATCAGGTCGCCCGCAGTGGGTCTCAGGTGTAGCCACATAGTGGTCCCTGGGGCTGAGGTTTTCTCCATCTCGCTTCTTCCTCTAAACAGGCTCAACCTCAAACCACCAATCCCAGCCCCCTCTCCTGCTGCTTCCTTCTGCTCTCTTCAGCAATTTGTCCTAGAAGTATGTGTCCATGGAGCTGAGGGTAGATAATAGAGGCTTGAGCCTGGGACCCCATCTGTTTTCTTTAGCGACCCCCCGCCCCCACCCAGTATTCATTTCCAAGTCTCTAATTTCCTGTGTGTTGGAAGCATCCACTCTGTGGCTGGTGACAGATCCCTCCTAAGTACATCCTGTAGAGACCAGAGACTCCGGGATGTACACTGTCCAGGCCTGAGCTCCCTGCACACGCCCTGCCTGCACGGTCCAGATGTAGGTGGTCTGCATTACTCCATGAAGGTAGTTGCACACAGCCGTGAAGAAGGAGGCCACGGGGTGCCAAGGCAGGGTGGTGTAAGGGAGGTGACACTGAGGAACTCACCCAGTACATGGCACACTTTACCCGAGGAGCGACCCTGATTTATAGTGGAGGTGCCAGCTTCCCAGCCTTAGGAACCATGGGGCCTCAGTTCACTCTCTAAGGACCCTGAGGCCAGATGGGTGGGGAATGTCTTGGAAACCATTCTTTGAACGGGTCCCTGCCTCCAGAAGAGATCTGCCGCTCCTGCTCCAGCTTCCTCCTCCCTCATCCGGGGTCCTGTGCCTGGTGACTCACAGCATAGCTCAGCTGGGAGGCATCTGGCCGTGCCCACAGCTCTGGCATCTATCTGGCTGCTGGCCCCACATTCGAGGCACTCTGAGACCTTCCTAGCAGCTCCCTCCTCTTTAGTGTTGTGTTCACCAACCCCCCCCCCCATACATCCCATCTAAAAGGTGGGGCTGGCCTGGGGCTCCAGCAAGCTCCCGTGCCAGGTGGAGTGGGAGTTCCGCTCTTATCAGCTCATCACATTCCGCGCATTCCCACCGGGCTGAGTGGGGGAGGTCAGGCGGCCGGAAGAATGCTGGGGGCCTTAAAGTCTAGGGTCTGGGTCTGCCCTCTGGGCTCCTGCAGGCCTGGCCCTGCTCGCGGTCTCCGGTCTCCTAGGCGCGGCGAGTGCCTCTTACAAGTCTGGGTCCACTCAGCTCCTCTCAGCTGCTACCCGCTTCCCCCGTTTTTCCTTCTCTCCATTTTTCCACCCCCTTTCTCCCCTCTGCCATTACCGAACGCTGCTGCACGGAGAGCCAGGTGAGTCGGGTTCTGTTCAGGCCCTTTCTGCTCTGGGCCACCCTGTGTGTGTCTTGGGTCTAGGACTTGCCCTCTCTGGCCATGGGTTCCCTTCCACTCTTGGGAACACTGTATTCTGGGTTTTCAGTCCCAGTCTCTAGCCCCTACCTCCACAACACCCCCCCAACACACACACACACACACACACACACACACACACTGAAATCTGCTTCTCTCTATATCCTGGAGAGATTTCTTTCCAAGGCTTCCTTTCCGCTTTTACAGGGCTCACGTAGAGGCCAGCCTCCCTGCCTCCCTCCTGCACCCAGGCCTAAATCCTAACGTTGGGTATGCTAGCCAAATGCTGTACCAATGCACTACATCCCCAGTTATCCCGAGCATGTTTTGCTAGAAACACACATGTTTGTGTCTTTCCCCAATGTCAGAATTTACAGAATGACCAACACATCTACAATCTGCACTGGTTTGGTAAGCAGCAATTTGCCAAGTGGACCTGATTTTCTCTGTGGTTGTCAACACGGTTTCTTTTATACTAACATTAACTCTCAGACCACACATTAACACTTCATACAATGGAGGTGGGGGAGTGGCTCATGAGTTTAATCCCAGCACTCTGGAGGCAGAGGCAGGCGGATCTCTGTGAGTTCTAGGCTAGCCTGGTTCCAGGACAGCTAGAGCTACACAGAAGAAACCCTGTCTCCAAACAAACAAACAAAAACAACCCCCCCCCACAACACTTCATACAATGATACACGGACGCCCAGGTCACCGGAGAGCTGAGAATGAGGCCGGGGTGTTCTCAGAGTTTGTCCTGCAGTGGGTAGCAGAGCTGACCTGAGGTTTGAGGAAGTCTGAAGAGGACCAGATAAGGAGTCTTACTACCGGAAGGAAATCAGATAAGAGGTTTTATGAACTGCAGGCCCAGAGCTACTCAGGCACACAGCTGTCAAATGCAAGTCCAGGTGACAGGCCGTTTGAGGGTCAGTTTGAAATGTGCTCAGTGTCATGGGCAGGAGAAGCAGAGCTGAAGTTGGAGCTTGGAGACAGAGGTGGGAGCCCTGTGATGTGATTATTTTCCTGGACAGAGTTTGTGACAAGTGACCAGATGGCTAGCTAGTCAGTGTGCCTGCCATCTCTTGGTCTTGGGTACCAGGTGAAGGGTCCCGTGGGGGAGGTGATTGATAAACTCTGATGTTTGTGATATTTGGGTATATGCTCAGGTGTCATTATTTCTTAGCATAAATAAGTTATCTGTGCCTCCTGGTGTGTTGGTGGCTGGTGATTTGTATAAACAAGATATAGAGTCATGGGGCAGAGATGATTCAGTCTGATGAATCTGACAGTGGGACTGCCATCTCTGGGCCCCGTACATGTGTGACATGGCAGGCACACACACGTGTGCACACATTTCAGTGTGTGTGCACGCACATACCAGAGAAAAAATAAAACTTGCGGGGCAATGGTGGCGCACAATGTTAATCTCAGTGTTTAGGAGGCAGAGGCAGGCTAATATCTATGAGTTTGAAACCAGCCTAGTCTACAGAGTGAGCTCCAGGATAGCCAGGGCTACACAGAGAAGCCTTGTCTTACAAAACCCAAAAATAAACAAATAAGTAAACAATTAAAATACAATAGAAATTTAAAATGTAGTGGGGACGCTGGGCGTTGGTGGCGCACGCCTTTAATCCCAGCACTCGGGAGGCAGAGGAAGGCGGATCTTTGTGAGTTCGAGGCCAGCCTGGTCTACATAAAGAGTTTCAGACCAACCTAGGTGATAGAATGAGACCATGTCAAAAGAAGAAGGAAGAAAAAAGGACACAAAGTCATCATTTCTTTGCATTTATACTCAAAATGAAGTAGCTTGGGCCAAGGTTGTTGAGTTATTAAATGTCGTCCATCTGGGTTAGACACAGCCTGACACAGGCACAACCCAGTGTGACCCAGAACGGTGACAGCCCATTCTTCATAGCCCCTTAGCCCATTAGTTTCTAGTTTAAGAAAGGGTCTCACCATGTGACCCAATAGCAATCCTCCTGCCTCAGCCTCCTGGGTGCCGAGGCTTTAGGTGTGTACTACTACACCTGGCTAACACATTTCTCAACGAGGACACCAGAAGTATCTAAGTATAAAGGTGAAATTTGAGAAATTATTATTCATTAAAATTGGGGTTAAGGTATCATTAGAAGACAGAGGCAGGAGGATCAAAGATCACATAGTCATCTGTGTCTCCAAGAGAAGAGAAAAGCCACCATTAAACGAATGTCCAAGGGGTACTGGAGATGCAGCCAGAGCTAAGCAGCAGCCAACCTAGGCCCTGTGTCTGTCTCAAGTACTTAAAAAGAGAAAGAGATGCTGTAACGACAAATTAAAAAAAAAAAAGACAAAGTGGATACCTTTCAGCAGGCCCTGCCATGGTACGCCACTAAGCAAGCACTACACACAACAGAGTTAGTGCAAGAGGCTTATTTCGGGGCACAGGACACACGGGGACGGGACACGGGACGAGACCCTGTTGGAGTGGGGACATGAAAGAGGCAGGTAGACAGAGAGACAAGAGATGAGAGGGGGAAGAAGGGGCAGAGAGAGGAGTAAGAGGCAGGAGAGTGAGCTCTGCCTGGCGGGCACTTTAAGGGTCACGCATGTCGTATAGCTGACTACATGCTTGGTGGCGGAGGCTGCTGCTGGGGTGGAGCGAGGCAAGTGCAGCTCGCAATGAGAAAAAATGGAAAAGCCCCACAAGGAAGCGTACCAAATCCTTGCGGCGACTGGTGGAGTCCCAACACCCTGTGACCCAGCACCTCCATTCCTGGGCATGTCCAACAGAGAAGCACCCACAGTGTCCTGAAAGACACATGTAAAAATGTCCACCACGGCACCATTGTCGGCAGCCCAAACTAAAAGCACAACAAAACCAATAAGCAAACACAACTCGGATGTCCATCAGCAGTGAATATGTAAATGGTGTCATATATCTATGATGGCGTGAATATGTAAATGGTGTCATATATCTATGATGGCGTGAATATGTAAATGGTGTCATATATCTATGATGGCGTGCTACACCAACCTGCAAAAGAGGAAACACCCACAAGAAGCAACCTGGGCCAATCTCACAAGTATAATGTTGAAAAAAATAAAAGCACCCTACTGCCACCACCACCAGCAACAAAGGATTAAGACACAGGATGCTCTTGGAGGAGAAGACCTGTTGGATTCTTTACACCCATGTGGTGGTTCAAAAACCATCTGAAACTCCAGTTCCAGATTTCAGGCCCTCTTCTGGCCTCTGTGGACACTAGGCATGTATATGTTTCTCAGACACACGTTGAGGCAAAATACACACAGAAGACGAAATAAAAATCTAGACACCAAGGGCACTTATGGTTATGTTGATACCAAGTTCAAAACAGGCATAACTAATCTCTGATACAGAATGAAGAAGGCAGTGACAGGCAAGAAGGCAGAGGTTGGGTTGACAGGTAGTACAGGAAGCTCGGGCAATGCTGGGACCATCCTATTCCAAGACCTGAGTTCTGCTACTCACGTGTGATCGTGTGATCTCTTTGTGAAAATGCATGCCATTTTCTGTCTTGATTTACATCTCAGTAAAGCAAGTTGAGGGACTGAGGGACTGAGGAGCTGGCTGAGTGGGTACAGTGTTTGCCCTACAAGCATGAGGACATGAGTTCGGATCCACAGGACCCTTGTAAACCTGGACACAGTAGCATATATCTGTAATCCTGACTCTCCTAAAGTGAGGTAGGAGGTGGAGACAAGAGAATGGATCCTGGGGCTGGAGAGATGGCTCAGAGGTTTAGAGCACTGGCTGCTCTTCCAGAGGCCACAGGTTCAATTCCCAGCATGGCAGCCAACACCTGTCTGTAACTCCAGTTCTAGGGGGATCTGATGCCGTCACATCAATGCATATAAAATAAGTTTAAATAAATTATTTAAAAAGACAGAGAAAATGAATCCTGGAAGCTCCTGGGCCAGCTAACCTGGTGCACAGGAAGCTAGCTAGCAACATAAAAGAAACTATGTCTCCTCCAAAAGCCACAGAGAAACCCTGTCTCGAAAAACCAAAAAAAAAAAAAAAAGAAACTATGTCTCAAAGTGGAATGTGAAGACTGACACTTCAGGTTGCCCTCTGACCTCCACCACACTGTGGTATGCTCATACCCTATCCATGCATGCATGGGAGCACCCTCCCCACCCCCCACTAATTAGAAAACATTTCCATTAAAAAAAAGGGGACCCAAAGATATTTATTCATCTGTCCAAGTCATACAGCTCTGAGATGGGAAGTTCAAAAATGCCAGGTTCTCATTTTTATTTTGTTCCCGCTCTGGATGACTCTGGACATGTCGCTTCCCCTTCTGCAGCTCACTGTCCCTTATCCTTATAAAGAAAAAAGAAAAACAAACAAAAAACAAAGGCACAGGCACTGGCTACAGAAAAAGACCCCAGTGAGGAAGACATCGCCATTGTGCCTTCCAGAATGCAAAGAGGGCAAGAGAGGCTGGTCTAGCTAGCCAGTGAGCCAGCAGAAGCGGAGTTTCCTATGGGGTGAGAAGAGCTGAGATTGGGACAGAGAGCAGAATGGAAGCCTAGGGTAACAAGCAGGGACAGCCAGAATACACAGAAACATGAGCGCCAGGGTCCACACGGGGTAAAAGAACACACAGAACACACAGAAACATGAGCGCCAGGGTCCACACGGGGTAAAAGAACACACAGAAACATGAGCACCAGGGTCCACACGGGGTAAAAGAACACACAGAACACACAGAAACATGAGCGCCAGGGTCCACACGGGGTAAAAGAACACACAGAACACACAGAAACATGAGCGCCAGGGTCCACACGGGGTAAAAGAACACACAGAACACACAGAAACATGAGCGCCAGGGTCCACACGGGGTAAAAGAACACACAGAACACACAGAAACATGAGCGCCAGGGTCCACACGGGGTAAAAGCTGAGGGAACATGGCTGCCAGTCCTACTGTGTAAAGGGCTGGCTCCTTCCCACCTCCCTGTGGCAGGCCCCATGCCTTGGGTGAGAGAGCCCGGGGATTTGGGAAAGATGAAAGGGTTTGATTGCATTCCACACCTGGCCTGACAGTTCAAAGCCACTGAGAGGAGGAGGAAGGAGAGGATCAGAAGAGCAGCCCAGCCAGAGAGGAGGTTCACTTCTGGTTTTCCAACCCGAGCAAGGTAGGTGAGCCTAGAAGTGTGAAGATTCCAGGACCCTGGTGACAGGCCCTTGGGTTACACAGAGAAACAGAAGGTAAATTAGATAGGTCCGGGAATTTCCCCCTGTTCCTTCCGGCTAGTTAGAAACACACACACACACACACACACACACACACACACTGGAGACCCATGTGCCTTGCATAGTATCCAGAGGCTCAAGGACCCCAAACAGACCTGAATGTCCCCAAAGCAAGGGATTGATGTGGGTCTCAGACCTCCAGGAGAGTCAGCTGGGCCTGGGCAGTAAGGAACAGGGTTCTAGCTGCTTGCAGCAACTCAGGGGTAGCTTAGAGGAGGTGATGCTGAAGCCAGGAGGATAGTGAAGGAGCTGCATCCACCATGAAAGTCTGTCCCCATGAGGGAGTGCACTGGCCGGTTTTGTGTCAACTTGACATAAACTAGAGTCATCAGAGAGGAAGGAGCCTTAGTTGAGGAAATGCCTCCAGGAGATACAGCTGTAAGGCATTTTCTCAATGAGTGATCAGTGTGGGAGGGCTCAGCCCATGGTGGGTGGTACCACTCTGGGACTGGTGGTCCTGGGTCCTTGAGAAACAAGCCAGTAAGCAGCATCCCTCCATGGCCTCCACATCAGCTCTCACTTAACCCTTTCCTCCCCAACTTGCTCCATGGTCACTGTGTTTTGTCACAGCCATAGAAACCCTGACTAAGACAGGGGGTCTTGCCAGGATTCTGATGCTTTTGACTGATTTTCCCCAGGGATCTCAGTTCTTGCAGAATGATCACCAGCATGGGCCAGGCTATCAGTACAAAAAGTGTAAGGGCCATGTTTCAGTCTCTGTTGCATGGTACATCTTGGTGCAACCATGGAGCGGCTGAAGGACCACACAGTGGGGATGGAGGCAGACACTGCCCATGGGCCAGCAACAGTAGGGGGAGGGCTCTGTTTGATGTGAGCTGAGGGACTACAGGGATGGTCATGTGTGGGGAACACAGGACGCCCTGAGCGCGCGTGCCTTGTTGACACGGGCACAGCAATGTCAAGGACCCAATGCCTCAGACTCATGGGAATGGCAAAGCCTCCACACCTCACCCTCTGAGGTATGGCAAAACTTCCTTCTTGTCTGCGTGTGAGTGTTGACAATGAGTTCAAATAGTGTACCAGCGTGTACAAAAACTAGCAACTGCAGCTCAGACCTCCTGGAGGATTAAAAGCCTAAGGTTGTTTCTCTACACAGACATAGCTAAACCCCTCCCCTACGCTGGGTGTAATGAACACCCTGAGGTCCTGGGCTGTGGCATAGTGGGTTCCCTCAGAGCTAGCCCGCCTCATCCCAGCTTTTCTGTATGTGTATGTATGTCCGTCTGTCCGTGTGTCTTCCTTCCCTCACTATCCCTGTCAGATTTCCCAGGGTGTGGCAGGCATGGCCTCTAGAGCAACGGGGGTCTGGGGTGGTCTACTTCTCTTCAAGACTCCAAATGTACTCACCAGAGAGGCTGTCTCACCCTCATCTGATAGCCCGATCACTCAGAACATTGACATGCTTCACTTTGAGGGGTCTCTTCACGGATGGCTCTCATGAACTGGGAAAAGGGCTTAGAATCCTCTTCAAAGCTTTAGTGAGGACTTCATGCCAGAAGTGCTGGAGTGAACCCGGGGTCTCCTGCATTCCAGACAATCACATAACCCGCCCCTCCCCCTGGGAGGGAGCTCCAGCCCCTCCAGGACTCCTCCCTTCCCTCCCACCCTCTTCGTTAGTTCCCTTTCTTTCTCTGACAGGGCGTTATATAGCCCAGGTTGACCTCAAATTGGATATATCGCTGAGCATGGACTTCTGGTGTTCTTGCGGCCTCCTCTTGAGGAAACATGCCACCATGCACAGTCTCTGCAATGAGGGGGGTGGAACCCATGGCTTCCTGCTTACTGGCCAAGCAAGCTACTTCTGAGCTGTCCCTCCAACCCTTCCAGGACTTTCTAAGTTATCCAGAGGGGAGTTGGCTCTGAAGGAGTGGGGTTGCCATAGAGTGGTAGTCATAAAGCAAGAATGTTCCAGAAGCCGGGGAAGCAGAAGGCTAGAGCAGGTCTCAGACTTCCTGTGACTGCCCCATTTGCCACTCTGATCTCAGGGTGGGCCTGCCCTTGCTGCACTGTCTCAGGACCCCCAAAAGCTACAGACAATGTAACCAGCTGCCCCTAGCCCAGCTGAGTTCAGCACTTCTCCAGACCCATCTGTGCCTGTACCCAGTCCCAGCCAGTCTGGGGGAACAGAGCCCAGAAAGGAGCCCAGGTCCTATCCTATACGGAGCCCTGGAGCCAAGGGACTGGTTCTCCTGACAGACCTTCCCTGAACTGTGTGGAAGGGAGCTCAGCATAGACAATGAGGTATTGGTCCTCTGCTCTCAGGACTGAATCCAGAAGGACTGAGACTATCCAAGGACACTCTTAGGAAGCCATGAAGTACTCAGTAAACGGTGTCAGCGCAGGCGTCCTCAAAGAACACAGTGGCATTTTAAAGGCTTGTTCAGGGATGGCACCGTGGGTAGAGACCCCTGCTGCTGTTGTGGTGGAAGGGAAGAACCATCTCTGGCAAATTGTCCTGATTGCCACAGGCATACCGTGGGGGGCTCTCTCTCTCTCTCTCTCTCTCTCTCTCTCTCTCTCTCTCTCTCTCTCTCTCTCTCTCTCTCTCTCTGTGTGTGTGTGTGTATGTCTCTGTCTGTCTGTCTGTCTGTCTGTCTGTCTCTCTCTGTGTTGAAAAAAGAAGTAGGTATTTGAAAAATGAAGGGGACTTACTAGGTGGCAGATGGGGCTGGTTTGCCATGGTTCTCTGGGCTCTGTGAGGGGAAATGATCCCGTCTTGTCAAGAGAGGCTTACTTGAAATCCAAGTCTTGCTGCATGAACCACACCAAAGAGGAAAAGTGTTCTGGTCTCTATTCAAAGCCCCTACCCCCATCCCAGACAGCACTGCAGGGAGATCTGAAAGGGATGGAGGGGTCGCAGGGAGGCTAATGATATGGGTCCTCACACTCCAACAAACTCCATGACCACTTCTGGCCCGCTTCCCCTCTCCCTACCAAGCCTCTTTTGGGTGGGTGGCACCTGGATTCCTGTCCCAGCCTGTCTGCAGACATAAGAGTTTGCTAGAGGCAGGGACTAAGGGAGAGGGAGGCGGGAAAAGGGGATGGAAGCAGTTCATAGGGGCAGAGAACTGGTGGAAGAGAAGAATCCAGAAGGGACCCTTGGGCAGGGCCCTGGGGGATCGGGCCAGATACCCAGACTGGCCTGGACCAGAGTGAGGGGCGTTTCTGAGACACCCAACAATGGCTTCTTGGTTTTCTGGGGTCCACTGCAACCTCTCAGGAGCAGGTGGTTCAGGGTGCCATAGGGCTGTCAGGTATGGTGTAACCGGGTGCCCTGAGGAGTAACCCCCATTGTTAGGGTTGTTAGGCTGCTGTGCCTAGAACAGCTAGAACAGCACCCTGACTCCTGTCAAGACTCCAGATTGTTTGTTGCTGTTACTCTGCCTCCAGGGCCTGCCTCCTGCCCAGGATGTGAGGCAGGCAGAGGCTTGTCTGACCCCACCTGGCCCTGGGGGAGTCCCTTCTTGGGAGCTGGGTAAGGCAAGGTAGGCAGTTAGCAAGACTGCTAGCTGCTCCCACCCTTAGCCCAGGAGGCCCCTCCCTGCCCCAACTCCCCCACCTCTCCAGAGAGCAGGCTCCAGCCTTGGGATGCAGCCAGATTCCTTCAAGGTGGGTGGGCCACAGAAGCCACTATTCCTTAAATTCCCCCAGCCCCACCCCAGGGCTCCTGCCTCCCTTTGTCCCCTCCCCATGCCTAGGGCTGCTTGAGTGAGACAAGAGTAATGGACAAAATGCAGGGCCTGACCCCAGGTCCTTGGCTGCAGGCCCAGCACTAGGAACGCTGTCAGTAAATATTTGGGGAGTGAATAACGCCCACCCCTCCCCCACCAACAGCCAACTCCTCCCCACAGCCAGAAACCCTTTCTTTAAGAGAAGGTCTTGCTGGCCATCCCTTTGCCTTTTCTCTGAGAGAGCACCAAGGATCTGGGTGCTGGGACCTTCAGGATGACTGGCTTGACCTTAGAAAAGAGCCCTAGGGGCATCTCCATCTCAGTCATCCCCCTGCCTCTTAGCTGGTGTAGAAAAGTGACTAAGGAGCTGGAGAGATGGCTCAGCAGTTAAGAGCCCTGGCTGCTTTTGCAGAGGACCTGGACTCAGTTCCCAGGAACCACATGGCAGCTCCCAGCTGTCTATAACTCCAGTTCCAGGGGATCTGACACCTTCACATAGACATGAATGCAGGCAAAACACCAATGCACATTTAAAAACATTAAATTAAAAAATATTAATCCAGGTGGTAGTGGTGCATACCTTTAATCCCACCATATGGGAAGCAGAGGAAGGTAGATTTCTGAAGTTTGAGGCCAGCCTGCTCTACAGAGCGAGTTCCAGGACTACACAGAGAAACCCTATCTCAAGAAAGAAAAAAAATAGCCGGGCGTTGGTGGCGCACGCCTTTAATCCCAGCACTCGGGAGGCAGAGGCAGGCGGATCTCTGAGTTCGAGGCCAGCCTGGTCTACAGAGCGAGTTCCAGGACAGCCTCTAAAGCCACAGAGAAACCCTGTTTCGAAAAACCAAAAAAAAAAAAAAAAGAAAGAAAAAAATATGTGTATGAATATATATGTGTGTGTGTATACACAAATGTATATGTATGTATATGTATATCTGTATTTATGTATATATATGGAAAAGTGACTTAGACAGCTGATCTGCATTCTCCCCAGGCTGGAGACCCCAGACCATCACACAGACTTTCTTTCTGAACTCTAACTCTTGCCCTCTCAGAAGCTCTTACTTGACTCTTAGAAATGAACTCCAAGTGCTCTTTGTCCCCTCCCTCCTAGAGTTCTGTCCATTGCTACCCTACTAGAGGGCCTTGGGCCTGAGTACTTGCCCCTAAGTTATGCGGGGGTTGTGTCCAGTCCCCCCCCTCCACTGGTCTCTCAGGAGCTGGGAGGGTGATACAGCTTTCATCCATCTCTGACTTCTTTTTTTTTTTTTTTTTTTTTTTTTTGGTTTTTCCGAGACAGGGTTTCTCTGCGGCTTTGGAGGCTGTCCTGGAACTCACTTTGTAGACCAGGCTGGCTTCGAACTCACAGAGATCCACCTGCCTCTGCCTCCCAAGTGCTGGGATTAAAGGCGTGCGCCACCAACGCCCGGCCATCTCTGACTTCTTTTTTCCAGCCTGAGTGAGATCAAAGCCAAAAGCATGTCTTCAAAGGAAGTCACGGACACTTTGCCCGGCAGACAACTCAGAATATAAGGGACTCTCCAGCGACCTGCTGCACTGAAGAGTCTTAGTGTGTTCCCTGGCAGGACCACTAGGGGATTTAAAGGAGCTGTGTATGAGGGCATTACCTGGGGCAAGTAGGGAGCATAGGTGCTAAAGATGACAACAGTGTATGTCTCTCCAGGTTTGCTCCCTTATGTACAAAACCATCCTTAACCCGAATGGCAGGGGGCATTCTTACTGTGTAATATTGGGCAAATCTGAGTCAGGCACAGTGGTAAAATGCCTGAACTCCATAAGCCAGAAGCAGAAGCAAGAGGTTAGTGAGTTTGAGGCTAGCCTGGGGCTACAAAGTGAGACCCTATCTCATTATGCAGATAAGGTAAACCAAGGCTCAGTTTCCTGATCTGTAAAATGGAGATCATAGCCCCAGGTGTGCCTGAAACTCTAGCACTTGGAAGGCAGAGGCAGGCAAATCTTGGGAGCCCAAGAATTTGAGACCACTTTAGTTGACATAGTGAGATCCCCACATAAAATACAAAATAAAACCCTGGACCTTTCAAAGCCACCACCTTCTTGCCCTGTCACTTTTCCACTGTCAACCCTAGAGGGTTTCTAGTCTAGTTTCTGCTTCCTAGTCACCTTGTCCATACAGTCCCTATAAATAGATCATAGCGTAAGTAGCCTTTGTTTGGCTGCTTTCATTCAGTGTGTGTGTGGTTTCAATGAGATTGGCTTCCATAGGCTCATGTATTTGGATGCATAGTCACCAGGGGGTGGAGCTGTTTGAAAGGATTAGAAGGATTAGGAGATGTGGTCTTGTTGGAGGAAGTGTGTCACTGGGGGTGGCTTTGAGGTTTCAAAAGCTCATGCCAGACCATATTCTCTCGCTCGCTCCCTCCCTCCCTCCCTCCCTCCCTCCCTCTCTCTCTCTCTCTCTCTCTCTCTCTCTCCCTCCCTCCCTCCCTCCCTCCCTCCCGCCCCACCTCTGCCTGCAGATCAGGATGTAGCTCTCAACTCCTTCTCCAGCACCATGCCCATTGTACCTGCTGCCGTGTTCCCCTCCATGATGAAAATAACCCTGTAGGCAAGTCTCCCAACTAAATTCTTTCTTCTGCAAGAGTTGCCTTGGTCCTGGTGTTCCCTCACAGCACTAGAACAGTGACGAAGACAGTGTTTTCCAGGTTTGTGTTTAGGTTCCTTGCATCAAATTTCATGTCGCAGTGCCAAAGAAAATTTCATGTGTGTGTACCATATTTTGTTTATCCATTCATCAATGGATACTTGAGTTGTTTCTGTATTTTGTCTGTTATGAATATTCATGTCTAGGATTTTTTTGTGCACTTGTTTTGTTTTCCTTGGTTATAGGCTTACACGTAGAAAGGCTGAGTCAAATGGTATCTCTCTGCTCAGCTAACCCTTTGAAGAAATGCCAGGCCTTTTATTTATTTTATTTTATTTTATTTTTAAGATTTATTTATTACATATACAGTGTTCTACTAGAAGAGGGCACCAGATTGAATTGTAGATGGTTGTAAGCCACCATGTGGTTGCTGGAAATTGAACTCAGGACCTCTGGAAGAGCAGTCAGTGCTCTTAACCTCTGAGCCATCTCTCCAGCCCTATTTATTTTATTTTTTAATATTCTTACTATTAGAGTTTGAGGTCCTGATTTCTTTCCTTTTTTCTTTCTTTCTCTCTTTCCTTCTTTCTTTTTTAAACAGAGTCCCATATATCCTAGGCTAAGCCTCAAATTCATATACATTTCTGATCTTGTCTTATTTCCCAAGTGCTGGGCTTACAGGTGTGCACTGCCACACACATTTTATACCGTACTGGGATGAAACCCCGGGGCTTCATGGATGCTAGGCTACCAACTGAGCTACACTCTAGCTTTCTCCATATATATCAACTCAACTGTAGCTACCTCTTCAGTCCTTCAGTCTACCTATGTTCAAGAGTAGGGAGCGGTATCTAAGTGCTGATGGTGTGTGTGTGTGTGTGTGTGTGTGTGTGTGTGTGTGTGTGTGTGTGTGTGTGATGTATCCTGGCTCAGGAATACCCCAGTGTGTGAGTGGAGGTAAGAGAATAGTTTTGTGGAGTGGGAGTTGGTTCTCTACTTCCACATTTACACGGGATTCTGGGACCAAACTCAGGTCATCAGGCTGCACCACAGCATTTTCCTCTGAGCATCTCACTAGCTCTCACTTTTTTTTTTTGGTTTTTGCGAGACAGGGTTTCTCTGTATTGTTTTGGAGGCTGTCTGTCCAGCCCGGCCTCGAACTCACAGAGATCCGCCTGCCTCTGCCTCCCGAGTGCTGGGATTAAAGGCGTGCGCCACCACCGCCTGGCTAGCTCTCACTTTTAAAAGGATTTACTTATCTTATTTAACGTAGGTGAGTATTTTTTCCTGCATGTATGTCTGTGCACCATGTCCATGTCTGCTGCCCATGGAGGTCAGACAAGAACATCAGATCCCCTGGAACTGGAGTTGTGGATGGTTGTGAGCCACTGTGTGGGTGCTGGGAACTTAGCCCAGGTCCTCTACAAGAACCATCATTCTTAACCACTGTAACTCCAGCTCCCAGTCTTCTTGATTGAAAGTCAAGCTGTTAGTATTTTTGTTTTAATTGAATTGGTTGAATTGGGCTTTTTTTTTTTTTTTACATATTCTAAATACAAATCCCCATGACATTCTTTTTTTTTTTTTTTTTTTTTTTTTTTGGTTTTTCGAGACAGGGTTTCTCTGTATTGTTTTGGAGGCTGTCCTGGAACTCGCTCTGTAGACCAGGCTGGCCTCGAACTCTCAGAGATCCACCTGCCTTTACCTACTGAGTGCTGGTTTTAAAGACTTGCAGTGCCCGGCCCCCATGACATTCTTAAATATTCATATTCCTCTCTTGTTCTTTTTTTTTTTTAAGACAAGTTTATCTGTGTAATCCTGATTGTCCTGGAACTCTCTTTATAGACCAGGCTAGCATCCAACTCACAAAGATCCACCTGCCTCTGCCTCTTGAGTGCTGGGATTAAAGGCATGTGCTACCACCACCCGGCTCACAGAAAAAGTTTTAACTTTTTCTTTTTAACAGTCAAAGTCTTTCTGTATACCCATACTTGCCTTGAGATGGAGACCTTCCTGCCTTAGCATCCTGAATGCTGACATTAGTTGTGTGTGCCACCAAGCCTGGAAAAATGTTCTGTGTGGTTTTTTATTTTAACTTTTAATTATCATTTATTTATTTATTTATTTGGATTTTTGAGACAGGATTTCTCATTGTCCTGGAACTTGCTCTGTAGACCAGGCTGGCCTCAAACTCACAGAAATCTGCCTGCCTCTGCCTCCCCAGTGCTGGGAGCAAAAGTGTGGGCCACCACACCTGTTTTAAGAGACTGTGTATGTGTGTAAGCCTTCACGAGTTTCTGTGGACATGCAGGAACCTGTAGAGGCCAGAAGAAGGAGCCAAATCCTTTGGAACCAGAGTTACAGGAAACTGTGAGTCACCGTATGGGTGCCGGGAACTGTACCTGGGTCCTCTACAAGAACAGTAGTGCTCTTAACTGCTGCATGAGTCTCCAGCCCCGGAGCCTAGCTTCATACTCTGCCACAGCACCACACTGCCATCTTAAAATTTAATGACGTTCAGCTGAGGTTTTTTTTTTCGAGACAGGATTTCTCTGTGGCTTTGGAAGCTGTCCTGGAACTAGCTCTTGTAGACCAGGCTGGTCTTGAACTCACAGAGATCTGCCTGCCTCTGCCTCCCGAGTGCTGGGACTAAAAGCAATCGCCACCATCGCCCGGCTCAGTTGAATTTTTTGTTGTTGTTGCTTATGCTTTTGGTGTTATAGCTAAGAACTATTACCAAATCCAAGGTCACAAAGATTCACTCCTGTGTTTTAAAAGTTTTATAGGTTTAGACCTCCTGTTTATGTCTCTGATCCATGTTTTTGAGCTGGCTTTTACACAAGGTTTGAGGCAGGGGTTAGCTACATTCTTTCATATGAGGTCATTCTGCTCTCTCCTTGTATGTTTACAAAATGCTAGGACTCTCATGCCCCAGGAAATACCAGCTGCGAAATGCCAACCTACAAGGTCTCAGGCCACGTGACCTGAGAGGGTGGCTGTCCCCAACACAATGCTGTGCTCCCATTCACTTTGCTTATCACCGTGACTATGTTCACCTCATTTGTACCAAAATACATTTACTGAGCAACGCCGTGTGGGTCGCTGAAATAACAAGTTAGGGAGTGTGTAAAAAAATGGGACAGTTTTGTCTGAGCTGGAAGGGGCCCAAGGGGTGGGGTGTGTTCCAAGACAGCAACTTGCTTTGAAGGATGGAAGCCTCCAAGACTCACCCGGGGTCAGCAGGTGGCACAGGGCCATGTGGCCTCATTATCCCCTACCCAACACTTCTGACCCCATGCTGGCCGCACCCTTAGGCTATACCTATTCATTGAGTAGGGCCCCGTGTCCGGCCCAGTACAGGCCCTTCTGAGCTGAAGGGACAAGATCCCTGGAACCTCGCCCTATGTCTCTCCTCTAGGGACCTAGGGCGGGAGTTAAGCCTGGCAGAGCTATCTTGGGCTTCTAGAACCTCCCTTTCCCGAGCGCCCCTTCCATGTAGGGTCATCCCTTGGCCCGGGCTCAGCCTTCTCTACTCCCTTAGCAGGAGCACTGGGAATGTGAGGCAGGCGGCAGGCAGCCAGGGGCACAGGGCGGGCCCAGAGGAAAGGCCTGGGTCCGGGTCATTTCCTGGCACCCTTGTTTGCCGCGTGCCCCTGACTTCTGGTGGCTGTTTCCGCCACGCCCACAGCCTCCCTGTCTGAGTGGGCAGCTGGCCTGGAACTGGAATCCTTCCATCCTCAGATCTTTCCCTCAAGGCCCAGCAGCCCCTAGACCCGGTGAGAATGCCCCTCTTGGTCTTGGGCATGTCACTGACCCAGTCGGGGCCTTTGCTGCAATTTCGGGAAAGGGGATTCAACACAGATTATCTCCCAGGTAGAGAACAGCGGATACAAAGCCGCTGAAGGGGCTGACACAATGAGCCATCCTCCAAAAACGGCCATCCCTCTTTCTCAGACAGCGTCTCTCTGTATTCTTCCTTCACAAAGTCTCCCAGGATGCCCCTTTCCCGGATCTTACTCTGAGTCCTGGGGTTAGCTGTGTGGGCTCCTCTGTGACAGGGTCGCCACAGACAGCAGCCTTGAGTGTGCACTTCCCCGAACCATGTCCCACAGAGATGGGACCTGGGGTGGCCTGCGGGGAGCATGGTTTTCAATGGAGCAGAGAAGATTCAGCCACGCTGTCCCTCCCAGTCCACGCAGAGCACTGTGGCCAGAGCTCTAGGCAGGTGTATGGGGAGAGGGTCTGAGCTTGCTTTCCTTGAGATGCTGCCACTTAGAAGCAATTGTACCACAGCCCCCTCACTCTGTTGCCATTATCATCTCAAATAAAAATACTATTTGTGCCGGGCGTTGGTGGCGCATGCCTTTACTCCCAGCACTCGGGAGGCAGAGGCAGGCGGACCTCTGTGAGTTCGAGGCCATCCTGGTCTACAAAGTGAGTTCCAGGACAGCCTCCAAAGCTACAGAGAAACCCTATCTCGAAAAACCAAAAAAAAAAAAAAAAATACTATTTGTTCAGTGATGACTTAGTGCAAGGCACCGGACAATTTTAACTCTCCACAGAAATTCTACAACTGGGGTGCAATTATTTATTTAAATTAAATCCACTTTACAGTTAGGAAAAGCAAGGCACAGAGAACATAAAATATGCCCAAAGCTAATAGGTGACCAAATAAGGCAAATGTTTCTCCAGGGAGAATCCATTGGGGTGCTGAAGAAGCCTGAAGGATGGTGGCTTTCCTTCTTTCGTTCCTTCCTTGTTTTATTTTTTGAGACACAGTTTCTCTGTTAACAGCTCTGGCCGTCCTGAAACTCACTCTGCAGACCAGGTTCACAGAGATCAGCCTGCCTCTGCCTCTGCCGAGTGCCACCACCACTCAGCGGGGTGGTGGGTTTCTACTGGCAGTGAAAGAGGAGCAACAGCTAACGGGCAGGAGGGGGCTGGGCCTCATAGGCAGAGAGTAGACAAGCTAGGGGTCTTGAGAAAGTACGGAGCAGCTGCGAGCATCAAGAGCCACCTGACGGACCGGGCTGTGTGGGTCAGTGGTGAAGGTGGATGGAGTGGCCATGGAGGAACTCATGCTGTCTGGGAAGGGCTTGCTCTGTGTGCCATCCAGGCTGGGGTTGGGGGGAAACAGACTGATCTCCCAGAGTCCAGGTGAGAAGTCTTCAAGAGAAGAGAAATGTAGGCCTGGGCCAGATGCCAGGGGCTTCCCTAGTCCAACCCGTTTGTCCATTGGGCTGAGTGTGTGTGCGTGTGCGTGTGTGCGTGCGTGTGCGTGTGCGTGTGTGTGTGTGTGTGTGTGTGTGTGTGTGTGTGTGTGTGTGTGTGTGTGTCGGGCCCTCCCAACGCCCTCCCTGGGGATGGATAGGGCCTTGGCCCTCTTTAAACACTGGTAGGTCAGGTGGATACCATTTGCGGACAGGAAAACAAGATTACCATAAATGAATAGAGCGAGGCACTGGGGCTGCAGCCAGGCCACCCAGAGAGCTACCCAGGACCGAGAGGGATTCAGGGCAGCACTGAAAGGCCTGCAGGAATTGGCACCCAGGGGGTGTGTTGGCTGAACTCTGTGGAGGCCAGGCCAGTGTAATCTGCTCAATACCAGGGGAAAGGGCTTTTTGCTGGTGTGTTGGTCTATACTGTCATAGGGTTCCTCTGGGCTCTGGATTTCCTGTCTCTAACCTCATCCTGCACCTTGGTGAGGTTGCTAGCTTGTATTTCTCTGTAGGAGACTCTCATGGTCCCACAGACTCACCGTCCAGTCTTTTTTCTGTCTCAGTCCTCACTCCCCCCACTAAGTGCCAACTAAAGCTCACACATCCTCATCTAAACATCACATCTCTACAATGCCCCCCCACCTTTTTTTTAACCTTCATCCACCTACACACGGTCTCCTTGATGCCCTGGGTAATAATCCCCAGGTTGTCAGCTTGTTGCCTGGAGTAACATGCCAACATTCCCTTTGGGTACAGGCTGATGAAGCCCTACTCTTGACTGGGCACCTAGGTCTTCCTGAACATGGTCCCCGGGTATATCTGTGCTTGTCATTTCCGCCGTACACCCCTGCTCTTACTGTCCCCTCATCTTTTCTGCCACTTCTGCCTCTCCAGCCCCTTGTCCTTTTCATTGTAATGGTGGTGGGCTGTGCTCAGTCTCTACACTGTACCCCAAGGATGTCACCTAGAGCAGTCCTGCCACTGAGGGAACAGCCTTGATGTTCTTCAAGCCTCATCTCTCTGGTCGATTCAGGAGAGTGAGCGGGGCTGGGGGTGGGCAAGAGGGAAAGGACCAGAAAGCAAAACCTTCCTCTGGTCCCATGGAGCCCCTGCCCTGCCCCCACCGGCCCCACTAAATCTTTCCTTGTCTCCGCCCTTTCCCAGGCTCTGGCCCTTCCTCTCACCCCCACCTCAGGGGTCTGACTCATCTGTGCCCTGGGCCCTCAGCTCTGACAATGCTGTCACATCCTGCCTCCTCCCTGCCTGGGAGGAGGGCTACCCTTGCCAGGTGGGGCACCTAGCGTCTTAAAGCCCTCCAAAGGCCAGGCCTTCACTTATCCCTGAGGGTCCTAATGGTGAGCTTTTCTGGGATTCTAAAGGGACAGCCTGAATGAGAGGGGTGAGCTGTGGCCGGCTGCTCTAACCCTGCATGGGGCCACTCTGCCTTGCCCACCAGGTTCAGGCTTCCGGGAACAGTTTGTTTCTTATTCAGTCGGCCCTAGGAGGACTACCTCTTAAGTTCTGCACCAGCTTGCAGCTAGTCTTCAAGTCAGTGGTGGATATGTCCGCTGCCTTCCTGCAGGTGACCCCAGGAAGGGATGTGGAGGTGGAGGGTCCACCTGTGTTACTCAGGCTCTAGGTTATGCAGAGTAGGCCGGGAGAAGGAAGTGAGTCAGTGGGCATAGCAATTCATGCCTCAAAACTCTGACTTTCCTTTTCAACCCACTGAGCCAAAACGTTTGTCCCTACAGGATCTTGGGTGGGGGAGGGGCTGGAAGTCATTAATGTTAAAGAGACAGACCTCTTGCTCCATTCCACTGAATTCCTTTTTTGTGGGTGGAGAGCTGTGCCTTGTGCTAGGCATGTAGGAAGTTGAAGACCTGCTGAGTGTCAAGGGTTGTCATAGGGCTGGGAAATACAGGTGTTGTTGTATGGGTGTTAATGACTAGGCCCTAGTTTCGCTGCTTCAACAAGCCTGTGAGTTTGGTATCTTTGAGCCCACCATAAAGATAAGGAAACTGAGGCTTGGGGTAAAGAGACTTGTTTGAGGTTACAATTCCACCATCAGTAACGACATTGCCATCTCTGGCTCAAAGTCAGTGCAGGGCCTGGAAGTTTCCAGTGACTGTGTGTCTGTGCACACGTGGACCTGAGGGACAGTCACTGAGAGAGTGGAAACTCACAAAAGAACTGAAGAACAAACAAGTGGACATTTCCGAAGTGGTTCAGTAGGCGAAGGCCTTTCCACTCCCTCAGGAGTGGAGCGAGATCCAGAGACTGCTGGGACAGTAGGAGGACAGGAGGGCCGGCTGTGGAGGGAGAGGGACCTGTAGGATCTGAGGAGGCTGGAGCCTGGGGGAACTCTGCAGGTGTTGTCAGCATGTAGAACAGTAGCCCACAGGGGTCATGGGGAGGGTGACCTGCACTGGAAGAGTGATGGGAGGAGACAGTGGGAGCCCAGGACTGGGGGGGGGGGCTTGGATGAAACACCGAGGGCCAGCTCACTAGGTTATAGCTACCACCCTAAAGAGGCCAGGGCCAAGGACTGAAGCTTACACAGCCTCTGTCTCTCAGAGAAAGTTGCAGCTGGAGGACAAAAGGAGCCTTACAAGAGTTGGAGGGGCTGAAACCAGGTTGGGGTGGTGGGGGATGACCTTGATAACCCCAGGTCAGGCCCCAATTCCAGAACAGAGTAGACGGGTGACTCAGAGGCTGAGACTTCTAAACTTGAAAAACAGCCTAAGGTAGCAAAGAGGACTGGGGACTGAGAGCAGAGGAGGGACAGCAGGAAGTGGAGGCCAGAGGCCAGAGGCTGGGTGGCTCCCTGGAGATCTGGGAGGGAGGGATCCTGGAATGGGAGTGAAAGTGTAAAGGATGCACAGGTGAGGGCAGGCAGATGGAGGCCAGGGGCGGTGCAGGCGTTTTTTACCCATCAGCCAGGAAGAGCACAGCCGGGCTTCCAGCTGGGAGACCTATGAAGCAAGAGAGCTGGGAGATGCCCCCCACCATTGAGATCTCCAGCTTTAGACTCAGTGGCTAGGACTACAGGGTTGGAGCTTGGGGTGGGGTGCTGGTTCAGGACTTACCACCATAGGGTCTCAGGTAATAAGAGCCAGTGAGATCCAGGCATGGTGGCACATCACTATAATTGCATTACTTGGGGGCCTGAGGAAAAGAGGATTGTGGGTTCAAGGACAGCATGGGCAGGAGGCTCTGCCTCAAAAGGGAGCCAGCACTCAGGAGGCAGAGGTAGACGGATCTCTGTGAGCTGGAGGTCAGTCAGCATGGTCTACAAAGCAAGTTCCAGGACAGCCTCCAAAACAATACAGAGAAACCCTGTCTCAAACAAAACAAAACAAAACAAAACAAAACAAAAACAAAAGAACAAAACACAAAAGGAGACAAAATGGAGATAGGTTTTCCCACATTGGTGGCATTTGTTTATTTTTGTCATGCTAGGGACAGAAGTCTAGGTCACAAGCATACTAGGCATCACTCTACAATCTACCTAGAGTGCGCATGGGCACACACACACCCTGTCTTTTTGTTGTTGAGACAAGGTCTTGCTGTGTAGCACAGGCTGCCTTCACATTCACAATTTTCCTTCCTCCACCTCCCAAGTGCGGAGAGTACAGGTGAGCTTTACTGTCCAGTGGTTTTGTAATCTTTATCTCTGTCTGAGCACATAATTGTATTTCTTTATTGCATGCATGTGGTCCGTTTTTGTTACTGTGACAAATGTCTGAGAGAAACAGTTTAAAGAAGGGTTTATCTGTTCACACTCTGAAGAGTTTCGGCCCATGGTCACTTGACTCCTTTGCTGCTGGGCTATGGGGAGGCAGAACATCATAGTGGTCACGATGTGACAGAGTCAGGCAGCTTACCTCATCACAGACAGGAAGCAGAGAGGCAGGAAGGGGCTAGGGCTGGATATAACCTCAAGATGACAAGATGACGCACTCAGTGACCTACTTCCTTGAGCTACGTCCACCTCATAAAGTTTGCATCACTTTCCAGAAAGGCAGCCCAAGCTGGGGACTAGCTCTTATAACAGAGCCGGTGGTGATACTTCATAGTAGAGCTGTAGCAGTAAAACTCAGATTTACACAAAGACAGCAAGTCACTGGTAAGACACAAGGACCTTTGCCTCTAGTAGGGTAAAACCAAGTGCATTAGTTACATGGACTACCTAGATCAGAAAATGTATTTGTGCAAGCTGGATGCCCCATTCTATTCACCAGACCATTCTCTAGGCATAACTCTCTACCTATTGTACCAATCAGCTGTGGGCAGAAGGATAGAGGATCTTATTGTAGAGAAAAAGACCTGTCCATGGAGTCAGATAGCCCTAAGGGTGGCTCTAGTCATATCAGAGAGTGCTCACAACTGTGGCACCTTGGCCATCTTGGTGTTTTCAACTGAAAACTGGGTGTCCTCTGTGTCACAGGACTTTTAGAAGAACCACAATACTTGCTCATGAAATACTTGTACATGAAAAATTTAGAAATGCAATCATACAGGCAAACAGGTATGAGTATGCAATGACATACAAGAGACCTTTTGCTGGCTGTAATGGCACACACCTTTGATCCCAACACTCAAGAGACAGAGGCAGGTGGATCTCTGTGAGTTCAAGGCCAGCCTGGTCTACAAAGTGAGTTCCAGAACAGGCTCCAAAGCTACACAAAGAAACTCCGTCTTGAAAAACCAAACCAAAAGAAAAAAGAAAAGAAAAGAAAGACAAACGAGAGACAATTTGCAGGTATGTGTCCTAATGAACATTTCTGTAGGGACTTTCCATTTTTGATGAAAAAGAGTAAGAGTGGGCAGATAAAGTCCCCACCTGATTTCCCAGATTTTCCACCCAAGCCTAGAATTTGGCCATAAAGAGTCAAGGAAAGTCAGCCCTCTGTTGCGGAATATTTGTGTACACTGTAAAGGCATGTCTCCGCCTAAGGCACCTTGGGGTTGGTGTAATAAAGAGCTGAATGGCCAGTAGCTAGGTAGGAGAGAATAGGCGGGACTTCTGGGCAGAGAGGACTCTGGGAAGGAAAGAAGAAAGGAGATTTCAGAAAGACACTGAAGAGGTCAGACATATGGTACAGAGGAGAGATAACCAAGTCACGTGGCAAAATGCAGATTAATAAAAGCAGATTAAGTTATAAGAGCTAGTGGGACAAGCCTAAGATAATGGCCAAGCTTTCACATTACTAATAACTCTCCATGTCATTATTTGGGAACTGTCATTATTTGGGAAAGACTTCTCAAGACAGGTCTCCTCTGTGTAACTCAGGCTGGTCTGAAACTTACCAGTGCCAGGCTCAAGCTCTCAATCTTGCTACCTCAGCCTTCCCAGAGCTGGGAGTACAGGTGTGCGCCATTGCGTCTGTCTTTCTTTGTCTCCACTCTTACATGCTGACCCTCTGTCTGTCCTGGCCAGGCCGACCTCAGTGTGTGCCCCGAGCACTGCTCTTTCTTCCTTGCCTCCAATCTTTCCTTCTCTCTTCTTCTTCTTTGGTTTTTCAAGACAGGCTTTCTCTGTATCTTTGGAGGCTGTCCTGGAACTCGCTCTGTAGACCAGGCTGGCCTCGAACTCACAGAGATCCGCCTGCCTCTGCCTCCTGAGTGCTGGGATTAAAGGCGTGCGCCACCAACGCCCAGTAAGCATGCTGTTTCTAATTAGTTCCTCTTGCCTCATACACATCAACTGTATAGCATAACCACTGGCAGTTTAGGCTGTTTAATATTGAGTTTCCAGATTGCTTCCTGGAGTCTGGGGAGATGGCTCAGCTGTTAAACTCTAGGCTCAAAACCAAAAAGACAGAGGAGGGGGTCGGATGAAGACCTGGCTCTCGAGCACAAATCTCCACCTTTGTTCATGCTAGTTGGGGACTCAGGCCTGAGCTGAGACATGGAAGGATTATTTTGCCTTGAGGCTTAAGGTAGAGAAGGCTGAATCTGGGTCAGTGGAAAAGGAAATCTGGTAAACATATTCATGCTTAGCCACCCCCCTCCAAGTAATTTGTATCTTCTGTCGGAGTCAGAGAGTGACCTGAGTTTAGGTTCAGTAGCAGAGTCCGTCCATTTAGTTCTGCGGATCCGAGGAGACTCGAAACACACTGGACACTGATGGGGAGTAATAACAAGATGTTTTCTCCAGCCTTCTTGCATACTAGATGGGATTCCAAGGCTTGGGAGAGGAAGTCACCCTTTGCTAGGGTGAGAAGACAGGTTAGCCAGTGTCTAAGCACGGGCCACTCCATGTGTCCTTGTTATTCCTGCAGCAGCTGACTGGGGCTCTGTAGTCACACTGGTGCGAACAAAGTAAGGGCTCCAAGAAGGACGGAAGCCGCCTTCTGAGAATATTGATGTTGTCACTGTTCCAGAACCTTCCCCCAAGTTAGGCCAACTTTTGCATTTCTTCTCTCAAGGTCTCCCGCTCTAGGCCCATCTCTTGTTTGACCTCCTCTTCTTTCTCCCAGAAGCCTCCCTGGCTCCTACATAGAACACACACCTTGCATGTTTCAGTAGTCAC
Source organism: Mesocricetus auratus (assembly GCF_017639785.1). NCBI lineage: Eukaryota > Metazoa > Chordata > Mammalia > Rodentia > Cricetidae > Mesocricetus > Mesocricetus auratus. The sequence goes on along the minus strand of NW_024429191.1, from coordinate 72,948,581 downwards.
CTGCAAAGGCCAATGGACCTCATCAAAGGTTTCATTCTAATGCCAAGATGGTTTAACACCGTTCATGAACCAAGACAGCATGAAAAGTTTTGTTGTTTACATAGTGGCAGTTTCTAGGGACAGCAGGTCCCAAATGGCTTGAGAGCCAGGAAGGAGGATAACCTGGATTTTCGCTGTGGTTGGGGGTGAGTGTTCACCCAGGGAGGGGCTCTGGGACTCTCCTTCCCTTGGACAATGAAGGGAGGCCCCATCTGTTCTCGAGGGCTTGTCCAGATGTGAGCCATTAGATTGAGAACCGGGAGAGGCCTGAAGGTTGTCCACTGACACAGCAAAAGCCGAGCTGGGGCCCATCATTTCCCATGCATCCTGTGTTTCCAGGCAGGTCCGTTCTGCGTGAGGAAGAGCTGACAGTGTAAAGTCAACTGGATGGATGAGATGAGGCCATCTAGATAAAGTCCTTTAGAACAAAGAGTTTCAGCCCTGCAGCATGGAACTGGGAGTTCTCTCTCCAGATCTCCAGCCCAGGCTCAGACAGTCCACGGTTCCCTCCATACCAGTCCACCCCCATAGGTCTGTCTGACACTTCCTACATTCCTCAGTCGGGTCTGTCTGTCTTCTACCAGTCTCCCAGATCCTGCTCCCACGTTCTCTCTGGACACTCCTGTAGACTGGAAATGCCATCCCTCATCCCTTTCCTGCTCCTGGTCCCCAGATCGGACATGCTGGTCCTTCCTGTTTGGGATAGTTTACAGAGATAAGGCCTGGCATGGAGCCCATCTGTCATCATCACATGACTCAAAGCTATTTTGGGCAGGACCCCTATCTATACCAAGTGTCCATCCTGGCCCTCCTGGCCCTGGCTATCGATACTCCTCCAGGAATAAGGCCAAGAACCAAGGGAGCTACCCAGAAGGGCAGAGGCAATGGCTCAACTCCCATCTAACTTCCTGTTCCTTGACCCCAGGACCCCAGAAGTCTCTTAAACCTTTGGTGGCTTTAGCCCACAAGCCAAAACATGAGAGGCTGAGTAGCTCTGGAAGTTACAGCTTGAATTAACATCATTCTAAGGGTGGCCAGGGACAAGTGTCCCCTCCCAAATGTCACAGAGAAAACTGTTATCACAGCTGCTCTTGCTTAGGTATGTCTGACTGTCTGAACAACATCTGCCTGGAGTTTCTCTTAAAGACACAGCTGTGGCCGATGGCTTCCAGTCCAAGCTCTGCCTTACTCCCTTGCCATAATTTGCATGGCTTTGGACATCCAAGTACACTTCTTAAGCTTTGTTCCCTCACGAGGCAAACAAGGACGATCCTGACTTTCACAGGGAGCCTGGAAAGATGAAGCGAGTCTGCCCCGAGATGCCTGGTAAGCTGTGAAGTCAGACTAGATCACTTCCTGGGCTCTGATTCTAAAGTTGTGCTCCTAACTGTACTTGGTTAAGAATGCTTTCTGCTCAAAAGCCAGTCTTCGGGAGCTAGCCTGAGCTCCATGGTGGACATATACCAGGCTGGCAAGATGCCTCAGCATGTAAAGTACTTTCCATGCAAGTGATGACCTGAGTTTGACTTCAGAACTCATTTAAAAGTGGAAGGAAAGAAGCAGCGATCCCACGAGGTTGTCCTGACTGCCATATGCATACCGCTGCAAGTTCTTTCTTTCTTTCTCTTTCTCTCTTTCTTTCTTTCTTTCTTTCTTCCTTCCTTCTTTCTTTTCTTTTCTTTCTTTCTTTCTTTCTTTCTTTCTTTCTTTTTTTTTTTTTTTGGTTTTTCAAGACAGGGTTTCTCTGTATTGTTTTGGAGGCTGTCCTGGAACTCGCTTTGTAGACCAGGCTGGCCTGGAACTCACAGAGATCCGCCTGCCTCCACCTCCCGAGTGCTGGGATTAAAGGCGTGCACCACCAATGCCCGGCTTTTTGGTTTTTTAAGACAGGGTTTCCCTCTGTAGCTTTGGAGACTGCCTGGAACTAGCTCTTGTTGACCAAGCTGGTCTCGAACTCACAGAGATCCGCCTGCTTCTGCCTCCCAAGTGCTGGGATTAAAGGCATACGCTGCCACTGCCCAGCCCACTGCAAATTCTATATGCTGAGTGGGCCTTTGCTGCTGGCAGCTTACATCTCTGGGTTTTTTTTTTTTTTTTTTTTTTGGTGTGTTTGTTTCATTTCTCCCCCTCTGGCCAGAACACTGCAATGGACTTTATCTCCTGGGACTAGTTCCTGTATGTTCCTAAAACAGAGGGGCTACTTCTCAGGAGCTAAACAGCACAGAAGTGAATATGCACTCGTTTGCAGGAAAAGACAGGGTAGCAATGTTACAAAGGTCATCGGATCTTCTGGTATCTGCAAAGCCAAAGGAAGGTTGTTTAGCAGTTATCATTTTAACCATTTAGGTGGGGCATTTAGTTAGAATTCACTGCGCCAGGCAAGGGGGAGAGAAGTTGCAAGTGATGGCTGAGGGAGGGCACTCCCAGAGGAGAGGCCTTGTCACTCCAAATCTCACCAAAATCTGATTTGTCCTTAAGTGTTAATCATTAGCATAATTGTTAAGAAGGGTTCTGGGGTTAGATACTGTGCTATTGGAATCCTAGCTGTGTGGCTTCGGCCAAATTGCTCAACTTCCCTGAGCCTAGGTTGTTCCCATCTTAAAGCAGAGGACACCTTGATGACCGGTGTGAGGACTTAATAATTGTAGGACATGTCTTCTAGTAGCTTAACTCCAGACTCATCCGGGCTGCTCCTGCACCAACGTAGGCACTTGGGACTGCAAAGAATTCAAACTTAGTTTCTGCAGGAAGAGCTGCTCCCCTCCCCCTCCAGGGCTGTGTCTACAAAGGAGCGCCCCACATGTAGAGACAGCCCTGCTCCCACCCAGAAGTAGAGTGACAGGTACAGACCCAGACTTACTAATTGTCATTAGTGAAAGGCAGCACTGTCCCTAAGGGCTGCACCTTTGGGTTCGGGAGATAAGATCATCCATGTGGAAATGAGCCTCTTCTATGGTCACACTTCGTGGATGGTGAATTCACACTCCGAAGCAGAATCCCAACTGATTTCCTGCATTCCTTTTTCCTTACTGTACACATGTGGCAGGTGATAAAAACTGACTTGAAAAAGTAGTATTTGTAAAATACATAGTTCCTGCTACATATAGTGTTTTCTTATTTTTATAAGAACATACAGAAAATGATGTTCAGGAAAAATGAGTCTTTATTCTGCAATAGCAGAAATCTGAGTTAGACTCAAAAAAGTCCATAATGACCTCCTGGAGTTCTCTTTCAGTTTGATTCTTTCCTGGATAATGAGGTCTCCACACGGCACCACCTAGTACATGACTATTGAGGATTGAGGTCCCATTCACTGCCCTTAGAGACAAATGGTGCCCTTTGCGAATTACGATTACCGATAGGTTATCATCACCACCGCTAAATATCTGTCTGGCTTTTGGGAGGAGCTGGTCCTGGCTGGGATCAGGATGAGAAGAGGTGGGTAGGCAGGACATAACATCGAGGGCACTGAGTATGAAGAAGAAGGTCCGGAGACCCGCAGTCACCTCTTAGGAACTCACAGGGGAGCGGAGGTCCGCATTCCAGGCAACCGGGCACCGACGACAGTTCAACGAAGAGCCAACTCCTGGCCTGAGCAGCCCGGACCGTGGTGGTGGTTTTCCTTTGCCAGTTGTAGCCACAGCGAAGCCTAGACAAATCCCACCTCCGGCCCCGCCCGTCCAATCAGTCTTGCACCGAAGGCTATGCTTCTAAGGAGAAGCAAGCCGCTGGGAGGGGAAATCCGGTCTTTAAGGGCTCCCGACAGGTGTCTGAGAGAGAGGGCGGAGTCAGGGTAGGAATGATGGAGAGGGAGGGGCGGCGCTGCCCCTTTAAGAGGCGGCGGCCGAGCGGGGACCTTTTCTCTTTCCCCGGAAGGAAAGCGGAGCCCGGGCTGGGCGCGCAAGGTGGGGAGGTGCAGGGCTGGGCAGTGGGGAGGCGGGGCACGCGCTGGAGAGAATCCCTCCTTCCTGCCCTCCTGGCGGTGGAGGGTTTGCCTTTCAGTTCCTTCACCTAGCTGGGATCCAAAGAGCTAACACCGCCAAGGGGGCGCGGCTAGCACCATCTAGGGAACCGGGTGCCGGGAGTCGGGCACGGTGACCTGTCCACCCGACTAGCGGGAGAATAGATCCACGGACCGAATAGATCCACGGACCTGGAAAGAGGATTGGAGAAGCGCCACCCCAGAGCAGACGTGAAGCTGACCCGGACTAGGGAAAGAAATTGCCTAGGACTCCGGGCTCAGCGGCGCTGCGGGCTTGGGTGTCCTCTGGCGGCGCCTGGAGCAGGTGAACCGTTCGCCACCCCCAGTGCCGAGCCCTCTCGTGTTTTCGCCTGGCCCGGGTGCTCGCAGCCATGGGCCCAGGCCCCCGCTGCGCGCCCGGCGATCCTGGCTGGATGCTCGGAGCCCTGGCCTTGATGGTGGCGGCTAGCGGCCGGTTCGCCTTCGCCTTCAACCTGGACACCCGATTCCTGGTGGTGAAGGAGGCGGTGAACCCGGGTAGCCTTTTCGGCTACTCGGTCGCCCTCCATCGGCAAACCGAGCGACAGCAGCGCTACCTGTAAGTCAGCCTGGCGGCGGTGAGGTGGGGTACGAGAGGGGGTCTGCGCCGCTGATGCCTGACCTAAGCGAGTCGGAGCCCTGGGCCCACTGACTTCCAGGCCTGCTGCTGCTGGCCTTTCCTTGTGAGCCAGAATTAAGGGGGCGGGTACGCCCGCAGCCCTCCGATTGTGGGGCTTGGCGGGAAGTGGATGATGGGGGGCAGTAATCATAGCAAGTGCTGACCTGGCCAGAACCTGTCTAGACGCGGCCGCTCCACGCTGCAGACCTCTTCGGAGAGCAGAAGTAGGGTCTCTGTTGCCCAGCACCCTGAGGATCCAGTATCTAACATTAGCTTCTTCCCTGTCGGGGAGAGCACTGTAAAGGAAACACGTATCGCATCCTTCTTCCCCTCCGCCTGAGCAGAACCCGAGATGGATGCGTTTAAGCCCCCATTACACCGCTCAGTTCGTTAGTGGCCACAGCAGCCACGCCCTCTGCAGAGCCCGGCTGGACGGCTTCTCAAGGGCTTGGCATTGCAGAGTGATGTGATGAAGAGGCTGGGCGTTTGGAGCTGTCCAGAGGCTCCGTCAGACCCCTGGAGGAACAGACAGTAGAAGACAGAGGAGGCGCTGTCTTAAGCCTCAGAGGCCAGAGCCCACCCGGAAGCAGTGGGGTACTCCCACCAGACGTCTCCCTGCATTCCACAGATTCATGTTGAATCAGCAGCCCTGAGTGTGTTTGTTTTGGTTTGAAGAGGGAAATGGTGTTTTCTCTTTCTTCTGCTCTCCTTTGCAACAGCTGCAAGGAGCGGGAAGAGCTGAGCGGAGTGGAGGAGGGGAGAAGGGTGTATCCAGTCACCTGCCCCTCCCCGTGAACACTCAGGCCACACCAGTCGCATCCAGGTGTCTGAGGTTTCTCTGCATGGGTTCTGTGTGCTGAGGTGACTAGCTGAGGGACCGGGGTGCCCGGAAGAGTTGAGGCTGCCCAGGGAAACACAGTGGTGATCACACAGACCTTTGAGCTGGGTGGTCTGCCAGGCATTTACTCCTACCCGGCCACTGACAGTTACTAAATTAAAAGACACAGTCAAGGGTAGGAGTGTTGAAACCACTCTCTGCTCTGGCTGGGGCCTGTAGAAACTTGAGGAAGTTTGGAATGTTCAAAGTCCAACTCACTAAAGCCTTTGCCTCTGCCCTGCTGGCCCAGCCCATCTGTACTGCCCACCTGGACTTAGCCTCTACCCTACCTGGCCCCTGCAGAAGGTAGGGCCGCCACACCCTTCTCGCCCTGGCCAGGCAGATTTAACCTTCTACCTTTCTGAGACTCTGACAGCAGATTGTTGCTGCAGCAGTGCCTTTTCCTCCCGTGTCCTAGCCCAGAGCATAGTTTTCCTATGCTCTGATGCTGCTGAAGGTGCAAGGCCCGAGCTAACACAATGGAGGAGACCTGGGGAGAGTAAAACACAATTCTGCAGTGACCCCGCCCCACTTCTGTGACTTTGAGGGAGAGAGTCCCCTCCCAGGGGCCAGTTCCCCCAGGGTGAGGTTGTACCTTCCTACGTCTGCTGGCCTGAGGGGGCATCTTGACATGGTAAAGGAGAAGCTGAGTGTGCCCTCTCCTATTGTCTTGTCTTGGCTCTGTCTCTAACAGCTGGTAGAGATCACACCTTTCTCAGTGTTAGCAGTGCTTTAACGAGACGGTGTGTCCAGAATGGTCCTGGTGTGTCCAGTGGACACCAGAAGGCTCTGGGGCTGAGAACCTCTCCCACCTACGGGTCCTACCCAAGTTGGCCAAGTGAAAGACTTCTTCTTTCTTCTCCAGGCAGCTGGGAGAATGCTGAAACTAATGGGCCTCCAAGGGCAGATGGTTCTGACCAGATGGTCTTCTGTGTCTTGCCCACAGCTGCTTCTGTACCTTACTTAGCTCTGTCTTTGTCTAACTGAGTTCAGCTCTCCAGCCCTTTGGGAGAAGCAGCTGGGATACACTGCAGCCAGCTGTGTAGCCAGATGTGAGCAGCTGCCCCAGTGTTCTAGGGATAATAAGTCAAACTACAGTCTCAGGTTCCATCAGCATCCAAGACCCCTTGGAAGAGCAGGGTGGCTCACAGGCCTTCCTTTGGGGTCTGCCAGCTGTTCAGGGACTCCTGAGAGTATATGTACAATCATGGTTTTGTACATTGTCACTGGGGGACCAGGGAGGGGAGAGCTCTGTGTAAAAGTCCAAGATAGATGCTGGGTACCCCACCCATAACCCATGCTGCTTGCTTATTTACTTATTTATTTATCTATTTATTTATTTGAGACATGGTCTCTCTTATGTGGCTCTGGCTGTCTTAGAACTTACTTTGTAGATCAGGCTGGCCCTGAACTCACAGAGATCCACCCTCCTCTGACTCCCAATCTGTGACTAGGTCCGGCTCACTTTGAGCTTTTTGGTGCTACATAAGGCCCCTTAGATGGAGAAGAGCAGCTCATTTGGGAGGTGTTCCCTGACCGTCCCTGACTCTGCTCTGTTGTTCCCTCTTGTTCTGGCCTAACTTCACTGACAGATTCCTCTAGGTCCCCTCTCCCTTTTGCTGTTGGAAATGAGGCTGTCCCGGAAACCTGGGAGGGAGTGGCTCCTGGAAATGAGGTCATGCCTGAGGTAGGCAGGGGCCTGGCCTACCTGCTGTGCTCTCTTGAAACATGCTCCCTGAGCAGGGCAGGTTCCTGGCAGCCTTCGAAGCTCGTGCCAGCAGAAATGGCACAGCATCTGTGGCTGTGGGAACGAGGCCTGATGTGGTTTCCCCTTCTCCGCTGGATTTCTCCAGTGGCCATTCTAGGCCAAAAGGCTTTGAGAGGGGCAGGAGGTGGAGGGCTGATCTTGCAGAAAAGAAAGCAGCAAGGGGGGATTGGTATCCCGTGGGGTGGCATCCACCTGTCATGACAGGACTCAGAGAGGAAGGCAGGAGGATGAGGACTTTGGCAGCTTACTGGATGTCCAGGGTACACAGTAAGACCCTGTCTCAAAAAAGGGAGAAAGGAAATGTCCATTGCAGTGAGGTGGATTGCGGTTAGACAACTCAGAGAATGCCACCAAGTTTCAAACATGGAATCCCTACTGAAAGCCAGGGAAAAGAGAAAGGAGAGAACCAGTCTCGTCCTTTTTACTTAGGGCCTTGCCAAGAGCTCAGTCTTCCATCTTTTCATTCCCTCTTCCCTCCAGCTTGTTGCTCTGGTTCTAGGGCTGAGTCACCAGGGGGGCTGGGTAGGCAGAGCAAGGAGGGGTAGGGGAGGATGGTGAGGGCTGCAGTTTCAGCCGCCATAGGAGAGCCTCTGGGGAGGTGGCTAAATCAGGCAGCGGGGCATAGAGCTGGCATCCAAGAACTGGCCTCCCCCTTACTCAGGCTGGAGTAGCTGTCTCCTTCCCTACTGCCTCCATGCTGGTCATAGGAGGGGGACAGCGATGAAGACCCCCAGCGAGGCCCTGGGGGTTCCCCAAAATCCTCCCATAGGAGCCACCACACACGTCCCTGAAATGAAGCTGCTGGGTTTTCTTTGAGCATCACTCCACCCCCAGAGTCCCGAGGGCCTCTTCTTCTTTGGGGTGAGCCAGCCTGGTGCCCTGAACTCTCTTGGGTCCCATTCCCCAGTCTTCTCAGATCCTGCATTCTCTGTTCAGTTATTCTATTAGCTTTGAACTGCCTGGGAGAGATGGAGGTATAGAGGGCTGGTCAGGGTGAAGAGTTTCATTCCCTGCACTTGGAGCTCACGGGCTCCCCAGAGGCCAGGTGGGGCTTTCTAGATGGAGCCAAATGAAAGGATAAGGAGGTAGCCGTTGAGAGCCCTTGATCTTCCATTTCACCCATCCATCTGCTTGCAGGGCGCTCTCCGCTCCCCCGTGACCAGCTCGACTCCAGGACAGGAGGTTCTATCTCTTGAGAGCTTTACTTTGCCTTTGCCCCTTCTGTCTGTGGTTGGGGGTGGATTCAGTGGTGCTCTGGGAGAGGTCAGCTTTTAGATTTTTTTTTTTAAACCTGGACCCATTTACAACTTGCACACCAGTAAGGTCTGTCCCAGTCTAGGGATTCCCTAACCCTGACTTTACATATACCTGGCTGTGGTAGGAGGAAGGTGGACCCTACCCTCTGAACCCCTTCCTCCATCCATGTGCAGGCCTCTGGCTGTAGACCACTGCATCCTGGGCTGGGAGCCAGAGGGCCTTAAAGGGCCTCTGAACGGGCCAAGTGAGAGCTAAAAATACTCCAGGGGATGTGGGGGAGCTCCCAGTGGAATCTCTCAGGAGGGAGGAGCCTAGGGATTAGGGAATTGGCCCTTTCCCAGTCCCCATCAGTGGGCACAAGGCTGGCATCAGACAAGGGCAGGAATTCGAAGACTGCATGGGGTCTTATTCTAATCCAGCCATAATTTGTGTTTGGCTCTGCCTGTTCCATACCTCAGGCAGCTAAGAGGAGGGGTCCCTCAGTTACTCTCAGCGTGGGAGGCTTGGAGACCCTGCTAGGTGACTTAGGCAGGACCATGGCAGCCATAAGGGTGGTGCATGCATCATATCATATGCCCCCCAGGTCCCCATTCACCCACTGTAGCCTCCCGCTTTCCAAGCTCATTGTAGCGGACCCCACCGCCAACTCTAAGCTTCTCTCCCAGATGAGCCGATGCCAGCCTCATCCTCCCCTCCCCCAGTGGCCGCCTGCTATCCCCAGGATGTGAAAGACCTACTTCTGTTCATCCCTTACTCCTTCTAAACAATGAAGTAGTCTGTCCTTTTCTCTCTGTTTCAGGTTCCCTAACCTGCAGTATTGGAATTCCTGAGTCCCCAGAGAGAGTCTGGAGTCAAGTTAGGGCCAGTCCTGGTACCACAGAGTGCTCACACCCGCCATTCCTTCTCTGTCAGAGAGCCCATTTGTTTCCCCCAAACCCTGCAGTAGGGGGGTTCAACTGGATTCCCATTTTACAGACACTCAAGACTCATAGGGAAAAGAAATCACTCTTGTCGCGGTACGAGTCCAGGAAGCGGGTTCCTAGCTCCCAGGTTGAGATGTTCCCACAGGCCCTAGCTTCCTTCTCTCATTTGTCAAGCATGTCAGGAGGTGGGTGTGTGCCTCCGTTGAGCCAGGGTGGTCAGGCAGGTACCCTCCCTAGCCTGAACAGAAGTTGGCTAATGGCCTGGCTGTTACATCTGTTCCCTTACCCCTCCCTAGGGCGTTCACAACACTACTGTGGGGAAGTTTTGCCTCTGCCCTGAGGAACAGCCAGGAGGGTGACGTCTGAGCTGCAGGTGTGAGGTGCAGGCAAAGGTCCACCCCTTTCCTATTCCCCCAGGCCATGCATTCCTGACTCCCAATAGGCGGAGGCACCCCAGGCCCCAGCATGCCCGGACCCTGCCCTGCCTACTCCCTGCCCTTGCTCCCAGGTCCTTAGCAGGGCTGTAGGCACAGCCTTTGCTCAGCACTTCCTGACTGGTAAGAGGCCTGGAGCCTGGGAGCCTCAGGGCCACAGTGTTGCTGGGCTAAACAGAGGGGCACCTAGGAAGTTCTGCCACCCAGGAGGCTGAGTTGGCAGAAAGGCGGCAGAGGGCATGTTCTAATCAAAATATTAAAAGGCTACAGGGAGAAGGTATAAGAAAGAACTTGGTTCTGAAGCTAGACTGCGTAGCCTGTGGTAGATGGAGATCTTCTTTTACAAATACCCCAGGATAGTCTGAGATGGGATGTCAGGGCCAATCCCGTCTGCTCTGCTTAAGTTACCCCTTTGGTGTGGGATGGGGTTCCAAGGTTCTAGCCCCCTTGTGGGGAATTTCTTGGTGTCCCTAAAGATTCTGGGACAAGCCTCTTGTCCACTCCCACCCACTGGAACCCTGTTCTTAGGCCACACTAATATCCAGCCCCACCCCATACCTGTGTACTTGCCTCAAGGTGGGGTTGGGCAGATGGAGGCTTCACTCACCTCACATAGAAATCTGTGCCTCCTAGAGCTGTGTGCTCGATAGTTCTGAGAGGAGAGATCCAGGCTTCCGACAGCTCACCCATCCTTCTCTCTTCTGCCTGCTGCCCCCAGGACTTGAACCCATTTCTTCACATCTACCTTTACCTCTGAGGCCAAAGGATTCCTTCAAAATCCCAGATCTGGGGCTGGGAATGCCCCTCAGGTGGTAGAGCGCTTACCCAGTATTCTGGAAGCCTTAGGTTAAATTCCTAGCACTACACCAAACTGAGCATGGTGGTACACACCTGAAAGCCCCAGCATTTGAAAGCAGGGGTATCAGAAGTTCAAGGTCATCTTTGAATAGGGAGTATCCTTGCCTCGGCTCCATGAGACCCTGTCTCAAAAAGAGAATGAAATAAGGAACAAAACCAGAGCTGACCTTGTCACTGCCTTGCTGGGGTCCCTCTGTGGTTCCTCTAAAGCATTTGTCATGGCCTGTATGCCTCCTGCCATGTTCTTCCTGGGTTCTGGTTGTACAGAGGGCTGGTGTCTGAGTCACCAGCTCGCTCATGCTTCCTGGCCCTTGCACATATTGTACCCTTGTCTCAGGCACTCTTTCTCCCTTCTTGGGTGACCCTGGGCCATTGTCCTCACACTCAGGTCAGGGCACCTCGTGTATAGACCTCCATGCTTTCCTTGTGAGATACTTACCAGTGTGTGTTTCCTGGCCTGCTTCCCCTGTGACAAGCTGTCCTGGAAGACGGGCTGGGGTTTATTAATGTTACATGCCCAGGACATGGTATGGAGTCCATGCTTAGTGAGTGTTGATTTGCAAGTTGGCTGGAGGGAGACTTGGAATGGCTGGTTCACCTGCCTCCCTTTCCTAGGCTTCTGGCTGGTGCTCCCCGGGACCTCTCTGTGGCTGATGGCTACACTAACCGGACTGGTGCTGTGTACCTGTGCCCCCTCACCGCCCTCAAGGACGATTGTGAACGGATGGACATCTCCGAGAAAAGTGAGAAGAGCCTGGGAGCAGAGCTAAGTCAGGAGCCTGGCAGAGGGAGCCCAAAGAGGAGATACAGGGCTAGCTTGTTAGCAAGGCAGGGTGGCTCATACCTATTATCTAACACTTAAGCCTGAGGCAGAAGGACAGCAAGGACAAGGCTAGCTATGGGCTACATAGTGAGTTTCAGAATAGTCTGAGATATATAATGGGGACCCTGACTCAAAAATAAATAAAGCAAAACTGGCACACTACTTGTCCGTCTGGGAAGAGGCGCAGAAAAAAGAGATGATATTGTGAGTTCAGAGCAATGACAGGCAGGACACAGGAGGAGGGAGGCTTTGGGCACTGGAATATGAGGGACCCTAGTTTATGAGCCCTCCCATTCCTACAGGTGACCCCGACCATCACATCATTGAGGACATGTGGCTTGGGGTGACTGTGGCCAGCCAGGGCCCTGCAGGCAGAGTCCTGGTAAGTAAGCACTTAGCATCATCTTTCCAGAACCAGGGAGGACAGACAGCACAGGGTGGTAGGGGACCCTCTGTGCATGGCTGGGGCCTTTGAAAATGTCTATTTCTGTGACCTCATATCTTCATAGGCCTGTGCGTTCCCTGATCCTTGCCTCTGGGAGAGGGTTGTCTGGCACTCTCCCAAGGCTGGACATGGCGTGGGTCCTGTGTGACCTGCATGGATGCTCACCATTCGTGGGAAAGGGCAGAGAGAACTTGGAGGGGGAAAGGGCAGAGTGTGCCCGGGGCAGCTGGGTGCTGGCAGACACTGCTTCCTGGGAGGCTGGCTACCGGAAGAAACACAGCCCTGGTGACCCTGGCTCACCCTGGCACTGATTTGAGTGCCACTCCCTACTGTCAATTGTCACCTTCTGCTGCCGACAATTCTTCAATGTCAGTCCTTGGGGAGATGTCAATTTGTTTCCCAGACTGACATTATTTTGATTTACATAAACTTTACATATAGTGAAAAGGGCAGATACTAACTTTTTGCGAGCTTTGACCAATGAGAGCAGATTTGCATCACTCCAGAAAGTTCTCTGGGCTGCCTGTGAGCAGTCACCACTGCTGTGGCCACCGCTGCTGTGATTTGTGCCTTTGAACACCACCATAAGTTGCAGGTTGGCAGACAGCTCCCCAGACCACCCTTTGTTAATCCCCGTTTGTTTGTGAGTGTGAGTCTAGAAGTTTGTTTAAGTGACTGTATGCTCTAGGATTAGCTACTTACTCACCTTTACTCAGTCAACAAATATTTGGTCAGCACCTACCGTGCTTTGAGCACCAGAAATTTAGCAGTGCCTAAGGAGAAGCGCCTGTGAAATGCTAGTGGCGCTCGCAGCTCTGACTTGACAGAAAAAGCAAATAAACGACAGCGCCACATGTTTTGAGATATTGTATAGCCCGAAGGCTAATTCAGAACACCTTTTACCCCCTGGAAGCTGGCTCTCACTGTCAGACCTGGCTGCCTGGAACTCAGTCTGCAGACCAGACTGGTTTCAAACTGAAAGACCCACCTGCTTCTGCACCCCCAGTCCTGAGTATTTAAGGTGGGTGCCACCATGACTGGCTCAGAGTCCTTTTTAAATTTATAGCTTGGCTTTTTTTTAAATGTTTGTGTTGGCTTTGTTAGGGATCAAACCCAGGGCCTTGAAAATGCTAAACCATGATCAGTCCTAAATCTATTCCACCGATTTCCCCAATAAGTGCATATGATGCGGGACTGGAGAAATGGCTCTGCACTCACCAGAGGACTGGGGTTCAATTCCCAACAACACATGTGGCAGCTCACAACAGTGTGTTAACTCCAGTTCCAGGGGGATCTGATGTCCTCACAACATACATGCAGACAAAATACCTATACACACAAAAAAATATAAAAATAAATGTAAAAGTTACTGTATGAGAAGAGCTTGGACTTGTGCTTGGAATATAGTAAGTGCTCAGTGAGTGTTTACTGCCATCACTAACACTGTTATTTTTATTTTAAATGACCCTTTCATTAAACAGCAGAGTCATTTGGGGATGAGAGAGGCAAGTTCCTAATCTCTGGATAAATAGCTCCTTGTAGACCCAGGAGCCTAAGCCCCATATTCCCTCATCCTTCTCCAATTCCTTTCACCAAGATCTCTCAGCCACTCTCAAATCCGTGCCTTCTGGTCTCCCCAGATCTGTTCCGGATCCTAGATTTCTAAGTAATGGAAAGGGGATACGAGTTTCAGTATCCCCACAGGAAGAAAAAGAAGCCAGAGTTCCTCTTTGGACCTTGGCTCAAAAGGCTAGCAGTGCCCAGGGTAAGAGATACAGCTTGCCACGTGTTTCCTGATCCTGACTAAGGCCACGTGTGTGTGTTTGTGGGTTCCTAGGTCTGTGCCCATCGCTACACCCAGGTGCTATGGTCTGGGATGGAGGACCAGCGTCGTATGGTGGGCAAGTGCTATGTGCGAGGCAATGACTTGCAGCTGGACCCGGGTGACGACTGGCAGACCTACCACAATGAGATGTGCAACAGCAACACTGACTACTTGCAGACGGGCATGTGCCAGCTGGGCACCAGCGGTGGCTTCACACAGAACACTGTGTACTTCGGGGCCCCTGGCGCCTACAACTGGAAAGGTGGGTGCCTGGGAGAAGGAGGGGCAACAACAGCCACCTGTCCCCAGTAAGCCGCTGGGACCAGTCTTTAATTCTGGCTCTCAGGAGGCGGAGGTGGCGCTTCCAGGATGAAAACTCTGTGAGTTCGAGATCTGCCTGGTCTGCAGAGAGTTCCAAGACAGCCAGAGCTACATAAGGAGACCCTGCCTTGGAAACAAGCAAACATAAAAACAAAGTATAGCTGCCTTTAATCCCAGCACTCAGGAGGCAGAGGCAGGCGGATCTCTATGGGTTTGAGGCCAGCCTGGTTTCTAGAGTGAGTTCCAGGACAGGCTCCAAAGCTACACAGAGAAAACCTGTCTCAAAAAAACCAAAGCAACAGCAACAACAACCACCCCCCCCAAAAAAAACCAAGAAAACTCTCACCAATAAATAAATAAGTAAATAAGGAAACAGATAAAATTGTGGCCTGTCTGACATCAGGTCAACCTCTGGAAACTTTTACAAACATGTTTCTGGTACAAATACTAAAATCTTAGCTTTAGGACGAAAATTGCCAACAAAAGAAGTGGCCAGCATTGTCCTGTGATCCCAGCTACTCCGAGGCTGAGGCAGGAAGATGCCACAATCCTGCCTAGGACATTGAGATCAGGCCCAGCATGGGTAATTTAGCAGGACCCTGTTTGAAGATAAAATAAAAAGGGGAGGACAGCACCAAGTTCAATGGTAGAACACTTAACTTAGTTTGTGTGAAGGTCTAAGTCCAATCTTCAGTACAACAAATTAAGAAGGGGAAAAAATAAAAAATGTCCCTCCTCTCCCCCAATCTCCCTCATCCCATTTTTCAGTGTTCCTGGTGTCTTAGGACTCCTTCCATAGTTAGTTTAGTATTTTTGAAAAGATTTATTTATTCATGTATTTTATGTATATGAGAGCTCTTCATGCACATCAGAAGGAATGTGATCCCATTATAGATGGTTGTGAGCCACAATGTGGTTGCTGGGAATTGAACTCAGGACCTCTGGAAAGGTGTTCTTAACTTCTGAGCCATCTCTCCAGCCCTCTATAGGTATCTTCTTAAATACAAACAGAATCAAACTTAATGTTCTGGTCTTCCACTTTCTCTTTTCATTCATTGTAAGTTAAAAGTCATGTTTCAGGTCAATACACACAAGACTGTCTTTTTGAGGTTATAGAAGATTTCACTGTCTTAAGATTCTTGCTTAAAGGGTTGGAGAGATGGATCAGCACCCACAAGTTGGCTAACAACGGTCTGTTATTCTGGTTCCAGGGTATCCAATGACCTCTTCTGGCCTCTGCAGTCACTGCATGCTGGTGGTGTACAGACATACATGTAGACAAAATACCCATACCTATAATCACGTAAACCAAGTATCTGCCAACAATTAGGAGCCGGAGGCCTGAGGATCAGGAGCTCAAGGCCTTCCCGATCCCCTGGACTGGAGTTACAGACCATTGTGTACCACCGTGTGGGTACTGGGAATCGAACCTGGATCTCCTAGAAGAGCAGCAGTCAATGTTCTTGTCCACTGAGCCATCTCTCAGTCAGCCCCACACTCCCATCACAAAATTCTTAAAGAGGAAGTGATTTATCAGCTGGGTGATAGTGGCACATGCCTTTAATCCCAGCAGAGGCAGGTGGATCTCTGAGTTAGAGGCTAGCGTGGTCTACAGAGTGAGTTCCAGGACAGTCAGGGCTACATATAGAAAAACCCTGTCTCAAAAAACAAAAACAACAACAACAACACAAAAGGCAGTGACTTATAAGTGGCATACATAAAAGGGGTTATTGTTATTGTTATGGAAGGTTGCCATGGTAGAGAAAAAAGATAGTGACCAATACTTTCTGCTCCCCTTCCCCAATCTTTCTGCAGGAAACAGCTACATGATTCAGCGGAAGGACTGGGATTTATCCGAATATAGCTACAAGGGTTCAGAGGACCAAGGAAACCTCTATATTGGTAAGCCCTGTGGCCCCCGGGGTGGGGGGGTGGAGGAAGCCAACTTGATCCCTAGTATACTGGCCCTTTTACCTCTGATGTGCTGTGGGGAGAGACTGCAGAGCAGATGCGGCCAGTGGCATTTAGTTCAATTAACACACACTTACTGAGCACCACCAGCGCGTGACACTCTGGTCCAAAGCTTCCAGATGCAAAATTGGCTGTGTCGTGAAGCTGAAAACCCGGTGTGCAAGGGAGGCTATGAGGGGATCTGTAGTCCACGTTTTTGCTCAACTGGCATTGAGGAATAGGAGATAATAGAGGGCGGGCAGCTAGGGGGATAGGTCCAGCGGTGAAGGGGACACATTTACTAGGTCCTTAATTGAATGCCTCCCCAATCCTAGGGTACACGGTGCAGGTAGGCAGTGCCGTCCTCCATCCCACATACATCACTGTTGTGGCGGGTGCCCCACGGCACCAACATATGGGCGCTGTCTTCTTGCTGAGCCAAGAGTCAGGTGGAGACCTGAAGAGGAAGCAGGTGCTGGAGGGCACGCAGGTGGGCGCTTATTTTGGCAGCGCCATTGCTCTGGCAGACCTGAACAATGATGGGTGAGAATCTAAGGACGTGGGGTACCCTCTGGGGCCAGGGAGACAGGTGGGGGTGTGCGGCAGGCTTGCTCAAGCTATGTCAGGGAAGTAGTAGCTTTGCGTTCACACATTGACTGTTTTCAGGGTCTTGTAATCACACTTTCTGGGAGTCCGGCTATTTGCATGTCGTTTGCATGACACCCCTGCTTGCTTGTCTGTACCTGCCATTCATGCCTGTCATTCATGAGGCGCCAATGGTGCAGGGGGAGCTTTTCCGGGTGTGATCTCTGCCTCTGTGGTTTCTCCATGACATGAGTTTTCTATTCGGTGGGTCCTGTTGGCCGTCTAGTGGCCTGTGGTCAGGTGTGTCATTTGCTCAGTTGCACGGCCCTGGGAAAATCATGCTCATTAAATGACCGTTATGTTATATATCAGGGGCCAGCCTCACACTCCCATCCCACTCTTCCCCTGCACAGATGGCAGGACCTCCTGGTGGGTGCACCCTACTACTTTGAACGGAAAGAGGAGGTAGGGGGTGCCGTCTATGTCTTCATGAACCAGGCGGGCACGTCCTTCCCAGATCAACCTTCCCTCCTGCTTCATGGCCCCAGTCGCTCAGCCTTTGGCATCTCTATAGCCAGCATCGGTGACATCAACCAGGATGGATTCCAGGGTATGAGCCCCTGCCCCTCCTTCAGCACCCTCACTGACTGAGCACCAGTTGCACCCCAGGCTTAACAGGACTCACAGCTCAAAGGGACACTAGGCAGGCTGTGCAGAGGATGCTGCAGAGGCTCGCCTTGAGTGGGTGATAAGTGGTCGGGCTGAGAGTGCACAGAAAATAGCAGGCGGCATGAGTATAGGAACTTGCAGTGTAATATACACTACCAAAATGTACACTAGGGACAGGCTGGTGAATGCTCTGAAAGCTGGGCAGAGTAAATGGGGTTTTTCTGTCTGGGTCACAGGGAGAGTAGAGTGGGGAGGAATCCAGAGAAATTGTTGGGGCAGGGATGTTATATGATGGCTTGGTACTTTGGAGGGTGATTCTGGAGGGGTGTGGGATGGAAACCTGGGGAGGTAGAATCAGGGATGTATCATTTCAGGTGATGAGAAAGGGATGGAATAAAGAGGGATCCTTAGTGGCATTGCCTTGTAGGTGTTCTGCAGGACCCGGTGGGGAAGTCACTGGGAGGACACATTAGGGCGTGAGCCGGCTTACTGAGGGAGCACTTAGCTTACCAAACGTCAGTTCTCTGACAACCTGAGTCTCCCAGAACACAGCTGAGAACCAAAGGGAAGGCAGAGGCTCTAAGAGGCAGAAAATGGATGCCAGAAAGGTCAGCCAATGGGCCCAAGCACTTCCCGCAGAAGGTTCAGTGCTTTCAGGCTAGGGTCCACTTACTCTCCCTGACTTCCTGTACAGTTACCCAGGCCTTCTCAGATCAAACGTAGCAGATGAGCCACAAGGATTGAGATCAACAACTGTGTTGAGCTTGAGGAAACATTGCTTAGCCTTTTAAAAATCTTGATACTTGAATGTCCACTATACTGAGCAAAGTGCAATTAGCGTAATATTGTAGTTATAATCCAGTTCCCTGGCTGTGTGACCTTGGGATTTGAGTCTGCTTGTCTATAAAGGGGATAAAGAATAGTAGATACCCCACAGCATCCTCTAAGGCTTAAGTGACATGGATGCTGTGAGTGTTAGCAGTGATCAAGGGGGAGTGGCTTCTTTTCTGATCTTGATAGAAAATGTCATTAGAAGAACCAAGGTGGAAAAATAAAAGAAGAACCAAGGTGTCTGGAGAAATGGTTGATGGGGGGATAGGAAAAAATGGAAACTGGGTTATTCTGGGAAATGTGGGGCGCAGCTCTGTCTGAGGCACTGATCTGCTGTCTGGCTTTGAGGAATTTTCTTCCCCTTTCCCCAGCCTCCATTCCCACCACAGCTCTGAAGCTATGAAGTTCCCTGTTGCTCTGAACAATTCTGCTGGGGTGAGGTCACTGCCATGCTGCGCTCAGTGGCCAGCAGCAGGGGGTGAAAGAGCTAGGGGGCCAGGAATGCCTGCTGATTACTCTATCTTTCCGCCCCAGACATCGCTGTGGGAGCTCCATTTGAGGGCTTGGGCAAGGTGTACATCTACCACAGCAGCTCCGGGGGACTCCTCAGGCAGCCCCAGCAGGTATGAGTGCGTGGTGGTGTCTGGTATCCCCCAGGGCCTCCTCCAAGCATGTCTCAGACCCTGTCCCTCTCACTTCCTCTTGGCTTCAGATAGTCCACGGAGACAAACTAGGACTGCCTGGCTTGTCCACCTTTGGCTACTCTCTGAGTGGAAAGATGGATGTAGATGACAACTCCTATCCAGACCTGCTAGTAGGAAGCCTGTCAGACCACATTGTGCTGCTGCGGTAAGCTAGGAGGCTGTGGGCAGGGGTGCCTCCCTTCTCTCCTCATCTTCACAGAGTCTCAGCCCTGCCCACCTTCTACAGTGATCCACAGAAACTTGAACTCCAGCCCTGGCCTAAGGTAGGCAGGAAATACTAACATCCGCCTGCTTCCTTGTTGCTACAGGGCCCGACCCGTCATCAATATTCTCCAAAGGACCTTGGTGGCCAGGCCAGCTGTGTTGGACCCCTCGCTTTGTACACCTACCTCCTGGTGAGACTGTCAGCCCAGTTATTCCCACCCGCTCCTTATGTCTAGGTAGCCCAGCAAGGCCTCAGGCCCTAAGCCCTTCCCCTGGACACCCCTAATGTCCCCTCATCAGCAGTTGGAGCCAGCAATACCTTCCCTCACCAATGTCTTTTAAAGTCAAAGTTCCTTGCAGGAGCTAATGTGTGAGCACAAGGTTAGGAACAGAAGCTCTGGACCATCTGGCTCAAAGCCCAGTCACTCGTTGCTGGAGGAGGGCAGGGAGGACTCTGAGGAGGGCTGGAAGGAAGGGGAAAGGAATGCTCTTAGATGGATGGGTGTGGAGGAGGAGACTCACCCTGGGCAAATAATTAGCCCGAGTCTCAGATAACATAAAAAAGGTAATAACCAATTCACAGAGTTCTTGAGATAATTAAATGAGATAGTATACAAAAAAGCCCTGAGCAGGGTACTCTGTACCCAAATGTTCAAAAAACAGTTGTGAAGAAAGTGATAAGGACCGGAGTGACCCTGAGGGCTTTTGGTGGATATCAGTCTGATAGCAAAGGGGACTACTGGGCTGAAAAGCAGGGGATGGGTGACAAAAGTAAGATCTGGAGATCCCAAGACCCTGGGCTGGGCCATCGGTGGCCTGCTCCCGCTCCCTGGGCCTCAGTTTCCCCACTAGTGACCTCCAGAAACAGAGGGAGAAGTCACCACAGCTTTGTAGACTCCCCAGCTTTGCTCCCGACTTTCCCCCACAAGGGTCCTGAGTTCCCTTTGCCTAGCACAAGAGTGAGAAGGAGGACACGGCTGTCCCTCCCACTGTGACCAGGCCCTGCTATGCGTCCCCCCAACAGTGTTCAGGTGGAGCTGTGCTTTGCTTACAACCAGAGTGCTGGGAACCCCAGCTACAGGCGGAACATCAGTGAGTGCTGGGCTCAGGGTGCTCGGGTAGGAAGGGTGGTGGGGAGGGAGCTCACCTGCTCCTGCTGACTGCCCGGTCGGTCTGCCTGCAGCCCTGGCTTACACCCTGGAGGCCGACCGTGACCGCCGCCCACCCAGGCTCCGATTTGCCCGCAGCCAGTCAGCTGTCTTCCATGGTTTCTTCTCCATGCCAGAGACGCATTGCCAGACTCTAGAATTACTGCTGATGGTGAGGGAGGAGCTGTGGGGCAGAATGGGGACTCTGAGGTCTCTGGGAGAGGTGGCCAGTGTCCCTCAAAGTCAAAGCTGAGAGACGGGGTATCCCCAAAGACGGGGGACAGGGATTGATGGGGTAGCACACAGCATGTCGCAGATGATAGGAGAGGGATAAGCCCCGGGGCTGGAGATGGGGCCAAGGGTGTATTTCCTTGGAAAAGAGGTGTTGGCTCTCGCCCAGTCTGGAAAGAATGGGTCCCTGACTCAGAACAAGCTCAGTGCCTCTTTGGAGTGTCATGGTGTGGGAGGAAATGAACTCGGAGATCCGTGAAGTAAAGGGGAACCCTTTTCTGGGTAGAAAAAGAGCTCTCTCCCAAGATGGTAGATTAGTGGGAATTCAGCTTACCATGGGGTAGAGAGAACCCCAGTTCCTCCTTGGGGCTTAGTGAGGTAGGAGGATTCAACTTGGGGGCTGGGTTCACTCACCCTCTTCCTCAGGACAATGTCCGTGATAAACTCCGTCCCATCGTTATTGCCATGAACTACTCCTTACCTTTGCGCATGCCCGATCGCCTCAAGCTGGGGATGCGGTCTCTGGATGCCTACCCAGTTCTCAACCAGGCACAGGCTCTAGAGAACCACACTGAGGTGAGCGGGGCCTATTCCGGGCCAGGAGGGTTGTGTGGTCAGGGGGTAATATGGGGTGCAGCCTCCTCAAGTCTCCCACTGTCCCCAGGTCCACTTCCAGAAAGAGTGCGGGCCAGACAACAAGTGCGACAGCAACCTGCAGATGCGAGCAGCCTTCGTGTCTGAGCAGCTGCAGCCTCTAAGCAGGTTATATGGGTGATGCTGATTGATCAAAGGCTAGGCGGAGCCTCATTGACTGGCAGAATTGGGGCAAGGCCTCACTGGCCAGGAGGGTAGGGTGAATGTGGGCAGAGGGGCTTTATTTATTTATTTGTTTGTTTGTTTTTTCGAGGCAGGGTTTCTCTGTATTGTTTTGGAGGCTGTCCTGAAACTAGCTCTGTAGACCAGGCTGGCCTCGAACTCACAGAGATCCGCCTGCCTCTGCCTCTGGAGTGCTGGGATTAAAGGCATGCACCACCGACACCCCTGCCTGCTATGCAGAGGGGCTTTAATGAGCCCTGTTAAGACCTGTTTGGCCCAGCAGTGGCTTTCCCAGCTCTGGAGGCCCGAGGGGCGGAGCCTAGTGGAGGTGGGGCTTTTGGCTTAGTCCAGGTTTGCTCTCTTCAGGCTCCAGTACAGCAGAGACACTAAGAAGCTGTTCTTGAGCATCAATGTGACCAACACGCCGAGCCGCGAGCGCGCTGGGGAAGATGCCCATGAGGCACTGCTCACCTTGGAGGTGCCACCTGCTCTGCTCCTGTCCTCAGTGCGCCCAGTGAGTGCCCACCACCCCGGCTCAGCCCAAACTTGGCTTCCTGCCTTTTTGCATCTCAATGTATCTGACACCTACTTGAATTATCCTTTGGTGTGGTGTGCTCACCTCCTCAGGTACTGAGCTCCCTCTGCTACTTGGGAGACAAGCCTTTAGGAGTTCTAACCGTGCTCCGCAGTAGTTGGAAGACAAGCATAGCCCTATTCTCATTTGATTTCTTTTCTCAGTCTGGGACCTGCCAAGCTAATGAGACCATCCTGTGCGAGCTAGGAAACCCCTTCAAACGGAACCAGAGGGTGAGGCATGGCAACAACCTCCACTCCTGGAGGGTCCTCCGGGCGAGCTCCTAGCCATCTTACCTGCCGGATTCATGGGATTTCTTGAAGCAAAGAACTGAAATATAGGAAGGGAAGGCCCAGCAGGGGGTGAGAAGAGGCCAAGAGACTAAGAAATGAAGCCACTAGGGAGCTATGCATGATTCTTGGGTAGGTACAGGCAAGGAGACCACTTTGGCTAAGTCTTGATGCTGTGCTCACCGATACCCCTAATGCCACCTCTTTTACCTGATGTAATATCTCAGTTTTCCCTGACAGAAAGCTATTTCACAGAATGGGAAACATAGGCTTAGAAAGTTTCAGTAGCCTGCTTAAGGTTGTGTAAAAGTAGCAGAGATCCCCAGCGTAGCAATGATGTCACCTAGAGACAGGGAACCAGGGATGGATAAGGAGGAGGGATGGTGGTCCCTTGCCTAGATCTCCCCATGCCATCGCCCCCTGCTGCGTTTCAATGCCTCTTTCTATTACCCTGACCCTCGTGCTAGATGGAGCTGCTCATTGCCTTTGAGGTCATTGGAGTGACTCTGCACACAAGGGACCTTAAGGCACAGCTACAGCTATCCACGTGAGTGACCCTGTAAAGCTAGTCTGGTCAGGGCTGAGCTCATGCCCTGGGTCTCCTTACCACCTGCATTTTCTCCTCAGGTCAAGTCACCAGGACAACTTGCAGCCCATGACCCTGATTTTGCAGGTGGACTACACGCTCCAGGCCTCACTCAGCTTGTGGGTACCGCTCTGTCCCCCAGTCCTCTGTGCCTGAGCCAGGTCCTTCCTACCCTCAAGATGCCTCTTAAGCTTCTCTGACACTTCTCTTGGTCTGGTGTCCTCCTAGGTCATCTTTTCCTAATAACAATGGCCCCCACGACAGTTGCATAATTATTCTGTCCCTATAGTAGGAGGGACAGAATTTAACACCTGAGGTGAAGGTGGTGGCCTCTGCTCTTTGTTTTGTTTTTTTTTTTTCATTTTACTTTCTTGCTATTTATCTTTGTGTATGTGCATATATGCATGATGTGCATTTGCATGTGCACATGTGAGAATGCAGATATGTGCATGCTGTGGAACACAAGTAGAAGTCAGAGGACCATATGAGGTGTTGGGTCTCACCTACACCTTGTTTGAGGCAGTGGGTGTCCTTGCTGTTGCCTATTGCATATTCCAGAATGCATAGACCAGACTAGCTGGCCTGTGCAAATTCCTCAGGCCGTCTCCTGTCTCCACCACCCATCTCATTAGGAGCCCTTGAATTACAGATACTGCTACCATACTCAGCTTTTAAGTGGATTCTAGGGGGATTTGAACTCAGAACCTCACACTAGCATAGCAAGTGTTTTACCCACTGAGCCGCCTCCCCAGCCTTCCCTTTTTTCTTAGATTTATTTTATTTTATGTGTATGAGTGTTTGGTCTGCATGTATGCATGCATCGTGTGTATACCTGGTGCCCTTGAAGGTCAGAAGAGGCTGTCAGAGCCCCTGAAACTGGAGCTAAAGATGGTTGCTAGCCACCATGTAGGTGCTGAGAACTGGACCCCAGCTCTCTGGAAGAGCAGTAAGTGCTCTGAGCCATCTCTTCAGCCCTTCCCCCACCTTTTTGGGAGCCTGTAGTGTGAACATATCAAAGACATCTTATTGACTTCCTACCATTGCCTTGCACTGTGTCAGGCAAGGAGACTGATGCTCAGATAGGCTCGTTAGTTTGTGTGAGGCCACACAGCTGGTGTGTGGTAGAACTGGGCCTTATGCACCACGGGTCTGTAGCCAACCAGCCTTGGCACTGCAGTCCCCTCTGGCCGGGCTCTGGCCTGCTGTCTGCTTTGACTCCAGTCTTTCTTACCCTAGGATGACACATCGGCTGCAGAGCTTCTTTGGCGGGACAGTGATGGGTGAGGCTGGCATGAAAACTGTGGAGGATGTGGGAAGTCCCCTGAAATATGAATTCCAGGTAAGGGCACCTCAGGGGTCCTGGCTGGAGAGTCTTAGGAGAGGCAATGGGGAGACTGTTCTGGGTCTGGGGTTCAAAACTGGGATGAGTGGGGCTGTTGAGTTGGAGGGAGTTCCCCAAAAGATGGTAACCGTGACAACATGCAGGTCATGTGTGCCCACAGGTGAGCCCAGTGGGAGATGGGCTGGCGGCCTTGGGCACACTGGTCCTAGGTCTGGAGTGGCCCTATGAAGTTACCAATGGCAAGTGGCTGCTGTACCCCACGGAAATCATCATCCATAGCAATGAGTCCTGGCCCTGCCAGCCACCTGGAAACC
Source organism: Mesocricetus auratus (assembly GCF_017639785.1). Lineage (NCBI taxonomy): Eukaryota > Metazoa > Chordata > Mammalia > Rodentia > Cricetidae > Mesocricetus > Mesocricetus auratus. The sequence continues at coordinate 72,924,148 of NW_024429191.1, read as the reverse complement.
TTGTCAACCCTCTCAACCTTATCCTCTCTGTAAGTTCGTCAGCAGAGATGTCCCGGGCACATCTCATCTGCATGCCAGAGGACAGAAAGGCCAGTGTCTTCCCCTGCCACTTCCGTCCTCTTTGGGACTCTTTGGGAGCCTGAGTCCCCTCTGTACCTTCCCTCTCCCCTGTCAGCTAGTCTAGCTCTCTCTACCTTCCCAACAAATCTCTGCCCTCTTCAGGACCCTGGAGACAAGCCACATTCTCCACAGCGCAGGCGGAGACAACTGGATCCCGGGGGAGACCAGGGCTCCCCACCTGTCACGCTAGCTGCTGCCAAAAAAGCCAAATCTGAGACTGTGTTGGTGAGTGGCTAGGACAGAGGTGGGGAGGACTTCACAGCGGGTCACAAGCCACGTGGGCGTCAGGGACCCACGAAGCAAGGGAGACAGAGACCACTCACACAGAGACATCAGTCTAAAGAGGTGCTGCGGGTCCGGGAGCCTCCTGACAGAAAAACAGATTTACCTCCCACCCTAAGGGAGAATCCAGCATAATGGACCCAAAAAGGAGCCACTGGCTGGATTCCAAGGCCTCAAACCCTGTTGGGGACCATTTTGCTTGGGCATTTGGGCTGGGGCAGGGCAGGAAGAAGTGTAGAATGGAGTGCCCCATGTAGGAAGATGTTGAGAAGCGAAAATGGGGGCCTAGGGGAGGCCTAACTGGCTAGAGAGGTTGAGGGGTATCCGAAGCCGACAGACGACACCCAGAGTACTTGGCTTGGGAGGGATTTCTGAGGCTGGGACTTGGCAGCCTGAGCAGGAACTTTGCTTCATGTTTGTGTTCTCTGAATCAGGTGAGTTTGGCCCAAGAATGCATTGAACATATGTTGTTTGAGACGTAGAGGAACGTGTATAAGCAAAACGATGGACAGGCCCCGTTGTCACTCAGGGGTGGGATGAAGTCCAGAAGGGTAGAAGGTGAGCAGAGCCAGCGTTAGGTCTGGAGAGCCGGCTGCCTCATGTCTGACTATCTCCTGTCCACCTCAGACCTGTGCCAGTGGCCGCGCCCGCTGTGTGTGGCTGGAGTGCCCCATTCCCGACACCTCAAATGTCACCAATGTGACCGTGAAGGCACGGGTGTGGAACAGCACCTTCATTGAGGTTAGTGCTGGACTCGGAGGTTTCCACTGTCATCCACCTGGGTGAGGGGAGCGGCAGGGAAGGATTGAAACCAGCGCGTGCATGGGTGCGTGTGTGTGTGTGTGTGTGTGTGTGTGTGTGTGTGTGTGTGTGTGTGTGTGTGTGGTGTGAAGCAGTGTCATGTTCTGTATGATCTAATCATTGTGGACCACAACGATGTGTTGGTTGTGTGTCTGTGTGTGAATGTATAATGCTTCCAAAATGGCCCCTCATATGTCCATTACATTCTACATCTGTGCCTTTGCCCTTGGTCCTCCCGGCTGGAATGCCAGCTTTTTTTTCTGTCTCTGTGTGTGAATTCCCTGTTCAGCCATAAGGTCTCCATCAGCCTTCACTTTCATCACTGGGATTCTACCCAACTTCGGCACTGGAGTCCACTCTTCTGAACTGCACACAACTTTCTCAGAAGTTGCGTGGCTTCTCTGTCCTGCTTGGACAGGTTATGATTACTCTCATGGTAGCCTTTTCTTGCTACCTAGTCTGACTAAACTCACTTTCTGGTCTGTGTGATTGGTTTCTGTCATATCTACTCAGTTTCCAACAAGGGATCACAGAAGTCACTGTGGCAAATGAAGGGGTGTGGCTATGTGCCAGAAACAGGTGCTAGGGTAGAGTTAGTCCCTGAGCCTGACCTAGGCTGTGGCCTTCCCCGTCTCTGCCGTCCCAGCATCAGCAGGAAAGCTAGTGCACAGATGAGTGAATGGCATACATTTGGGTGTGTGGAGAGGCTGGATGCCAGGTCCTTTGAGGTACTGAAGCAGGCAGAGTATAGGGTCAGGAGAGATGCTAAGAGAGACTTCAGCTGCTACCTCTGACCCCTTCCTTGTAGGACTACAGAGACTTTGACAGAGTCAGGGTAGATGGCTGGGCCACTTTGTTCCTGCGAACCAGCATCCCTACCATCAACATGGAGAACAAGACCACGTGGGTGAGTAGGTGTGTCTCAGGCCAGGCCCCACAGCCTGGGCATCTCTAAGAGGATGATGATCCTGGGCCGGATGGTACAGGCCTGCCATCCTGGTTTCTTGGAGACAGAACAGAAGAGTCATTAAGTCCCAGGTCTGCCTGGGCTACAGAGTGAATTCAAGGCCAACCTGAACAACTTACTGATATCCTGTCTCAAAACTAAAATTAGTGAGGGGCTGGGAGATGGCTCAGTGGGTAAAGGCCTTGTTCTACAAGCATGGAAACTTCAATTTGGATCCTCAGCACCCGAGCACCTAGTTAAAGGCTGGGCGAGTTGGCATTTGCCTGTAACTTCAGACTGTAGGCCAATTAAGGCAGGTGGATGCTGGGGGCTTGCTGGTCAGCCAATTTAAACAAAACAGCTACTAGTGAGAGACCCTACCTAAAACAAGCAAGCAAACAAACAAACAAACATAGAGCATGATAGAGGAGGATATACAACATTGATCTCTGGCCTCCAAAAGGGCCCACGGACCCACACATGTTTATGTACACATATGTATACATACATACACACACACACACACACACACACACACACACACACTTTTAAGAGAGAGAGAAAGGCGGGTATACTGGTGCATGTCTTTAATCCCATCACTTGAGATGTTGAGGCAAGCAGATCTCTGTGAGTTCAAGGCCAGCCTGGTCTACAGAGTGAGGCCCAGGATGGCCAGGATTACATAGAGAAACCCTGTCTCAATACCCCCCTCATAAGAATAATAAAATAGTAAATAAATAAATAAATAATTTTTAAAGGGATAGCTGTGGTGGAATACACTAGAGGCTGATACAGTGAATTGACCCAAGTTTGAGGCTAGCCTGGGCAACTTAGTGAGCTCAAGGACAGCTTGGGCTACTCTGTCTCACAAAAACCAAAAAATCAAACAAATCCCGAACAATAACAACATGTGTATGTGTGACTGAAAAAGGTGTAGAGCCCCATGGGATAACACATAACACTAAGTGTACAACAAAAAAAATTAAATTGTGAATAGAAGAAAAAAGTCAATATTCTCTCCTTGCCAGATCTTTTCAAATTATTCTGGTCCAAGTAAGATTCTGGAAATTCCAAAGGAAAAAATAGTGTTCTAAGTTACAGCTGGAAAAAGTATGAGAGATTGCTAATAATTTGTTGTGAAAAGGATGTAAATGGAAACACCTAGGAGATATACAGAGTGGGACAAATGGGAGGTTGGTGAAACATTCTATGATACATTTCCTAAAGTAAACCAGGATGAAGAAGCGTGGAGAAAGGGAGAATGAATGAGAAACACAGTCTATGTTACAAACTGTCTCCTCTTCCTCCCTGAGACAGGGTCTCAAGATGTAGTCCTGGCTGGCCTAAAACTTACTTTGTAGATCAGGCTGACCTTGAACTCATGAACTCACAGAGATCCTTGTACCTTTACCTCTTTTTCTTTCTTTTTTTTATTTTTTGGTTTTTTTGAGACAGGGTTTCTCTGTGGCTTTGGAGGCTGTTCTGGAACTTGCTCTTGTAGACCAGGCTGGTCTTGAATTCACAGTGCCTCTGCCTCTTGAGTGCTGGGATTAAAGGCAGGCACCACCATGCCTGGTCTTTTTTAAAAAAGTAAAGTTATTTTTAATGACGATGTGTGGGTGAGTGCAGGCACACATGCTATGGTGTCCTGTGGAGGTCATCCACCTGCCTGCAAGGAAAACACTTTTCCACTTTCACTGGCTCTGAACTGCATTCTCAGCGAGTGGAGAAGAAAGGTCATGACGGCACATGTCTGTAATGCCAGCACTCAGGATGAGGCAGGAGGAGCAAGAGTTCAAGACATTAGAAGAGTTAGAAGAGCTGGGAGGTGGTGGCCCACGCCTTTAATCCCAGCACTCGGGAGGCAGAGGCAGGCAGATCTCTGTGAGTTGGAGACCAGCCTGGTCTACAAGAGCTAGTTCCAGGACAGCCTCCAAAGCCACAGAGAAACCTTGTCTCAAAAAACCAAAAAATAAAAAGAGTTAGAAGAGCACGTTTGAGAAAGACATGTTACCTCCCCCATATGGCCAACAACATGCATTGAGGTTAAATGAAATATTTAAATTTAGGAATTAAATGTGTGCCAAAATAAAGACAGAATAATTTAATCATAACCCTTAATCATGGGGAGAATGAATTATGTATTTGGTTTTTAATTTAAAATTTATTTTATGTGTATGAGTATTTTGCTTGCATTTATGTGTATCACGAGTGTGCAGTGCCTTCAGAGACCAGAAGAAGGCATGATCCCTGGAGCTGGAGCTAACAGACAGTTGTGAGTCACCACGTGGGTACTGAAAATCAAACCTAGGTCTTCCATAAGAGCAACAAGTGTTCTTAACTGCTGAGCTGTCTCTCCAACCCCCATTTTGCTTTGTTTTTTTGACACAGGGTTTCTCTGTGTAGCCCCGGCTGTCCTGGGTCTGACTATGTAGACCAGGCTGGTCTTGAACTCAGAGATCCACCTGCCTCTGCCTCCTGAGTGCATGCAAAAGCTAAAGAACAACTTGTAGGAGCTGGTTCTCTTCTTCCACCATGTGTGCCTGAGCACTCAGACTCAGGTCATCAGGCTTGGCAACAGGCGTGTTTACCTGCTGAGCCATCTCACTGGCGCTATCATTTGTCTGGGGGACATAAGATGTCACTATGTAGCCCAGGCTAGCCATAAACTTTGAGAGTGATACTCTTGTCTCAGCCTTCCACATGCTACTATTACAGGTGTGGGCCATCAGGAGTGGTTTTTACTTCATTAAAGCCCAAAGTTGCAAAGCTTGAACCTGAAAAATCAGCCTATATGAAATTGTATATCCATATACAACGAAAGATGATAAGCTAAAAGGACAAGGTCCAAAGGAACGTGACAAAGTATGGATATATTTTAACATAAAAGGTGATGTAAAAAAGGCAGCATGTGTAAGATGAAATACAAGTATTTACCTTACACATAAATAAATAAAAGAGCAGTGCAGAGATGACTCTGCAGTTAAGAGTGCACAATGTTCGACTGTGTGGTGGCACACGCCTTTGATCCCAGCACTTTGGAGGCAGAGGCAGGTGGATCTCTGTGAGTTCAAGGCCAGCCTGATCTACAGAGCAAGTTCCAGAGCAGGCTCCAAAGCTACACAGAGAAACCCTGTCTTCGGAAAACACAAACAAACAAAAGAGTGCACATTGTTTTTGAGAAAACTTGAGTTCAGTTCCCAGCACACACATCAGGAAGGTCACAACTGCCTGTAACTCTGCCTCCAGCTGATCAGACAATCTCTTCTGAGCTCCATGGGACCCTGCACTCACACGTACGTACCCACACATAATTCAATGAAAGCACATGCATATGCATAACTTAATATAAAAAATAAACCATTTAGTTGAGCATGCTTGTGCACACCTTTAATCCCAGAACTCTAGAGACTGAGGCAGGAGGATCTCTGTGAGGTCAAGGACAGCCTAGTCTACATGGCAAGTTCCAGGGCAGCCATGGCTACAATAGTGAGACCCTGTCTCAAAAAACAAACAAACCAATAAAACCTTAAAAAAAAAAAAAAACAAGAGTTGTTTGCCTGTCTGATTGGAAAATACTAAAGAGAGGAACTCCGCCTGGTGATGGTAGGTGGTGGGAAATGCTACTGACTGGAGTATAAATTGGTGGTTCCTTTGTGAAGATGCATTTGTCAATAGTCATTAAAATTTAAAGCACCCATTCCCTTTCATCCCGCTCACATATTTCAAGGAGCTCACCGAACGAGCATGCAAAAATGAATATGTGGGGGTATTTTAGAGCATTGTTAATAGGGGCAGGGAATTGGAAACGATCTGGATGTCTGTCAGTAGGAGATTGGCTCGATAAAATGTGGTCCATTTCTACGGTGACTGTGCGGTCCTCAGAAGAGATCGTGCTGGCTTTTATCAATTGAGAGGGAAAGATGATGGTATTATTGAAAAAAAATGGGGAAGACGAAGCTTGCAGAAGTGTGCACATAATGTGATCCCATCAACGTGGGGGCAAATGTATTAGATATGTGGAGGTATCTGGGGAGGGCATATGGGTGCATGCCTATAGTCTCGGCACTTAGGAGTTGAGACAGCATTAAAAGTTTGAGGCCAGCCAGGGCTAATAGAACAAGACCTTCTCTCTCTCTCAAAAAAAGTTCTGTACAGAGATTTACTATGCATTCTAGTTATTCATTCATTTTTTGTTCATTCATTCATTTATGAGACAGGGTCACTGTATGTAGTTCTGGCTGTTTTGGAACTCAATATGTAAACCAGGCTGGCTTCAAACTCTGTCTCTGAGTGCTGGGATCAAAGGTGTGGGCCTCCATGCCAGGCTTGTTTGTTTGTTCTTTGGAGGTAGGGCCTCCTATACCCCAGCTGGTCTTGATCCTCTTACCTCCTGCTGGGATCACCAGTGCACACTAACCACTGTTCACTGTGGAAACAGTCCCCCCCCCAGCATCAAATTACTGGAAAATTTTAATTTTCTCTGTTATCTGTTTTTTTAAATCAAAATAATTTTAAAAGAAATGAAAATCACAGTCATCTAGAGAAGTTCTACTCCAATAACTGGAAATTAAAACACTCCAAAATCTGAAATATTTTGAGCAACAAATAAAACAAAACCCAAAGTCTGAAACACTTCTGGTATGGGCTATTTAACTCATGCATACATGAACACACCCATGCTGTTGTTGAGGGAAAAATCATCCTGTTTGCTATGCATTGTTTGCGTTTTTTTTTTTAAATAAGTTTGCCATGAAACAGGTGTTGCTCTGTGCAGTGGATTCATACTAACCATGTTAATCCTGTCCAACAGCCTATGAGGTAGGGGATTATAATTCCCAATTTGCAGATGAATAACAGAGAGGTTGAATAATTTGTTCAAGGATACACAGCTAATGCATAGCAAAGCTGGTCTTGAGCCCAGGTAGCCTGGCTTCCGAATACATGCTTTTGGCCATGCTGCTACTATAAAGTAGCCATTAATGATCTCTTCACCAGAGCACATGAAAGATCCAGACAGATGAAATTGCTAGTCCAAGGTCACACGGTTTATCAGGTTATGATATGCAAGTCCAGATGTGTGGGTCACAAGCTCAGATGCATGCTGCCAGCAGATCTGTGGCTGCCCCTCTGTCCAAATCTGTGCCTAAGAAACTGGACATAAGGACCTACTCTCGTTCATGAATCCTGCTGGGGCTTTTTCTAGTCCGTGACCGCCCCCTACTGTCTGTAGATAAAAATAACAAGGCCATGGGCCCTGTGGGGACAGAAAAGGGAACAGAATGGCGTCTCCGAAGGCTGGCCCCTGTTGAGTCTCATTTCTCTCCTCCAGTTCTCAGTGGACATTGACTCAGAGCTGGTGGAGGAGCTGCCCGCTGAGATTGAGCTGTGGTTGGTGCTTGTGGCCGTGAGTGCCGGGCTGCTGCTGCTGGGGCTCATCATCATCCTGCTGTGGAAGGTAGAGACTCCCAGCCTCCTGGGGCTTCGCACTTCAGACCCCCTGCCAGCGCCAGCACGGCTCACCCACCCTCCCTCCATCCCACGGCTCTGCATCCCATTCCTCACTTCCATCTCAGCTGCCCCTTCCCAGGTCCTGCCCACCCTTCCCCTCAGCTCCCAGTGCCACCCGTGCCTGGGGAAACTGCAGACCACAAAGGGGAGCCCACCAGGCTGGGCCCAGGACTTAGCCTTCCAGGTTCCCCATCTCTAGGCCCAGGCTCCCCGAGTGCTGATGGCCAGGTCTGGCAGCACCGCTGACCCTGACTGGCCATCCCCACCTCCTCCCTCCAGTGCGGCTTCTTCAAGCGAGCCCGCACTCGTGCCCTGTATGAAGCTAAGAGGCAGAAGGCTGAGATGAAGAGCCAGCCGTCAGAGACAGAAAGGCTGACCGACGACTACTGAGGGGGGCCACCCCCCTGCCCCGGCCCACCCGGGTAACGCGGCCTATGGCCTATGGGTCTCCTCTCCACAATCCCAGCTGACTGGGGCCTCCGATTCTGTCTGCTCCTCTTGCCTTAGGGACTGCTTGGATCTCACTTGTCTACTGCCTCAAAGCACAGGCCACCCTGATTGCCCCCTGCGCCCCACCTCCACCTGACTCTCAGGAGCCTAAAATCCCAAGAGCATGCCGGGAAGTCTTTCCAAGGAGTATGCTGCTTTCTGGGGCACTGGGAAAGATAACAGGGCTAGAACCCACCTCTGTCTGATCACCAGGCATGTCCACGATGACTCGAAGCCCTATCCCCTCCCTCAAGGAAGGAGAGAACCAAGAAAAGCCAACCCTTTTTGTCTCTAGTCCTCTCATCTCCCTAGGAAAACCATCTTACCGACCCCTAGCACTGGCCATTGAGATCACCCTGTCTTCCTGGCCCACAATCTCTGCTCTGCATCTGCTTGATCTCCGCCTGCCTCTGTCCTCAGTGCCTTCCTCAGCTCCTCCTTCCTCTGGGACTGGGGTGGGGGTGTTCATCCTCCCATCTCATACTGAGAGGTTGGGACGTTTGAGTTGAGGTCCACTGTAAGGACCATAGGAGTGTGTGTGCTTGGGTGGGGGGCATCTTCTCCCATTTGATTGCTGGATACTGACACAATTTCTCTTCTGCCTAAACTCCAGTGTGACTTCTTTAAGCCGACCCGCTACTACCGGATCATGCCCAAGTACCATGCAGTGCGTATCCGGGAGGAGGAGCGCTACCCGCCTCCGGGAAGCACCCTACCCACCAAGAAGCACTGGGTCACCAGCTGGCAGATTCGGGACCGATACTACTGACTCCCTCCCTGACATCCCTCCCAGCGCTCCCTCCTTTCCTATTTATCATAAATTATGACTCTGACAGTCCAAGGGGGCCACATACTTGGCTGGCACCAGCAGGCTCAGGCATGTGCCCCTCTTCAGTGCAGGCATGTTTTCTGGGGCCCTAGACTCTTCTTCAAGACCTTGCAGTGTGGAGCACAGCACGGCCCTGCACACTGGACACACACACAGGGCCTGTGAAGATACCATGGAGGATGCCATGTCCAAGCCTCTATCTGTGCCAAAACCAAGCCAAAGCGCCTCTACTGGGAGCCACGAGGAAAAGGTCCCTGATGCGGTGACCTCTCTCTTCCACACCGATCCCCCATGAGCCATTGTGCCTGGACGGACTTTATTGTCCAGAATAAAACTACTGACGACAAGGAGACAATCAGCTGCAAGTCCTGGCACCCACTGGAGAGTAGGGCCACACCAGAGGGGATGTTGTTGTGACCTGTATGCTCAGACCCAAAAGCAAAGAACTAAAAAGCAAGTCCCCAGAATGAGCTTTATGAATGGATCTCCAAAACCTTGGCTATAGGTGGAGTTGGCAAGAAACTAAGCCCAAAGGAACAAAGAGAAACCATGGACAGCCTGGACAGACTGTGCTGGGGCTGACCTGGAGCATGGTGGCATCCTTCAGAGAGCAGGGTATCAATCCTGGCCCAGCAGACACTGGCAGGATGCAGAGGACATCCTTCTGACCCGTCCTGGCCTCCTCATCCTGGGCAAGGCCTGGAAGACCCCACAAGACCACGTGGGGGTGTAATACTTGAATGTAAGGCAGGGGAGAGCCCAACCCCTGCCCCAGCTGGCCAGACTTACTCTGCTCTTTTGACCACAGAGATGGTATTCTGAGCTACCTGTGGCTTTCTGAGAAACCTCTCCATGCCTCACCTGCTCCGCTAGGAACTGCATCCCCATTCCAGCAGTGGAGGCTGATTCCCGGGTCCTCTCCCCGTCCCTACCCACAGGCAGGCCCACTCCCCAGCTCTGCCCCTTCACGGTACTATAGCAGCTTCCTACCCTGTGCCTTCTTTGTGTATGGGCTTCTCACTAAAATAAATAAACGGTTCCCAGTTTGTACTGCTGTATCTGCACCTATCCCAGCCCCAGTGCTGACTAAGCTCATTCCCTCTAGAGGGGTGGTGACCTCCCCTAGCTGATCTCTTGATGACGCACTTAGCATCCCGAAGCAAGCCCTGCATGAAGAAATGTGATTCAAGCACTGAGTTCACTTCTTGGAAGTCCAGTTCTAAGGGGAGCACCACGAGGGAGTGCTTTATTTATGTGTCAAGAGTTGTGGCCTGTTAGGGTTGTGTTCATGTGGAAATCGATTGTTTCCATTAATTGCTAGGCTCTGGCTTGGATTTGGTCATGGGGAGGGAGGGGAGTTGAGAATGGGCCACATGCAGCCCAGTCTGGTCTCAAACTATGTAGCTGAGGATGGCCTTGAACTCTTCCTCTCACACAAGCTGGGATATCAGGTTTGTACACAAACTGGCTTTGGAGAGGAGAGAGAGACAGAGAGTTAGTTATCCCATACACTCTGCATGGCCCTTGAAAAATGCACTCACCTGTGTCACTTCATAATTGTTAGGCTGGTAGATGTCTAGGGATCCTCTCTCACAGCCCTGGGGCCTCTCTGCCTACCTCACGTCCCTTTTTACTCTGACTCTTCTACTATGTGCCAGGCACTGTGCCCAGTGCTGTAGATAAAGCGATGACTAGGTCAGACACAACCTGTGCCCTCCCTAAGCTAAAGTCCAGTGGGAAAGACCCATGAATCAGCAGTTAACTCTTAGTGTGAGCAGCTCTCGTGTTTTCCAAGATCAGGGGTCCTAAGGAGGCGTGTAGGGAGCCCACCTCCCAGCCCAGGCTTCCTGGAGGAAGCAGCTGAGGCCTGAAGAGTAGGTACAGGAAGTAAGAAGAGTGAGTCAGACCACCCCCAAAAAAAGATAGGCTTGTCAGTCAGTTGGAGATTGGAGGCTGGGTCAAGGCAGCTGGTAGATCATGTTGGGATTTGAGCAGGGGAATGTGAAAAGATGAGGATAGCCAATGGAGCCAGAGCAGACACTGGGGCAACTGGGAAGGCTCCAGAAGGAAGTGGAAAGGCCAAACGGGAGAGATGGCTCAGCAATTAAGAGTGTTTACTGCCCTTGCCAATGACCGGGGCTGGGCTCCCAGGATCCACATCAGGCCGTTCATAACCACCTGTAACTCCAGTCCCTCTACTGGCTTCCACAGGCACCTGTATGCTCTTGGTATACATGAACTCACTCAGGCACACATAAGTATACACTGTGGATTCTTTTTTAAATTTGTCTTTTCAAGACAGGGTTTCTCTGGGTAGCCCTGGCTGTCCTGGAACTCTCTTTGTAGACTGGCTAGCCTCAAACTCACAAAGATCCACCTGCTTCTGCCTCCCAAGTGCCGGGATTAAAGGCATGGCTCACCATGACCCACTGTTTTTTTGTTTTTGTTTTAAGTGAAAAGACTGTAAGCAGAAAAGCAGCACGGTCAGCTTTGTAGTTGAGAGTGCTTGCCAACTCTGTTTTCCTCGTTATAGAATGGGGATAATAGTAATATAATAGAGCTCTTTGAGAATTAAATCAGAAGCCGAGTGGTAATGGCAGAGGCAGATGAATCTGTGAGTTTGAGGCCAGCCTGGTCTACCGAGCAAGTTCCAGGACAGAGAAACTCTGTCTCAAAACACAAAACAAAACAAAAATTAAAGGAGATAATCCATGCAAACAGTGCCTGGCACACAGCATTGCACTCTCCATAAAGAAGCCTTGTTTTGTCTTGGCTGGAGTTGTTTATATACTGCTACCATTTGCAGTGTGTGGGGTGGGGGGATCCAACCAGTCTTGTACATCCTAGAAAACACTCTACTAGTGAGTTACCACCATGGCAGCACCAGCTCCTCCTCTCACTTTTGAGAGCTCATTCAGTTACCTAGGCTGTACTTGAATTTACCCTACCTCATGTGAGCCTTGAACTGAAATCCTCCTGCCTCAAGCCTCCAGGGCTAACACCAGGCCCTCCTAAAGGCCAACCCTTGATCCTGCCTGTGTTTTGAAACAAGGCATATCCCTTAGCAAGGGTGTGGTAAGGGTGGGTCAATAAGCAAAGAACCAAGGAACACTTGCAGGCCTGGAGAGTAGGAAACATACACGATTTACCAAAAGGGGGCGCATGGCGTTTTGCAGGGTAGAGGCCCGGGCTGCTAGGAATATTGAGCTCCCTAGCTCCTAAGATACTACTGGTAATAAGGAAGCCAGCTGCACAGATGGCTTTGCTTTCTCAGGCTAGGTGCACAAAAGGTTGCCTTCTTACGTGATTGTGCAAGACGTTCAAGGTTTTTATGTTCAGTCAAACGAGCTAGGTAATAATAAAACGAAACTTCCTAAAATAAGCACGGACGGTAGCTCCTGCCTCTGGCTTGCTAGTCCTGAGGGGTTTGGCTCGGAGTGTTTTTGTTGTTGTTTTTCAAGTGTCAGAGATCAATATAGGGCTTCATGCATGCTAAGCAAGTGCCATACCCTCTGAGCTACAGTCCCACCCCAATTTCGGATGTTTTTTCACTTGAAAAAAGAAAACGCCGCCTTTTTCTGGGCCACTTGGATATTTGTGGAAGTCAGCGGGTTCCATGCATATAGGATAGAGTAGTATAGGCTTGCATCCTGGTTCCAAATTTCTCCAAGTGTTCATTCTGCGTCCTTCATAGGAATGGGAAACTACCAAGCGCTCCTATGGCAGAACTGGTGAACATCAAGACAGGTGAAACTGGCGGCGCCTTTAGGAAAGGGGCAAGGCGGGGAAGAAAGGGTCAAAGGAGAGGGAAAGTGAAGGAGGCTGGGGGAAGAAGCCAAGGAAAAGCAAGAGTAGAAAGACAACCGAAGGGTTAGCGGGACTCTGGGAAAGAAGGGGTTAAAGCAGGACTCGCCCCTCAGAAGTCTAGGGGAGTTAGCGGCTGGAGGCGGGACTTGAGCCCAGCGGCGGAAAACAACAGGCCACCTCCAGCACCTACACGGTTAAGGGGGTGGGCCCCAAGAAGAGCCACGTGTCGAAGCACAAGACTATTGGTTATCCCGGAGTTGTTTGTGCGCGGCCATTGGCGACGTCAGGGCGCAGGGACAAACCGATTGGCTAGGCGTTGGAGGTTCAGCCAGGGCAGGGATAGGGAGGAGGGTGGCCGAAGCGCGTTTCCCGGCCGAGCTGGGCCAAGCGGAGGGCCGGTGCCAGCGCCTCCAGCCCCGGGACAGCAGTGCGAACCGAGCCGAAGCCGCGGGCGCCGTCGCGATGCGCTGGATCCGGGCACTGTTGAAGAATGCGTCCCTAGCAGGGGCGCCCAAGTACATCGAGCACTTCAGCAAGTTCTCCCCGTCCCCGCTGTCCATGAAGCAGTTTCTAGACTTCGGTACGGAGTCAGCGTAGGTGGGCACCGGGGGCGGTAGGTGCGGAGACCCTGGCAATGACAGGTTAACGTTCGAGGAAGAGGTTCTGGGTGGCAGGAGGGTTGACTTGGAAGAGTATGGACAGGGATGGGTAAACGACAAGGCAAGCCTGGCTGCCCAGAAAGAGTTAAAGGGTGCCTGCCCCCTTCACACAGTTACTAAGAATGGGGGCTCGGGAAAGGCGTTGGGAGGGGTCATGGAGAGTAAGAGGCAGCGAGGGTTGTAGGGCCTCATCCAGACATGATAGAGCTAATGGGGGATCCTGGCTACTGACAGGAGTAAATAGGGGACCCGCTGCTGGCAGTGCCAGGGAGATCCAGTCGTCGAGAAGACCTGTGCTGTGCACGAAGAGTGGGGTGCTTCTGAGTGAGAGAGAAACCCCGGGGCAGCTGGGAAGGGGGCCCTCTGAGTAGGAGGTGCTGACAGGAGCTCCCCTGACTGGGGAGCCTCCACCCACTGCAGCTGCCCACTGGGCAAGGACACTTGAAGATCAAATCCATTCTGGCTCGGCAGCCAGTTCCTAGCTGGGCAGAGCCCAAGTTACCATGAGGTAGTCAGGTGGCTTACACTCCCCCATGGCTATCCCTGGGTTTCTGAAGATCACCCACTACCAGTGTTCTGGGTGTGGAGGTGGCTTTGGGGCAGGAGAAAGCTGTGCCAAGCGTGTCCCTGTCTGTCTACATGACATTCCCATGTGCCAGCTGGCGATCAGGAGTGGGCCCAGGTCTTTCAAGAGTTGGCTTAGGTTGAAGCTGCGTCACAGATAGGAAGACAGGGAGGTGGCAGACAAGATTTGGGCACCTGTTTTCCAGGCCGTGCCTTTGTTTCTCCTTGTTCTGTTGGAGTCTTGAGCTTTGCAGAGTGTGGGGAGTCCTTCAGGACACACTCTAAAACTCCAGCAAAGCGCCACAGCTGGAAGCGCTTGCAGGAGTCAGGAGAAAACAAAACATCCTCAAAAGGATGGCGACATACCCTTGGTGACAGAAGCAAGGCGTAGTCTTGATCCTAGGTGTCCTGTCTCTAGACTAACGCTGCTCATTCCTCCACTGCCTGTTCCTCTTGACCCGGACCAAGGTCCCCATTTGCTTCACAGATGGTCATTAAACATGGCCAATTCTAATTGGCATCCATCTATCTCATCAGCCTGGGTGAGATGGCTGCCTCAGGGTTGATGCCGAGTTCCTGCAGTCTTGGGAATCTAGGCACAGCACCCCAGGGAGGGAAGGGTTTCTTAGGGACCTCTGTGCCCCGCCCCTAGTCCCCTGGAGAAGTGAGCTGACTTAGGCCAGAAGAGTTCAGAATGAGCCCCAGGCACATCTCGTCTCCCTGGTTAAAGACAAGTGAGGTTTTAGCTGAGGGTCAGTCTCAGGTGCTACTGCTCCTGAAGTGTCCCTGGGGAAGGCTCAAGCACTGCAGCGTCAGCGGTGCTGCCTTACTGTGTGCCGTGGGTAGGCCACTTGCTCATTCCAGCCTGCTCAGTCTCCACATGCCTGCCGGTCCCCATGGTTTGCGGCTATTGATTGACCCTCTCTTACCCTCAGGATCCAGCAATGCCTGCGAGAAAACTTCCTTCACCTTCCTCCGGCAGGAGCTGCCCGTGCGCCTGGCCAACATCATGAAAGAGATTAACTTGCTTCCCGACAGAGTGCTGGGCACCCCCTCAGTGCAGCTGGTGCAGAGCTGGTGAGGCTCCCCACGTTCCATCGCCCCTCCATTATCTCCTTGTTCCTGGGTTCTCAGGTCAGAGGCTAAGACGGAGGCAAAGCACAGGGGCTCCAAGAGCCTGGGAAGTTGCCCAGGATCATGTGGAAATCCTCAGCTTGGACAGGGACAAAGGTCAAGTTCAGTCTATGTCTCACCATCCTGCTCCCTCTGGGTAGCTAGGGTCCATCTAAGAAAGTGCAGCTTTCACAGTCAAGAACAAAAGTCATGCTAATGTCAGCAGTAACCCTTGGCCTGCTCCTGGAGCCCAAGCTCTTGTTTGCCCAGGTAACTTGGGAAAACAGGAAACAAGATGATGATGCAGCTATCCAAGTGGCAAGACAGTTATCTAACTGTCTCGAATATTGGGGAAGCACTCTATTAACCACGGACAATACAGCTCCTTCCCAAAGAGTTCCAAGGGTCAAAGGTTTACTGCAGGTAGCCGTAGGCACAGAACTCTGTCTAGAGCTGGGTAACTGGAGGCCACTAGCCAAAAACCTCACATGAAACATAAACAAAGGCGTGCCTGTCCCTGGGCATGTCCCTGGCTAGTCATCAATAGACTTTTGTAGTAACTGGACAGAAATCTAGTCTTCTGGATTTACAACCTGGAATGACTGAGGTTTCCCAAGGGGCTTGGGAGTTTGTGTCATACCTATGGACCCAACACTCTTCTGTGTCTAGGCAAATGGCAGCAGCTGACTATGTAGCTCAGTGATGAAACATGACTTTGCCCAGCATGCCACAGCCCCGGGTTGTTCCCCAGCAGCTGAGAAATAGTTTAGGCAGCACTTGTAGTTCGGGTCTATAATCCCAGCTCAGGGGCTGAAGTAGGGCAATCATGGTTTTGAGGTCAGCCTGAAGAATTTAGTGAGACCCCCATCTCAAAATAAACAAAGGGCTGGGACTGTAGGTCAGCGGTAAGGCAGTTGGCTGCTATAGATGAGGCCCTGTGTTAAGTCTCGGTGTCACACACACAAAGGCACAGCAGCAGTTTCCCACAAGGAGCCTACGGTGTTCCTGGGAAATGAAATTCTGCCAGGACTGGGCAAACAAAGTACAGTGCAGACATGTAGAGTAGTCATGAGAAGGTTAGGGCTTGTTTGTTTGGGAAATGACATTGATTATGACCTTTCCCGTTGTAGAAGTGTAACATGTCCATTTTGACATTTGTAAAACACAAATGCGTAGATAGTGCATGTCTGTCATTGCCCTCTTTCCTGCCAGTCCCTGCTAGGGTGACCTGCAGTTCTTTGGTGCCCTTCCAGCATTGAGTCTGTGCATGGGTAAGTGTCTCTCCGACTTATTCTACAGAGGGACAGGGTCGAATTCACAAGGCCAGGTGCACGATGCATGCTGACTGAAATCATGGAGAAAATGGAGCAGGGTAGAGGCAGTACCTGTTTTCTTAGTGGTTAGGAGGTTGAAGTAGGAAGATAAAGAGTTCAGGAGTTCAAGACCAGTCTAGGCAACATAGTGAAACATGTTTTCAAAAACAAAACAAATGGAAAATTGAAATGGACACACAGAAGGACTTGGATATTCCAAAGCTAGAAAGAAAGGCAGGGCTGTGAACATACCCGAGAAGGTGAGTGGGTGTGTGGAGGGCAGGGTTTGATTTTTCAGGTGACCCAACTAGGCCATCCATCACTGAGCCCTGCACCAGGAGGTCCAGGACCTCTGAGCCAATCTGCACGTTTTACCACAGGGTGGCAGAGCTGTGGGGAGGAGACAGAAGGTACCATCTGTTCTCCCAGCCCTCCTCCAGCCTGTCCGGCTGACTGACTTGGCTGACCCACCAGCTGGTCCCTGACTTCTCAGACCCCTCCCAAGACACTGTTCTGAGGCAGTCAGGGAGGGTGGCAGGAGGAGGGCAGGGGGTTGCTGGACTGCTTGCGATCCCCTTCCTAAGAGTCTGTGAGACATCTTAGCTTGACTTACTCTTCTCTCAAAACTTGGAAGAAATTCCAGGACACAGCAGGGAGGGGCCAAGTCAGAGGAAATACTTCCCCAGTGGATGGTTCATCATCCAGAAACAGGCCAAGGGGGTGATCAGTCATCTTGATACACTAAAGAGAGATGCTGAAGGGGGCTTGCAGAGCCAGTGGGCCCTGGCCACGG
Organism: Mesocricetus auratus; assembly: GCF_017639785.1. Classification (NCBI taxonomy): domain Eukaryota; kingdom Metazoa; phylum Chordata; class Mammalia; order Rodentia; family Cricetidae; genus Mesocricetus; species Mesocricetus auratus. The sequence goes on along the minus strand of NW_024429191.1, from coordinate 72,906,921 downwards.
CAAGAGGAGCTTAAATGGGAGAGCAGGAAGGACTTGTTCATGGGGCTGGAGTGTTTTTCTATGCAACAGTGTAGGATAAACTCCAGGTGGCTGGGATGGTGGGATGGGGCGGTGAATAGGGCCTTCACAAGAAGGCAACTTGACTTCACAGGTAGCCTGGAAAGAGGGCCGCTAACCTGAGACACAAGGGAGGGGCTGCTGGCAGCGTAACTGTGATGCATGGCCATAGTTAATGGAGCACAGAAGGCCTCTGATGGCGCTTGAAATTCCCAGTTCAAAACAAACCTCACCAACTCTTTTAGCTGCTCAGACTTGGAGTAATGAGGCCACACTTTGGCGGTTACTGGAAGGTGGGACTTGGCAACAGCATGTATGACATTTGTCACTTAAGAGCCTTTGTAGATACACAGCAATGTGGCCTTTCTTGGGTTCAGCTTCCTGGCCCAGTCTTGGGGTTCCATATTACTGAGAGTGAAACACATCGTCTTTGTTAGGGTGACCACTGCTGTGATGAAACACCATGACCAAAAGCAACTTGGGGAAGAAAGGGTTTATTTGGTTTACACTTCCACATCATAGTCCAACAGGCCTCGCTTGCACCTCCATGGCTTACTAAACCTGCTTTTTCATCGAACCCAGGGCCACCAGCCCAGGAGTGGCCCTACCCACAATGGGCACCAGCCACTAATTTAAAAAATTCCCTACTGTCCAATGTTATGGAGGCATTTTCTCAGCTGATGCTCCCTCCTCTCCAATGTCCCTAGTTTGTGTCAAGTTGACATAAAACTTGCCAGCACACACATCTTGAATTTGGACAGTAGCAGCCATGGTCCCGTGCTTCTGGGCAGCCACACCTGTAGGTCAAAGGTGATATAATTGTGTCAGAAGTTCCAGAGGCGATGCAGCAGTGAGGACGAGGGGTATGCCAAATGGACAATGGACCTGAGAGCTTTGGAGCATCAGGGACCGTTCTGTATGCTGGCTCAGATGGTCTGTAATCTTCACGACTTCTCCTAGCAAGTGAGTCTCCTCACCATCTCCAGATGAGAGATGGAGTCTCAGGAAGTGAGGAGCCTTGGCTAAGGTCAGTTAGGGAGTAGTGTTGGACCTGGAATTCGAACCCAGGTCATGGGTTCTGGAGGCTGCATTTGGGAAGGGACAGGAAAAAGGCTTTATGTGGGTTATGCCATAGATTTCCACATTCCCATGCAAGTCCGTGGGAAAGTAGGGCTCACCTATAGGAATGATAGGTCTTCTGGTGCTACCAGGACCCAGAGGGGTATCCATTGGTTCCTCTCAGGATGAAGACCACTTGAAGAGGCATGGACAGATGAGGAGATGCCTCTGTGAAACATAGCCAGAGAGTCACCCCCTGTCACTGAGGTTTTTTGTTTTTGTTTTTTGAGACAGGGTTTCTCTGTATTGTTTTGGAGGCTGTCCTGGAACTCGCTCGGTAGACCAGGCTTGGTCTTGAACTCACAGAGATCCACCCGCCTCTGCCTCCCGAGTGCTGGGATTAAAGGCGAGTGCCACCACCACCCGGCCTTGTCACCGAGTTTCGTGGAGTTGGAAGAAGTGTGTGGAGGGGCTGATTCGGTGGACAGGGATGTGTGTGTATGTGGGTGGAAATCACCCTCTCACCCACGTCCCTGGTTTGTTCACGAAGTGTGTGGACCCCAGGCCTTGCCTATGAAGATCCCCACTCCCAGAAGCCAGCTAGCCCTTGTCCTGAGCAGAATAAGGGGAAGAAAGCCCACCAACAGGAGCTGGAGCCTGCAGGAAGCCAGCGTGTCCTTCCTGGCCCATGCCTGATAGCTGGCCTGATAGATCACAGGTAGTGATCTCCAAGGCATTTTTTTAAAAGCTAAGTCCTACCCCACCCCGAGCCTCCTGCTGTGAACCCCATTCTGCAGTTGGGCTGGTGTGTCCTAGTGGCCTTTGGGAACAGCCCCTGTCCAAATCCAAGCGTGCTGCCCATCCACAGAGTGATTCTTGATAAGAGATATGTCTACTCTCTCCCTTCATGCCATTAGCCATCCTGCTCATGTGGCTATGGTCTGATTCACACACACCCTTATCCCCAGCAGCATGGATGCTGGTCCACACCCACAGATACAAACTCTTCACATTTACACACTTACTCTCTTGACTTAGCATCTCTCCTCTCCCACACACTACTTGCAGGTGGCTGCCTGCCCTCCTCCCTCTACTGCCTGCCTCTCCCCTCAGGCCTGCATTCCACTCCCTGGAGGGTATTGTCTAGGGAGTGGGGGTGTCTCTGTGTTATCTTGTGGGGGGCCGGGGTTGGAAACACCAGATTTTACCAAGTAGGGCATGGGCCTTCCCCTCCAGACTAGGATGCACACATTGTCTTTAGCCAGACTCTGCTTCTCCCTGCCTCTGGAGTCAACATAACACTGTCCCAGTTTCTCTCTCTGGAGGATACAGCTCTATCCCAGGTAATGTGGAAGCCTGGGATCGTGGGACCGCAGGGCTAGGCCAAAGGCCTGAGCAAAAGCCTCCGTGTTCTCCCATATGTTCTCCCATACCATACCTAGCATTATTTCCCTGTGGAAATGGCTCTTTGGGGGCAGACAGGGATGTGAGTCTCCACGGTGTCCCCACAGCAACCCCAGCAGTACTACCTTTGTCACTATACCTAGGTGCCCTTTGTCCCATGTCCATGTCCATGTAACGATTTCACTTCTCTTGGAAGCTCACTGCACAGCCCTGCCTGGGCTTAGAGCCTGGGACCCAGCCCATTTCTACCTGGGGGCAGGCACAGAGCCTCCTGACTCTGACCTTCCCATCCCCACCCTCCCTGGACCTTGAGCATCCGTCATGTAGCCCCACCTTCTAACTGTTCCCTCCTCTTCCCTCCCCTTCCCTCTCCCACACACTCAGACTTGCATCTCCTCCCCCAAGTCCTCCTCTCCCTCCAAAGTGCCTTCATCTGTTTGTGATTAAAGGCCCTGTGTGGCCTCTGAGCCCAGGTAGGCAGCAGTGGTCAGACCACAGCAGGAGCTCGGTGAATGTCAGCTGTCATGCCTCTCTAAGGAGACCAAGGTTCTCCCATTGTAGATGTCTGCTGTGGGTGGGGGTGAAGGCAGTCTGGCAGAAAGCTGCTCTCTTCGTCCGTCCTATTCTTACTAGTGAGCAAGAAGAGCAACTCCCACAGGCCTTGCGCTGGGTTCTGGTCAGGAAGGACAGGGAGGAGCTCCAGACCGAGCCTGTCCCTGCTCCCAGTGCAAGGTAGCCTAAACACTGCATGACTCATAGCCTCAAGCTTAAGCAGCAGTAGAGCTGAGTGGCTGTGCTCAGCTGGTGACAGGTTTGAAGCCACCAGCATTCAGCGCGCTCACAGTGCAGTGGGAAGTAAGAATAAGAACTTCCAAGACAGGAGGTTAATCCCAGCACCCGGGAGGCAGAGGCAGGAGGATCTCTGTGAGTTTGAGACCAGCCTGGTCTACAGAGCGAGTTCCAGGACAGGCTCCAAAGCCACAGAGAAACCCTGTCTCAAAAAACCAAAGCAAAAACAAACAAGCAAAAAGAACTTCTACCTTTCTGGTGAAGAAACAACCCCAGAGAAGTGCCACAGCTTCCACAGGGCCACACTAGAACCCAGCGGAGCCACTCTTTGATGTCAGTTGTGGGATGCAGAGAGAAGGACTTTCTACACAAGAGGGCATGAGTAGAGCCAGGCGAGAGCCTGAGTCGTGGGAACCCTGTAGGTGGCAGGAGTTCCGGGGACCAGGACGGTGTGCCAGCTGTGCCAAGACTTTTCCTGCCCCTCAGAGGTCTGAGTGCTTTGGAATAGGTCCCAACCTAGCTTCTCTTCTAGAGCTCTCCTTGACAGGACTCCAAGTATCCCGACGCGTCCTCAGGCCAGAAGTGTTTTTGCCATAGGGAACAGAGAGAGGCTGGTACTTCCACCTTTCTGCAACAAAACACAGACTGGACATATGCTCAATGGGACAAGGGGTCAGTGGTACCAGATTGGCACAATCTACTGCCACAGACAGACCAACCTTACCTGTAGAAGCTCAGTACACTAGCTCTGCTCTGTTTATTAACCTTTCCTAGTTGGAGAAGAGTCCTGCCCCTGCCTATAGGTGGGACAGACAGTAGCGCCCACCCACCCTGCTCAGTGCAGGGCAGAGTGAGCCTCTCTGGCCCTACCTAAGGACAGAGCTAGCCACACATACTGACCTTTATAAACTGGGGTTCCCTAGGCAGGTTCCAGATCACTGTGGGAGAGGCCCTATGCCAGCTAGCCTGCTGGCTGCATTCATAGTCCACTAGATGCTTTAGTTCCCTATGGGAGGTGTCTACGGTACTCAGCAAGGCAGGTAGATGTCTGAGCCCTCTGTTACTATGGTCTTTGGTACAGTTGGGCCTCAGTCCCCTGTTCTATCCTCTAGGAGGAAGTGATTTCTGGTCCCTCCTAAGGTTGCTACTATAGAATTCTGAAGCAAAGAATTGTGCTGTAAGGTAATTAGCAGATTCGGGGGTTCCTTGTACAACTTATAGGCTGTCAGGGAGACCTAGAGCCAATAAAATGGGGTGTTGATTGTCAGCGGGTTCAGCTCTCTGCTACCTACCATGGCATCTGAGGGGGTGGGAGGGAGCATTGTGTAGCCTCAGCTGGCCCTTTCTCCCATCACACAGGTATGTCCAGAGTCTGCTGGACATCATGGAATTCCTGGACAAGGACCCAGAGGATCAACGAACACTAAGCCAGTGAGTGAGCACCCTCTTCAGGGACAAGAAGGCAAGGACATCTCAGTCAGGGCCCCAAGGATGGAATGCCAGCGGGGTGCAGGGGATAAAGGGGAAGACAGGCTACTTCCGGGAAATCCTGGTAGGCTGGGAGAGATGCAGAGTCCAATTATCAGTATGCCAAGAGGATGTGGGGAACCCTGCCCTTGGGAACAGACCTTTAGAGAGACTGGGAGCTTTAGCTGTACGCAGGAATATGATGGGCACCTGGAGAGTAAGGGTGGACTTATGGTGGGTGAGCACTGTGTCTCCGTGGGGCTGGGGAGGATAGAGAGAGAAAATTGGGGAACTGAAAGGAAGTTGGGAATAAAGAGAGCCAGGGGTATCCCCAAACCTGAGGCTGGATAGGGGCAAATGACTGCATTCTCTGAAGGTTCACCGATGCCCTGGTCACCATCCGGAACCGGCACAATGACGTAGTGCCCACCATGGCACAGGGAGTGCTGGAGTACAAGGACACCTATGGTGATGATCCGGTGTCCAACCAGAACATTCAGTACTTCCTGGACCGCTTCTACCTCAGCCGTATCTCTATCCGCATGCTCATCAACCAGCACAGTGAGCCCTGGCTGCCTCGGAGAGGGAGGGCAAGGTGTCCTGGCAGGGTCTGCCACGAAGGGGCCCCGCCCCTGACCGGGAAATAGGGCTCCACACTCCAGCCACTGTGCCCAGAGGCCTGAGTGCTATTCGGGAACTGAAGAGTTACTGGCTTAAGTCAGGTGTGGAAGCACACACCTTTAATCCCAGCGCCTGGGACGCTGAGACAGGAGGATCATATGTTTGAGGTCAAGCTTCACTACATAGTGAGACTTTGTCAAAAAATTAAAATAAATAAATAAAAATAAGGTGATCCCCAGCACTGGGGAGGCAGAGGCAGGTGGATCTCTGAGTTTGAAGCCAGTCTTGTCTACACGGTGGTTTCCGGGACAGCCAGGACTACACAAAGAAAGCCTGTCTCAAAATAAACAAATAAATAAATAAAAAGTACACTTAGCAGGGTGCGATGTGGGAGAAGCCTATGGAGGAATGCTGTGGGGTACAGAGACTTGGGGAGGCCTGAGCTAGGGGGGCATGATTAGCATGGAGTGTACAGAAGCTAGCAGATGGAGTGAAGGCAGGACATTTAGGAAGACAGAGGACTAGATCCTGTGAGCTAGTCAGCAATGCCCTTCTCTCTGCCCACAGCCCTCATCTTTGATGGGAGTACCAACCCAGCTCACCCCAAACACATTGGCAGCATTGACCCTAACTGCAGCGTGTCTGATGTGGTGAAAGGTGAGCCCCCCCACCATAGGCCTGGCCCATAAAGGAGCTCTAGGGACCCCTCCCAGATAACCTGGCCAGAGAATGGCCCATTCCCAGTGGGTGGGGTCGGGGGGCATGTCCCCATGGGCTTCATGTTGGTGATACCCAATGTTAGTGCATGTTGGGTCAGTCACCCATAACCTGAGTGGTTCCCTCTCCTCTCAGATGCCTATGACATGGCCAAACTCCTGTGTGACAAATATTACATGGCTTCACCTGACCTAGAGATCCAGGAAGTTAATGGTAAGCAAATGAGGCTGTGTGTGTGAATGTGTGCATGTATGTGTGTGTGCACGCGTGTGCATGCGTGTGTATATGTGTGTACCTATGCATGTGTTTCAGAGCAATGGGAACAGACCAGAGTAGGGGAGCTGGAGGGCCAGGCTCCCCTAGAGGGGAGCTGTTCTGAATTATTAATTTGTTGGACAACTGCTTATTATTTAGCACACGCATCATGTAAAGAAGATAGGCAAGCCCTTGCCTTCACAGAGCTAACATTCTTGGTGCTGGGGAGGTTGGGACCTGTGACAGTTAACCACTGAACATAATTTCAGCTAATTTCAGAGCGTGTAGGTAACAGACTGATGTCATTGTCCTTGTAAGTGAACATAGTGAGTAAGTGAAGGACATGATGTGGGATCAGAGGACAGAGGCCAGGACCACCTCCCCAGAATGCAGTGGCTTAGTTAAGAGATGCCTCTGAGTGACCAGCCCCAGGTGGAGTGGTCAGAGCCAGTACTCGCTCCCAGGTCTGAGAAAAGCAGACCGAACTTGTACTGTCCAAGTGTTACTAGCTATGGCAGCTTGGAAGGTGCACAGCCTCATGCCAGGGGAAGAGGGAGGGAGGGAGGGAGGGAGGGAGGGAGGGAGGGAGGGAGGGAGGGAGGGAGGGAGGAGGGGAGGGCGAGCGGGGCGGGCGGTGGGGCTCCTCTGAAGGAACAGGGGCTGCATGGTCGCACTGTAGAAGAGACTGGGAGGTTCCTTGCCGTGCTCTGCCCTTGCCCTTGACTCCACAGCCACCAATGCCAACCAGCCCATCCACATGGTCTACGTCCCCTCCCACCTCTACCACATGCTCTTTGAACTCTTCAAGGTAAGAAGGCTGCCCTTCTCAGGAAGCTGGGAGGGTCAGCCCTTGGGCCCTCAGCCTTAGCAGCGATTCCCTTGCTGTGTCCTCCATTCCCTTCCCAGAATGCCATGCGGGCCACTGTGGAGAGCCACGAGTCCAGCCTCACCCTCCCCCCCTATCAAGATTATGGTGGCCCTGGGTGAAGAAGATCTGTCCATCAAAGTATGTGACCCTTGACCTGACCGCGGGAGGTCGCGGGGATTAGGGCGAGGAGTGGAAGGTATCTCGCATGTCCCTTGTCTCCCAGATGAGTGATCGAGGTGGGGGTGTCCCCTTGAGGAAGATTGAGAGGCTCTTCAGCTACATGTACTCCACAGCCCCCACACCCCAGCCTGGCACTGGGGGTACGCCACTGGTAAGATGGCTTCTTCCAGGCCCCCCTCCTGCTTTCTTAACTCCCAAGCATACTCCCACCCTACCCCGCCCCCCCTTGGTTGTATGGTGACAGTTTCCTGCTGCCCATAGCCCCTTCCTGCTGGTCACCCGCCCATCGGCTTGGCGGTCACTTTTCCTCGTCTTCCCCCTTCCTCTGCTGCATTGCTCATTGCTAGCCTTTGTGGCACCTCCCTTGGGCTGCGCAGTCCTGTGCTTACAGAATGGGCTCTGAGGAGCTCGTGGGTGGAGCTCTCCTGTCCAGCTGTCCTCCCTGCTTCCTCTGCAATTCCCTTGCCTACCACCTACTCCCATCTGCACCAGAAATGTCCCTTCCCTACTCCTGCTCCAGCACTCCCGCCTGTCCCTAGCCGGGCATCCCTGGCTCACTTCATGACCCGTGGCTTATCTGCAGGCTGGCTTTGGGTATGGACTCCCCATTTCCCGCCTCTACGCCAAGTACTTCCAAGGGGATCTGCAGCTCTTCTCGATGGAGGGTTTTGGGACAGATGCTGTCATCTATCTCAAGGTGAGGCCCCGTGGGGGCAAGTTTGCTGCGAGCAGGCTTCTACCAATCCCTCATCCGGACTCCAGACTCAGAGCCTTGGTTCCTCCAGTACTGCAGCTTTAATGTGGCAGGGAATTTCAGGGGCCTAGGGGCTGTGCATGGAGCCTCTTCTAAGGACTCAGGTTGGAAGGAAGGGGGCCTTACAGGACTTGGCCTTCCATTGAGAGGGAAAGCCTTGGTGATTGATAGAGGTCACCCAGCCCACCCTCTTTCCTCTCTCCTTTTTACCTCCTTGACCTTTGAGGGAAGAGCTCTCTTGAATGGACCAGAGAAAGATAGAGAAGGTTAAGACCCTTTTAGGGGTTTTTCTGGGTCTTGGGTATCGTCTCTGCTAGCGTCTGGTTATGGGGCTGACTTGGACATGGGATAGGATGCCAGGGTGGAGATTATCAGGTGGGAAGGGTGAGTGTGCTGGGGACTGGGGAAGAAACTGATGTCAGTGCTCCCTAGGCCCTGTCCACGGACTCGGTGGAGCGCCTGCCTGTCTATAACAAGTCTGCCTGGCGCCACTACCAGACCATCCAGGAGGCCGGTGACTGGTGTGTGCCCAGCACGGAGCCCAAGAACACATCCACGTATCGGGTCAGCTAGGGGCCTTCTCTCCCTGGCCCCTGGGAGGAGGCTGCCACCCTGAATCCAGCCACCACAGGGACCTTCCCTATCCCCTGGGGTACAGAGGGTGAAGCTGGGTCTCCCTAAAGGCCAGGTCTATCTTTGTAGAAATCTCAGTGACCCATCTGTGGTGGTCCCTAAGTGCCAATCTGTCTCTATGGAGAAACATAGGGGGTTTCTGTGGAGCCTGGTCTCCATGGTGACGCTTGAGGGTTGGAGATGGCTGTACCTGATGGGGTGCCCCAGAGACACTTCTCCATGGCAGTTCTCCCAAGACCAGAGCTGTCAACTTTCTACCAGAGACCCTGGGTCCCCGTCACTGCCTGCATAGCCCTGGCCTTCCAAGTGGCTGTCCTGCTTGCCTTATTCCCACACCCTGTACAGTTATACTGGGTTGTGTCCTCTGCCGATGTTAAGAAGGGTGGAGTGCCCTCAGGTCTGGAGAAAAGATGGAGAGAGGGAGTGCATCCTTGACCCTGGTCCTGCAGCCTCTCTCTGCCAATGCCCTGGACATTAAGGTTGCAACTGGAAACTTGAGAGTTGGTATTACCTAAGGTATTGCCACCGGGGAAGGCCGAGAGGTAACCGCCCCACCAGGACTCCAAGACGATCGATCTTGGCAATGTTTGTGCCACTTCCCGAATCCTGGCCCAGCATGTCCTCACATGCACACCTCCCCTGCCCAGTGTCCACCCACCCTGTCCTGCCTGAGCTTTAGACCCCCCCCCCCCGTGCCCACCACATGTGCACAGGTGACTCATCCCTAGGACATCCTATGTATATAGCCAGTTTTGTAATCTCAATGCCCTGCCCTTCCCCTCAGCACACAGGGGTTAAAGCTGTGTGCCCCTCCCAGTGGCTGGGATGGTGACAGTGACATCCACAGTAAATAGATGAAATGAGACTGGTGACTGTCTGCCTTGCTGGGGGAGGGTGAGTCCGCACATGAACACTCGTGAAGACTGTCGGTCCTCTAGAACTAACTGTACTCGGGCCCTTGCCTAGCTAGCAACCTGAGTATACCGCAAGGCGGGGCCACCCACTCAGAACACCTGGCAGTCCGTTGCCCAGTGGTATGCAAGCCATAGCTTAGTCCCGCATCCCAGACAGAAAGATCATTGGTGTGTGGTAAATATTTATTGAAAGAAGTTGCGAACCATCTTCCCCCTTCACATGCAGGTGGGGCACACTTGGTAGGGCCTCCACCCTCCCCACCCAGTCTAGATAGTGCCAATGCCCCTATACCTTAGTTTCCCTCTGAGGCCCCTCTCCCAGTGCGGATGGCTGAGCCCAAGCACAGGGCCCTGGCCTTCAGCTACTTTTTCAGGCAGGAGAGAGGGAGCTAGCATGCAGGTCCTGTCCACCCCTCCGGGAAGCTGGGAGGGGTGGGGGGTTTCTTCTCACTGACCAGCACCTGAGAAGCTGGGTAGCGTGGCATCTGAACCCTCTGTCTCTGAAAGCATCCTACAAAGGACGTATGGCAAACCTACCCAGGGCTGGCCCAGTCCTCCCTGTGGCCTATCAAACCGGAGCCAGCAATGTTTGTCAGCTCTAGGCTCGCTGAGGCCTTGATACGCCCAAGGGACCTGGGGAGCTGATGGACCCTTCGGATCCAGCAGCTTCCGGGCCACCCTCAGACCGTGTCTCTGCCCGGCTAGTGTGCTGAGAGTCACCAGTTCAGTGCCACCCAGTCACTAGTGGGGGGTGTCCTATGTCCCCAACAGCTCCCATTTATCCTGACCCCAAAGAAGGCTCAAGCACTCTCTGAAGAAGTGGATTCTAGCTCTGTGAAAGGGTCGAAGACCCACCCATGCCTGACTCAGTGGGAGAGGAGCAGGGCCATCCTGCCCGCTGGGACCTGCAGGGTTAGTGAAGAGGAGGGAGAAAGAGGCCCCTTCTCCCCACTCTGCAGCCCTTACAGAGGCCAGCTTACCCTCCACTGCTCGCTCTTCTCTCCTTTGAGGAGCTGTCTGGGAATCTACCCTGAGTGCTGCTAGCCCACTGGCCTCTCTGGGGAGAACTGCCCTCCCACCACACAGCCACCTTCAAGAGCTGAGGAGACCGCTCTGTCTCCTCCTGGGATGCTCAGGCCGCTCTCTAAGCCTAGGAATCCTGGTCATGGGAGGGCCTCTCTTGCTGGCTCACTTCCTCTTCAGTACCACTCTGGTCAGAGGGAAGAGGTTCAGCCTGGGCCAGGCTCCTCTGGGCTCCAGATTTACTGCATTCCTGGCCTCTGCCCTCTTCATCTGCCACCTTCTTCCTCCTGGAAATCTGTGCCAAACAAGTCCTCGAAATTGGGTTTATTACTGGGCCCTCTCCCTGGGATATCCCTTCAGAGGATTCGGTCCAAACAGGGTGAGAGGGGTCACGTGCCCCCAAGAAGCTGGAACCTAGACCCTACTTCCCTGGTGAGGCCCGTGCAGGTGGCTGCAAGTGCTCCGGGGTGCCGCCCCGCCGCCCCGCCAGTCACCCCTAGCTCTTCTTAGCCTCCTGCTCCCGACGCCGCAGCTTCTCCCGCTGCCGGGCAGTCTTCTCCTGCGCCTTCCGTTCCTTCTCTGCGGCCGCTGCCAGCTCCTTCAACTTCCGCTTCACCAGCGCCCGGTCATGCGAGTTGCTCAGCCCCAGGCTCTGGAAACAAACCCAGAGTGAAGAAGAGAGACCCACTCCTCCCAAGTACTCCCTGCAGCCCCCTGGAGTCTGCTCTCAAGTACGGCCTTTTCTAGGGACTGGGCCTCCAGAGAAGAGGAATGGGTTGCGAGTGGTCAGAGATGACAACTGGAACTAAGCCATTTGTGCCCCATCCTTGGCTCCAGATCCTCAGCCTAGGTGCCACAACCCTGCCCGACCTCCTGAACGCCTCAAGATGGAGATTTGTTCAAGGTCACACAGCTAGGTGGCAAGGTCTCTGCCCACTTCAAGGGATTGTCCCTTCAAACCCAGGGACCTACAGATGTTGAAAGCCACCTCTCTACATTGTCCCCTTAGCACACCCCTGCCATCAAGCCCCGAGACTAAATATGACATGGAGCTGGCCAGAAAAGAGGTCTGGCTTCCCAACACTGGATGGTAGTCCAAACCGAAGGGCAAGGTTAACCTGAACACCCAGGCTGGAGCTAGAAGGTCAAATGGGCTTAAATTTCAAGCCAGACTAGGGAGTCAAACTACGTTGCAAAGATTAGACCAGACCCTTGTATACAGGGCAGAAGCCAGGTCAGTGGCTAGACAGGGAGAGGAAACCCCAGGTCAGCCCAGGACACAAGTAAGAGCCGAAAGTCAGGACAAAGGGGGTCCTTATACTTGCAAGCTACCTCAGTCTGGCTGCTCTTACACGCTTACCTACCTTCAGTTTGCTTCCGTCCAGCTGCAGGAGCTGCGGCCCATCCACCTGTCGGGCAGCGAACTCCGCAGCGTACTGTTCCAGGTTGAGGCTGCACAGCCACTGGCCCACCTGCTGGCTGGTCCAGTGTTGTACGGTCGGGAGGGACTCGTCCAGGAACTGTGGTAGAGATGGGGAGAGTAAACGGAGCCCAGCCCGTGGCCAGGTCCCCAGCAGGCGCAAAGACTAGCCTGGCTCACCTCGTCCGAAGACTGGGACAACGTATGGTAGGGATAGGAGCACTTGGTCTCCTGTCGAGGACCACTGGGGATCTTGGGGCTGCTGCTTGGAGGTGTGGAGTCATCACTCAGGGTGGATTCCTGGATAGAAAGGGTGTGTGCTGAGGAGTAAGTTCATCCCCCCAACCCTGAGCCCGTCACACCAGCAGTTGTCCCATGCTCCTGATGCTGAACCAGAACTTAAGTGACACATCAGAACCTGAGCCCTCAGCGGGGCAGTGGTGGCGCACGCCTTTAATCCCAGCACTCGGGAGGCAGAGGCAGGCGGATCTCTGTGAGTTTGAGGCCAGGCTGGACCGACAGCCTCCAAAACAATCAGAGAAACCCTGTCTCGTAAAACAAAACAAAACAAAAAAACAAAACAAAACAGAACCTGAGCCCTCTAGGAGGGAAGTGGTTACCTAGAGGCTAGCACTAGGTGAGCAAAAGGATTAGCAGGAGTGGAGGAGGCCAGATGCTGCTGCCTTCAGGTAGCCCACCAGGATTCCCCCAAGGCTGGGTTGTGAGTCCCTGTTTCATGGGATCTCTCTCCTAGGCCTCTTGCATACTGGCTGGAGGATGGCCCTCATTGGCCTTGGATCTTTGTGAGGACTTGGGCTGCTGTCTCACTCAGCGTGGTGTCCCACGGGACCAGCATAAAGGAAGGATATGAGGAACTGAGGAAGGATGTAGGGTGATTAAAGACCAAAGTTGCACATCAGAAGGGTCTCTTCCCTGAACCCCAGAATGTCTGATTCTCCTAAGCCCATACACATTTGTGCACATCTGCGAGCAAGTCCCTTTTCTCGGGACCTCATTTTCTCTTCTGTGCTGTGCAGATAACAATGCCTGCCTTGCCTACACCACAGTTAAAGCCACACATGAGTCCTGAGCTTTGTAAAATATAGCAGTCTGTAAGGAGACTTTAGTATTGGTTGTGTTGATGGCTCTCGTTTCCTAGGATCTGAAGCTTCCAGAGCACCAGGTAGGAGTCCTGATCATCTCTTTCTCTAAAACTCCCCACCATGCAGGTGGCCAGCTGTTGATGGTGAGGTCCAGACGTGACTCAGGCAGAACAGTAAGAAACAAGGGGGCCTCGGATGGACGGAGTGAGAGGTGGGGGCTCAGTGTCCCCACATGATGCTGAGTGGAGGAAGCAATTTAAATGCACAAAAGCCATGGGAACTGGTATGAGTGCATGAGCCAATGAGTGGATGAAAAACCAGAGAGCAGGTGGAAGTCATGGGCACTAGGTGGCTGGCTCTATGGAGAGACATGATAGGTCCCAGAAAAGCCCGGGTCTCTGTCCAAGCCCAGATGAAGTATGTCCTTGTCATGAGCCTGGAGCCAGTGTGGAGCAAGAACGTCCTGGGGTTACACTGGCAGGTGGTACACTCTTACAGTCCCAGCTCAGCCTGGGGTGAGGAGTAAAACTGCCTCAGGGGGCAAAAAGAAAGACGGAAAGGAAATCTGGACGATAAGAGGGGAGGAGAAGAAGGAATAAAGACCCAGGTTTACCTGGGAAGCTGACTTCTTGGGGCTGAAACCCTCGTGTTTGGGGGAACAGGTCGGGGAGGTGGTGCTCCCTGAGGAAGCAGAGCCTTTGCCGCTGTCTGTGAACCAGGAAAAGGGCAGGAACGGGGAGCCCCCTGTCCTTCCAGAACCTTCTACGGACTCCCTGTGGAGAAAACATCCAGCATGGTGTGGGTGTCCAGGAGAGGATGGGAGCCATGGGGGGATGCCATGTGTACCTCTCACCTGCTGCCCATGGACAGGCGGTTGCTACCCTTCTCCTTCCTGCTCTTGCCAGTGGATGCTCGGCGGAGAGTGACCCTGTAAGGAGGCAGGGTCAATGGAGCACACCTGTGCACTGTGATGCTCTGACCCCAGCAGCTCCCAGGACCCACGCAGGACCTGCCCCCACTCACCCCAGGTCCAGGAATTTTCTGCGGGTCTTCTTATCCAAGCCGATGGTGGGGCTGGCAGGCTCAGGGGGGCTGGCATCCCGGCTGTCATCTTTAGAAGAGAGGGAGGAAACCAGCTAAAGTGGAGGCGTGTGTGCCTCCTGCTGCTGCCCATGTGGGGTGGTAGACATTTCTTGACTTGGAATTAGACCATCTGGCTCTTGGGTTTCATTAGCTGTGTGACCCGGGAGATGACACTCTCTTGTTTTTGAGTTCCCCTTCATTTCAAACATAGAGACATGCCCATTTTACAGTATCTAATGGGAGCCTAGGCATCTGCCTTTTGCAAACTGTAAAAGTACTTTACAACTGAGAAGGTAGGACTATTAATGTTTGTTAGTTCGTTTGGTTCGTTTGTTTTTAAGACAGGTCTCGATGAAACCCAGGCTGGCTGGAACTCCATATATGGCCTTAGTCTCCTGATTCTCCTGTCTCTTCCTCCTGAGTACTGGAATTACCAGGGTGCATCACCGTATCTGACATGCTGTGACCAAGGCTTTCTGCATGCTAGGCATACTACTGACTTTATCTTGGCCATCTTTGAACCAGCCTTTTAATCTTGGCTCAAATGTCACCTCCTCCGGGAAGCCTTTCAGGTCAGGCAAAAACTCTTCAGCTATGTATGTTTCCTTCTATTACAGTTTGTAACTATACGTTAATTACGAGGTGATTTGGTTGTTTCTTTCCTAAGCTACACTTTCCCAGAGGCCAAGGACTGTATCACTGCTCTGTTTGTCCCAGCGATGTCTATCATGTAGTAAGCTCCTGTAATGAAGAATGGAACCTGCTGGCCATCCTTCCACCTCCCCTGTAGTGACCATACCGCCCGGCCAAGCTGCGGTTCCCGTGATCGTCGGCAGGGGGCGTCGCGCCTGCCGGCCTCACCTTCGCTGTGCGGCTCTGCTCGGGGATAGCGGCGCACGAAGCTGGGGGAGCTGTCCGAGGAGGGTGCGGAGCGCGTGGGCGAGCCGGAGGTGGCGGCCAGGCCCTCATGCGAGGCGGCGTTGTGCAGGGGCCGGTAGCGGGCGAGGGGCGAAGGCGGCGGCTCGTCCTCATCCAGGCTGCGCCGCAAGCCGGGGGGGCTCCAGGCAGAAAGAGCCGCCGGCGGGAGAACCTGGGCCCGAGTGCAGAGGCGAGCGCAGCCGGTGCAGAGGGCTACCGCAGCCGTCGGTCACCTGGAAGAAGGGCAGCCGCTGATCCAGCGCCCCTCCTCACTCCCTGGAGTGAGCACCAGGGGAGCTCTGCTTCCTGGGGCCTGGAGGGTGGGTTCCTCCGGCCTGGGGATGAGGAGTGCCTGAGCAGTGCTGGGAGAAATGGGTGATAACATGAAGTGAGGACATCCTGCTTCATTTGCTAACTATGGGATTTGCAGAACCCTCTGCTCTCCGCTTCTTAATCTGTAAAATGGGCTAACAGAAGTACAGGAACCAGAAGTGAACAGCTAGCTGACATCCATTTGGGTGGATGACTGTCAAATCTTTGGGGGCACACTTCCCTGGAAGGGGCGGGCGGGGGGGGGTGATTCAGGGGCAAGATGTGAGTGTGTGTGTTACCCCAACCTTGCCTCCGGGCCCATCAGAGCTTTCACCGTCCTCAGCAGAGCTGGCACTGTCACGTAGCCTGGAGCGGGAAGGCCGGTGTCTCCGGCCCTTGGCCAGCAGCTGGGCCCGGGCTTTGTGTAAGCTGCTGTCCAGTCTGGTGGTCTCTGGTACAGCCAAGTCCAGGTCTGCAAACAGAGACCAGAGCCACCTGACCCATACCGCAGACATTGAGCTGGTGCTTGGGAGGGCAGCCCACTATGACTCTAGGTGAAGGCGGCGCCTCCCAAAGGCTGGCCTCCCAACCCCACCGGATAGCATCTGCACATGGCACAATATGCCTGGCCCTCCTGTGAGAATGGCTGGCCTATGTGCAGACACTCACACAGTCGGGTGAGAGGAGGCACACCCACCCGGATCCTAAGGACCGGGTGAGAGTTGGCAAGCATTGAAATGGGAGGGAAGTAGGGAGGAGAGATGGCACCTCTGGGTGGCAGGAAGTAGTTCTGTGGGACAAGAACTGGGAGAAAAGCCGTGGAGACCAGGGCAATGAATCTGCCGTGCACCTAGTGGGATGAACACTGGGCTCCTCAGAGCCATGTGGGGAGGGAAGGTTACAGCATCTGGGACACATTTTCAACTGGGCCCACTAGGACCAAAGACAGCAAGTCAGGACTGGAGCCACTGGCTTGGGTTTGGGGTGTGACTCCAGAAATGGACCCTCCTGGGGACAACTATCCTGCTGCACCACACTCGGGGCTGTATTTAAGGAAAGCAGTGTTATGCACGGGAAAAGCCCTCGGTTGAAATGAGGAAGCAGGACATCCAGACGCCAGTGTCAGTCTCAGGAGCAAAGCTCCTTCAGGCCCTTGAAGCTTGTCTCTTGGATCCCGGGCTCTACAGCCCAGTGCTAGGTCCTGCTAGAAGCTGGAGGGTGGGTAGCCACACCTGCTGGGAGTGTGAGGAAGCACTCCATGGCCACAATTTCACTTTCCAGTCGGCTGCCTTAGGAAGCATCGCTCTGACCAGCGGCTCGTTAGTCTAGGGGTATGATTCTCGCTTAGGAAGCATCGCTCTGGTTCTGGCCCTGGCCTTGGTACTGGGGTCTTCCTGGGCCTCAGGATGGGTCAGCACATCCCTGTGCACCCTCTCTTAGTATCTCCAGGACCCCCTGTTCCATCCTTCCCACCCACTCTTCTTGCCTGCTTCTCTCTCATCTGTAGGCATCCCCTACTTAATGGCCACTTTGTCTGTTCCCAGTCCTGACTTCCCCACTAAATACCAACCTAAGCATAGAAGCACCTGCCAGGGAACCTACAAGCCAGGACCCCCCTAGTGCCTCAGCCAAACACCACCCACAAAAGCACACCCATTAGAGCCCCTTTGCATCTAATCCCAGCACTCATGAGGTAGAGGCAGATGGATCTCTGAGTTCAAGTCCAGTCTGGTCTACAGAGGGTGTTCCAGGACAGAGAAACCCTATCTAACACTCTCTCTAGAAACCCTATCTAACCCTCCCTCCCTCCCTCCCTCCCTCCCTCCCTCCCTCCCTCCCTCCCTCCCTCCCTCCCTCCCTCCCTCCCTCCCTCCCTCCCTCCCTCTCTCTCTCTCTCTCTCTCTCTCTCTCTCTCTCTCTCATATTGGCTTGCCTTAATCTGATTTGTTGCCTCCTAGACCAATCAGTGGTCTACCCAAGTCAGCCAAGCTGGACAGCTGAGCTACCCTTCTCTACTCAGCCCTCCTCTACCCTGTTCCCACGTGTATGCTGTCTCCTTGTCTCCCCGCCGGATATTCAGAGTGTCTTCAGTGCAGAGCCCCCTATGCCCCCATGGCTGTCCCCCATGGCTGTCCCCCATGGCTCTCCCTCTGGTTGGTCTTTCTATCTTGGTAATCAGTGGCTCCATTCTTCTTGCTATTCAAACTAAACCCTGGGCCTTTTTTTTTTAACTCCCCTTGTCTGTTCCCAGCTTGCCCCCTTTCCTACACATTAGTTTAGCTGTATTCCTGTTAGCCACCCTCAAAGTAGTTAGTCCTGTCGAAACACAGAGGTGAAGCCTGAGGCTGTTTTCATGAGATTCAAAAACATCCAGGGCACTGGAGGTGAAGAATGGAAAGGGTGAAGCAAGTCTGGCCAGGTGGTGACCATGGTGGAGACAGAGTGACCAGGTGGTGACCATGGTGGAGACGGAGTGACCAGGTGGTGACCATGATGGAGACGGAGTGACCAGGTGGTGACCATGGTGGAGACGGAGTGACCAGGTGGTGACCATGGTGGAGACGGAGTGACCAGGTGGTGACCATGGTGGAGACGGAGTGACCAGGTGGTGACCATGGTGGAGACGGAGTGACCAGAACTTGAGCACATGACAGGTGTGTTCTTTTCTCTACTTATGAGGATGTCTGAGGTTTTACATTTTTTTACTATTATTTAGCTCTCTCTCTCTCTCTCTCTCTCTCTCTGTGTGTGTGTGTGTGTGTGTGTGTGTGTAGGGGTGTATATGCATTTGATGCACTTAAGTACGGATACCCTCAGAGTTCAGAAGAGGGTGTTAGATCCCCTGGAACTGGAGTCACATGCTGTTGTGAGCTGCCTGACCGTAAGTGCCAGGAACTGAACTCGGTTCCTCTACAAGAACAGTACCTACTCTATAAACTGCCCACTCTACAGTCCAAGCTCTTAGGTTTTGTCAACAAAATACTGTTTATGGCTTAGTATACACAGAGAGAGGAGTGGGAAAGAAGAGGGGAGAGGGAGGAAAAGGGGGGGCGGAGAGAGGAGCACCAGGTCTAGTCCCTATCAGCCTCTGCTATTACAAATGGCCTCCCGCTCCCTGTTACCACTTAGTGTTTCCAGCACAGCAGCCAGAGTGATCCTAATTCGATGTGTCAGCCCTGTCACCCCCCTGCTCAGAACCAGTTCATGCAGTGTCAGAGCCAGAGTTCTCTCAGCGGCCCTCTAGATTCAGTCTGTGCTCCACTTAATCTCTCTGAGCTGCCTCCATGCCCTGTCCCCTCCTCCCACCCTTCCTCTTACAGACCCAGCCTGCACCCCAAAGCTTTACACGGGTAACACCCTCTCCTGTATACTCCAAAGCACCATTCCTGTCTTTTCCTATAGCACATGTCACTCTGGGGCATCCTGGATACCTTTGCTATTTAAGCTTATATAGACTGTCAGCTCCAAAAGGACGGAGTTTTCAACCTGTGACTGCACCACAGACACCAGATAGCACCTGGTGCCTATGAATACTCTTTTACAGAAAGAAAAAGGGCACGTGAGGAACTATCCTGAATGGAACAACAGCAACCAGGGCTTCTGCCTCAGATTTGGTTGCTAGGCTGAGGCCTGGATGGCCATAAGGAGATGTTTGGTTTTTCAAGACAAGGTTTCTCTGTGTAGTCCTGGCTATTCTAGAACTTGCTCTGCAGACCAGACTGGTCTGGAATTCAGAGATCCACCTGCCTCTGCCTCGTGAGTGCTGGGATTAAAGGTGTGTACCACCACCACCTGGCTAGGAGATTTTCTAAGGAGAGGGGATGGTATAGTCCTGGCCTTGAGATGTCAGGGAACAGCCTGACTGAAGATGGAAGTAGACTCAGAGGCCATGGCATTTGTCCAGGGGTGCGGTGAGGGGGCTGAGAGGGGACAGCTACCGTCAGGACTGCTCTTTGGGATCCAGACGTGACTCACTTCAGTCCTGATGAAGAGCATCCTGGTGCCTCTGGAACCAGCTGGGAGCCGATAATAGCTCTCACACTGCTCTAAGCGCTTCACAATTATTGGTCACTGAAACCTCCGACTATCTTGGAGGAAAGGACTCAGGATCCCCAGGGCAGCCTTAATTTGCCCAAGAACATAGAGCTGGGTCAAAGACAGGCAGGCTGACTTGTTGGGAAGTACTAGACACATCAGATGTGCCCTTTCTGAACAGAGAAGGAGGCAACATTGTGTCTAAGCCCTCTTTGTTGTTGTTGTTTTGTTTTTTGAGACAGGGTTTCTTTGTGGCTTTAGAGACTGTCCTGGAACTAGCTCTTGTAGACCAGGCTGGTCTCGAACTCACAGAGATCCGCCTGCCTCTGCTAGGATTAAAGGTGTGCACCACCACCACCCGGCTTAAGCCCTCATTTTATGAGTGGAGAAACTGAACTCCGACAAGAGAGGTTTGATCAGTTGCATAGAGGGAGTAAAAGTGGAATCCAGCCTGGCCCCTGGACCAGCTCTCTAGCCTCCTCTCCACTGACCCCCAGTTGGTACCCAGGCATCTGCATCAGGGTGATGGGTCCTTGCTCCACAAGACCACATCGGTATCACCCACAGTCTGGAGAGCAAAGGGTCTCCTGAGGGCTTGGGGGTACAAAGCAAGGTGGCAGCAGTCTCACCAGGGCCCTTCAAACCCTCCTTTCATCTGCTCCCTTCCCTGCCTCCCCCTCTGGGCTCTGGGAAGTGGAAATGATGAATATTTAATTGTTTTCCTGTGAAGAAGCACTCCAGGCAGTGCCCAGCTACCTCGGCAGGCAGGAGGAAAATAAGACAGGATTGGGGAGAAGCATGGGGTGGGGAGGAAGGAGGCAGAAAAGCCCTCTGCCCACCAAGGGAAGCTCACCTTTAAGGACCTGCCAAGGTTAGGATAGACTTGTGTGGAGCCAGCCTCAGAGATAGGGAAGTATTGGGGTGGGGGTGGGGGAAGCAGGGCTCCCAGAAGCATTGAGACAACAATACTGGCATGACCAGGGCCAGTGGCGATGGCAAGAAGAGAAGAGAGAAAGGCAGAGAAGGGAGGAAGCAGGAGAACCTAGAGCCCTGTGACTCCATGTTTAGGAGCCCCTTAGAGTTACACACAGGAGTCATCCATTCAAATTCAGCTAGGGGACAGTTTTCTCACGACACAGCCATAGAGCCTGCTGACAGCTCTGCCTCTAGAAATGGTAGTGTATGCATGGACACCAGTGGATGCTGAAGGCATGGGCAGTGTGTGTGTGTGTGTGTGTGTGTGTGTGTGTGTGTGTGTGTGTGTGTGTGTGTAGGAGAAGATCTGTGGCACTTACATATGTGACTTGGGGAAAATATGTGGTGTCTGAGCTGGAATAGACAGAGGTTTAGCCCAGTGACTAAGGGCAGGGAGCCAGGCACTCTAGGGTTCTTAGCCTAGGGTTCTTACTTTGTGATGTGTTCATTCGTTCATTCATTCATTCATTCATTCTCTGTGTATACATGTGTGAGTGCATATGCACATATGCATAGAAGCCAGAAGTTGATAGCCTCGATTTCTCTCCACCTGAGTTTTTGAGACAGGGTCTCTTACTGAAGCTAGGGCTAACTAATTTGGCTAGACTGGCTGGCCAGCAAGCCCCAAGGAATCCTGCTTTCCTATCCCCAGCACTAGGATTACAAGTGTGCGCTGCTGTGTCAGTTTTGTTGGCTTTTTTGTTTGTCTGTTTGCTTTGAGATAGGATTTCTCTCTCTCTCTCTCTCTCTCTCTCTCTCTCTCTCTCTCTCTCTCTCTCTCTCTCTCTCTCTCTCTGTTTTTTTGTTTGTTTTTGTTTATCGAGACAGAGTTTCTCTGTATTGCTTTGGAGCCTGTCCTGGAACTCGCTCTATAGACCAGGCTGGCTTCGAACTCACAGAGACCTGCCTGCCTCTCCTCCTGAGTGCTGGGATTAAAGGTGTGTGCCGCCATGTCCAGTTTGTGCCCAGGTCTTATGTGGGTGTTTGGGACAGAACTCAAGTCTTCAGTGTGAGTGTGTGTGTATGTGTGTGTGTGTGTGTGTGTGCACACGCATGCGCATGATTGTGAATGTGGGTGTGCGTGTCATAGTGCACACATGGAAGTCAGAGGATAACTTTTGTGGAGTTGATTCTCTCCTCCATCCTTTATGTGGTTTATGGGAATCAAACTCAAGTTGCACAGCTAGTGCCTTTATCTGCTGAGCCATCTCTCTAGCCTCCGTGTGATTTTTAAAGCAAGTCATATTGGTACTGTGCATCCTACACCCCTTGTCTGTACAACTAACATTATTTTGAGAATCAAATGACACACTGGATGTGAGATCAGGTGCACACCATGTCCTGAGGTGCCCTATTTGCCCTTACCCCATGCCATGCCCAGTAGACTTGAAGGAAGGGTTCCATGGCTAGGTCTATTGCTAGACATAAAGTCACACAGAACTTACCAAAAACTTCATCCACAGGTTCTCGGAGCTTTGAGGAAGCCATGACTCAAGAGAGCTGGGAAGGACAAAAAGGAGAGAGAGAGAGAGAGAGAGAGAGAGAGAGAGAGAGAGAGAGAGAGAGAGAGAGAGAAACCCTGGATAAGAGGTTCAAGTTGGTTGTGGCAGTAAAGAAGCCAATAGCTTCTTGCTTCTGACCCACCCACTATTTTCCTTTCCTTAGAACTCTTACTTGGTCCTCGGAAGAGAAGCTTGTGGGTGCTGAGGCAGAAGACATAAGCAGGAAATCCACAGCAAAGCCAATCCAGGGCACAGACTAAGCCAGCTTCTCTGAGTTGGACCTGACTACTGGTTGTTGACTTCACATAGGTCCCTGCATTGCCTTAGGCCCGCTGATCACTAGCACCCCCCCCAAGCCTCCATTATCACCAACATAAAATCTAGGAGCAATGGAGATCATTAAATCCAGATCTCTCATTTTACACAGAAACAGAAGAGGAAGCATCTGGCCCAAGATCTCGCAGTAACTAATGGCAAGTACATATGTAAAACCTAGGTTCTTCTATCCATTTGCCTACCTTGCTTTATATCTATCTGCTTGCCCTTCCTCCCGCCCCCTGCCTCCCTTCCATGGGTACTCCATCCATCCAACATCTATTATACCTGTGCATCTACCCATCTCTGCATCCATCAGCTCTCCACCTCCCATCAATCACCCCATCCAGGGCTTCCTCCTCCATCACTGGGGCCCTCACCACCTGCTTTTCTGAGCTGTGCAGCATGAAGCTGGCATCACCAGCAGGACCACTCACTGTTTCAGAGAGAATGCCAGTTCTCACAGTTCCTGACAGACTCACAGATGCAGCAGGGCATTAAGTTTCCACAGCAGAAGACCTCTGAAGCATTCAGAATGTTCTGGGAAGGGCTGTGGATGGACAGACTTGTACTGTTGCTTTGGTTTCAATGTTGGTTTTGTTGTGGGAAGCAGAAAGGGCAAGCAGGGAAAGAAGGGAAGCAGGAGAAATGGACCAGAAACACCTCGGGCAGGCTTCCTAACAGGTATAGGGGGCTCAGATAAGAAGAGAGGGAAGGGGCTAGAGATATGGGCTCCGTAGTTAAGAGCACTGTTTGCTCTTCTAGAGGCCCCGGGGTTCAATTCCCAGCAACTTCACGGTGGCTCACAACCATCTAGAGTGGGATCTGATGCCCTCTTCTGGCATAAAGACATATATGTAGACAGAGCACTCATACAGTATAAATAAATCTCAAAAGAGAAGGGGGAGGGAGGGAGCTCAGGGACCATTGATGGCTCAGGGCAGGGAGCCACTGAATGGCTGAGACATGATCTCTAGTTACTTCTAATGCTCTGGTCTCTGGGAGGAAGGCAGGATGCTGGACTGGACCACATGCCCGGTAGCTCTCCTGTCATTTCACAGACATCACGTCTCTGTGAGCTACTGGGCTTGGCTTGGTCTCTTGGTATCTCCACTTTACAGGTGTGAGTATTAATATGCAATAGCTAAGAAACAGATGTCGACCCAGTCTCCAGCTTCTCGGCCCCCATTCTAGAGACGTGGTCTGCGGTTTTGGTGATGCTCAGGGAAGGGTTGGGTAGAGGGAGGGGAGCTGGTCTGCACTGGTTGGGATTAAGGCAGGCACTAAAACCACCTCCACTAGGCTTTAGGGATGCCTGGAGCTGAGCCAAAACATGCCATATGGGAGAGGTCAGCAATGGCTCAGCAAGGCTCCCTTTGCCGTTCTTGAACTCTGGAGACTAGCAGCCAAGTTCTAGAATATTCCTTCCTGGCCCGAGAGGCCAGATGGGAAGACAGGCTGGCCCTCAACATAGGATGACAAAGCCTTCTCTGACTAGGATCCAACTGTCCCTTCTCCAGATTGCTCTCCTGGGTTGCACCCCCCACCCCCATTTGTCTATACTGTTTTGAAGGCCACTTCTCCAATTCCTTCTCATACTTTACTGGCTTCCTGCTTGGGTCTTATCTCTCCTTGTCAGATGAGCCATGCGCTCTCCCTTCAGACTGGAGACTTGGGGTAGTAGCTGCTTCTCCCACCAGAATGGCTGCCCATGTTCTTTATTGAAAGCTCCAGTCCAAGGGGGAGGCCCCGGTGTGTACTGAGGTCTGTTTTAGCCCCTTTGGGTGGACTGGGGCCTCCAGCTCAGCCCATCCTGATTGAGCACAAACTGCTTCCTTTACCTCTGTCTTAGCAGCGGGCTCCCATAACTGAGGGGGCTCCTCTCTGCACTACCTCATGTGAAACTCCATGGAAGTGTAATATCCAGGAGATCACCTGCCCCTGCCACCCAGCTATCTTCTCCCAGAACCCAGCCTTGGAAAATTAGATACCCAGCCTCACCCACCCTCCCACACAGGTGTCCAACTACACCAGGGTGGAAATGAACCTGTTCCCTTGGACAACCTCTGGGCTCCCTTGTTAACAGATCCCTCCCTTCCCCAACAGCTATCAATTCCCAGAGGACCATTAGTGACCCCTGACCTTTCCCTGGGAAAAGGAAAGGCAGGCGATTTCCAAGCTACCCGGAGCCCAAGGGAAGGAGAAAGCAAAACAAAAGGTATACAACCTGGGAATGGAACCGAAGGAGCAACTAGCAGACCCAGAGGTAGAGACTGACAGTGTCCACAGGGAGCCGAGAAGAAAGATCAAGAGAGAACAGACCCAGGAGGCTCCGGAAAAGCAGCTGGGCAGCCCTGACGCCCCACCACGGGGTTAGAGAACAGAACACCTGCCCCACATGCCAGAGGGGAGAAGGGGACCCAAGCAGAAGAGAGGGGAGAGAGAGAAAGGGAGAGAGGCAGCTGACAGTCGCAGAAGTGGTTGGCCGATGGCTGGCATAGGGGAGGCAGTTGTGGAGTCAAGGAGGCCATGCCCCTCCCATGCCACCAGTCTTCAGCCAGCCCCAGGCTGGGAGCAGTCCACTGGAGTTCCACAGCCCGGCAAAGCGCCACAGAAGATGGGGTTGGTGGACAGGGCACCTACTCCTATCATAGAGTCCCCTCTCCCTAGTCACCGAGGGGAGAGCAGTTTCTCCAACCCACCGGCTCAACTGCCCGGACAGGAAGGAGTTAAGGTCTCTCCCCCTGCCCCCACACCAGTTTCTCTCTCTTCTTCTCTTCCTCCTTTCTTTTCTTTTTAAAAATTAATTTCCCCAGGCAGGAGGACGAGGATTAGGGACACAAATCCTATTTCTGTTCCCTCCCGACAGCCCAGCTCCCCGGTTCAGCGGGGTCTCCCTAGGGATAGAGGAAGAAAGGCCCTTGTGGCTTAGCTTCATCTAGCGCCACTTGGGGTGGGGGTGCCTCACCTTGAGCCCAATAGTTTCTGGCCCTGCTTCCCCTTCCACCCTAGAGGTCCCGGCCCCTCACCTCCAGCATCCGTCATTTCCAGCGTCCGGCGCCCCGGGAACCCCTCAGGCCCATGTTGCTCGGAGTGCCGGGCGGGAGAGGGGCGGAGGACTTTCACCCCGGCCGCGGGGGGCTCCGGGCGGGCTCCAGTCGCTCCATCCCAGGGTGTTGTTGGGGGATTGGAGGGGAGGGTCCCGGAGCCGGAAAGAATCCCGGAGCCGGAAAGAATGGAGAGGCGAGGTGTGTAAGGATGTAGGGAGACGGTCTGCGGGAAGCAGGAGACGCGGGCGGGGCTGGACCGGGAAACCTGACGGGAGAGGATGTTCCGTGTGTGCGTGCGTGTACGCGAGTGTGTGTGTGTGTGTGTGTGTGTGTATGTGTGTGTGTGTGTGAGGGGGGGAGAGAGAGAGAGAGAGAGAGAGAGAGAGAGAGAGAGAGAGAGAGAGAGAGAGAGAGAGAGAGAGAGAGAGAGAGAGAGAGAGAGAGCCACCTCCCGCCCCGCCCCCGCTGATCTTGGACCCTCGCGCCACAGACCGATTGGTGCGGCGTCGCGGTGCTAGGTCCGTGGGGTCGCCCCGGATAAGGCAATGCGGGGGGCGCTTGTGGGGATGCCGGTCGCCCCGGAGACAAAGAGCGGGAGGGAAGGAGGAGGCGGGCGGGCGGGCGGGCGGGCGGGCGGGAGGGGCGGAGGCCGCAAGGACCGAGGGGAGGAGGCGGCGGGTGCCCGCAGCGGGGCCGGGGATCCCAATTGCGCCGCTACTTCTCGGACCGCCGGAGACGCGGCGCTAGGGAGTCTGCGCGCTAGGAGCCGGCGAGTGACAGGGAACCGACCGGGGGGCGGTCCCGCTTCGGGACGCTCGGGGCTTTCCGCCCCCTCTGCAGGGTCTGTAAGGGCTCTTAATTCTCTCGTTCTTTTATTCAACAAGCATCTGCCGAGCAGCCAGCCTGGGCGCTGAAGGTGGAGGAGACCACTGTTGGACAGAACAGACCTGGTCCAGTACTGTCAGGGTTCAGCTAAGGATTTCCCAAGACTGGAAGCCGTGGGACACTTGAAGTTCTGGAGGGGGCGTGCACCCGAGGCACTGGAGTAGGGCACAGGGAGAATTCCTAGAGGTGTGTGGCTACTGCAGGCCAGGCTATGGGAGACTTACTCATGGGCATTGCCGGGTGGATGGGCCAGTGGGGGAAATGAGCGGAGACTGGAGGGTTGATTTATTCTGCTACGCCCCCTACCCCCCCCCAAAAGAAAGGTTGACCAGAGGAGGGAGGGGCTTCAACATGCATTTTTCGAAAATTCGTTGGGCATCCCAGTGGAGAATGGACTGTAGGGGGCAGCCGGAAGTCTGGCGCCGGTCTCAAGGGAATGCTGAAAGATGACAGCAGTGGGCATGAAGATTAAAGATCGAGCTGAGAGTAATTCTGGCTATAGAACTGAAGACACAGACAGGATTGGGAGCCGGCTGAACAAAGAATTGAGAGAAGGAGGAGTCTAGGATGACTGTGGGGCTTGGCTGGGGGCCGGGCAGTTCTGGAGCTAGGGGCTGGGGTGAGGGGTGGATGAGCTCAGACTTGGACATGGTGAGCCAGAGATGGTGGCAGGTCAGTGGCTGTGGGTGTGATCACCAGCTAGCTAAACATGCAGCAAGACTTAGGGCGCACCAGCTGCTTTAACATTCCTTAACATCAACTTCCTAATGCATCTGTAAGGAAGGGGTTTCTCTTGTCTTTTGAGACACACAAGTCAGAGACTCAAAAACAAAATGGTTTGTTCAGGACCTGGGAGAAAGCACTTAGTGAAAGTTGTAGGGTCTGGAGAGTCAGAGAACTCCTGACGCCTCATGGGAATGGGAGACTGCCAAGGGCCTGTGGGTAGCAGCAGCGTGTTGAGCCAAGAGTCCCTAGAACTGAGTGGGGATGGCACCAGTGGGGCTCAGAGCATCTCAGAGCTGGAGGGCTCTGGGTATCTTCAAAATCTGCTGAAAGTCTGTAGGTTCATGTGGAGGAAATGACGTCTCTGAGGACCACCTGTGCAGACTCTAGAACAGTGGTTCTCAACCCTCCTAATGCTTCAACCCTTTCATATAGCCCCATATGTTGCGGTGACCCCCAACCATAAAATTGTTTTCATTACTACTTCATAATTGTGATTTTGCTACTGTTATGAATTGTAATGTAAATATCTGTGTTTTCTGGTGGTCTTAGGTGACCCCCGTGAAAGGGCTGTTTGAATCCCCAAAGGGGTCTCGACTCACAGGTTGACAAAGGCTGCTCTAGAGTCTTTACATATGTGTGTGCTTCAGTGCTGGGATGCACCTCTTCCTATTCGGACCTCAGATGTTGGGATCTGGGGGAAATCCATTTGCTACCCCTCCTCTGCAGCAAATGTTGGGGTTGCAGCAGATCTGCTCAAGCTCCCACGACTCAGTAGATGATGGTAATGGATGAGCTGGGGGCAGTTATGATGACAAACATCACAGTCAGCCCACACCACTTGACAGTCCCTGTCCCCCAAATGGTCATATTGCATGGGTAAGTCACAGCTCAGACAGAGAAACTCCCAGAAAAGCCACGCAGACACAAGGTCCCTAGTCATACAACACTCATAAACACGAGGTGACACTTAACCATTCCTTTGAATGCCCCCTCCTCACATAGCACCCAGGGTAGTGTAGGTCACAGGTCTTCCACTGTAGACACTTGGCTTGTCAGACTTGAAGCTCTTACCACAAACCCAGGTGTCTCACCACCCAGGAAGTTCCAGCTTCATTTCTTGGTAAGATTTCCTGAGCAGGGGCTTGGTAGGTGTGCCTAGGAATTTCTAACCTAGGCACGATGACCTGAGACTTCTTTTAGGGAATCTGGTATGGAATTCAGCCCCACCTGGATCTCCCTGCATCATCCCCAGGGCTCTCAATGTTCCAAGCATGACCTGATGAGAGGAAATGCCCTGAGAGGCCACCGCCATTGCTAGTTTCCTGATGACTGTAAGGTAGGTGTCAGAGCTGAACAGGACTTATATGGCCCTGAGGTGCAGAACCAGTTTTGAAGGTAGTTAACAGGACTGTGACAGAATTACCCGCTGGGGAATGGCTGCTTCCAGAATTCTTATAGAGACCACTCATCTCTGGTGTTGTCAGGGGCTAACCAAAATGACCTAGGAACCTGGATATTGAGACTTTTGTCTCTTACTAGAAGGGAAGATGAGACTCCCCCGGGGTCCAAACTACAAAAGTACAAAACTCGCTTCCTAGCAACTGTACAGGAAAAGGCCCTGCTGTGTCCCGTAGGCCTCATTGCATTCACTTCTGGGACTCAACCAAAACTTGTCCCTGAAACTAGCTCATGGGGCCGCTAGTACTATATGAGTCAGTCAGCCCAAGAGAGCCTCTCTGTGACCTTGGAGACAACAGTGCTCTGAAAGTTCTCCTAGATCACCTCAAGAAATCTTTGGTCCTCTTGGCACTTCATAGGAGACCTCTGGGGTCTTGCAGAATGCTCAGTTCTCAGAGGAGGGGAGTTGCGTTTCAGTTCATCCTCTGGCTTGTTCTAAAGGTCTTGTGAAAGGGAGACCCGAAAAGACTGTCTAGAGACCCCGCGAAAACTAGGTGATGGTGGCAAGTGAGTTTGCTGAGACTGGGTTTAGAGAACTGGACTGGCATCGAGATCCTCTCCAGGTCCTGGGCAAAACTAGGGAAAGGAAGGGACCTTCTGGTAACCCTCCTCTTTCCCGGTCCAGCGCATCAAGAAACCAGGCAAGGCTCTGGGAGCTGCTTTTATGGGGACGACCTGACAGAGGGTATGGTCCGTACAAAACCAGGAACAATACATACATATATATATATTATATACAGAGACGGGGTCCTCCAAGGGCGGGGCAAGAGCACTGCCGGTCAAAACCGGAAGTACACCGAGGACCCACCCACCCGGCTCCACCCCCCTCCATCTGCCTAGGTGAAGTTCAGGGGCCGGGCACTATGAAAGCCAGCTCTTTCTGGGGAGTGGGGGGACGTCTCGGGGCGGGAGAGAGGGACAAGAAATACTGACTGATGGTATGGTCTATTTACAGGGGTCTAGGAGAAGCCAAAAAGGATAGAACAGGGTTGTTTAAAAACAAAACAAAAACCAAACAGAAACCTAGGCTTGGGACAGGGGTTGTGGAGGTGGCAAAATGAGATGGATTTTGAAAGGGGAGGGTACCTGAGGGGGTCTCACCTCCCTTGGTCCAAGCCCCAATTTGGGGTTAAAGTGGGGAAACTGAGTCAATTTCACTTAGAAAGCAGGCTGACAGCAAGCAGCCCTGGTCTCCAAAAAGATTAGTAAAATTTTTCCCTCCAGTGAAAACATTGGGGGCGGGGGGGCAGGGGAGGCTGAACCTGATGGTAATACAAGGCTTCCAGGTGTGGCCCTGGGCAGGGCCTAGCTCCCCAGGGAGAGCTCTGCAGGCACACCATCTAAGCTGACTTCCCTCCCTCCTGGCAAGCCTAGGCTAGACCAAGGAAACCTGAACCCCAGAGTGGCCTCAGGACAGTTCCAGGAGGAGGCTATGGCTATTTGGCACCTGGGAGAGGGGGAGGCACAAGGAGAAATTGAGGGCCATTGCCCTTCCTAGGGGAGGGGGGGACTGGATTCCAGGTGTTCTGGACTCATCCTTTTCCCTACTCTGGCTCACCCCCCCCAGCCCCGCCCCAAGGATACATGAGAAATCAGTGCAGGACCAGGCCCAGCCTCTGGCTCAAGGGTGGGCTCTATCCCTCCTGGGATGGGAAGCAGGGGTAGGAGATGTTGAGGCAACCCCTCCAAGCAGGAGGCCAGAATGCAACAGACAGCACAATGATAGGGAAGAGGAAAGGGCCAAGAAAGTAGAATCTCAAGTCAAGAGGCCCAGGGGCCACATGGGCCCAGTGGCAGGGAGCAGCCTCCAAGTGGTGAGACGCTGGGAGAGCCCCAGCTCCACTCCGGTCCAGAGACACAGGCTAGAGGTCGTGAAGTCTGGCAGTTTGGTCTGCAGGTCCTTGTGTCCATCCACCACCCAGGTCAGCTCTCAGCTTCTCTTGGCCTCTGTGCCTTAGCCCCAGAGAACAAGGAGGCCACTCTTCCAGCCACCATTGTCTGCCCGGGGGGCCACCCTAAAGGGGCCTGTAATACCGGCTCTCTGGTCCCTGAAGCTGGGGGAGGTGGGGTGGAGGAGTGGGGGAAGTCGGGGCACCTGTCCCCAGGCTGGTAGGAGCGGGGTGGGGATTGAGGACAGGGGTGAGGATAATAGGAGGGGATTATATTGTCCAGTCAAGGAGTGATCCTGTTAGGTAGAATTGGAATTCCTCAGGGTCTGCAGGTTTCCTTCCAGTTCTGAGATCTAGAAAACAGAGAGGGGATGTCAGGCTTGGCCACTGAACAAAGATCCTGCCCCCAACCCCCTGGTCCTAGTCAGAAATACAATCCTCCCCAAACATCAACAGAGTGGTGTTCTTTGATTCTGGCTTCTATATTGCTCCCTTTGGAGGCTACCCAGGGCTCCAGGCTCTACCTTGTCCAGAAGCTTGTCCATTTCCTCCTTCCTAGCTAGCTCCGACTCTTCCAGTACCCGACGCTGGGCAGTCTCCTTTTTCAGGAACTCGATCTCCCTGGAGACAGGCAAGGAACAGATGGTAGGTTAGGGTTTATGGTGTAGCTTTGGTCTAGGAAGATACAGGTTTTCCCAAGGTCTCTAGGGCCTGGGTCTGGTATTCAGTCATTCCAGCTCTGGTACCCCACCACAGTGCCCTCTAACTTCTGTGTTCCTTGTCTCCCTACTCAGCTGGAGGAAGGCTGGGGTGGGGACTACCACTGAAGGCCTCTTCATCCTGCTTGGGCCCAGATGCAAAGCTCCTCACACATACTTTTGCTGGTAGTCCTTGATGAGACGTTTGGCCTTGCTGTACTTGCGTTCCAGGGCCTGATACTGGGCCTGAGTCTCCCGCAGGTGTTCATCCACAGCCTGGCACAGGCTCTGGGCCTCACCCCAGTAGCCCTCCAGCTTCTCCATCCGCTCCTTGTTCTCCTCCACACTCTGCTCCAGCTGGGCCTTCTCTGCCCGCCAGCGCCCTTTCTCCTGCTCCAGACTCTGCAACTACAAGCAAAGAGCAGCCCTGGGTTAGAGAGGACCAGAGTGAGCCATGGAGCCAACAGTCTTTACGAATTCTTGCACCTGTGGAGTCTGCTGGCCCCCAACTACTAATTCTCTGAGGCTGAACTTAGAGTTCTCCTATGAGTCACTGATTAGCAACTTCTGCCTTATCCAGAAGATGGGAGTGACTACCTCAGGTCTAGTGAGATGGGAGATATGAAGCAGTCACCACCAGCTGGGACTCTCTGCAGCCCTGGTTTGCAGACCAGCCCCTATCCCTGGAGACGCTTCAATAACCTAGCCTCTCTCCAGCTCTTGGGTGACCTGTATTCCCAACAGCTCAGGCTGCATTCTTCTCTCCTTACCATTGCTCAGGCAAGGCCCTACCTCCCACACCTATGCTATCAGGGCCCCAAATCCCTAATGCCTGCCAGATCTTGCACCTAACGTCCAGCCCTTCCTCCCAGCTTTTCACTCCAAATGGAACCCTCCCCATCTGAAACCAGCTTTCCTGACTTGCTTGCCAGGTGGAAGGTTCCACTGTTTCACAGCGGTCCCGGTACGCAGTTTCCAGTTCTAGGGTGTCCTTCTATCTTACCTGCTGCACACACCTCATGCTTTCTAAGCTTAGATAACTCAAGCCTTCCTGCAGACCCTCAGACTTGCCACAGGGCCTTTGTGGGTACTGTTCCTTCTGCTAGCAACATCCCATCTACCCTTCCTCAATACATTTGCTGTGTATCAGTTCCCCACAAAAGCCTGCTTGGGACTTTGGTGGGGAAGCACAACACCCCCCCCCCCAGTTCTTGCTGATCTAGGGGCTCAGTAACTCTTCTCCTACAGAGTCTATTAAGGAGTAACAACAGTCAATGGTGTGTAGACTCTAAGACACACAGGGACAAGGACCAACTCTGCTTTTACTCCTAACTGCCTTAAGTGGCGTTAGCTGTCCAGAAGTTACCATAGCTGTCTGTCAACTGAATGCCTCTTTGCTTTCTGAGCAGAAAGCCACCTGTGACCCACCCTCTGCTCCATGCCCTGAAAACGCCCTCAAAAATGCAGTCTTACTTGTCCTCCCTTGGCCTGTACTCTGACTCACCCTAGGCTCTGCCTAGGCCTCTAACCAGTTCCATTTCCAAGTCCTTATCCTTGAGCCCTGCCCCCATCCCCATTTCCTAGGTGGTGAGAACATTCTAGGGGACACAGCTCCATGCCTGTAGAGCCAAGGCTACAGTTCTTGGAGGGGTGAGGTCTGTCTGTATCGTACCATTTCTAGCTTTCCCACCACGAAGCCGCCTCTCGTTTCTCCCCACAGGAACAGCTACCATATCCCAACAGGCCTCCTCCCAAGTCAGCTGAAGTCTCTATTCTGGACACCTGTTCTGGCCCACACACCATTCCCTACCCTACTCCATCCAAGTACGGGAGAACACACATCCCTATTGTGCTGCATCTTCATGGCCCCTTGGAATCAGTTTTTCCCACTACCCTGGAAACCTTGTGGGAGTTGGGACTCCTTCAATATAGTCTGTGTGTCTACAACGCCTGGGAGAGTGTAGGTACCCAATGCGCCTGTAAGCATCTGGTGTGCATGTACAGCAGCCATGTGTGTCACCAGCTGGTGCTGTCAGCACCAGCATGTGTGCTGCTGGCCCAGGTGACAATGTGCATGTCCTCTGATACTCTTCCTAGGCCATGCAGCCTGAATGGTAATCATGTTTATGTGTTTCTGTGACCTCAAGGGCAGAGTGGATCTATCTATTCAAGCCAATGCCTCTGGCAGAATTAATCACAGGTATCCAAAAAATATGTCTGTGCAGAAAGGAGTGTGTAGGTACCTGGGTGACTGGGTCTGTGGATTCAAGTTGGCATGTGTCACTATGTGCACCTCTGTGTACTTTAGGTAAGCAAAAAAATCCTCTCTCATCCCTAGGCCTGTGCAGAGAGTGGATGTGTGTTGAGTAAGCATGGACACCAAGAGTGAGGGTTGGTTTATCTCTAGGGAATCATTCACACTCTGGCTTTGACAGAGCACTGACCCTGTACCAGGCTGCAGACTTCCTGTATCTGCTGCAGATATGCAAGGAGCAGCTCATTGGTTTCTCACCTATTTAGCTCTATGATGTTGGCAGTGCTTGTATACCTCACCTTACATATGAGGGGATGGAGACCCAATGCATGAATAGAACAGATGGGCCGGAGCTTGGGATCTTAATCCTGGTACCCACGGCCTCACAGTAGCACATGATGGAATGTGGGTATGGGGGGGGGGGTGCCTGTGTGAAGGCAGGGCTCCTTCTCCAGCTTCAGCCCAGCTCTCCAGCATGCACCCACATGCACAAGTGCCTGCACACCCTCACCTTCCGCTTCAGCTGCTGGATTTCCGCTTCAGTGACAGCATGCTTGATCTGGAGCTGCAAAAACAGGGTGGCACTCAGCTCCTAGGGCCGGCTACCCATCTGCCTCCCCCCACCGGCCCCTCCTCCCCCAGCTGCCTCCCCCACCACCCGGCCCCTCCAACCTCCTTGAACTTGTGCACCAGCTTCTCTGGCTCCATCTCCACAGGGGACAGCGCGTCTTCATTCTCTGCTAGTTCAAACACCTCGATGGCCATCTCGCCCCCTGGGAACGTGGGGCTCAGTTCCTCATCCTCATCAGTGGCATACTCTCCTGTCTGTGGAGAGATGCAGGTGATGTGGGCCCACCTCCCTCAGCAACCCTGCTGCTGGGCCTGAGACTAGCAGCAGTATGCTCACGTCAGATTGGGGGCCAGCCAGGGGGCTGGGATAGGCAAACTGCAAGGCTCTGAAGAAACTTCTTGTACTGTTCCCCAATAACATAGCTTCCTTGAGGACCCGGCCCTCTCCTGCTATCAGGTTCCCTAGATCAGGGGTTTACCCTGATGCCAGATTAAGGACTCAGAGGGCACTATGTTCTTCTTCTAGTTACAGGGACACCTTCTGAAAACAGAGAGTGTGGGACTCCTCCATTTTACCAGGGGTCCTCGAGGGGAAAGTCTGCTTCTCTTTCATACCATAAGCTCCCTTGGGGTTTGAGTTTCAACAGGCCTGGAAAAAGTAGTTGAGGCAAATGACTGCACTGCTTCATCCAGCCACCAGAGGGCAATCATGCAGAATCCCTACCTCCTCATCATCCTCTCCATACTGGGCGTATCTCTGCTCCATCATCTCCCGCTGCCATCTCTCCTGCTCCAAGGTCTGCTGAATTAGCTGGGCCACTTCACTCTGCTCTCCAGGCCGCTCCCGGCCAATCATGAACCTGCAGGGACACCAGAGTCATTTGTCATCCTGGCGACATCCCAGCCTATCTACAGCTGGGAATGCCACTGCCCTCATTGTGCTGTCCCCCCCCCTCCAAACCTAGGCCCTCCCAGGGGAGGTGAAGTGAGAGCCTGAGTCCAGAAGCTGCGGAATTAATAATGGATGGCGGAGCTGGGGCACTCACAGGGTTGTCTACCATGAGACATGCCAGCCTTCCTGGCCAGCTTTGGGAAGGGATGTCAACCAAACTTTGGACTAGGCTACAGAGAACATGAACTCAGGAGCTCTCAGCACAGGAGCTTTTTCTACTGAAGAGAAAACAAAACAAAGCAGGGGAGTGGCCAAAATGAGCCATCCTAGGGGATAGGGAATAGATGGTAGAGGTGTGTCTTGGGTCTGCTCCAAGCCCCGGGTCAGGAAGGAGCAGGATGATGGCAGTTGCAGATTAGCATGGAGAGGAAACAGTGGGATTTCCAGGCACCAGCTCCTCCCCCCAGCCACCCACATCCTGTCACTCTCCAGCACCCTTTCCTGGGGGGCAGCACTGCTCTAGAAGGATAGGGACTGGTCCCCGGGTGTCCCGCCAGAGGTGCACACAAGCTTCTACTCAACCCAATGGAGCAATCTTACCAACAGGACACGGGTGGACCCAGGGCGGGGAGAGACGAAGCTCTAGGTGGGGTACCTAGCTTGGTTGGCAGTCATTCTGCTGCGTATCTTGGCTTTTCAATGGGTAAGCCAGAGACAGCAGAAGGAAAGACTAAGCCAAGAGGAGAGCATGAAGGAACGTGAGCCTGGAAGCCTGAGTCCCAGGGCTGAGCAGTAGCCAGGTATCCAGCAATGAGATCTGGGAAGGCAGGCCTGGGGCAGGGGCTGCAAGTGTAAGTCCCTCTGGCAGAGAACCGGTGCCCCAAGGGGACAAGCGTCCTTCCCGTTCCCTCTCTAGGCTCTCACCGCACTCGGCCCTTGGTATTCCTGAGGACAGAGGCTGCGAAGCTCTGCGTCACTCCCACCAGGCTTGTTCCATCCACCTCCACCAGTAGGTCGTTTACTTGAATCCTACAGGAAATGATTAGGGTTTCACGAGAGGAACAGCGTGGGGGGGTGGTGCTAAAGGTGGACTCTTCCCACCAGAAACCCAAGGCTCAGTCCCCACTAGGTCCTATCATAATATGTGAGAACAGAGAGAGCCAGGTGTCAGGAGCCATGAGAGGGGACCAGCAGGCAGCACTGGAACCCACAGAACATGGCTGGGTGGCTGGCAAAGCCACACCTGAGAGAGCCTTGGACAGGCAAAGCCCCGAGGACTCGTGTCCTGAGTACCTCAGGCTATTATTGCGCACAGAGTTCTGGCTGTTGCCTTTGTGGTCACCATATCCTCAATCTATGAGTTGTATGAAAACTCTCAGGTTTCTAGCCCCTCACTGGGCAGTGTCACTGATACAATAATAGTGACTGACTTTTTCCTAGCATTGCCACTAGCGAAGATTAATGATTCAACCATCACCCTTAGAAAGAATTCAGACATGTAGATTGTTAGTAAGGTTGGGCTAAGTGTTTCTGTTAATAGCTTTGAGGTGGAAAATCTTGGGGAACAATTTAAAGTTTAAAAAGGCGTTTAACTGTGTGATGGACTTGGTGAGGTTAAGAAACAAGAAACCAGCCTGGTTATTACTAGCTGATGTGCCTCTCTTGCTAGGATGGGTTGGTGATCAAAGGTGATGATTAATTCCTTGTCCTCAGTTTCCTGATAAAAGACAGTTGATAAATGGGTATGCACCCCGAGGATTGAAAGTGGAGCTGACTGATTGTTTTCATATATAAAACTTTAGATTTGTGATTCTTTTAACATTTTTTAATAAGATTACCTTTTAAGATAAATAATAAAATGACTTATCCTTTCTTTGTAACCATTAATATACAGCCTGCAGTAAAAAAACTGGCTAAGAAAAATACCTTACACTCTGTTAATCTATAACAAATTGCTTGGACATGAATGTATGTGGGTTCCTGAAAATAATTTGTTTTTTTACCTGTAATATGTAAAATGTATAATCATGTAAGGGAAATGGGATTGTAGTCATTCACTTAAAAGAATGTAACTACACTGTAATGTTTATACTGCATAAAATTTTTTGCTTGGGTATATAAGCTGTAAGAAAAAAATAAAGTTAGTTAAAATGAAAACACCAAGAGAGACAGAAGAGATACATCTACATAGAGGTTAAAAAAAAAACAGAGAGATGATAGAAAGACCCTGTGTGTGTGGGGGGGGGGGAGCTGGAGAGATGGCTCAGTAGTTAGGAGCACTGACTGCTCTTCCAAAGGCCTCTGGTTCAATTCCCAGCACCCACATGGCAGCTCAAAACTGTCTGTACCTCCAAGATCTGACACCGTCACACAGACATACACACACAGACAAAACACCAATGCACATAAAATAAAAATAAATAATTAAACAAAAAGACCCTATAGGTAGGTAGGTAGGTGTGGGTATGTTTTCCTTTTTTGGCAGCCCCAGAAAATTAAGTTTTACTCCCTTAGATAGAAAAGTCAATTGAAGGATTGGTCCACTGACTTCATGGCTCCCCCTCAATCAGTGAGCTGCTGAAGTCTGATTCTCACACCAGCAGCCAGGCAACACAGATGCAGTTATCCAGGACCAGGATAGGTGGCAGGCACACGTCCTGTAACAATCACACTCCTGCCTCTTTAGTGACAGGCTCAGAACTCATTTCTACACCTGTGCCACCACCCCAGTGTCCTCTCAAATGCCTGAGATCCAAGCATGGCCCCCACGCCAATTCACATCCTCAAAGCTGCACACTTCCAACACAATCCAGCTCCCCACATGGGAGAGGAAGTTGGGGTATTTCCTAGACTGTGAGGGGATGCAGAAGATGGGAAAAGACTCGGGCACCTCTGTCCTCCACTTCCACCTCTTGGGAGGCCTTGGGCTTCTCAGGACTTCAAGTAGAAATGGAGGGAATGTCTCATGTAAACAGTTTTCTCCTTATAGCCCACATTCTCACGAGGGCACTAGCCCATGATGCTCACACTCCTGCTTTACTAACAAACAGGCAACTGTGGGCAACCTCTGGAAAGGGAGGGAGAAGTAAATACTAGGAAGGATGCCATCCTTTCTGCAGCCTGTGTCACCAGGCCACAGCAGGCAAATGCCCTCTGAATTAGGTACCCATGCCTCTAACGACACGACCCTACAGCACTCATCTCTGTCACACAGAGCGAGTGTGGGTGTCAACCCTTCACGGCTTTCCTGAGGGAAAGCCTTGTAGCATTTCCCACTTCCTCCACCCTGCAACACACACAAGAGAAAATCTGGCAGAGAGGAGCATGGATGCCAGAGCTCTTGTGCCCTTGATGATCCTTCTGAGTCACAGAACCCCAGTCCACAGATGTTCCACACAGGCACACACAGAAGCACACACAACGAGCAACTTCAGTGGCAGAATACAGTCAAAAACAGCCTAGTCCTATCCACACCTCGATCCCTGCTATCCACAGTCCTGCCATTAGAAGCCCTTCCACTCAGGCTGCGGATGTAGCTCCACGGGTAGAGCGCTGGCCTTGCATGCATGAGGCCCTGGGTTCACAAGGAACCTTCTATACATATTTGTTTTTGTTTTTTTAAGACACAATCTCACTATGTGGCCCTGGCTGTCCTGGAACTCATTATGTAGAGCAGGCTGGCCTGGAACTCACAGAGATCCACCTGCCTCCGTATCACAAGTGCTGAGATTAAAGGTGTGCACGCACCACTATACTTGGCCACGAGGAACCTTTTATATACTCACTTGGCCTTGCTACTTCCTGCTTGGCCTTCGGCTGTCATTTTCAATATCACTTCCTCTACGAAGCTGGCCCCGTCATAGTGGCTAGGCCTCCTATTTGTGCCTTCATATATTCTCCATTCAGCCAGTTTGTTTGTTCTGTCTGGTATCTGTCTACTTTATTACCCTGCTTGTGTTCTGAGGGCAAAGCCCTCTACACTGACTGCCAGGGCCTGGCACCAACCCAGCAAGAATCAGGCCCTTAGTATTTGTTAAGGGAGAGAAATGCGAAGCCTTATTCCAGACACACAGCCCGTGTTCTTCCTACTAGAGCCAACACACACCCTAGGCCAGTACACACCGTACTAGGTACAGCCTAGCTTCACACCCCTCCCCCACGGAATGCGCAGGCCCCGGGGAGGACTTCCATCTGTTCATGGCTGTCACCCCAAAACGTGGCACAGCCCCTGCACAGTGGTACTCCTTGAACAGCTAAAGACACACATAACACACACAGGCCTCCTAGAGGCTGCGCCCAGGTGACTACTGCTAAGAGACCCGAGGAAGGGAGTAGAAGGAGGGTGGTACCTGCCATCCCGATGGGCTGCGCCACCCTCCGTCACGGTCTTGACAAAGATGCCCAGCTTCTCCAGGCCCATGTCGGCTCCGGCCCCCATGCCAATGATGCTGATGCCCAGGCCCTCAGAGTCTGTGAGGCAGAAGGGGAGAAGCCATGGCTGGCAGGGATCCTCTATCCTATACTCACTCCAAGGTACAGCTTCCTTTCACAAGTGGTGAGGGGAAAAAACTGTGGTTCCACCCACCTGCTTTCTGCCAGGCCAGCTCAGTGGGGCTACTTCCTGCCCTTTGCCCTATCCAATCAGCTGACAGTGGGGCTACTTCCTGCCCTTTGCCCTATCCAATGAGCTGACAGTGGGGCTACTTCCTGCCCTTTGCCCTATCCAATCAGCTGACAGGCAGCAGGCTGTGTGAGGGTGGCTGGGGTGTGGCAGACTATTGTATATACAGATAAGGGTGTGTAGCTGGCATGGGGACTGAGCCAGGATTTAGTTCCAAGCCTTTTGGTCTCTCTTCAATTAGTCTCTTCTATGCCCAGAGCTTCAATGACCACACATGGAGACCCACTGCCTAGTCACACCTGCCCTGCCCTGTGTGTCCCATGGATCTGTCCCACCGAAACATATGACCTTCCCCACAAACACGCTCTGAGGGCTGGCACCCCTGTCCACTAGATGCAGGCCCGGGAAGCATCCAGATTCCTCTCTCCCAGCTCCAGGCTCCATTAAGTCAAGTAACCAAGAGGCAGGGTTGGTTGTCACTGCCCAGCACATCCACTTTTGCTAAGCTATTGCCGACCCTACTACCAAGTCCATCATCCATTGTGACCTCTCCCTGTACACATGCCACTGGGATCTTTATTTTCTTTCTCTTTTCTTCCTTTTTTTATTATTTATTTGCTTGTTTTTGAGATAGGGTTTTTCTTTGTAATCCTAGCTGTCCTGGAACTCTCTGTAGACCAGTCTGACCTCAAACTCAGAGATCTACCTACATATCTGTCTCTTAAAGGTATGTGCCACCACTGCCTGGCCACTGTGATCTTTCTAGAATAGCTCCCAATCCCTCTCAGAAATGACCATGCTCTCATGATGTACTGAATGTACCTCTCTGCTCTACACCACACTTTCCAAACGGCTCCTCTTCAGAGCTCGGGCATCAGTGACCTGAGACTCTGTTAGCAAGGTGAGGCTCTGTCAAATGTACTGACAGTGGCCTTTCATACCTCCCAGCACATATGACAGCATGTAAGGCTGAAGTCAGAGGTGCCATCTCTCTTGGAGCCTGCTTTTACCTGTCCCCATGCTTCCAACAGAGCCTAGGACCACATACACAGCGCTTAGGAGATAGGTCCCCCAAGTATCATTCCCTGGCATTGCACTGGCGACACCAGTGGCTCTGGGTGCTGACAAGGAATAACAAGAACAGTCAGTAGGAGGCAGAAGTCCAGCACGTGGGCACCCACAAGGGTGGCAGGACAGAGGCTAGCACTATAGAAGACCCCAGTGTATTCCTGAGATTGGCCTGTCCTCTCACCCTTCTCCAGCTCCACAGGAAACAGCTCCAACCTCTCCACACGCTTCTCTAGCTCATATTCCGCAGAGGCCGCCATGGGATCCACATCCTCATTGCGTCGGTCATAGTCCTCATTGGAGTAGGTGCTGAATACCTGGGGAGGAGCAGCTGTCAAGAGGGGCACGGAGGGCAGGAGCACAGCTGGCAGGAGGAGGACTGTGGGCCAGCTGCCTGGGTTGCCTGAGGCCTGCGTCTCTCCGCCAGAGCCCTTTTCCTTATACCAATCCCACAAGGAATCCATCTCTCAGCAAAAGGGCTTCCTAGTTCTAGAGCCCAGGGGCAGGAGAGCAAAAGATCCATTCCATACGGTACAGTCCCATAGCATTAGATGGACACACCTGGGGAGACTGCAGGTCTGCTAATCTCTGCTACCAGGGGAGAGAGAGAAGACACAAGAGCCAGTCAGCTGAGGGTGGACACAAAGGCAGTACACAGAGGAGGAACAGGCAAAGCAGAAGACAGGAAGAGGAGGAGGGGAGGAAGGATGGAGAAGACGCTGGATGATGCCAGATGGGGAGGGGGAGGGGAAGAGGCAGAAGCACCAGGACCCTTCACTGCCCAGCAGCTGAAGTGGATGGCATAGGTGGTGGGGAGGAAGCGGAAGAGAAGGCCATTAACTCCCAGGGAGGCCTCAGGTAGCAGGAGTGGGGGAGGAAGCTGAGCCACTATGGCCCTCCCATATGCCAGAACTGTGTCCCTGAAGAATGACACCCCTGTCCACAGGCACCAGAAAAAACAGGCACAGTCTCCAAGGGACTAAGGATCATGGGGCAGTTGTAGTCTCTCTGCTCTTGCACAGCATCCCCTGTGCCCCTCTGCTGTGTCTGCTTCACTGTGTCTAACTCTGACCTCTTCATAGGACCAGTGAGGAGGTGGGGTTTTGTGGGTACCTGATGCTGAACCCAGGAGGGTATCTGCACAGCATGGAGTGGACATCATTTGGGGAACCATAGCTTGTTTGACTTTACTGCTAGCTGTGACAGGTTAGCATCGCTCGAAGTCAATTGGATGGGCCAGAACCAAGTAGGGGGCGATCCTGTCTCCAGGAAATTCCATGCCAGGACCTCCTCTGCTCCAGGAGCAGAGGGTTACTCCTGTGTTCCAGCTTTGGCTGGGGCTTCCTGAATGTCATCCCAA
Source organism: Mesocricetus auratus (assembly GCF_017639785.1). NCBI lineage: Eukaryota > Metazoa > Chordata > Mammalia > Rodentia > Cricetidae > Mesocricetus > Mesocricetus auratus. Next base: position 72,865,046 of record NW_024429191.1, on the reverse strand, counting down.
ACTTCCAGCCCTACCACAGAGTTGCACCATCTTGGTGGTAGGTAGAGAGGATGCTTATAGTACCATCCAGAAGCACAGCTGGGGTTTGTGTGTTCTCCTAGTTCAATGTCATAACTACACGGTATCAGACATTCAGGCCCTTCGTGATCATCCAGCCACTGTGCAGTGGCCAATGGACTCTTCTCCAGCATCTGGCCAGCAGTCAGCAGTCCCAGCCCTTGAAGCAACAGACTTCCTATACCACAAATAATCCATTACTCAAGGTCACAAGGGGTTGGTTAGCAAGTAGCAGGACAGGATGGCACCAAATTCAAGATAGGCTGAGTCGGTGATCACTAGTGCCTTTGGCCCTAATGCAAAGGTGTTCTAAGCTTTAGTGCAAAGAATGGCATAAGCCTGGACCAGCAGATTGGCCTTGGCCCACTTTTTCACCTGAGGCCTCTGGCCTTTACCCTATAGGAGACAGCATCCCCCAGGCCTCTCCAAGCCAACCAACCCCTCCCCACTTCCCATCTCACACACACTACACTTTGACTTCCAAAAAACTGACCTGGGCCTCATCTTCCATCTACAACCTGTTCACCTTTGGCAGCCTGCCCCTTGCAGGAATCCCAGGCAGGCCTCAGGCTTGGAGGCCTCAGACCACAAGTCCCTCCCACTCTCAGAAGGCCCTTGGCTCAGCTATCTCAGCTAACAGTCTGGAATGGGGTTCTCTGCTCTGAGCAGATACCTGTAACGGTGACAATTGGGTCAGGGAGGGGCAGAGAACCCTGGCTTCAGAATCAGTGTAGTTATGGCAGTGGAGAAGTCTGGGGCCCTGGGCCAGGGTGGGGAGGAGGAACGCCCCAGAAAGGCCAAAAGTCAGACACTCAGCCTCTGCCCTGCCTTGGCTCTCACACTAGCGGCCAGCTTGCTTCAGAGTCACCAGGGAGTCCAGAGCACTGCTCCAAATCATGTGCTATTTTTTACCAAAAAATCAGGGTAAGGCGTCAGATATAGACAGAGGCCCAGACACACTCCTCTCTCTGAGGGCATGGGGCTACTCAAAGAGCCCACGGAGATGAGGCAATGGCCTGACACCCTCCCAAGAGCACTACAGCTTCTGCTCCTTCCTGGATCTCCCTGCCTTCAGAGGGAACGGGGCATGGAGAAGTCTTCCAAATTCCCAGGCAGGGAGGGGAGGGGGCTGGCCACCCTAAGCCTTTAGACCTCTGCTGGCCTGGGAGAGGAGACGGAGGAGGGTGAGAGAAACGTGGGCAGCCTTGGTGTCCAGGAGTAGCCATGGAAACTGCAAGCAAACACACGGGGTTTGGCTGGGGAGAGCAGAGGGGCAGGGTCCCGGCCAAGGGACGTCCTCAGAGCTGTGTACAGCCTCCTTCCCGACCCAGGCAGGTCACAGTAGAGCACAGGAAAAGACCATCACAGCCAAATGTGCCAGCTGAGCTCACGGGGAGTGGGAAATGGGAGTGGTCTCCTGTTGGTAATTCTTCCCAGGGGACATCTCTTCTCTACCACCACTACTCAGAAGATCTCAAAGCACTGAGTGGCACGGCTCACAAACCAATCACAATAGTGGTGTTAGAGCTAGGGAGCTGGACCCTCCCTCCCAAGCGAGCCCCCTCCTCTTTTAAAGTACCCAGGGAACATGGAAAGGGCAAGATTCCTAAGGCTAAAGGCATGTATGTCTGCCAGGCACCTTAGGGGGACTCCCAGGCCCATCGCCCTCTTCCTGTGGAGCCTGCAGAAGGCCTACTCCTTCAAGGGCCATATAAGATGCTCCCTTCGGTGCAACCCTGGACATGGGAAACTGCACAGGCCATGAGGTGTAGGGCCTTTCCCCCAGCCCAGTCACAAGGCCTCAGCCCAGCGCACACTCACAGTCAGCTTCCTTCTTTCACTTCTGCAAAGTTGGGGTGGGGGTACTGACAGGGCAGGCTGCAGTCCCCTATCTTTGTTTTGGGAAGCTCCTAGCTCCCCTCTCTCACCCCAGGCAGTGCCAGCCTTACACATGAAGAAGCAGGAAGTGTCCTAAGCTTCCCATCCTCTCTCCTGACAGTAGGGCACAGGCAGGAACAGTGTCTTGAGGACACGTCCCACACCCCTTCAAGCCAGCCAAGCCCCAGCCTCTGGCAGCCGCTGGCAGCCTCAGGAAGAAAGAATGTCTGGGGGAGGAAGAGGGAGCAGGTGTCCCAGAGTAGGCGTGGGACAGGGCGGGATGCTGGGCGGGGCAGCAGGCTAGGAACCTGAGGGCAGGTCACAGCAGGCCACCTTCACAACCACAGACCTGAAAACCTTCCCACTCTGACAAGCAGCTGGAAGTCCCCCACGCCCCCCTCATTGTGGGAACTTCTGGGAACCCAGCTGGGTGGCAGGAGCTGACTCAACCTGCCTAACACGGATGTCTGGGCGGGGGCGACCACTCGCACACGGCAGGGGCAGTGTGGGGGCCCCAGGGGGATCACTCACTTGGATCGGTGCGGTGCTGAAATGGATCTTCCGACTCGGGGCCGGATCCTCTTCCTCTGAGAGACCGGGAATCTCCACACACCCTGACTCCGGCTCATAGGGGGGCTCCCCATCCTCCTCATCCTCTTCATCGTCCTCCTCCAGGGCACTGCCCCCAGAGTCCTCCCCGAGTCCACTGTAGGCGCTCACATCCACCAAGTCCGCTTCCGAGAAGTCCTCCTTCTTGGACTCATCCACCTCCTCAGGTGCCACGTCCAGGGCCCGGCCATTGTCCAACACCCTCTCCGGCGTCGCCGCCACCGACGCTGCCTCCTCCTCGGGGACCGCCTCGGCCTTGGGCTCTTCGGGTGCGGGGCTGGCTGTGGTGGTCGAGGTGCTGCCGTTCTCCAAGGCTGCATGGACGGTCACCTCGGCCTGGATCACTTCCCCGGGAGCCGACTCGGCCTCAGACTCCCCACTTTCCTCAACCTCCACCGGCTTGATCTTGCGCACCTCCCGCGGCTTAGGCGGCGGTCGGGCAGGGGCCACTCGGTGCTGTGGGGGCTGCTGCCCCCCGGTGCCCCGCTCCTTCTCGGTCGCGGCATCCCCCGACGGAGCAGAAGGCGGCGGTGGCGGTGGCTGAAACACCCGGGACCGCTTACTGACCAGCTTCGAGTTGACCTGGGGCGCCCCCGCGGCCCGGGGGGGCCCGGGGGCACGGTGAAGGCCGGTCCTCGAGTCGGCTTTCTCGAAGACCGCACTGAGCTGGCTGACCGTCGGCGACACGGCGTCAGCATCCAGCTTGTCCAGCGCCTCGGTGCTGCCGTTGAAGCGCACCACGACGTCCAGCTTCCGGTCCTGCAGGCCGGCGCGCTCCTGCCTCAGCAGCCGCCGAGCCGCGGCCTCCTTGTCGCCACCCGAGGCCGCGGGGACGCTCCGTTCGAACAGCTTCCGCGTCTCCTGCAGCCGGGACGGCGGGTGCGGCGGCGGAGCCGGCTGCGCCGAGGGCGCGGGCTTCGAGTCGAAGCGGCTCACGCGCTCAGACACGCTGGTGCCCAATTTGAGCAGGGCGCTGTGGTCCACGTTCTCGTTCAGGCTGCTGGCCCGCGGCAGCGACAGGCGCACGCCGCCGCGTTCGGACGCCCGCGGGGCCTCGGCCATGCCTGCGCCGCCCCCCGCTTCCCCTGGCGGCCCCGCGGTGGTGCCCATCTGCAGGAACATACTTTTGATGCGGTGGACGTTGGAGCCATATTTCTTATGGTGGGCCGCCTTGGGTGTCTCATCGGGCCCGGGCGCGTCGGGAGGCTTCAGTGCCTGGATGCCCGCTTCGTAAGCGCTGCGGTGCGGGGAGGCGCTCCGGAGGGGACCCCCGGGCCCCCGAGGCTCCGTCTTCATCATGGTGGGGGGAGCCGGGTTCGCATCCCCCCGCTCCCCGCTGCCCCCCTCCAGCAGGCGGCTGGCCAAGTCGGGACCACCGCCCCCTCCCCCAAAGAAAGAAATCCCGAAAGGCCTTCTATAGAGCCCCCCCAGAAACCAAGCTGCCAGAAAACAGTTAACCCTGCTCTAAAAAAAAAAAAATCTCGGAGCGCCCTGTGTGGGTCGCCTCCCCCAACCAAGCTGCCAAAGACAGCCAGCCCCCTTCGAAAGCTCGAGCGGCCTGGTGCGGTCGCCCCCACCCAAATTGGAGAAGCGGAGGCTGCCTGGAGCCGCTGGGACCGCGCGCCCAGCCCGCGAAGCAGCGGCCGCAGCGCCGGCTCACATCCTCCGAGGCGGTGTCAGCGGGGCTGGCGGCGCGGGCGCCCCCTACTCCGGCCGGGAGCCTTGGCTCTCGGGGTGCCCGGCATCCCCGCGCCCGTGGCTGCTCCGCTGACCCGGGCCGCTCCGCCGCGCCTCCCTCCCTCCCTCCCTCCCCCCCGCGCCCCGAGCCTCGGTCTTTCTCTAGCTCAGCCCGAACCGCGGCTGCCGGAGACCGAGCGGCTGCCCTTCTCGCCGCCGCCGCTGGGGGACTGGCACCACTGGGTCCTAAAGGGATCGGATTTCCGGGGCCGGAGCCTTGTGAGCCCTCCCCTTCCCTTCCACCCTGACGGCTCGTCTCTCCTACTCGTACTTGGCGGACAGCCTTCCGCAGCTTTTCGGACCTTGGCTATTCGTCTTCAACCCTCCCATCCCAAACTCGGCGGCTTTTCACAACCCACATAAGCGTACCCTCGTTTAACCCTGGGGGGGCGGGGAACCATCCAGACACAGCCCTCTGGATCCGGGCCCGATCCTCCCCCAGGATGAAGGGGTTCTGTGCAGAAGGGCCCTGAATCATTCACTTAAAGGTCCTTACAGTGTTCAGGGCTATCAGCATCAAAACTGTTGGGTGCTAGGTCAAAGCACATATTTCTAGCTCCTTCCAAACTTGATGCAGGGAATCTCAGAGGCAGGACCTGGGAGTCTGCATTTTAACAACTCCCCATAGGGCACTTTTTGCACCTTCCAGGATGTAAAACTTGGGCCCAGCAATACTCGTGCTGAGGGGAAATGAAGAAAAGGATGGGGGAGGGCACATCACCCAAATGGCAGGAGATTTCCAAAGCTCCAGTCTGCCTTTGAAAGTCTTAAGATGGTGCTCTTCGACCGGCGTTGGTGGCACACGCCTTTAATCCCAGAAGAGGCAGGAGGATCTCTGTGAGTTCGAGGCCAGCCTGATCTACAAGAGCTAGTTCCAGGAAAGCCTCCAAAGCCACAGAGAAACCCTGTCTCAAAAAAAAAAAAAAAAAAAAGATGGTGCTCTTCAGACTTCGGGAAGAGTGTCGAATCCTGGCCTTCATAACCTGCCAGAGAACTCTCTCTCAAAAGAAGACGAGTTGGGACACTATTGCGGGAGTAGGAAGGGATGATTCTAGAGGCCTAGGGCCAAGCGTTTTGAATTTAAGGGATTCTGGTCATTGTGTGTGTGTGTGTGTGTGTGTGTGTGTGTGAGAGAGAGAGAGAGAGAGAGAGAGAGAGAGAGAGAGAGAGAGAGAGAGAGAGAGAGCGAGAGAGAGAGACAGAGACAGAGAGACAGAGACAGGGAGAGAGACAGAGAGAGAGAGACAGAGAGAGAGAGAGACAGAGAGAGAGAGAGACAGAGAGAGAGAGAGAGAGAGAGAGAGAGAGAGAGACAGAGAGAGGTGGTACCTTAATCCCAGCATTTGGGAGGCAGAGGCAGGCGGATCTCTGAGTTGTTGGCCAGTTTGGTCTACAGAGTGAGTGCCAGGACAGAGAAACTGAGTCTCCAAAAAACAACAACAACAAAATGTGAGTCCTACAAATCCCTTTTTGAAAACTCAGCTTCTTTAGAGTTCCCTCGTTCCTCACATACACAAGGGGCCTGGTGTTGCCCTTTATCCCTCCACAGTTGCCTGGTAGTGAGGATTCATCCAATAGTCAGGTCTAATTGTGTTGCTCGGGTCTGTCGAGCCCAAGAACTGAGGAACTGAGTGGACACTAGGACCCAGAGAACAACTCAGGCACAAAGCTCCCCCCCCCGCAGCTGCTTCCTGCATCTCAGGCCTTCCTGCGGCCTCCGCCTCCTCCCCCCACCTCCCCTCCATCCTCTTCCTCCTCTTCCCGTTCTCCCACTCTCTCCGGTCGGCCTGGCCGAGCTGGTGGAGAGAGCACTCCTACCTTTCCTTTCTCGGTGTGTGGGTTTTGTGGGACACTAACCCCATAGCACGTGCAAAAAAGCTCAGTGCGTGGGGGATGGGACGTGGGGAAACCGCCTGGGAACCCTGAAGATTGGGATGGGGAGGAGCCAAGAACCACTGGACTGGCTCCCTCGAGTAGTGTGCCAGGAGAGGGAAGATTTTGGCTCTCATCTGGAGCCGGACTTCAGGCTTTCAGATGCCCCTACATTTCTGCACAGCAGGCAGGAGACTTACCCCTCCCCAGTTCCGCACTTGGGCAATCTGTGCAGGGTAAAGAAGCCACCCAGGTGCCTCCTCACCTTTTGATTCTTCTTAGAAGCCCTCTTTCCTGAACAAGGGTTAGGACTTATTTCCAAGTTTAAGTCTAGGATTAGAACCCTCCAACCTGCCCACGACTATGGCGGTTGGTGGTTTTGTTGTGTGTTTTGTTTTGAGACAGAATCTGGAGTATCCCATGCTGGCTTTGAACTAGCCATTGTAGCCAAGGATGACCTTGAACTTCCGATCTGCCTGCCTCCACCTCTTGAGTGCTGGAATTAAAGGCCTGAGGACCTACCAGGGCTTCCTGCGTGATAGGCAAGCACTCTAGCAACTGGGCTGCATCTCCAGCTCCCACGGTGATAGGTGGGCGATGCCCTGCTGCTCACCCTATTGCTGGCTGGGAACTTGAGCCTTGTGTCCTTACAGCTCCTGTGTGGATAGGGGGAGGGTGCAGGCCCCTGGGTGTTCTGCCCAGAACCTCCCACACCCTTTGTGGTGATGAGTCATCTTTACTGGTCCCAGCCCAGGGGGTCTATGCCCACACTTGGGGCCAGGTAGGAGGAGGGGTTGAGAACCAGCTATTGGCCTCAACGTCCTTGGCAGAAATTTAAGATGAGCTGACCTTAATAGGTACCCTCAGGTCTCCCTTGTCCAGTGAGACCCCTTTAAGGGCTTTGGGATGTGAGAAAGTGAGTGAGCTTGGGATTTGGGTGACGGGGGCTAATAAGGAGAGATTATTGTTTCCCCGGCTTCTATATGGCAGAGCAACACCCAATCTGGAATTTTACCATGGCTCTTAGAGTCAGGCACCAAACAATCTGCCTATGGGGTGGGGCACACAGTGTCACCTCCTCCATCCCGTCCCTGCCCAGCTGAGGTAAACTTTCATTCCTCAGGCCATAATGTTCACCGTGTCCCACCTGTTTAGTATCCCTGGATAATTTAAAGCTTTTGGTCTCCCCAGGACCCATGCAGAGGGAACTTCCATGTCATGGCCACTGTGCCTGGTGGTCTTGGGAAGGGAGTTCCATGCCTTTGCCCTGTGTGGGGGTAGGGGTGGAGTGGTTCCCAGAGTTGAGCCAGGATTCAGGTCCTGACTGTATCACTTACTGTCTGTGACCTTGCAGAAGTCATGTATCTCTGTTTTGCTCTGAGGGGATAAACTGAGGCCTGGGAGAATCGCCAGCAGCTTCCATGCTTATGACCAGGGGTTGAAGGAGCCGCCTTCCCAGCAATTGCCAAATGGTGGGAACTGTTGCACTAGGCAGTGATAACCCTCCCTCTGCCCTGGCCAAGCCCTGCCTTGTTTTCTCACACACACATCGGATGAGGGCCCTGTGGGATGGTGCTCTGGGACGGTCATGCCTGGAGGCGTGTTGGCTTTAAATGCCAGGTAGAGCAGCAAAGATGGTGATGAAGGCTGGTGGGGAGAACCTGATGTACGATAAGTTCCCAGCCTTCAGCACCCTGGGCTCAGGCATGGGCTGGGAGCCAAGGCTGGCTGCTCTTCCCAGCCTTGGGCCTTTGAGACAACTTCTGACAGTAGTTTCGTGTTTTTTTTTTTTGTTTTTGTTTGGTTGTGTTGTTGTTGTTTTTTTAATGTTTTCCTGGCCACTGTCATCAGAGAAGAAGCTGCCCTTTGCCTGGTCTATGGTAAGTCCATAACATCACTCCAGTTCCTCTGTGTTGTTGGCCTTGAGCTAGTTCTGGGATCCAAGGAAGATATGCTTGTGTTCCCACACTTCCAAACAGGAGAGCTCAACTCCAGCGTGGCGGTGGATAACCTAGTCACAGGCAAGAAAGGCAAGAGCAGGCATTCAGTTTGAGACCCAGCTAGGGTTCTGCTGGTCTGAATTGAGTCCTGGCTCCTCCCATTTGTTAGATGGCCTTGGGCTACTCATTTTGGATCCCATACTTGCTAACGAGCTCAACTTAACCGCCTGAAATCTTCTGACCACGGATGGCCCTGGGTGTCTCCTACTTCCTGTGTAGCAGAGAATAAAGCAGGGCTTTGAAGTCAGGCCATTTTTGTTAGAACCCCCAAGCTGCTACTTCCAAGCTCAAGGGCTTTGCCATATTTCTTCTTCTGTAAGCCGGAGACAATACACCAGACTCAGGGAGTTGCTGAGGGCACTAAATAGACCCTGAATTCAGAAAGCACAGAGGTGTTCAGAGTGTGGGCTGTCCCCGACTGCGACTGCACGTGGATTGGAGCATGCATGGGGGCTGCACATGCACGAGTGTGGGCAGGAGTATGGCTGCGAGTGAGCACCGGCGCCTGCAGCTCAAGCCTATTTCCATGAGACATTGGGCCTCTGCTTTCTTGTCAAGGTCCGTTATGTGAAATTCTGGTATGTAAGTATTTCTGCCCGTGGCGCTTCCAAATCCTTGTGAATCGTTTCTTCTTGCTGTGGTGGAGAGTGCACTCAGGGCCTTAAGCATGCCAGATAAGTGTCCTGTCACTTAACCTCATCCTCAGCCCCAGGTGACCTCCCTTCTAAACTTCTTGGTGTTGGTGTGTCTCAAGTCTCCCATTGCATCTGTAGCAAGAGGACCCATGGGGTCCTTCCTTCTTCCCACAGCTGGAGATTGTGACTGCCTTTTTTTTTTCTTTCTTTTTTTTTTTTTTTTTTGGCTGCTGGCTTTCTTCCCATCAGTCTCACACTGTACTCTAGCACCCCTGGTAAAGCTCACATGCTTCTTAGAGACCAGGGAGGCATCAGTGTGTGTGTGTGTGTGTGTGTGTGTGTGTGTGTGTGTTGGGGGTGGGGGAAGGGATGAGACACAGCAGAGATTTCTCCAAATCCTCAGTCGCTTTAAAGGGAAGCCTATATTTAGCTGGGCTTAGAGGAGCCTGTAAATATGTATTTTGCAACGTCGTAGTTGTAGCCATGGAGCTCTAGCGACATACAGAGACATACAGGTCAAGGGGAAAAAGAAAAAGAAAGAAAGAAAGAAAGAAAGAAAGAAAGAAAGAAAGAAAGAAAGAAAGAACAGCAAAAATTAGGCAATATGGTTGGTATCAGCAAATCCAAGGAATTCCTTTTGCCTGCTCAACTGCTAAGAACTCACATTTCTGTGTTTTTTTTTTTTTTTTTTTTTGGTTTTTCGAGACAGGGTTTCTCTGTATTGTTTTGGAGGCTGTCCTGGAACTCACTCTGTAGACCAGGCTGGCCTCGAACTCACAGAGATCCGCCTGCCTCTGCCTCCCGAGTGCTGGGATTAAACACATTTTTGTGTTTTTGATGGCTACCATTTTGATCTGGTTTCTGGACCATGTGCAGGGAAGAGACAACTTTCAGAGTCACCGACTCCCTTAGGCCTTGCAGTCTGGCACAGGTTCAGTCCCCAGAATGCCAGCTTTTGCTCCTCTCCCTTAGCCCCTTGCTCTCCAGATGGGGGCAGAGAGCAGACACATGAGCATTCTTGTTAGGTGGGTAATTCTACTTCACAGAACTCTGAGCAATCTTGTTAGTTTGGGTAATTCTACTTCACAGAACTCTATTTTCTAATTTTTTTCTTTTTCTTTTAATTTGCAAATTTTCTTGGAAAATAAGGAAAGTTCAGAAAACGGCATCACAGCAGAATTTACAAATGGCCTTATTGGGTCATGTTTGCTTCAGGTTTGTCCGTATAAATGATATTAACTCGGAGCCGGGCGTTGGTGGCGCACGCCTTTAATCCCAGCACTCTGGAGGCAGAGACAGGCGGATCATTGTGAGTTCGAGACCAGCCTGGTCTACCGAGTAAGTTCCAGGACAGGCTCCAAAACAATACAGAGAAACCCTGTCTCGAAAAAAAACCAAAAAAAAAAAAAAAAAAAAAAAGATATTAACTCGAGAGGCTGGGGAGATGAGTCGGTTGGTGAAGTACTTGCTGTGCAAGCATCAGGGCTTGAAGTCCACCCGGAGAAAATAAGTGAAAATCAAGCCAGGTGTGGTGGCCCATGGTCGTGATCCCAGAACTCGGGCTGCAGACAGAGAACCCTTGGGGCTTAGAGGCTAGCTGGCCTAGCTTACTTGAGGCCAGTGAGAGACCCTGTCCCCCCCCCCCAAAAAAACTGCAAAGGTGTTTTCCATCTTCTCCAATGGAAACTCTGTCTCCAAGCACAGCAACTCCCTGCTCCCTCCCTGTGCTGTTCCTGGCAACCACTTGTATCTGTGCGAACTTGACTCCTCTAGTACCTTATGCAAACATCGTACAGAATCCTTTTGTGCCTGCCTTGATTTTGCCTGATGTACGTAAATTGTAGCAAGTGCCAGCCGTAATCTCACCTCTTTCCCAAGCATTTCCATATCCATGAAACAGCAGTGTTTGCTGAGTCTCCACGGCCTATGCAACAATAGCAAATGCTATATGCGCCATTTGTACCTTGGCCACCCAAGATTTTTGACAGTGGGTCCCGATGTGTACTTATGTCTGTGGTTTGTACATTTTAATTTTTGCTCATCATTTTATCATGTGAATAAGCTACAATGTAGTTGTGGCTGATTCACCTACTGACAGTGTTTGGGTGGCATCTGTTTTTTGATATTCTAAGAAGGGTTGCAGTGACACATCCTGGGATTTTATCTGAATCCATTCAGGGTGTTACCTAGAAACATAAAATCAGGTCTTTTGCTTGGGTGGTTGAACTTTGAACTTGGCTGTCACTGCCAAGATGTTCTTTGGAGCTGATGAATCCCCGTCCTTCCTTCTACCAACCACAACTGTAAAAGACCACATCTTGCTAACATTTGCTGCCCCCCCCCACAACTTTTGAGACAAGGTATTACTATGTAGCCCTGGCTCACCTAGAACTCTCTAGACTAGGTTGCCCCAAAACTCTGCCTGCATTTGCCTTCTAGGCTGGGATTAAAAGGGTATATTACTATGCCCAGCTTCTACACTTTCTTTTATTTGTGTGTATGTTCGTGTACATGATGGGTGTGTGTCCTCACATCGTGTACATGATGGGTGTGTGTCCTCACATCGTGTACATGATGGGTGTGTGTCCTCACATCGTGGCTAGAGGACAAGCTCAGTGTCATCCCCACCAAGGCTGTCTACTCCTTTTGAGATAGGGTCTCTCACTGGCCTGTAGTCGGTTAGGGAGACTTACTTAACTGGTCAGTGTACTCCAGGATCCTCCATCTCCACCCTCCAGTTTAGATTACTAGTTTGTGCCACCATGCCCTCCCCCCACTTTTTGAAAAATGTAAGTTCTGGGGATTGAATTTAGGTCCTCGTGCTTGCAAGGGAAGCACTTTATTGACTGAACCAGACTCTCTTGTTGGGCTTTTTACCTGGTTTTTTATTTTGTTTTTGACTTTTTGTTTGTTTGTTTGTTTGCAGTGTAGGTGAGACTTTTTATTTTTGCTAGTCTGCTGGATGTGACATAGCTCACCTTAATGTGCATGCCCTGACAGAATTAAAGCATGTTTACTGGGCTCATTGTCCATCTGGGTTTCCTCTGAATAAATCCCTTCAACTATAATTTGTTTTTGATGAAGGCTATAAAAAGCCTCCATGTAAGGACACCCCTGTCAGAAGCTAGAGTGGTGCTCACACTGTTAACCCTAGTGCTGCAGAGGTGGAGATAGGCAGACACCCACCCCCACCCCACCCCCACCTGGCTCCGCCCCAGGGGTTTACCAACCAGCCAGCTTAGCCTAATCAGTAAATCCCAACCAGTTAGAGAGACTCTGGTCTCAAAAAAATGAGATGGAGAGATGGCGAGATGGCTCAGTGGTTAATAGCACTTCTTACTCTTCCAGAGGATCAGGGTTCAATTCCCAGCATCCACTTAGTGAGGGGCTCACAGTCATCCATAACAGATCCATAACAGTTTCAAAGACCTCTCTTCGGTGGGCACCAGGCACACATGGGATGCATGAACATACATGTGAGGAAAACTTTATCCACATGAAATAAATTATTGAGAGAGAGAGAGAGAGAGAGAGAGAGAGAGAGAGAGAGAGAGAGAGAGAGAGAGAGAGAGAGAAACCTCAAGTTGGTTAATTCGGGTACTCAACTGAGACATCTGGATACAGATTCTTCCATCTTTCAAAATTTTCCACCTTCCTTTCAGGAGGGTAAATGCCACTCATTTGCTAACACTTAAGACGTTAGCTTGCCCCTTAAACTGCCCCCCACCCCGAAGGGTTCCAAGATTGCTGCCTCAACTCCAGGTATTTTTTTTTTTTTTTTTGGTTTTTCAAGACAGGGTTTCTCTCTGTCCTGGAACTAGCTCTTGTAGACCAGGCTGGTCTCAATCGCACAGAGATCTGCCTGCCTCTGTCTCCCGAGTGCTGGGATTAAAGGCATGCAACACCAACGCCTGGCTAACTCCAGGTATTTCACACAAGCAACAATGTCGAGATCCCAGAGGCTGAAGACAGGAGGAGATGCATTTCATCTGAGAGTCTCTCCCAGAGCCACTGCTTCCCTCCCGCCAAGCAACCTTCAGTCACTGCATGTCCTAAACCAACTGTTGGCCAGAGGAACGAAATTACTATATTCTGACCAATTGTAGTTCATGGATGGGGATAGAGAAGGGCCACCTGTCTCCAAAGCCTGGCAGCCTGACACAGTTCAGTGTTCTATGATGGAAAGGGAGAAATGATGTCATTTAGAAGCACAAGGTGCCTTTTTTTGTTGTTGTTTTGTTTTAAATACAGGGTCTTGCCGGGCGTTGGAGGCGCACGCCTTTAATCCCAGCACTCAGGAGGCAGAGGCAGGCAGATCTCTGTGAGTTCGAGGCCAGCCTGGTCTACAGAGCGAGTGCCAGGACAGCCTCCAAAACTACACAGAGAAACCCTGTCTCAAAAAAACCAAAAAAAAAAAAAAAAAACAGGGTCTTGCTGTGTGTGTATCATCTCTAGCTGGCCTCAAACTCACTATGTAGAATAGATTGGCCTCAAATTCAAGAGATCAGCTATCTCTGCCTCCCAAGCCCTGGTCTGTTTTTTGAAAAATTATTTTTTGGCCGGGCATTGGTGGTGGTGGTGGTGGTGGTGGTGGTGGTGGTGATGGTGGTGGTAATGTCAGCGGTGGAGACATTGGTAATGACAGCAGCACACACCTTTAATCCCAGCACTTGGGAGGCAGAGGCAGGCGGATCTCTTGAGTTCACCAGGCTAGAGAGCGAGTTCCAGGACAGCCAGGGCTACACAAAGAAATCCTGTCTCGAAAAAAATCAAAAGAAAAAATTATTTTTAGTGTCAGGCATTGACTTGGCACATGGTAGGCATTCTACCACCCAGCTACCTCCCTAGCCCCTGTGTTCTGAGACTGGGCATCACCACATAGCCAAGGCTGGCTTAGAATTCTCAGTCCTTCTGCCTCGGCATCTAGAGGGCTGATTTCTGGGAGGTCTTTCTATATTCTGAATACTAATCCTTTATCTGTTTTATGTGTCCCCAACGTTGCCACCCAGGCTGTCTTTTTACTTGGCTCATAATGCCATTTTATAATAGAGGCTGGGGGGGTAATATAATAAAAATCAGTCTTTTCCAAATTGTGTCTCTTATGTAAGAACTGTTTTGCTATTCTCAGATTGCCTACATTTCCTCCTAATTATTTTAAAGTTTTGTTTTTCACTTTTAGATCTTTAATACATCTGGAATTAATATTCACGGACAGTGTAAAGAGGTTTCATATGAAAAGCCAATTGTCCCAACACTTTTTATTGAATAGACTGCTCTCTCTCTCTGAGCTGCTGTGCCACCCCAACCGTAAATCAAATCCCCACACACACTTGGCTCCATTTCTGGGCACTCTGTTCTATCGATCTCTTTGTCCAGCCCGGCACCAATACCACATTGTTTTAATTACTATCACTTTCAAAGGAAGTATTGGTGTCTCTTTGGGGAAGGTCCACTTTCGTCTTCAGAATGGTCTGCCACTCTCTTGGCCCTCTGCTGCTCTGTGTGAGGTTCAGGGTAGGTTGAGGCTTCTGTTGAGAAACTTCATGGATATGTGTGCATGGCATCAACTGATGCAGAGAATGGGCCTCGAGTCTGACAGTGAGAATTCTCAAGATTAAATGATTCCTTCACTACATCTCTCCCTTTAGACTATAGTATAGTGCTTTATTCATAAATATCTTGTAAGCCAGGTGTAGTGGCCCAAGCCTTTAGTCCCAGCACTCTGAGTTTGAGGCCTGATCTACAGAGTGAGTTCCAGGACAGCCAGGGTTACAGAGAGAAACCCTGTCTTGTGAAAAAACAAACAAAATCCCCAAAAACACCCCCCCCCAAAACAACAACGACACAACAAACAAAAAATTGACCTCTTGCAGTTCTCAAATCTTGCTGACGGGCTGCCCTGGCCAGCTACTGCTATGTGCTATGGGTTATAAAAAGCTCTCTCCTGAGCTTTACAGTTTACAAAGCACTTTGCCCTCTATTTTCTCACTGGTCTTTCTTACCTCAGCTTTAGAAAGGGAGTATCACAATAGCAATGTTGGAGGCACCCGGAACAGCCCCCACGTCCTTCTCTGCTTCTTTTTTAATAGAAGAAATTTGTCCAAGAACAGTCTGGCACTCCGGTTTTAATGCTCTTGGATGGTCCTCCCCGGGGACCTGAAGTCCACTTATGGAAAGGGGATGCAGCTCAGTTGGGAGAGTGCTTGCCTAGCTTGCACAAAGCCCTGGGCACTCTGCGGCACCACCACGGGGGGGGAGAGGATGGGGAGGGAATTCAAGGTCATCCTTAGCTACATAGCCAGCCTGGGCTCAGCGAAACCCCTTTTCGAGAATACGACAGAAAAATATTAAACAAGGGGGTCAGGAAGATGTACGTGGTCTTCAGACTGGTGTCCCCAGAATGTGAGGTTGGTGGGAGAATAGAAGATGCCCTTGGAAACCAGAGTGTTGACAGATGTTGGGTGGGTGAGGAAGGGCGGGGAGGTGAGCATTATTTCCAACCACCTACCCCTACATGAGTCCTTCTCCCTGTAAGAAAGTACATTTTCTGGACAGGGAAATGGGCGACACACGCGATAGGCTCGTGGTCTTCGGTGACCTCCTGTGTTGCTCAGATAACAACCGGGTCCAGCACGCATGCCCCTTGAAGGTGGTACTTTCCCATCCTGGAAATGGTCGCTGCGCAGGCCTCGCTCCACCCAGCAATCCACTCCCAGATCAGTCCTTCTGTTGCGCAAGCGCAAGGAGAGCTGGAGCCTGCGAACGCGCCCTCTCGTGGTGGACTGACCCCGTCGCATTCTTTGTTGTCGCTCTGGGGGCGGGGAAGAGGAGGGAGAAAGAGGTGGGTGGAGTTTGGGAGGCAGAAGCGAGAATAAGATTACAATGATGAGGAAGCCTTTCCTTTGTCCCGCACAAAGACATATAGTGTGTTTCGGATGCAAATAAAGAAATATCCTCCTTCGAGATCAAAAGGGAGACCAGAATAAAATGAGACTGTTGGGGAGATGATGCTTCCACTTATTCATTCATTCATTCATTCATTCATTCATTCAATCATTCATCCATTCATTCAACAAACATTCTCTAGGTTGGACAGATGGCATAGGAAGCTGGGGAAGTGGTCGCTGATGTGGGGGTGGGGGGAAGAAGGAGGCCCTGCTAGCAAAGAGCAGGACTCGGTGGCAGGGGGAAGAGGAGCCGCGCGGAAGCCCCAACTGAGCTCACGGTGATGAAGCTGAGAGAGGCAGAGACCTGACCCGTCCCGGACCACATGCTCTATCTATCTGATGAGGACCAAGTAAATAAATTAAAGATGGAACACCCTGAACACCAGGAGGGATGCTGTTTGTGATGGATTGAAGCAATCAAATATTTTTAAACCGTAATGATTATACTGCTAGCGGAAACAAATATGGTAATTGGCCAGTTTGGAGGATGCTGGGGAGTCAGCCCATTATTTTGAAGCCAGTAAATTTAGATATGAAAAGAATTGAACACTTCTACCCTTTCCTATATGAACTGTACCACCTGGAAAGCAAACCATGAGGGCAATTTCTCTATCTTGCTATATCCCAACTGATGAAAGAGAGGGATTTGAGTATCACCATTTTACTAGACAGAACAGCAAAAGCTGTAATACTGGCTACCCCTTCCAGGATGAAAAGCCTGATCCCATCTATAAAGTGGGCTTGTAGAAGAAAGACCCTCGCCTGTCCCCATCCATAAAGTGGGCATTTAGAAGATCCTTGCCTGTCCCCATCTATAAAGTAGGCTTGTAGAGGAAAGATCCTCACCTGTCCCCATCTATAAAGTGGGCTTGTAGAGGAAAGATCCTCAGTATGATCCAGCTATACTCTACAGAAGATTACAGTGTCCAGAGAATTTCAATGGCTTACGGACAGTGTGGAGGTGGTAGAACACCAGGGAGATGCTATCGGCAAACCTACAGTATGAGCAATTGCAGAACTGATCTTCCTTCTTCATAGCTGAGAGGGCAAGAGAAAGGGAAGGAGGGAGGGAGGAGAGAATGGAGGGATGCAAGGGAGGAAAAGAGAAAGAGATGATGGAAAGCCTAAAAAATGCAGAAATAGGGCTGGAGAGATGGCTCAGAGGTTAAGAGCACTGACTGCTCTTCTAGGTGTTCTGAGTTCAATTCCTGGCAACCACATGGTGGCTCACAACCATCTACAATTCAATCTGGTGCCCTCTTCTGGCCTGTAGGCAGGACATTATATGTAATAAATACATAGATCTTTTTTTAAAATGCAGAAATATTTAAGTCTACCAAGTTAAAGTGTATCCACCTATTTAGATCCTAACACAAATAATTTGCTTTTTAAAAAAAAAAGGAAATATGTGTGGGGTGTTGTGATACACCACCTGTAATCCCATCATGTTGGAAACTGAGATAGGGGAGCCATGAGTTCCAGATCAGAGGGCTGCAAAGTGAGACCCTGTCTCAAAGAAAACCAAAATAAAACCTGAAATGAGTTAAGTACCAAGACATGAGGCTATATATAGTCCTAGGTATTTGGGAAGCTGAGAAGGGGGACTCCCTTAAGCCCATGAGTTTGAGGTCAGGGTTTTGCAGAATAAAAAAGATTAAATTTACAAGAAAATGGAAATTTGATGCATTGGTGGCCCACGCCCTTAATCCCAGCACCCGGGAGGCAGAGGCAGTCGGATTTCTGTGAGTTCGAGGCCAGCCTGGTCTACAGGACAATCTCCAAAACAATACAGAGAAACCCTGTCTTGAAAAACAAAAAACAAACAAAAAAAAAAAAAGGAAAGAAAATGGAAATTCAAACACTGGAAGTTTGATAACTGGTAATCCTTTGTGACCATGTTTAGAGAGAATGGCTTATCTTTCAAAGATATGTTGAGATACTGACAGATGAAATGGGAGACGGAACCTGAGAGGTGGGGGGGGACAGGAAGAGATTGGCCAGGAGTTGATAATTGTTGAAGCTGGATAATAGATATTTTATTATTCTATGCACATTTAAAAACATTTTTATAGGCTGGAGCGATGGCTCAGTGGTTAAGAGCACTCTCTTCAGCCCTCTTTTTTTTTTTTTCTCTCTGAGATGGGGGTCTCACTATGTAGCCCTGACTGGCCTTGAACTGACAGAGATCTGCCTGCCTTTGCCTCCGTCATGCTGGAACTAAAGGAGTGAGCCGCTATACTCAGCTTCCGTTTCTTAAAAAGAAATAAAATTTCTCCAACAAAAAGTCTGAGGACTCAGCGACACCTTTCCAGTCCCCGAATCCCAACAGATGGAAGGTGTTGTAGGGAAGCAGCCCTGATGGGGAGCCTTGGGGCCTCCAGTGGATTCCTGGGACAGCCCTAGCTCTCCTGAATGGGGGTGTTGTTGGGGAAGACCAGAAGAGAGATGGCTGTAGCTTTTCCATTGAGGGAGGCTGGCCTCTGTGGGCCTCGTGTCTTTGAGAGTTGGTAACACTAAGGCACACTCTGCCTTAACACAGCTAAGGGTGTGAGCAAGTGGTACCAAAAATAGGAGTGGGCATCTGGGGAGGGTGTCACACGGGAGTCAGGGGCAGGGCAGGGCCGTCTGCCAGCTCTGCTCCCAGCCCGCTCTCATACGCCTTCCTCTCCTGCTCTCCAAACCTTTTCCTCTTTCCTCCATCTCAGAGAGGGCGGGAGGTGGCAAGACGACCCCGGGACAAACACCTGCCTGGGAGCCTGAGTAGATGTTGACTCTGGAAATTGTGTGGCTCTCCAGGGGCAAGCAGGGTGGTCATGTGGAAAGAGAGCTAGGACAAGGACAAAACCTGCCCACTAGTCACCTGAATACAAGCCTGACCCGAGACAGGTCCCAGACATCCTTGCTTGGGCATTCGGGGTGACGTGAGGTAAGCAACACATGAGGCTTGAAGCCATGCCTGCAAAGACTGGAATGCTCGTGGTGGTGGGGCACGATTTCTTCCTCGGTGGTGTCCATCACCAGGTACATCAAGGAGGGAGCTGGACACAGGGCTGTGTACTTTATGAGCATTTGATCAGCAGCAGCAGGGTTTTGGAGGAAGTAAGAAACCACTGTGACCCAGTGTTATCAACTGTAAAATGGGGCTACAGTAACGTCTGCCTCATGACATTTCCATGAGTATGGAATGGGTCGGTGCGTGTAGATGCATGGCAACCTTTTGGCATCTGACCTTCTCACCATCCCACCAGCCCCAGACAGACAGGCAGGGTTTTCTCATCTCTGCATGACACGGGGGGCTGAACGCACGCTGCCATTGGTGCTTCTGTAGATTTTCCGTAGCCGTACCCAGGGGCAAGCACTAATCATGCGGTTTTAGCCATGAAAACAGGTCTCAGGAGGGCGAGTGACTTACGACCATGTCTGCAGGAGCTGTCAAACTGGGACCCGAAGCCTGTGCAGTTAGCTGCAGCTACATGAGCCAGAGAGCCTCTCCTCTGCTTACCCGTCCCCACCTGGCTGGTACCATCTGAATTTTTTCCATCCAGGCCTTCTCATGGAAGATGCTTGGTCTGGGGCTCAGACTGGGGGAAACTGTTAAGGAAGTTGTCAGCCAGCCCCCTGCGGTTACTAGCTGCTAAGCCCCATGTCAGGTGCAGCATTAAGAAGGTGGTAAGATGGGGAGCGAAACTCCCGTCCCACATCAGGATGCTGTGAGGCTGGGTTGACACAGAGGGTGTGTGTGTGTGTGTGTGTGTGTGTGTGTGTGTGTGTGTGTGTGTGTGCACTCTTCCACAAGCAGCCAGCCTAGAAAGAGGAGGGACAGGGAAAGGCTTCAGAGAGGAGGGGGCATGTGCGTACAGTCTGGGATAAGGCAGGAAGGGAACACCAGGCAGGAAGGGAACACCAGGCAGAGGGAACAGGTTGGATGGATGCCAGGAGATTAAGAAGACATATTAAACTAGGCAAGAGCAGAGGGAGGGCCAGAGCCTGGGAGTGGGAGTGGGGTTCTAGACAAAATGGCCAGCTAGAGGAAGGGCCAGCAAGTCATCAGCTGGAGAAGATTTCAAAGGGGGTAGCTCTGGAGAGATGGCTCAGTGGTTAAGAGCACTGGCTGTCCTTGCAAAGGACCTGGGTTCAGTTCCCAGCACCACCTTCTGCTATTGTCATTCCAGGTCCAGGGCATCTGGCTCCCTCTTCTGATCTCCACGGGCACCAGGCATGCATGCCACCCATAAACACACATGCAGACAGTCACTCACACATACAAAATAAAAACAAATCTTCAACATTTAAGGGAGGGCCCAAGTAGCCAGGTTGGTGGCTCAGTAATTAAAAGCACTGGCTGCTTTTCCTTAAATCCTGAGTTCAATTCCCACCCACATGGTGGCCCAAGGGGACTACAACTGTAGACTCGTGCATTCCAATGCTTTTCTCTTGAGTGCAGGCAAAACACCCATATGTATAAATGAAGACATTTTGGGTTGGTGTGGTGGAACATCCGTTTAATCCCAGTACTTGGGAGGCAGAGGCAGGCAGTCCTGGGTGGCCATGATGAGCCAAGCCAAGAGGGTCTTGGGCCCATTAATGAGCCAGTAGGGGTTACACTTCTGTATCCACATCGACTACCTAGTGAGACCTCTGCTTCAAAAATAGAACATCCAGAGAGGCGGTGGCACACCACCTTTAATTCCAGCACTTGGGAGGCAGATGCAGAAAGCTCTCTGTGAGTTTAAGGCCAGGCAGGTCTACAAATCAAGTTCCAGGACAACACAGAGAAACCCTGTCTCAAAAAACAAAAACAAAAAACAAACAGAACAAGCCTATATGAAGTTTCTGTTCTGCCTGGTCCCTCAGCCGATTAGCCCCAAATAAGCACACAGAGACATATTAATTCTTAAACTGTTGACTGATGGCTCAGGCTTCTTGCTGGCTAGCTTGCTCTTAATTATTAACCCATAACTACTAATCTTTGCATTTCTACATAGCCTTATCTTATCAAAGAAGCTCCAGCATGTTATTCCTTAAGCCACTACATGGCGTCTCTCTTGGCAGCCTCTCTCTGTGTCTTCTCCCCAGCCTTCCTCCAGCTTGTCTGGTCTCCCCGCCCATGCTTCCTGCCTAGCTACTGGCCAATCAGTGTTTTATTCATCAACCAATAAGAGAAACATATATACAGAAGGACATCCTCCATCACCTGTGAATGTAGCCCAGTTTATGGAGTACTTGACTAGCATATAAAAGTCCTGGCTTCAGTTCCCAGAACTGCATATAGCCAAGCATGATGGCATACACCTGTCATCTCAGCACTCACAAGATGGAGGCAGGAGGTTAAGTACAAGTAGTTCAAGGTCATCTTCACTCCATAGCAAGCTTGAGGCTAGCCTGGGCTACGTGAGTCTGCCTCATAAAACAAAAGCGGTAGCTCTAAGAGTTCAACTTCTGGCACCCACACGGCTCACCACCATCTGTAACTACAGTTCCAGAGTATCAGATGTCCAATTCCCTCGTCTGACCTCTGGGAGGCACTGCATTCAGGAGGTGCACAGACATACGTGCAGGAAAACCACACAAACACAAAATAATAAAAAGGAACAAGTAAAGTGAAGAATACATCATCAAATATATAACATTAAGAAAAAGAAACTCACCAAGGCCAGCCTGGTCTACAGAGTGAGTTCCAGGACAGGTTCCAAAGCTACAGAGAAACATTATCTTCAGAACAACACACACACACACACACACACTCTGGGCAAGGCTATTCCCAGCTGCTCTGACACACCTCCTCCCCCTCCCTGCCCCTCCCTCTTCTGCTCTAGCCCCTGTCTCTGTCACTCACAGGGCTGGCTAGGCTGGAGCAGCTATGGCAGCGACACTCACTTGGATTCTTCTCTTTGTGGGCAAGTTGGGGCTCTTCTTCAGGGGCAGGGGCAGGATGAGGGGTGGAATTTAGGGGTTGTGAGGTAGAAGAGTGGGGGGTCCTAAGGAGAGGGGTCTGGTGTGGATGAAGAAGGGACTAGAGGGTTTTGGGGGTGGTAATGATAACAATCAAGGATCCAGGGACCAGGAGCTAGCCTCTGGAAGACGGGCCCAGGCGGCTTTGAGGGCAGGGGTGTCCTAAAGCCCTGAGTGGGCATGACAGGACAAGGGAAGCAGGTTGTGGTCCCTTTAATGAGTTGGCTGGGACGCTACTTCTGGAAGACCAGGCTAAATTTGGCATTGAGAGGGAAGGCAGAGGCAGCCTGGGCAAGTCCACTTTGCTGGGCTCCTATTGGCCTCCATTGCAGACCCTGTTCTGTGCTCGTCTCTGGGAGCTGGGGGCCTCAGAATGGCGACCCCTTTTCTGAGGGTCCTCTTTACCCCTAGCCTTCCTGACATTGGGCGTGGGGTTCTTTTCCAAGTAACCCGGCAACACATAGCATACCTCTTTCTCAGCCAAACGTCAGTCTCCTCCCATTGTGAGCCTAAAACATGGAGGGAAAGACAGCTGGGGGTCACTCCCAAGAATCCGAAGTCAGCAGCAGTCTGGGGCTTGTCACCCCTAAGCTATGCAGCAGCAACGGGTCTGCAGCCCACCATGGAGCCAGCCAGGAGCCCTCAGCTCTCAGCACAC
The DNA here is from genome assembly GCF_017639785.1 of Mesocricetus auratus. NCBI lineage: Eukaryota > Metazoa > Chordata > Mammalia > Rodentia > Cricetidae > Mesocricetus > Mesocricetus auratus. The sequence goes on along the minus strand of NW_024429191.1, from coordinate 72,842,701 downwards.
CAGGAGCACTGTGGAGAAGAGAGCTAACCCTGTGCCCATGACTGAAGCTCTGTTTGGGGCTTATGGGGTCCCCACAGGTCTTCTGGCAGGGCTGAGGGACACCAAGGCCCAGCAGACCACCTTATACCCACTTGTGGGTCGTGTTTTTGTGCATCCCTTGGAACACGCCACCTTCCTGCGCCTCCCAGAACACATTGGTGAGAGAGGGACCAGATGGGCTGGAGTGTGCCAATCCACATCTTCTGCCGGTCTCCAATTTCCAATACTCTCTTGTTTCTCCCATCAGCGGTGCCACCTACTGTCCGACTCACCTATCAGGCCCACCTCCAGGGACATCCAGACCTGCCCCGGTGGCTGCGCTACACACAGCGCAGTCCCTATAGCCCTGGCTTCCTCTATGGTACTCCCACTCCAGAAGATCGTGGGCGCCAGGTCATTGAGGTGCCAGCACAGAGACACCCAGACCATGTGGGAGTGGCCACTGGGGCCTCCTAGGACTGGCCCTGCTAGGGGATTGGGTGTTTACGCTTGTTTATTTACATATAATTTGCATGCGCTCCATTTGTGCCTGCTTCCCCTTAGCCCCCTCCTCAGCCCACTTCCCACTCCCCCAGGTCACAGCCTACAATCGAGACAGCTTTGACACCACAAGACAGCGACTGCTGCTGTTGATTGAGGACCCCGAAGGTACCTCCATTCCTATTCCATTCCTCTACTGATGCCGGTCTTGAAGAGTCTTACCCGGGAAAGAGAGTGCTGGGAAACAGTGGAGAGCAAGGCACCTGGAGAGCGGGCACCCGGGCAGACATGGCGTTGATAGCTTTAGGGAAGGAGCTCTGGACTGAGGTCTGTCCTCGGCAGTGTCACCAACTGAGCTGCCCATAGGCTCCGGGGCACCAGGCAGTCATCGGCGGCAGTGTTGGAGAAGGGAACTTAAGGCCTGTGTTGTGTATAGGCTGTTGGGACAGAGGTGGCATGGGGAATATGGGAAGGCTTGGAAGAGGCTTAGGAAGCACCTGGGGAACCGAGAACAGAGTGGGGTGCAGTTGAATGCAGACTTGGCCTCCCCAGGTCCCCGGTTGCCATACCAAGCCGAGTTCCTGGTGCGCAGCCATGATGTAGAGGAGGTACTGCCCTCCACACCTGCCAACCGCTTCCTCACCGCCTTGGGGGGACTCTGGGAGCTAGGGGAACTCCAGTTGCTCAACATCACATCTGCCTTGGACCGTGGAGGTCGTGTCCCTCTTCCCATAGAGGGCCGGAAGGAAGGGTAAGGGGGCAGCCCAGGAGGGCTTCCTGGTCGACTGGGGAGTGGGCAAAAATAGCCATCGCCCTGATTTCCCGATTACCACTGTGACATACCTTCATCACGGTCGTCTCTTCTCTTTGATCCACACCACTGCCCATTCCCTGCCATCTTCTTCTTAGGTTCAAACCTCATTACTCTGAACTCTGTACTTATTGACACCCCATGAGGACATGCAGTCCATCTGTTAAAAGTCATTTCTGGGGTGCTCAAGTCGGGTGCTCTAACTTGGTCTCAGGTCTTGGGGGCTGTGACCCTCTCCCTCAGACCCTGATGTGTCTCCCATGGGCCACCCCTACCCACGCAGGTCCTTGTCTACTGTCAGGACACCTTCACCTCTCCCTGGCAGAGTGGTGCCCTACCCACTTCCACTATGCTGACAGTGGCTTCTTCCCACCTCAGGGTATACATCAAGGTGGGCTCTGCCACACCCTTCTCTACCTGCCTGAAGATGGTGGCATCACCAGACAGCTATGCCCGTTGTGCCCAGGGACAGCCTCCATTACTGTCCTGCTATGACAGCTTGGCACCCCACTTCCGTGTTGACTGGTGCAATGTATCTCTGGTGAGGAGGAGCCTGACTCTAGGGTTTGGGTTTAGGGTATGATTCTCATCAAGTCCTCTCTGTCTATGATTTCTCTAGCCCAGACACACACACACACACACACACACACACACACACACACACACACACACACACACAGAGTTCTATTTCCTGCCACAAGAGGGCGACAAAGTTTACATTACAAAGTTTACATTACAGTCCAAATCTGGACTCCCCAGCTCTGAGTCCCAGATCTGCTCAGCCTGACTGCTGAAACTACCAAGAGTTCCTAAGCCGGAATTCCAGTGAGGGCATCTGTATGACAGCTCTGTGTGCTTCCGGGGGAAGCGCCACCAAACAAGGCTGACTGCAATAAGAGGCTCTTGGTGATGTTTCAAGGGATCCTAGAGACCCTGCCTCCCAGGCTGGACACTGGGGGTATACTCTGCTCCTGGAAATGGGCAGAAGGGGGACTCCATGAGGGTCGAGTGGAGGTAGCACTGGTCTTCGACAGCCTACTGAAGGCTGTGCTCCGCACCAGATCCAGGTCCCCAGCATCTTTCACGTCCATGATTCACTTCAGGCACAGGCACACTATCACCACTCTGAATTCACTGAGGAAACCATGTTGAGGCAATTTACCCAGGTGAAGCACTAGCCTGACTCAGAGTTCAGACTCAGGCAGTCCAAACCTAGCACCAGCACTGACCATTGTGCATCCCTGCCTCTCCTAGAACTGGTTGCTCCTGACCCCTCATCCAGCGATGGTCCTGTAGTCGTACGGGCTAGGGGAGGCAGGCGGGAAGAAGGTCTGTGGTTATATGGGGCTGATAGGTTGGTGGCTGCCACATCTACTGTGGGCAGTGTCTCTGTGTGCATTGGGCTACTCCGGGTTCAGCTCTGAACTCTTCGCAGGTGGACAAGTCAGTGCCAGAGCCCTTGGATGAGGTGCCTACTCCAGGTGATGGGATCCTGGAGCATGACCCATTCTTCTGCCCACCCACGGAGGCCACAGGCCGAGACTTCCTGGCAGATGCCTTGGTCACCCTCTTGGTGCCCCTGCTGGTGGCTCTACTGCTCACCCTGCTGCTGGCTTACATCATGTGCTGCCGGCGTGAAGGACAGTGAGTGTGCTGCCCAGGGCGGGCAGCAGGCTGGTGCTTCTAAGGGACCACTCTGGGCCGGGGGAGCCATACTTCTCAGGGGTGGCATTCTCAACTCTAAGAGGAATGTGGGGTCCCACTTCTAGGCAGAGGGGGGTCCACTCCTGTTTGGCTTGCAACTTGGAGGGATTCTGGATATAAGCACATGGGATTCCTACATGGGAGCTCTTGGGACACCATGGAGCGAAACCAGATTGGTACTGAGCTCCCCAACCTCCGTTTTTCCACAGACTGAAGAGAGACATGGCCACCTCTGAGTAAGTAGAGCAAAGCTGGGGGTGGCTGGATGGGGGGGGCTGGATGGGTGAACTGGACCCTTCACTCTCTAGGAGCAGCAATGGCTGGATGGGGGCCTGGATGGGTGAATTTGACCCTTCACTCTCTATGAGCAGCAATGGCTGGATGGGGGGGCGGGATGGGTGAACTGGACCCTTCACTCTCTAGGAGCAGCAATGGCTGGATGGGGGGGGCGGGATGGGTGAACTGGACCCTTCACTCTCTATGAGCAGCAATGGCTGGATGGGGGGGGCGGGATGGGTGAACTGGACCCTTCACTCTATGAGCAGCAATGGCTGGATGGGGGCCCTCTGGATGGGTGAACTGTTCCCTTCACTCTCTAGGAGCAGCAACGGCCCCGAGCCTTGGCTGGCTGGAGGATAAATTCATGTGCTGACCTTGTCCTCATGTGCTCTGGTCATAGAAGAGGCTATTGTAGCACAGGGGGCGTGAGAAGTGACAGGAATCTCACAGTGTGGATTCTCTTCTCCCTCTCTCCTCCTCCTCTGCTCTTTCTCCGTCCTGTCCCTCCCCTCCTGTCTCTCCTTGTCTCCTCCACAATCTCTCTCTTCCTCTTTTTTTCCTCCTTCCCTCCCTCCTGCCCCATTCCCTCCCTCCCTGCTGTGAACCAGACACCTGGCTGGCCTCTGATTCTCGTGTTAGAGGACATGGTTGGTCCAGCTGATGGCCATGGATACTTTGACTCCTACCATACCTTTCCAAATCCATCGTATTCTGCCTCAGATTCTCCCCACCCATGGCCAACGCCCTGACTCTGTGCCCCTTAGTCCCTGGCTTAACTTTCCAACCCCCTGAGCCCCAAAGATTCCAGAAGACAGTTGTGAAATAAGTTCGGCGTTTACTCCCACTTCACGAGCTTGTAGCAAACCTGGCGCCCCGCCCAACCAGCCTTATTAGTGGTGGTGGCCTTTGACCATCCTATGAACTCCCTTCAAAAGCCGTTTATGGCTCTTTCTGGGGCCTAGTAGTGGCTGGCATGGTCCAGACCGGCGCTGCCCAGGCTCCTGTCTCCGCACCCTCCGCTGGCGCCGGCGTCTCTTGGCTTTGCGCTTGGACTTGAAGGCCTGCTTCTTGCCCAGGCGGAAAGAACCCGAGGCCCCCTTGCCAGTCACCTGCTTGAGCACACCTTTCTTCAGTAGGTTCTGGAGTGCGCGCTTGAAGCGCCAGTTGTTGGTGGTCATGTTGTAGCCTGTGGTGGTCACAGCTTTCTTCAAGGCAGCAAGGGACGCACGGCTGTGAGCTCCCTTGTCAGTCACAGCCCTCAGAATCACCTTCGATATGCTGGGCTTCCGCAGGGTTTGGGAGCTGGTGCGAGGCCCAATCTCACCCTTGCTTGGGCCCCCTGATGTGCTGGCAGCCTGGTCTACAGCCACCGAAGCACTTGGGGCTGCAGATGGTGACACCAGCCGTGTGTCTCTCTGCATCTCTCCCCCCGGGGGTGGCTGAAGAGCACTGGATGCTAGGGCCTCCAGGGTGGCGGCTGAAGTATCCACCCGGTTTACTCTCAGTAGTGGGTGAGCTGTGTTCTGGCTTCTGCTTCCCTCAGAGGTTCCTCTGTAACGGTCTGGGCCACACCACCTGGGTGGCCAGAGGGAGGACCGAGAATAATCGATCACCTACGGTTGGCCTCAGCAGACTTGTGCTATGGGTTCAGAGGCTGGTGAAGTTATCTCTGCTGTGACCTCAAGGGGCCATTGTGAGGTGGGCAGAATCCTGTGGGGGTCATAGTAGCATCAGATAGTGGGGACATCTGATGTGCCAGATATCCTACGGAGGCCGGTTATAGCTGGATGAGCCCACACAGGCAATGCCCATGCATATATGGCACATTTCTGAACCAATGAAATAGACATTTCTAAACCAATTCCAGGACATTTGTAATCCTCATACTTGTTTATTTAGTGGTGCTGTGTATGGAATCCCAGTTTCACACACACTAGGCCTCCACGCTTTGCATCTTTGTGCCTCTAAGTGGAAAAATGCTAACCTTTTGTGTTTATTATTTTGAGACAGGGTCAACTTTTTCAGAGGAGGTGGCGTTGAGACAGGGAGTCTCTGTGTAACAGCCCTGGCTGGAACTCATTCTATAGACTAGACTGGCTTCGAGCTCGCAGTGATCTATCTGCCTCTGCCTCCCAAGTGCTGGAAATAAAGGTGTGCGCCGCTGCCACCACCACCAGAGACAGGGCCAAACCATATAGCCCTTGATGAATAGGAATTCACTATATATGCCAAGCCAGCCTTAAAGTTGCTGAGATCCACCTGTCTCAGCCTCTGCTGGGATTAAAGATATGTGCCATTATGCCTGGCTACATTTATTTTTTAAGGTAGAGTGCTAACCTCAATATACAGCTGAATAATAACCTTAAACTTCTAATTATACTGCCTTCACCTTCCGAGTGCTAGAAATTATAGGTGTGCCACCACACATAGCTTGTGTGGTGCTGGGATGGAACCACACAGGGGTGCATGCTAGGCAAACACCTTACCACGGAACTCTTCCAGTACATTTTAAGCATAAGAATTATAATATTTTAAAGTGAAGAATGTAATTTTCAGAGTAAAGTGCAATTCCTTGATTTATGTAAATTAATCAGTCTTCCCTAGGAAACTTTTTTTTTTTTTTTTTTTTTTTTTTTACGAGACAGGGTTTCTCTGTATTGTTTTGGAGGCTGTCGGTCCAGCCCGGCCTCGAACTCACAGAGATCTGCCTGCCTCTGCCTCCCGACTGCTGGGATTAAAGGTGTGCGCCACCACCGCCTGGCCCTAGGAAACTCTTAAAATGCTTTATTAAACTGGGTATGGTGGTCCATGACTGTAACCCAGCACTGCAGAGGTGGAGGCTGGAGGGTCTCCACTCAGCCTGCATTGGGGGCCATTCTGGGTTCCATGAAAGCCTGTCTCAAAACCAAAAAGAGCAAAGAAAGGGTTTGGGTCTTGTGTTTGTTTTCTGAGGCAGGATCTCTCTATTGTGTAGCTCTGGCTGTCCTAGAACTCACTCTGTAGACCAGGCTGGCCTCAAACTCACACCGAGAGCCACCTGCCTCTGCCTCCTGGGTGTTGGGATTAAAGGCGTGTGCAACTATGCCTGGCTGGGTCACTGGCATTGTGACTTTTCTCTTGTGGCCAGTATTATTTACCACTTATAGCTTTCCTGGATCAGCTTGTAGCTCTGATGTCAGGGAGATCTGCTTCCCTTTTGATTGTAACCAATAATTTTGCCCCGTGTTCAAGCAGCCTTTGCTGGCCTGAGTTTTATATTGATTTAGTCCTAATAGATACAGTTACTTTACTTATGTAAATGTCTGCCAGTTTTCAAATTGGCTACAAGTAGTGACTTTGCTGCCTGGCTGTCCCTGTATCAGATCTGATTGGTCACAAAGTTCTCCAGGCCCCAGTGGCACTTGTGGGTCTGTGTGTTGGGGCCAGAATATCTGTTGGTGGTGGAGAGACCTGTGGCCACATGGGTGTGCATGTGTCTGTGGGCATGTGTTTGTATTAGCAGTGCCTGCCTGTCCTCCTGTTTGCTTAGCACTTACCCCAAGCCCCTTGGGACCATTCCACTGGGTTTAGTGCCTGCTCTTCTGCTCCTCTTGGGGAGATTTTTGCACCTGTGCATCACCAGAGTGATGAGATCCAGATGTGTGGATGGGGGTGGGAGGGCCTGGTTGATGAGGACCTTTCCTGGCTCACTGGTCCCTCTTAGCATCCATATACTTCTTGCTTTCATCCCTCCAGAAGATCTCCTCCCCCAGGGATGGGAAGTTGTATTTCTGACAACTCAGTTTGTCAGATTCCACATTTAGCAGCTTATCTGACTCTGTCTGGCCCTCTACAGTGACCTTACTTCTGTTCCTGGCCAGTGGGTACTCGGCCCCCCTTCCAAGGGGAGCACCGCCGCCTCCAGGAGGCCTGCCTGTCTTTCAGTGTCCTAATACCTTGGGCTCTGTCATTACCGTCCCCCCAGACGGGGTTTCTCTGTGTAACAGCCCTAGTTTCCTAGAACTAGCTCTATAGACCAGGCTGGCTAAGAACTCACTGAGATCCACCTGCCTCTGCCTCCCAAGTGCTGGGATTAAAAGTGTGTGATCCCACTGCCCAATTTTTTTTATGTATATGAGTGTTCTATCTGCATGTGGGTGGGTCTTTAAGGAAGAGGGCACCAGATCCCATTTTAGATGGTTGTGAGCCGCCATGTGGTTACTGGGAATTGAACTCAGGACCTTTGGAAAAGCAGTCAGTGCTCGTAACTTATGAGCCATCTCTCCAGCTCCCCAATTCTATTTTTTAAACTGTTTTTGAGATGTCTTCATTGTGTAACCCAAGCTGGCCTCAAACTCAAAATCCTCTTGCCTCAACCGCAACACCCCCCTAGCAGAAAAATTCATTGTTTACAAAGAAAATCTCTGCTCTGACTTGATGGTCAGGAGTTTGGGGGAAATGTCACCCGACTAAGCCAACAAACAAGGTGGGTTTCTCTAAAGGAGGCTTGAAAACAGCTTCCCCTGGAATTCACCACTGGGGAGAGATGGCTCAGAGGTTAAGAGCACTGCCTGTTCTTCCAAAGGTCCTGAGTTCAATTGCCAGTAACCACATGGTGGCTCACAACCATCTGTAATGAGATCTGGTGCCCTCTTCTGGATTGCAGGCAGACACGCAGGCATACTGCAGGCAGACACGCAGGCAGAACTGACCAAGAGGTCAGTTCCAAGAGCTGACGATCTTCTGCTTGTGTCTCCAGCATCCAGATGGTTCACCATTGTACCATCCATGGGAATACAGAAGAGCTTCGGCAGATGGCAGCCAGGCGCGAGGTGCCCCGGCCTCTCTCCACCTTGCCCATGTTCAACGTGCGCACGGGAGAGCGGTTGCCTCCTCGAGTGGACAGCGCACAGGTGCCCCTCATCCTGGACCAGCACTGAGAGCTCTGCCAGGTGGGTCTGGCTGGGCAGTGCCATCCTCTGACCAATAAACAAGGGAGCCTCTATATCGAGACACGGGCATGTGGTGAGACGTGGGAGACCACCCCACCACACGTGCAGGGTGTTCAGCAGAGCCGACACTGTGTCCCACAACTGCCAGGCACTCGGGACTAGAGGTCAGGAGAAGGGAGACAGGGCTTTGGTGCCCCAACCCTCCTTTCAGTCCTCCTCATGCCCTTTCATTTCAGTTCCAGCTGCACCACTCAGAGTTGCGGCCCGTGACCACACCCACCGCTGAGACCAGCTCCCGGTCTTCTTCACCTCCGGCACCAGACAGGCGGATGGATGGGGTAGGGAGGCCTGAGGGGTCAGCACCAAGAATAAATACCTGCTGCTCTGTTCATTTATTGCTTCCAGTGTCACCTTCTCAGTAGTTGTCACTGCCTCTGTGTCCCCTGCTTCAGAGATTCCCCAGAGGCTGCCGACTCGCCCTTTGGACTCTTCCAGTTTTGCTGTTCTCAAATTCACTAGATCTGATCATGAAGTCTGACTGGATTATTAGCCCCACTTTCTAGACCAGGACACTAAAGCCTGTGGAGAGCAAATGTCGAAGAGCGATCCCTGTCTGCCCATACACTGCCTTCTGTGGGGTTGAGTTTGAGAATAGGGGATTAGGTCTTTACCTAGAGATCTGGTTGACATCTGCTGCAGTTCCCTGTAAGACCTTCAGTGGGGACTCTGTGTTTGGGGACACCTGCCACAGTTCCCTGTAGGACCTTCAGTGGGGACTCTGTGTTTGGGGACACCTGCCACAGTTCCCTGTAAGACCTTCAGTGGGGACTCTGTGTTTGGGGACACCTGCCACAGTTCCCTGTAGGAACTTCAGTGGGGACTCTGTGTTTGGGGACACCTGCCACAGTTCCCTTCAGGACCTTCAGGGTGCACACTGTGTCTGGAGAGAAGCTGATCTCAATGTGGAACTGTTGGGAGGTGTTACTGACTGACCATGCTAGGCCCCAGAGGTTTGCCATTCTAGAATGTTCCCTGAGCTGAATGTTGCCAGTGTGACTTCTCCCCCACAAACGCTGGTGTGTTTATCTGGCTGCAGAGGCCTGGGATTGTTTTCCCAGGTTGCTACAACTGGAGAGGGTCATCTGTAATGTGATGGGGGCTCATCAGCACCACGTTCCTGGGGGGGGGACAGTCTGAGACTAAGCCTGAAAGGGACCCGATAGAGAGTGACAGCAAAGGAGCCAGGACAGGTGGCCCAGCCTGTCTCAGCTCTAAGAGAATGCATACAGGTGCCTGACCCTCCTTAAGGCTTCTTCTCTGGGAGCTCCAGCCCCTCAGCTCCCCACACCTCTTTCTTTCAACAAGGTCTCTCTACATAACCTTAGCTGTCCTGGAACCATGCAGACCAGGCTGGCCTCGAACTGCCCCATATTTTCACAACTTCCTTCACTAGTAGTCATTTGGTCTCTGCTCTAACACATCCTCAGAGAGACCTGCCCTGTCCCCTCTGCTCCCATGACCTCCAGAGTCCCTTCACAGCCCTCTTGCCTCTCTGATAGGAGATGCTGTCTGGACTCATAGGCTGTCTGGGCTGGAGAGATGGCTCAACCATGAAAGGCTAGGCTCACAACCAAAACATCAAGTCTTCTAGATTCAGGATTCTGTCCACCTCTCTCTAATTGCTCCCCACCCCGACCACTAACCCCTAAGCCTCAGCACAGACCCTGAACAAAGATGCTAGGCAAGGCTGTTTGGAGGGAATACCTGAGGGACATTGTTGTCTGTGTGTTCAGAGTCTGTCTGTCTGTCTGTGTGTCTATCTATCTATCTATCTATCTATCTATCTATCTATCTATCTATCATCTTTTATGTGTATGTGTGTGTTAAGAGAAGCTTTTTCTTTGCTAGCCACTTTGGTTTATCCCCTGCCAGTCGCCTGGGCTCTGCTTTTCCTTGAGAGGAGCCTTCCTGCCCGCCTGGTTCCAGAGCCGCTTTCCCGCCAGCCTGGTTCTAGAGCAGTATCAGTCCCAAATAAACACACAAGACGCTGTATTAATTATGAAGCTGTTGGCCTTGCTTATTTCTTACTGGCTAGCTCTGACTTAAGTAGTTACCTCATAATTGTTAATCTAAGTATGTCGCTTACCGGAGAAGTTTCCGGGCTCCTACCCGGCGTTACATGTCGACTCTCCTGTGTTTCTCCTACCCAGAATCCTCCTGGATTCCTAGCCCCACCTATCTAGATTCCTATTGGCCAGCAGTACTTTATTGACAAATGCACAGGGAAATAACAGGACTTCCCCAACATGTGTGTTTTGTCTGCATGTATGTCCTGTAGAGGTATCAGATCCCCTGGGACTGGAGTCACAGATGGTTGTGAGATGCTTCGAGGGGGCCTAGAACCAAACTCTGGTCCTCTAGAAGAACAGCCAATGCTCTTAACTGCTGAGTCATCTCTTCAGTCCCTGCTCAGAGTTCTTCTTTTTTAACAATTAGTTAGAAAGCACAGTAATACGAAAGGGAGCGGGGAGTGTAGAGCAGGAGTCAGTTGTGATAATTCACTACCTTCAGACCAGACTTCTCAGAGCTCTTAAGGAGGCTGCACTCCCCTCTGGACTGAAAGCTAAGGCTCTCCCATTGTCTTCTGTACCCCCCTGCATTCTGATCACCCCAAACCCATTAGCTTCCTAATGAAGGAACTGAGTTGTTAAGCATTGTCAGAGGCTGGTGGTGTGTGTGTGTGTGTGTGTGTGTGTCTCTGTGTTTGTGTGTCTCTGTGTTTGTGTGTCTGTGTGTGTGTCTGTGTTTGTGTTATGTCTGTGTGTGTGTCTGTCTGTGACTGTGTGTGTATGTGTATCTGTCTTTGTGTCTGTGTGTGTCTCTGTGTGTTTGTGTCTGTGTGTGTGTCTGTGTGTGTGTGCGTGTGTGCTAACACAGTATATGTACTCAGCGAATAAAGGCTGGAAGGATGATCTCTAATCAAATGGTGCTTTGCAGAACAAACAGACGCCTCTGACTTCTCATTGGCTGTTTTCTTCCTTCCTGGAGGCCCTTCAGCTGATGAAGAGGCATAGCGCAGCTCAGATGGCAGCTCAGTATAGTGGCCTAGGGCTCAGGCTGGCTTCCCCTGGGTCCCTGTCCATTAAGGTGGGGGTTTCTGGCTCTCCTCTCACCTCTGTCTGGGCTCCTGCAAGGCCTTCCTGGGCTGGTCAAGGATGGGAGAGTGGGAAGTCAACTCCTCCCTCTTTCCCTCCCTCCTCTGCTTCCTGGCCTTGCCTTGGGGTCTTGGCAGCCTCTTCCTCTCAGCTCAGTTCCAAAGAGCACACAGGAGCCTGCCTGGCTGCCTTCCTGAAAGGAAGTGGCCCAGACAAGTAGCCGGGAGGATGGCGTGACTACAGAAGACACTGAGCCCTGCTTGGGCACATGTGAACGCCCAGCTGACCAGCAGCGTAGTAGGGCATAGACACGCTCAGTACCCACTCTGCTCCCTAGGCAGCTGCCTCTCCTGGAAGACAGAGTCTATACTGCACTCAGGGCCGTTCTTGCAATCCCTAATCTCTATGGCTGCACCCCACACTCAACTCCACCCCACTTCTAGTCCTGTTGACGGCCCTGCTTATGTGGCCGGATGAGTGGTCTCTACCTTCACTCTAAATACAGACTGCATACGTGGCCCGACTACCCAGACATTTCCTCAGCACGTTGTCCAGAACCTGGAATACAGGACACCGCCCCTAAGGCAACACCTCCCCAGACAGGGTTTAAACATGGCTCTGGCACACCATAGCTGCATCAACAGTTAGTTTGTTCATAAAAGGAGTCATCCCTACTTCAGGACTGATGTGAGAACCCATGAGGACAGGCATGCTGGCACTTCCTAGAAAGCATTATCAAGAGCAGCTGGGTGGTGGTAGCACAGGCCTTTAATTCCAGCACTTGGGAGGCAGAGGCAGGCGGATCTCTGTGAGTTCGAGACCAGCCTGGTCTACAAAAGCTAGTTCCAGGACAGTCTCCAAAGCCATAGAGAAACCCTGCCTCTGAAAAACAAAACAAAACAAAACAAACAAACAAAAAAGAGCAGCCTCTCCATGGTCAGAGATGCATGGGTCTCTCTGATCCATCAGATCTGAACCGATGAGTTCTGCTTCCACCAATGTCTCAGGATGTTTGGGTTTTCCTTCTGAATGGAGGTGAATGATAAAGTTTCCACTCCTTGATGCAATGGTACTGCTGGTCACATGTGGACACCAGAAACATGGCTAGTTCAATCTAAGATGTGTACAGTTTTAAAGGTATTTGGGGCTGTATTCGGTTAAATAAGATATGAAACTAGTTTGACCTGATTTTTTTTTAAATCATGGGTTATAGAGCCCAGGCTTTGAACTAAGTATAATGTCTAGAGATGACTTTGAGATTTTGAACTTGTCTCCACCTCTCCTATGGTACTAGGGTTTCAACCCAGAGCATTGCGCATGCTAGATATCATTCTACTAGCTGAGGTACATCCCCAACTCATCTCTCTCTCTTTTTAGACATGCATGCTAGAAAATGAAAAATGTACGAGTGTCCCACAGTCTACTTTTTACCATTACACACACGCACACACACACACACGCACACACACACGCACTCATGCACACACAAATGCATGCACACATGTGCATGCACACATACACACATGCACACATGCACATACACATGCACACACACGTGCATGCACACATACACACATACACATAGACATGTACACACACATGCACTCATGCACAAACACATGCACACACGTGCATGCACAAACACACACACGCACATACACATGCACACACACACGCACTCATGCACACACACAAACACATGCACACACGTGCATGCACACATACACACATGCACACACACACTCATGCACACACACAAACACATGCACACACGTGCATGCACACATACACACACGCACACATACACATGCACACACACATGCACACACACGCGTGCGCCGTGCATGTGAGGGTGCAGTACCCACAGCATGTGTGTAGAGGTCGGAAGAAATCTTGTGAGCACCAGTTCTCTCTATCATCATGGTCCCGGGGAGCTGACTCAGGCTGTCAAGCTTGGCAACAAGGACCTTTGCTTGCCGAGCCATCTTACTTGCCCCCCATTCTATTTTTATGGGGGTGATGATGGTTTCATGGCTTTTCCAAGTACGTTCAGACCCAGAGCTTAGCCTCTTCCTTGATCTTGATGCTCACTGTCTGCTGGTGTCACACGTAGCAACTGGATGTCTTCTAACTTGGGAATGCAGTCTCTGCACTCTAAAATGGTTTTGATCCCTGTCTAACCTTACATCTTCCTCTTCTCTGTCTTCCTTTTCCAGCTCCTTTCCTATCACATGTAGCCCGGCTCCCTTGGGTACCAACTCACTTCCCTCCCTGCCTATGTACATTCTCTGCAAAGAGTTCAAATCCCCATGTGCACAGGGATCCATCACCCTCCCAGAAAGACTATTCTCTTCCCAGCTCCCTCTTCCTCCAGGCAAACGCTCCAGCTCAGTTTGGAGCACACACTCAGGAGGGACACACTAACAGCCTCTTGCCAGGTTCTGAAAAATTCCAGTGCCACGGGGACTTTGGGGTGATTGTCTCCTTCCACACCAAGTTCTTTCTGATTTCCCCCACTGTCTCCCTGCTCACTCCTAGTTAATCACCCTCCACTGTTAAGCTTATAAGACACTATATCCTACCTTCTACAACAAGCAGGGAGGGTCCTGTGGATAGAGATGTGTTTGGTTACGAGTAAGTGGGCACAGAAAGAGACGAATTCTCATCCACTCAGGTCCCCACCGAGACAGCACACAGGTCCACCCAGAGGCTCCCATTTACTCCTTCATGTCATCACCAGGCCCCACTGCGGTTATGAGGGCCTCCCCATCCTCCTGCTCCCCATCCTCCTGCTCCCCATCCTCCTGCTCCCCATCCTCCTGCTCCCCATCCTCCTGCTCCCCATCCTCCTGCTCCCCATCCTCCTGCTCCCCATCCTCCTGCTCCCCATCCTCCTGCTCCCCATCCTCCTGCTCCCCATCCTCCTGCTCGCATCTGGATGCTCATGCCTATCCCACACACTCCCCTCATCCTCCCTCATGCTGGGGCCTCAGCTCCAGCTAGAAACCCCCAGGCTTCCCCCTCCATCCTCAGGCAGCTCTGACTATGGAAGTCATGGAAACAGCTAGAAACAGAATTAAGAGGCTGAAACGAGAAAACACCCACCATCTTTAGGTTACAGCAAATCCTTCCAGGAGGCAGCCAGGCTCAGGTCCCTCCCCAAAGAGACCAGGATTCCAAAACAGCAGCAAAAGTGAAAAATAAAAATGAAGCCTTTTTCTCCTTCTAGATTTTCCACTTGGATTTGTCTAAAATATCAGCCTAGGAGACTCATCCTTCCCACAAAAAAAAAAGTGATTGTGGTAGACCAGAACTTGGGACAGGTGCTGTGTTGCCGCAGAGGGGACAGTGAGGGTCTTGGGAACAGGGTCTGGCGTCTGTATTTAAGGCAGCTCTGATGTCATCGGAAAAGAGGGCTTGGGTTGGGAGTGTAATACAAAGGTCTCTTTGTCCCCGTGCCCTCCTGCTCTGTATACATGTTGAAACCGCATACCAGTTCACACCACGTGACAGCCATAGTGGGGTGCTGCATACAAGGTCTGACACAAGGTGATGCGCCCATGTACATAGCCACATATGTACATGTGCGTGCAGGCAGGCTCACATGTAGACTGGCGTGTGCATAGTAAGAGGCACTAGTAATTCTTTTGTCTAGAGCTCTGCTGCCATTAGCCTCTCCTTTGTTATTAAAAGCGATTGCAGTTGTAAAAGTAAGAATTGAATTCCTTCACCACATGAGCCCCATTTTAAGTGCTCAGCTACCTGTCAGGTCAGGAAGCTGCATCTGCTCCTGGCTACTTTGTTCTTCCTGTCACACGTACCCACATCTTCCCTCAGCTCCGTACTCACTCCTGCGGAAGAACCTCTATCTCATGGTCTCGTCTGCCCCTGGTACCTATGGAGACCATGCCCAGCTCTGCATAGCCTCACCTGGCCTCTGCCTTGGTGCAGCATGACCACGGGGCATGACAACAATGTCTGGGTGTTGGGACCTCAGAAGGCTGAGGTCAGCTGGGGCTTGGTAGAGAAGAGGGGAGAGGAAACATTGAGCCTGACCTTGGAGGATGAGGGATTAAGTCGGTAGAGAGAAGGGACATTATGCCAGGAATAGGAAGGCAATTAAAATGAGAAGTGGGGTATATATATATATATAAAGAAATTGCAGTCGCCTCTTTTGACTGCCAGGACAGATGTGGGCCCTGGAGGACACAATAAACTTAGATAATTGAGTAGTAGCTTGGTAGGGCTCAGATGCTGAGTTCAGAATGATGAAGCGGGGGGGGATGGAAGGAGATCAGGCCTAACCAGAAAGAGTCCTGGGACCTGATATACAGGGTTACCTGGGAAGATAGGCATTTAATGCATCTATCAGTGCCACACACACAGTTTTGGATAATTTGTATATGAATAAACCTTCATTTATATTCCCCAACTTCTTTTCCTCTAGATAAATCCCCTTTTTACATTGTCCTCATGTAATGTACGAATAATGGGTTATTAAAAGTCATAATTAACAGTCACAGATACTCAGTGACAGTATGAGTGTGCCCAGTGGACAGCCTCCCTAGACTAGTCCATTTCTCTGGCAGCACAAGAAAGGGAGGCTGGAAATGGGCTTCTTTTCAAATTGGGACCCGACTCCATGGGTGAAAGGGGGCAGCTGTCATCTGGGTCCTTACCTCTAGTTTCTGGTTCACCCCAGACTTCTGCCTACTGGATTCTCAGTCCTCCCGTTATACCTCTGTCCCCATTCTCTGACATGAAGGGAACAGCCAGTTTCCGTCCCTCTGGGGCCTCCGGTTCTTAGGTTGGCAGGCGGAGGGCAAGAGGAGGGAGGAAGAGGAGGAGGAAGCATGTTTGTGGAGGTTAGGGAAAGGGACAAAGTGGACAGGAAGCAGGGCAGGATGATTCCACAGGGTACACTCGAGCATTCTGGGCATGCTAAAGTCCAGCAGGAACCCTTGACCTCTGTGGTGTGGGGTCCTATCCTTTCTGGTGGCACACTGCACGATCCTTAACCACAGCTCTCTAAGAGCCCGGTGATCGGTTCCCTTGAGAGCTGGGTTGCCTCCCTCTGATGAGAGCAGGAGTGAGCCTGGAGCACTTCTCCTTAACACTCCAGGCTCAGAAGGCCCCTTCCATACAGCATTGCTTGTTTCTTTGGGCAAGAATCAGGTAAAGGCCAAATATCCCTCCATATTTGACTACAGAGAAATCCAGTAAAGAGGTTCCTAGGCCTCACTAATCAGTCCCTGTTCCCTCCCCTTGGGTTCCTTTGAGGACCCATCAACCTCCCAGGACCCATGGACAAACCAACCCTTCCCAGGCCTCAGGCCTGCAGCGTGGAGATGTGATGATGACATTGATGGGACAGGTGTGGGTGGACTAGGATTCTAAGTGCGTGTGGGTAGGCGTGCGATTCTGTGCACCCTGTATGGAACAGCAGTGAAGAAGAGGACCTGGAAATGTGCAAAGAGGACCGAAAGAGGAAAAAAAAAGTAAAGGAGGCAAGAGAAAGGTCTAAGGTATAGGAAAGGCAAGAGGGAGGTGGCAGCGTTCGGATGAGCAATGGGAGGAGAGGAAGGGCAGGAATAAAAGACAAGCCCACCAGTCCCAGACCCCTCTCCCCGGGTCCCCTGCCTCCCAAATCCCAGGAAGGAAATTCAGAGGCCACTGCAGGTGTGTTGGGTCATTTCCACATGCTTTATTCCAGCAATCAAAATAATTAAAAACATCTCAAATTATTATACACATACAAAATAGGTACAGAGTCTCTTGTTTCCTCCCACCCCAGGGGTAAAACTGCTTTGTGCTTTGAAAAGTGGTACTCTGAAACCCGGATGCAGGACAGAGGAAGAGAGAACGGGAGGGTAGGGTGCAGCTGCAAGAGGGGAGGGTTCCAGAAGAGAGAGAGAGGTCAGATTGCAATAGGCCCAGGAACTAGAAGAGTGGAGAGAGGGTAGAGAGTGAGCAGACTGGGCTGGCACTCTCTCCTCCCATGTTAAATAGCACCGTCAGGAAAAAAATTCACGAGTCCCTATCCATTAGAAAAAAAAAGAATAAAAAAAGACTTTGAACAAAAGGAACGTTTGCTGGCCTAGGGAGCATCTCAACTTCTATAGCACCAGAGATTTTTTCCCACCCCACCCCTTCACAGAGATGTAGCACCTTTGGTACCAAACTGGGCACGCTGCCACCCTGCCCCCATCCCCGCCCCCACACAGTTGCCCCGGTGACACACAAAGACAAGAACGAGGTAGTCTTTCAGCAACACAATTACACAAGGAACAGAACAGTCTCTCCCACCCAGCCTGCACACACGTGGCCGATGGTTCCAGTCTGCTGTGACCCTGCCTGGCTCCAAACCCCCCGGAGGGGCAGGTGGCTTCCCCCACCATGGCCGGCCCTGGGAAACAAAGTGGGGTGTGTTGCAGAGGCCATGGAGATGCCAGATGGTTAGGCTCCTTCAAAAGTCCAAGAACCCCATGTCCTGGCAGGATTTGGAGGTGCTAGGTGGGGAAGTAGGCTGGGTGTTAGGGGGCTGGTGGGATGTTTCAGCATTGCCTTTGGTTGCTGGGCAGACAATGCATTATTTCCTGTGTCTTTGGGGGAGACTTAAATTTGGGGAGCAATGGAGGAGAGACCCCAAGAGGGGGTGGAGAAAGGAGCGGAAAAGGCAGTATTTGGGGTATCATAAGCCCAGCGGGCAGAAAGGGACTTATACCCACATAGGTCTTCAAGCAAGTGGACCAAGCTTCCTTTTTTTAAAAAGTTATTTATTTATTCTTTTTTTTTCCTTTTTGGTAAGGTTGGATGCACTTTTGGTTTTTGGTCAAGTTCAGTTGGTCAAAGATAAAAATTAAGTTTGAGAGATGAATGCAAAGGAAAAAAAAATGTTTTCCAAAGTCCATGTGAAATTGTCTCCCATTTTTTGGCTTCTGGGGAAATTCAATTTGGGCTGTTTGTCTGTTTCCAGGGTTGGGGAAAAGTGGGCTGGGTGGGAGGGAACCAGATTGGGGTGGAGGGAGTTTACACGAAGCAGGCAGGGCCAACATCAAATCCGAATTCCTGGTCTGGGGCACCAATGTCCAAGGGCGCCACATCAATGATGGGCAGGCGGGAGGTCTTGGTGGTTTTGTATTCGATGACTGTCTTGCCCCAACTTCCGGTGTGACTCTGGAGTGAACGAAGACAGTGGGAGAGGGTTATTACCAAGGGCAATGATGGAGTGAGGGTCACTATGATCTGCCAAAAGGCTAAAGCAGAGACCGAAAGGGGTGGCCTGGACCCAGTATGGGGGACTCACCGTGCAGCCATCGACAAGGGTGCTGTAGGTAAAGCGACTGTTGCCCTCGGCCCTGAGCTCGATCTCATTGGAGCCCTGGAGGAGCAGGGACTTCTTGAGGTTGCCAGTCTGTTGATCCATGTAGGCTATGCTGTTCTTGCAGTGGTAGGTGATGTTCTGGGAGGCCTCAGTGGACATCAGGCGCAGGAAGGTCAGCTGAATGGCAACATCAGCAGGGTCGGAGCCTTCACTTCCATACTCGAACTGCGTGGGCCAGAGAGAGCAGGGAATGAGTGAACACGTGGAATTTCTAGTCCCTGGCTGTCCTGTCCATGAATTTCTATCACTTATCCATGGACACCCAAGAACCCAGAACTCCTGTCTCCTAGACCATCTCTACCCTCCCTCTAAGCCAGTATTAAATCCACTCCAGGACTTCCTCTGCCTTCTGAGCTCGAGGCTAGCCTGTCTCCTGCAAAGTGGCTCATGTACCTGGAATCCATCAGTCATGCTCTCGCCGAACCAGACATGCTTATTTTCCTTGGGGTTCGGGCTGATGTACCAGTTCTTCTGGGGCACAGTGGGCTGAATGGGGAACACACAGGTCTGACCAGTCTCCATGTTGCAGAAGACCTTGATGGCATCCAGGTTGCAGCCCTGGTTAGGGTCAATCCAGTACTCTCCTGAAATGGACGGGGCAATGCGGAGTCAGGAGAAGCAGGCAGCCAGCACCATATGGAAAGTGGGATGCTTAAAAGCATGGGGGGGTAGCAGCATGGTGGGAGGACAAGAGTCAGGGAGGGGAGGCAGCTGGGGTTAGTCCTTACCGCTCTTCCAGTCAGAGTGGCACATCTTGAGGTCACGGCATGTGCGGGCGGGGTTCTTGCGGCTGCCTTCAGGGCTTCGGATATTCTCAATCTGCTGGCTCAGGCTCTTGAGGGTGGTGTCTACCTCAAGGTCACGGTCACGGACCACATTGGCATCATCAGCCCGGTAGTAGCGGCCGCCATCATGAGACTTCTCTTGAGATGGTTGAGGCATGAAGCTGAAGTCATAACCACCACTGGGAGGACCAGGAGGGCCGGGGGGTCCAGGAGGGCCGGGGGGACCCTACACAAAGAGAGGATGTCAGGATTTATTGCTATTCAAGTCTTCTTGGGGATGGAGGGTCATGAGGCAGAGGATGTGGGCTACGTACAGCAGGACCGCTATCACCAGTGCGACCTCGAGGACCAGGGGGACCAATGGGACCAGGGAGACCGTTGAGTCCATCTTTGCCAGGAGCACCAGCAGAGCCAGGGGGACCCTGGTGAAAGAGAGATGATTGGAGAAAGTTGGCCAGAAACCCAAGGCAGCCTGAAATCTGACTGAGGCCACCCTCCCACATCTGTTCTGTCTAGTGCCCACTTCTTCCTTAAAGGGTGTCCTCAACTGGCTACTGTGTTTGGACTAAAGGAGCCAGGATTGGAAGGACACAGGCTGTATAAGACCAAGGTTCTTTTTCTACCTGCCCCCCTGTCTGGCCTCTGAACTCTTCACTGGAGAACAGAGAGATGCCTGACAGTAACCAGGGGTCCTCAAGGTACCTGAGATGGTGCAACTTACCCGGGGACCTGCAGGACCAGAAGCTCCAGAGGGACCTTGTTCACCAGGAGAGCCCTAAAGGACAGAGAAAGGCAGTTCAGGGGCAGTGGGGGTATCGTGTCCCCTCATTCTAGATATCTAGCTCCAAGTTGTTCATATGCTAAGACCACTCCCACAGTCCCTCTCTGGGTACTCCTCTCTGTTAGAAATGCCCAGAAATCTTCTGCCCCTCTCCCAACCAGGAAGGAATCAGAATGTCTATCTAGAGTAGAAGCTAGGCAAGTGTGCCTCCTCCCACTATGCAGCAAGCGCTGGGAGATGGCGGGAAAGAGCCGCTGGTGACCAGAGCCCGGGAAACCGTGTGCACTCACAGGAGAGCCAGGAGGACCCTGGAGACCGGAGAAGCCACGATGACCCTTTATGCCTCTATCACCTTGTTCGCCAGTCTCACCCTTGTCACCACGGGGACCTTGGGGTCCCTAAAAGAAAGGAGGAGACAGGCTGTCAGGTGAAAGTTCTCCTGGTGACGAGTGGGACACTTCACATCTGAGCCGCAGTGTTCAGAGGACGTGAGGTTGGCGTGGGACACTTACAGCAGGGCCACGGGCACCAGCAGGGCCAATGGGACCAGCAGGACCAGCAGGACCCTGGGGAGAAAATAATGTGTTAGATTCTCACTAGGGGAGGCCAAGGCTGGGCGCTCCAGGATGAGCCTTCCCCTTGGCCAGACCACTCATAGCCCACATCCCTCATGCTGTGGCCACCTCTCTTGACTCCTAGATAAGCCTCCCCAGAGCCAAGCTTCATGTGATGAGCTGAGGCAAGCCCCATGCCTGGGGGGAGATGGAGTTCTGTCTAGAAGAAGGGCCTCAAGGCAAAATTATGGCTCAGTTTTTTTCCAGAAAGGCCAAGAGCCCAGACACATCGCAAGACTCCCTCTTCTCCTGTAGCTAGATGAGGTAACTCATCCCTTCCCAGGCCTTTGGGCATGCCTGAAGCAGAGGCCAGATACTTACGGTCTCACCACGATCGCCACTCTTGCCAGCAGGTCCAACAGGGCCAGGAGCACCAGGAGCACCAGGGGCACCAGGGGGGCCAGCAGGGCCAGTCTCACCACGGTCACCCTGGGAGCAGAGGTTAGAAGTCATGGGTCAGGCTCAGATGGAGAGCTGAAGTTGGGGTGGGCTGGGGCAAACCAGAGTCCAGGCAAGAGTCTAGGTGTGTGGCCAGATCTCTTACCTTGGGGCCAGGAGCGCCATCTCTTCCGGGGGAGCCTTCAGCACCAGGAGATCCCTGTATGGAGAGTGGGAGAAAGTGAGAAACCCCCCAGAGAAGAGGTCAGACACCGGGCTAGTGGTCCCGCACAGGCATTCGCTAGAGGGTGGAGGCTGCTTACCTCACGTCCAGATTCACCAGGGGGGCCAGCTAATCCAGGGGGGCCCATGGGGCCAGGGGGACCACGTTCACCACTTGATCCAGAAGGACCTTGTTTGCCAGGTTCACCCTAAAGAGAGAGAGAGAGAGAGAGAGAGAGAGAGAGAGAGAGAGAGAGAGAGAGAGAGAGAGAGAGAGAGAGAGAGAGAGAGAAAGAGAAAGAGAGAGAGAGAGAGTAAGGCTGGAGGCCAGATGTGGGGGCTCAAGTCATGAGCCCACTTCTGTTATAGTTGCTCTCCTTAACTCCACCTGCCCCTTCCAAGTCCCGGGATGATTCGTCTTGGAGACCCTAAGATTAAGAAGCACTCACAGAGGGGCCGGGAAGACCAGGGAAGCCTCTTTCTCCTCTCTGACCAGGAAGACCAACCACACCACGCTGTCCAGCAATACCCTGAGGTCCAGGGGTACCAGGAGAGCCCTGTGGGAGGCAGACAGGGGTGAGAAGGGCTCAGAATGGCACAGAGAGAACTCACAACTCTGGAACTCTCCATAACCATAGGAATCAGAACTAGCACTTACAGCAGGTCCATCAGCACCAGGGGCTCCTTTCTCACCAGCAGGGCCGGGGGGACCTGGGGGACCAACTTCACCAGGACGTCCCGCGGGACCAGTCTCACCACGGGGACCTTTGCCTCCTTCTTTGCCAACAGGACCAGGAGGGCCAGGGGGTCCAGCATTTCCCTAGATGGGCACAAGAGGGATTGTCAGAGTCCAGGCTTCCAAGGTGCATGCCCCCAGCCCAATCCAAAACGACAGATACTCACAGAGGGACCAGGGGGACCAACGCGGCCAGCAGCACCAGGGAAACCAGTAGCACCCTGTCAGGAGAGAACACAGGGTGGTCAAAAGTGAACGGTCATCTCACCTGGCCTGATTCCCTCCAGTCTCTGGCCTTGGAGACTCCACAGAGATGCGGGTGGTACTCACAGGGGGACCAGCAGCACCACGAGCACCTTTGGGTCCAGGAGCACCGACGTTACCCTGTAAGAGAGTGTAGCCACATGAGACACAGGCTGGCCCCAAGCCCAAGGCCACCAAAAGCTCAGGCTGTAGAGGATGAGACACTCACAATGGGGCCGGGGGGTCCCGCAGGTCCAGCGGGGCCAGGAGGACCGGAGTCGCCTTTAGTACCGGTTTCACCAGGTTCACCTTTAGCACCAGGTTGGCCATCAGCACCCTGGACAAGAGAGAGGATGGAAAGTGGAGGATTGGATAAGTCAGCCTGGGAGCCGAGGGTCTCTGGGCCGCAGGAGGGGCCGCAGCTAGAAACTTGGAGTTACAGAGACACTCAGCGACAACCAGTCCCTCCCCATCCTTCTCTGACTCAGGGTGACACTTCTGTCCTCATTCCCTCACCTAAGGTCCCATGCCTCATGTTTCAGCTGGTGACAGAAAGTAAAAGAGAGTCTTGGTACTCACAGGGGGGCCAGCAAAACCAGCAGGACCAGGGGGGCCAGGCTCACCACGGTCTCCCTAGAAGAAGAAGATGACTTTGGAGAGATGTCTCAACATTGGGGAAGGAGAGGAGCAGGTGATGTAAAGGGACACAGGCAGCGGTGGTGTGTGTGTGTGTGTGTGTGTGTGTGTGTGTGTGTGTGTGTGTGTGTGTGTGTGTGGTGTGTGTGTGTGTGTGTGTGTGTGTAAGCAGATAGAAGGGCAGAACGCAGATCTTAGCAGGGGTCTTCTGTACTTACGGGGGCACCACGGGCTCCGGTGGGGCCAGCAGGACCACTGGGGCCAGTTTCACCCTATGAGGGAGAGACAACTTTTAAACTCTCCTGCAAGATGAGCCAATAACACCTCCCCTCCCTTCTGGCCCCTCAAACTTCCTGGGTCACCAGCTTCATATGGCAGGACTGCCTTCCCTGCAGAGCCCCACCTGGGCTTGCTGAGGCAGCTATGTATTAGGAATCAGGTGACAGGGCAGCCACTCACCTTGTCACCAGGGGCACCAGCAGGGCCAGGAGGACCAATGGGACCAGTCAGACCACGGACGCCATCTTTGCCAGGAGAGCCATCAGCACCTTTGGGACCAGCATCACCCTAAAGACAGGGAGAAGTCAGACTTCCAGCGTGGGGCCAGGAGTTGAGCTACAGCGCTCTGCAAATATTTCTCAGAGTCCTTTTTCAGCTGCAGCATTCTGCAGATGTTTCTCAGACATGGTGCCAAGGATACAAGACCCTTTCAGGGGTAGAGGTGTCTACTTGGGGAGTCAAGTGGACCCTGTGTTAAGTGGCCCCTGAGGTCAACAGAGTGATAAATAAAGGCATCTCCATGGGGGAAGCCCCAGCTCTCATTACCATGGTAACACATCAGGAGAAGGGCCTGAGTCACAGGTATAAGATTACCCAGCAAAGCAAGGAGCTAGGTGAGAACCACCAAGAGCTCATGGGAGGGGGAGGCTGACTTACTCTGTCACCCTTGGGACCTGGAAGACCAGCTGCACCACGTTCACCAGGCATTCCCTGAAGACCAGGAGCACCCTGGCTACCGGGAGCTCCGGGGGCACCAGTATCACCCTGTTTGGTAAACAAAAAGATGAGTGAGACATAGAGTCCCAGGAAGAGTCTCAGAGCCCCGAGCTCACTTAGGATCTCCTACGTGTGGGCCAAGGTCAAGGTTCCAGCTAAAAGAACAAACTCGCAGACCCGACCTCAGGTCCCATAGGCTCCCACTCTGGTCTTGTCCAGCCCTCCACACCTCTACACACGATGCCCTCACCTTGGCACCATCATTGCCAGGAGCACCATTGTTTCCACGGGGACCAGCAGGACCTGGGGGACCTTGTACACCGCGCTCACCAGGGAAACCTCTCTCGCCCTACAAAGGAAGGAGAGGGCACATGATGGCGGCTCCAACAGGGCTGAGCCCAGGACATTGTGATGGAAGTGGCAGGAGAGGACCCACTTACTCTTGCTCCAGAGGGACCAGGGGCACCAAGGTCTCCAGGAACACCCTGAGGGTAGGAAGGAGAAACAACAGTGAGCCCACACTCCCCTTGAGCAAGAGCCCCCGACCCTCTTGCTGGGATCTGGTCCTTGGGGCCTGTGTTTAGAGATGGTCACATTCTCGGCTGAGAATCAAAGTCTCTCCTTCCAGCAGGAAGGCTCGAGATAAAGCCAGAGCTATTCTGTATAAAGAAGTCACCTTGCCTAGAAGCCACACAGCCACTCCCAGATCATATGCAGTTCCCGTGTTCTTTTTGGTGTAACCACAGTCCACTCCTGTGTCTAACCTCTCTCTCTAGCTGCTGCCTTCCTGACCGGCTAGGGGCAGGGAGTGGTCTGTTGCTCTTTCATTCCCTGCATGCTCTTGCCCTCTGCCCAGCTGCTACCCCTTACCTGTTCACCAGGCTTTCCTGCTTCACCAGGAGGACCAGCAGGGCCAGGGAGACCCTGTAAGTTGGGAGGGGGAGGGGGAGGAGAAGGGTTTAAAATCTGTAAGTCTAACAAAGGAACATTCCTCACTCCCCTAGAGGCTTGTCGCTAGACCTTACCTGGAATCCAGGGGAGCCAGCAGGACCTTGCTCACCTCTCTCACCAGCAGGACCCTGTCGTAGAGAAGAGACTGTGGTCATGAATAGTCCAAGGAGATGGGAGGCAGAGCCCCCCTCCCTGCTTCCCGGGCCTCACAGACTGGAACACTTACAGCAGGGCCGGGGGCTCCCTGAGCTCCAGCTTCTCCATCTTTGCCAGCAGGGCCCTGTAGGGAGAAGGCAACAAACTCAGTGTGGTGAGGCAGATAGCAGCAGCAGGTTAGGCCTGAACCTCTGGGCAAGGCAGAGCCCACCAGTGGCTCCCAATGTTCTCACAGTGGCTGCGCCCTGAGGATGGTATGTATCCCAGGCAGCAGCAGAAGGGTGACAGAGACTCAAAAGAGATACTTACAGCAGGGCCAGGGGGTCCAGGAACACCCCGCTCTCCAGCCTTTCCGGGTTCTCCCTGTGTAGAAAGGGAGGCAGGATTGAGGGTCACCACATGAGACCCATTGCAGTCAAGGACCCCTCATTATAGTGAATGTTCCTAGGGGCTTTCGTTCAAGGAAGGCTGTAGCCTCTAGGGAAGGCCTTGCTGGCATCTAATGCTTGGCTTCTCTGCCTGCACTCAAAGCAGACATTGCCTGAGGCTCCTTCCCAGT
Organism: Mesocricetus auratus; assembly: GCF_017639785.1. NCBI lineage: Eukaryota > Metazoa > Chordata > Mammalia > Rodentia > Cricetidae > Mesocricetus > Mesocricetus auratus. The sequence goes on along the minus strand of NW_024429191.1, from coordinate 72,816,861 downwards.
CACCCTCTCCCCTTCTTTTTCCTGGACACACACCTGCAGTGGCTTTTATCTCCCCAGGATCCTCCCCTCCCTACCAAACTTGGGGGGTGACTATCAGATAGAAGGCCCATCTTATCTGTGTGTTGGGGAAGTTTGCCCAGCAACAATACTTATTTATCAGGGACAAAGCACTGACCACGGAGCCAAGAGTCTCTTATTTTACCAATGGGTCCAGAAAGGGTCATTAAGGGGCCTGAGGTCACGGAGCAAATCAGGGGAGTTAGTGTGGCTGTCCCTGGCTCTTCACTGTTCCCCACCAGGTACTTACAGCAGTACCCTTAGGTCCAGGGAATCCCATCACACCAGCCTGGCCACGGGCTCCAGGAGGACCTGCGGGTCCAGGGCGACCATCTTGGCCAGCGGGACCCTGAGGATGAGAGGCGGAGGAATTGTGGTTAGGATGAAGGTATGTACACAGTGGGTAGGGGTGAAGAGTGAGAGAGGAAGCATACTTACAGGGGGCCCGGTTTTGCCATCAGGACCAGGGCTGCCAGGACTGCCAGTGAGACCCTATGGAGAGGTAGAAGCATGAACGAAGGCAGGGGAGGGGCACAGTGTGTGTGTGTGTGTGTGTGTGTGTGTGTGTGTGTGTGTGTGTAGTCTGGAGCACCAATTACAGGTGTCCCAGTCTCATGCAGGACAGAGAGGGTCTTGGCTCTCACCTTGGCACCAGGGAGACCAGCTTCACCAGGACGACCAGCTTCGCCAGGAGAACCTTTGGGACCAGCAGGCCCAGGAGAACCACGTTCACCAGCAGGGCCCTAAATGGATAGAAGTTACAGGCACATCAGGGTCACAGCCTTGGCCTCATTACCATGGCTAGCATCCTCTTCATGCTAGAAGGTTCAGAATTTCCAGAGGCATTGGGGGAGATGCCAAAGTGAGGCTGAATGTGAGGAGGAGGGAGACACAAATATGGGAGTGGGTAGGTGTTGGGAGCATGAGTGTAGGGAGGTATGAACAGTCCTGTCAGCTTGGGGGTCAGTTTCTCTGCCAGGAAGAGAGGTTACCTTGGGGCCAGCAACACCATCAGCACCAGGGAAACCACGGCTGCCAGGTCCACCCTGAAGGGAGAAAAGAAGAGGCCGGTGAGCGTAATCACCACCCCAGGCACCGGGCAAGCACTGGGGGCAGAGAGAAGGAGGAGAAGCGCGGGGCACTTACACGCTCGCCAGGAGGTCCGGGCAGGCCAGTAGGTCCAGGTTCGCCACGGGCTCCTCGTTTTCCTTCTTCCCCAGCAGGGCCAGGGGGACCTTGAACACCAGCAGGGCCCTGGAGTGGGCAGAAGGAGAGAGGCCTCGGTGAAGGGGCACAAGCCCAGGAGCCTATGAGGCTGACCCCTAGCAACAGGGCTCCTGGGTACGGGACAGGGGTTCCCTTCCTCCCTGGGTGTCCCTTGAGAGGCTCCCAGGCCCACAGGGCTGAGGAGGAGGGGGTGATGTGGGACTTACGGGCTCTCCTTTGGCACCAGTGTCTCCTTTGTTGCCAGGAGCACCAGGTTCACCCTGTGTTGGGGGAGCAGGAGAGAATAGGATGGGGTTACTCCGTTGGTTTGCAAATGCATGCTTTCCCCAGAAGGGGGCGCGCTGGAGACAGCGCATGAGTTGGGCAGAAGGGAAAATTTTGTACTTACGCTGTTACCCTTGGGACCTGGAGCTCCACTAGGGCCCTGGGGTCCAGAGGGGCCTCGGGCACCAGGGAAGCCAGGAGCACCAGCAATACCAGGAGCACCCTGCAGGAGGCAGGACAGACATTTTATCCCAGGGCCGGAGGGCATGGGACAGGTGGCATGTGGGCATTGGAGGAGGGCTGGTAGTGACTTACATTAGCACCTTTAGCACCAGGTTGTCCGTCAGCACCGGGGTTTCCCTGCCACACAGAGAAAGGAGGGTGAGTGACAGGCAAGAACTCTGAAGCTGACAAGTAGCATAGGGGACAATAGCAGGGGGACACTTACAGCAGGGCCGGCAGCACCAGCAGGGCCAGGGGGTCCGGGCTCACCACGAACACCCTGGGGACCTTCAGAGCCTCGGGCTCCTTGGGGACCAGCTTCACCCTGTATTGGAGGAGAAGGCAAATGGATGTCAGGTGTGTGTTGGGGGGCGGGGTCAGAAGAGCAAGGATGAGGACTTTGAGAGTTAGGGAGGGGACCCCAAGATAAGGGTGTTGAGGAATGTGCTTCATTCTTGCCACTCTGGGCTCCTCTGATCTGGGGTGACACCCGGTCCTTGGCCTGTGACAGTCATGCTCAAAGAAAGAACGGGTCTCACCTTAGCACCAACTGCACCAGGGAATCCAGGAGGGCCAGTGGGGCCAGTGGGACCCTGGGAACGAAATGGAGGTTTAACTACAAGGCATACATAGATGGAGGCTAAGAGCTCCTAACTTTCAACAGCTGATGTCAGCCCCAAGAGGTGATCCTGAAAGCTCACCCCACTCCCAAACTCAAAGTCAAAGTCATCCTTACCGGGGGCCCGGCTGCACCAGTAGCACCATCGTTTCCACGAGCACCCTGCAAGAAAGAGGGGAGGCCCAATTATGTCTCTGAGCACTGGACAGTTCCCAGAGTCCCCGAGGAACCCCAACCAGGATCCAGGGACATCCCAAGGGGCTAGGAGTACTTACAGCAGGGCCAGGGGCTCCAGGGCGACCTCTCTCACCAGGCAGACCTCGGGGACCCTGGTAACCAAACCAAGAGAGGTCAAGTGAGATGGAGACACACTCTCCCAGCCCTCTATCCACCCTCACCCTACCCCTCCCTCTTGATGCACCCCCACCCCTCAAGCTAGCATACTCACCATCTGGCCAGGAGCTCCATTTTCACCAGGACTGCCAGGCTCTCCCTAGGGACAGAGAACAAAGTGAGGAATTCATTTATAGTAGGACTGTTGGTGTGTGTGCAGGATCCTTTGACATGGGTCTCTTACCTTAGGGCCAGCAGGACCAGTATCTCCTTTGGCACCATCCAAACCGCTGAAACCCTAAGAGAGGAACGAGGGATGAGGTGAGACCCTGTGGAGGGAGTGTGCCACTTTTTGACAGGCACACAGACTTGAGGACTTTTGGAAGATCATCCCAGTCATCTCTGTCTCTGAGCTAGACTAGACCTGAGTTCACCTGTTGTCCTACCCAGTTTACTGGGACTTCTTTCCCACAAAAAGAAGCTCTTCTGGATGTCTAACCTATGAGCTTTGAGGCATCTGCAGCTGCTGTCTAACATGACACACAGCAGGATCTCTTGGGGAAGGGGCTAGAATGGTGACTTGGGACTTGGAGAGTTTCATCGACTCAAAAGAGACTTACTCTGTGTCCCTTCATCCCAGGGAGGCCAGCTGTTCCAGGCAATCCCCGAGCACCCTGGAGAGAAAGGCAATAAGGCATGGAAAGGTGTCAGGAGGGCTCTGTGAACTCTGCATCCCCAGTGCAGTAAGACCTGAGGCCCATCCTCACACTTGCTCACCTGGGGCCCAGGAGGTCCACGCTCACCAGCACGGCCAGGTTTACCAGCTTCCCCCTGCAGAGAAAAACAGCCATCGTGACTGTGTCCTACTCCAAACTAGCAAAGGGTAGAAGGGCTCAGGTGGGTTTCATTTAGGGGCCCAGATTCTAATCGTGAACCTAAGTTTACATCTACAAGGAAACCTCTGGTGACATTTGAGTACCTTCAAAGGAATTTCTGTCACCTGCATTCATTCCCATATCTGATCACCCAGAGATCTTAAACCTGGATTACTCCAAGGAATGGGCATGGAGGTGGGGGTGGGGGTGGGGGCTGGCTCCCTAAAACATGCTACTCAGTGGAGAAATCACCACTAAAGGCTGTCTGGGCACCAGGGAGAACTTTCGTCTTCTTCCCCTGGTTATTGCCCCCAAGGGTGGTGAGATCCTGTTGGTAGGATTTTAGGACCCACACAGAGAAGGCCACAGGATGAGCTAGGATCTTCCCCTGGGGCTACTTACATCATCTCCGTTCTTGCCAGGAGGGCCAGGGGGACCACGGGGACCCATTGGACCCTAGAGGAGACAGGAGAGGCCATTAGAACCCCAAGATGAGACACAAACAAGAGGAAGACCAGGTGACCTTCCACGGGAAAATTTGTGGAGAGGGAGGTGTATCGACATGGAGGACTGACTTACTGAAGCGCCAGGCTCGCCAGGTTCACCAGGGGGGCCTTGGAAACCCTGAGGACCCTGGAGAATGAGAGAAAAACAGGCTCAGAAAGGCAGGTTCTACCAGCCTCCTGCCCTCACCCAAGTCTTTCTCCCCCCGAGTCCACCCACAGGCCTAACGTGATACACGAAGATTCCTGAGTACTTACAGGTGCACCGGGGGGACCAGGGAGACCACGAGGACCAGAAGGACCCTACAAAAGGAAAAAGGGGGGCATGTAATATCTGTGGGTAAAAGCAGTGTGGGAGACATCTGTTTTTCCTGCTTCCTGTGGGGATCACAGTTGTCTGTCCTGCATCTTCTCTAGGTCTGAAGTCCCAAAGGCGGCCTTTGCCTCCCAAAGCTATCTGTGATACCCCCTAGCAGGACCATCGTTGGCCTTTCTCTTCCCCATTCCTTGTTACCACTGCTCCCCCTGGTGGCTCACCATGGGGCCAGGCACGGAAACTCCAGCAGATTTCTCATCATAGCCATAGGACATCTGGGGCGCGAAGTTCTAGAAAAACAAGAGAGAATGCATGAGAAATTGGGCTCAGGATGGTACAGTGAAGGCAGGAGGCACTGCCAGTAATGGGACAAACTGACATGGGCTTGCTGATGTGCTTCACTAAGAGAGACAGCCACGCTGCCTGTAAAACATTCCTGTTCCAGAGAACCTTCTAACCAGACTATCCCAAACTGCAGAATGATCTATAAAATAACTGCCTCTGCCCATCAACCAGACTCTTCAAACCCTTGCTGAGCCAGGGATGACAAAGAGTCTCAGGAACAGTCAACATCCATGGGGACCAAAGAGATGAGACAATGAAATGAAAATGGTGGTCTCGGACAAGAAGGAAAAAATGCTATAAAGGACATTTTGGGCACTGGTGAAATCTGAAAGTGGACTGTATATTAGACAGTAGTGCTAGACCAACATCAAATTTGGTGCTATGATCCGATAGGAGGATGTTTAGGAAATGCTCTTAAGTGCTTTGGAGCATAGGGTATGGGCATGTTCTTGGCAGTTTCCCACACATACACAGACACCCAGACAGGAGAGAACTGTGTATCCAGAGAGTGGTGAAGCTGTTGTGACGAAGGGTGAATGGAAATCCTGTACACCATTGCAACTCTTCTATAAGTTCATGATTATTTAAAGATATAAAGCTATGTCTGCGGAAAGCAAAGCCAAAACTGGGAGTCACATAGGTCTGGGCTCTTCAAGCTCTACTTACTCCTCCGAGGCCAGGGGGGCCGGGGGGACCAGCAGGACCAGGAGGACCAGGAAGCCCAGGCTGTCCAGGGATGCCATCTTTTCCAGGGGGGCCAGCGGGTCCCTGCACCAAGAAAGGGCGGGGCTGCTGTGAGCACAAACCAGGGCCACGCCCCCTCCAGTTTCCCAGCTCACTTAGAATGCAATGCTTACCCTTGGGCCTTGAGGGCCGCGGTCTCCCTTGGGTCCCTGTGGATTTGAGGGTGAAGAAACAAGAGGTCGGTTAGAGAAATGAGGAAAGTTGGAGTCCATAGGAGGACAGACAGTAGGAGTCATGGACAGGTGAGCGAAAGCAGGGAGCAGAATATTACCTCGACTCCTATGAGTTCTTGGTCTGGTGATACTGTGGGGGAAAGACGTGAAGTTAGAAGTAAATTTACTAAGGTACCTGAGATGTTAGAGGCTTTCAAGACACAGGCAACGATGGGACTCTGACCTCCCCTAACCCTAGGCCCCCGAACGTACCATACTCTTCTGGACAGAAAGGACAGCACTCCCCTTCACGGGTTTGGGGGTTGACACAGTCCAACTTTTCCTGGCACACCACGGCATCGCACACGGCCGTGCCATTGTGGCAAATACAGATCAAGCAGGTATCGGCTTTCCACGTCTCACCATTGGGGATCTTTACGCCATCGTGTATGCAGGTGATTTCAGGGACTGCGCAAATGGGAAAAGACGCAGGACGTGAGCGGCTCTGAGACCCCACCTCAGGGTACTAGGGATCCCAGCCCTACTCACCCTTTCCTCTGTCTAAGAGGCGCACGAAGATTTTCCGCTTCCCCCTCCCCCTCCCATTTTCTTCCCTCAAATCCTTAAATGCTGGTCTGCTCCAAAGCGGCGTTCAGTAACAGCACCGGGGCGCCTGGCCAAGACAGCTATAACTTCCCAGTTCTTAAGAATTTAAACAAAGCTTTACACTGGGGTTGCTTCCAAACTCAACTTCAGCCCACGCGCGCGTGAACCAAGTGAAATAAAAAGCCTTCTGCAGCAGAGTAGGAGGGTAGGAGGGATCCTATACAGTAGAAGGGGACCCGTGGGGTGTGGTTTGGGCGCAGACAAGAGGCGGGAGTGGGAGGAGAGATGGGGAGTTCCAGCCCTGGTCCCACCCCCATTCCCTGGGCAGGTGGGATGGAGTGGGAGGGGCAAAATGTGGACTGGCTGATCTCAGTGGGATCCGGTCCTAAAGTTGGATACATCTTAACCCCTCTGCTCCCAGGAATCTTAAAAGCTTGGTTTCGAGACAAGCTCCGTCCCTCAAAGCCAGCCAGTGCTTTGGAGTCTTTCCTTAACTAAAAAGAACTCAAGTCTACAAATAATGATTAATAAACCACGCCCACCTCTCTAGTAACGGTTCAAGGGAACCACTAGGTGGCGGGCAACACTAAGCAACGGACTGGGCGGAACCAATTTTACCCGGCTTGAGCCATTTCTTTTAAAGACTGGGGCTACCCCGTGCCTGGTTTTATTTTCCCAGTCTGGAGATGGGGGTCCAAGCCCAGCAATAACCCAGATCTTCCCTCTTTAGCCCGCGCGCTATAAAGTGCTGTACCGGGACGCGTAATGCTCAAGGTTGACCAGCAGGAGGCGCAGGGACCGCGCCCTGTCAAGTCCGAGCCAAACTTTCTCATGCAGCAACCCTCCCACTCCATGCGTTCCCTCCCCCAGAGCCCAGCACCCCGGCGGCCCCAGCAATGCTGTCTAGCCTGCAGAGAAGGCAAACAATCTTTCCTTATGAATCATCCCGCAGCCTCTTTGGTAGCTTTTACATCTTGCGCTCCGAATCTCTATTCCAGTCTCCTTATTCCACCTTCGACGTACTCTGTCCCAACCCGTGCCCAGATTCCCACTTTTCTTGTTGTGCTACTGATGAGTGCTTGAAATTTACTCCTGAGAACCGCTCATCCTCATCTGCCCCCAGGGTGGCCTCTCTCCTCACAGCTCCTCTCCATCACCATCCCACCTCCGACTGGAGCATCCCACATTTCCGTTTAAATCTCAATTGCCAGAACCCAGTGCAGAACACAATACCAAGAAGCCGTGAACTCCCCAAAGTTTGGAACTTACTGTCTTCTTGGCCATGCGTCAGGAGGGCAGTGGCCCCTAAGAGGAGCAGGAGCCGGAGGTCCACAAAGCTGAACATGTCTAGACCCTAGACATGTAGACTCTTTGCGGCTGGGGTGGGGGGTTAGCTTCGGCTCATGCGTGGCCTCACTCCGCGTGCCTCCTGCTCCGTCTTGAGGAGAAACTCCGGTCTGCTCCGACGACTGGCCTGGGCCCCTTTTATACCATCCTGAGGAGATCTGGGAGGAACCCTGCCTCTTGGAGAGGGGGAGCCTGCAGCCCGGCCCCCAGCCAATCAGAACTGCCTGGCCCGGCCCCCAATTTGGAACGAAGAGGTGGGAGGAGGGTAAGGAAGGGAACGTAGTCCACCCAGCCCCCCCCTTTTGCAACTCTGCTGCCCCTGCCCCCCAGATCTATCCAGGCCAGAGGCACTGTCACCGGAGTGTGTCTGGGCCCTCAGGATACTGATTTATGGGTAGGGGATGCTCCCTGCACTTTCTTTCTGGGACCTCAAATCAGAAGGATGTGAACGTGGGGATCTGAGTGGGGAAACATCACAGAAGGGTCAAGGCCAGGCAGGCATCATTGGGAAGACTGGTATTGCTTCTTAACCGTTCTGACATCCTTAGGAAGAAGTAAGGAATAAGTTGGATAGGCACTTCTCCAAATCAGAAGAACCAAGTAGCTAAACAGAGTTGCCTGTTTTAGGCAGGGCAGGGGTCATCTCTCAGTGTGGCCCAGGTATGGAGGGTAGGAATATTTGTGAACAAGCTAGACCTCTCTTCATAGACACTAAGAATCAGATATGTAATTGCTTGAAAGGAGGGAGGGGGAATAGTTGTCTGTTCTGCCATGCCTATGGCTCAGTCACCAACCAACTCCAGACTGACTGAGGCAGACAGCTCTGAGGCTGAGGCTTGGCACCTTGTCCTTCCAGGAGGAGGCTTAGGCATTAAGTGATAGGGCCACGGGGTAGGCTGGGGAATTTGGGGGGCCTTAAAGCTATGGACTGGGGTTCGTTGTATCAATTCATTCCCTGAACTCATCCATCCCAGAGGAACTGAAGTGAAGTTGGAAGTGAGTTTGCTGTGGGGAGGCCTGTGACCATGGATACCTTAGGAAAGGGTCTCGTATCAGCAGTGGCTATAGCCAGGGATTGGCTAGAGATGTAACAGTACCAATCCAGAGAGAACACAGAAGTCTTTTGGGCATAGGGGGCTGTTCTCAAAGCAACAGGGAGTTCCCTTTTCTTATTGTACCTGTACTTGGTCTGGGGACACCTAGGTGAATTCATTGTGTGGAGGGAACTTGTGCTTGGTAGCTGAGTGACTTTAAGTTTACCCGGCACATCCTCACTTCTTTGCTAGAAACCCTGGCCATGACTCTCCATTTGTAGTCCCCCTCGTCCAGAACAGCAGGTTTTATTTAAAGATGTCTCTAGAAGACGTGCCCTTTCTTCCCCTATGTCCCATCACCCCCAAAGTGCTCTGCCTGACCCCCAATCTATTTGGGGTCATCATCTTGCCAAAACAAGGGTGGTGGGGGAAGGCATTGGGGTCTCCTTGCAGGGAGGGCCTCATAGGCGTCCTGAACCACTTCCCCCATTGGCTTCTAAGAGCTGCAAACGTGGAAGCAGGGAGTCCCGCCTCCTCCAAACCATCCAAGATTCCATTGCTTCCCCCTTCACGCCCTCCCCGAGCTAGTTTTGTGCAACTTTTGTGCAACGAAGGCAAAGGGGGAAAAAAAAACCAAGGGAACAGAAGGGGAGGGAGCCACGTCGCTGGCCGTGGGCAGCTAGGCTGAGCAGTGCGGGTGGGGTGGCTGAGGGAGACTGCATGGGACTATAATTAAAGGGAAAATATAGAGTTTCCAGAGAGGCAGGGCTGGAGACAGCAATGGAAGGACAGGACTTCATCAATTATCCTAACCATGTGGCAGTAACTTGTGGCCCAGGATCTGCCCCCGCCTAGTGCCAGTGCCTGCGGGGCAAGACTGGGGGTTGAGATGCTGACTGAGATGGTAGTTCCGGAAACCCACTAAGTTCTGCCTTCCACTGTGGTCAGTTCCAAAGGGTGCCCCCACTCCCCAACATTGGCCAGGACCCTGTACCTAAGAGGAAACAGGCGTTGGAGGAAGCTGTCTAGGTGTGGTCTGCCCTTTCATTGAGTTTTCTATCAGGAAGGCTCCTTTCCCTGCTCCTCACCTAGCCTCCTCCAGGCTCACCTGGAAGAAGGGATGGTGCCTCACAGGTGTGCATTGGTGACTGCTACATCAAGGGTCTGGGGCTCTGATGAAGACTTGGAGACCACTTGGGGGGGGAGCTTGGTGTGTATGTGTTATGTGACAGCCATTACCCCAATGTCTGATTCTAGGTCTTTGCCCCAGGGGTTGTAGGCAGATGGGTTCCAAGCTTCCTTTATACGTGGCATGGAGCTGAGGCTCAGGGCCTCCTCTACCACTTTTCAACTTGAAAAGGTTGGCGGGTACCCAGCTCAAAGATGTGTCTTTAATTTCTGCAGTATGACAGTGAGGGGAAGAATGTGCTTGGGGTCTCCTCCCAGCCTGGCGGGGCCTCCCTGGCCAGGCTGAGGGCTGGAGACTGGGGGAGGGGGAGTCAGAGCTGGGAAGGGAGGAGACGCCACGCCACCTCATCTTTAGGAAACTCTGAAGCTCTGGCTTCTTGTGGAATGTAGGGCTTTGTCCGGCACTTGGAGTGTAGGGGGAGCAAAAGCCAGGATCTCCACCCCCCCACCCCCAAGAATGGTAAAGTCATCAGCAATGGGGAAAAAATTCCTCAAGAAGAAAAACAGAAAGAGGAAAGTGCTGAGCTCTGAGTTCTGACTCTCTCCAAATTTTCCCAAATGCTTGCCCCCCCCCCCAGAGGGAGGGAGCAGACGGACTCCTCTGTAATCCATTGCATGGCACAGGAGTGGCAGCAGCCCTGGTATAAATGCATAAATGCACCTGGCAGGGCACACACACACACACACACACACACACACACACACACACCGCTGTCTCCTCTCACACACTTCCCAGGGGTTCTAGTCCCCACATGAAGTTCTGTTGCCTTTCCCACTCAAATAAATCCTCCAGAAAGTTCTTCTGCCCCTAGCCTTGGATACAGGCCAGTGATGGAGAACTGGTCTCCAAGGAGAAGGGCGAGGAGACAGCGGCTGTGTGTGTGTGGGGGGGGTGTGGGTGGGTGGGTGTGGGTGGGTGGGTGGGCATCTAGTCTGCAGTAAAGGCCATGGGCGTGAAGCAGGCCCAGCTCCCATCACAGAGCCCAGTCTGCAGCTGGAAGTACCCAGAGCAAGATCCATGGGCTGAGCCTGCTGAGTGTCTTTCTTCTTCCCATTCTCCTGCACTGCACTGAGCCCTCCTTTAGGTTCCCCGCTCACCTCCAATCCTTCTGAGCATTCCCTTCCTCCCACCACCCCTCTTTTCCTGGCCAGTTTAGAGCGAAAGTCGATGAATTAGGGTCTCCTTATGTTGAATGTTTGATGCCTGTGAGCCCTCCAGTCAGAAGTGTATAAGAAATCCTTGGGGCTGGAGAGATGGCTCAGCAGTTAAGAGCACTGTCTGCTCTCCCAGAGGACCTGAGTTCAATTCCCAGCACCCACATGGCAGCTCTCACCTGTCTGTAACTCCAAAATCTGACTTCCTCACACAGACATACCCACAGCCAAAATATCAGTGCACATAACGTTTACATTTAAATTTAAAAAGAAAGGAAAATAAATCTTTGGTGGTGGCGCCTTTAATCTCAGCACTTGGGAGGCAGAGGCAGGTAGATCTCTGGTCTACAGGGCAAGTTCCATGACAGATAACAGCCAGGGCTACACAGGGAAACCCTGTCCCCCCCACCCCCCCAAAAAAGAATAAGAAATCCTTGACTTCTGTACTCTAGATTTCTCTCTCTCTCTCTCTCTCTGTGTATGTGTGTATGTGCGCATGCATGTGTGTGTGTATGTATGTGTGTGTATGTGTGTATGTATGTGTATGTATGTGTGTGTATGTGTGTATATGTGTTTATGTGTGTGTATATGTGTGTGTATGTATGTGTGTGTATGTATGTGTGTATGTATGTGTGTGTATGTATGTGTGTGTACGTGTGTGTATGTATGTGTGTATATGTGTGTGTATGTATGTGTGTGTATGTATGTGTGTGTATGTATGTGTGTGTACGTGTGTGTATGTATGTGTGTATATGTGTGTGTATGTATGTGTGTGTATGTATGTGTGTATATGTGTGTATGTATGTGTATGTGTGTATGTATGTGTGTATGTGTGTATGTATGTGTGTATATGTGTGTGTATGTATGTGTATGTATGTGTGTATGTGTGTGTGTATGTGTGTGTATGTGTGTGTATGTGTGTATGTATGTGTGTGTATGTATATGTGTGTGTGTATGTGTGTGTGTATGTGTGTGTATGTGTGTATGTATGTGTGTGTGTATGTATATGTGTGTGTGTGTGTGTGTGTGTGTGTCTCCAGAGAAAGCGCAGAGGGAGGTGAACTGAGGGCTGAAGGCCTCTGTCACCTTCAGGGTGAAGGATTGGGTAGAAGACCACACATGAGAGAAGGGACCAAAGTGGCCCAATGAGAAAGAAGGGAAGGAAGAGAGGGATGAAGAGGGATGGAGTGTTCTGGAAGGAGGAAGAAACAGGCGCTCCTAAAAGAACTACCCCTGTAGCCCAGAGTTAATCGGTCCCCCCACAGCCAGCCATGTGATGGTCAGTGATGCTTTCGTCTAGGAGAAAGCTGCTTGTGGGGTGGTGGGGAAAAAAAAGAGACTTCAGCCACGGAGAGGGGACGCAGGTACCTCAGGTGCACTGAGGTGAGGTTCAGAAGGAGAACTCCCTCCGCCTGCCTTTCCTCTTCTTTGGGAGAAGTCAGACCCCTTCTTCCTGACAAAGGTGAGTCCCAGACCCTCAGGCATCTCAGGCCTCTGGGGGAGTTTGAAGGCAGAGGAGGGTCTCTTTAGGAGGCATCGCGTGACTGGGTTTTCACTTCCTCCTGGGTCACTCATTCTGCACTTGCTTCATCTTCCTTGTCTTCTCTCCTGCCCCCCAGGCCTCTCCCTCAGCCTCTTTTCCTGGTCATGCATTTTCTTGGTTTCCTTTCTTTCCCTCTGCCTCCACCAACTGTCTCCACCCCTCCACTCGCACAGTTGTTTTTCTCCTTCATTTTCTCTTTTGGCATCTCTCTCTGCGCCCAAGTTTCTGGCTCTGCAATACCTGCATCCTATCTTTGGGGGAAGCGCTCTTCCTTGGCTGCAGTTGCCTACAGGGAAGGGAGGAGATCTAAGGTTCTTGTATCACCACCAGATTCCAGTTTGAAGTACAGAGCTGTACATTCGAAGATTCCGATGCAGCTTGATTTTAATGTTTTAGAGAGTGTGCAGAGCTGGGTAAGGGGATAATGTTTTAATCTGGGGTTCCTATCCAGATGTTGTCTCCCTTCCCTCATCTGCTCCCCATAGATGTCTCAGTCTTCCACATCTGCGCCAGCCTCCAATGCTCCTTTCCTAGGAGTCTAGAGTTTTTCAGGCAAGGAGCTATGGTAGGGGTAAGAGAAGATTTCAGTCTACTCCCTGAGTCAGTGCTGGGCAGAGGACCCAACGGGACAGAACCTGACTTGCAGAAGAAAAGGATTAGATAGCCTCTCCTTCTTCCCCACAGCCTCCCCCTTACTTTCCTGGATTCACTTTCTGATGTACTCACTCCACAGTGCTTAAACATCAAAGATTTATCACCTTGGAATTGAGTGAGCTGCAAAGACCTTGTGGCTGCCCTCATGCTGCTTACATCTGGTAATGAGGCAGACATGAATGAAATCTCATAATCAGAACATGCAACAGACCAGGTCGTGCAATGTGGGGGGTGGGGTGGGGTCTTGGGACCCTGGACAGGCAGATGGCTGAGTGGAGGTGGCTTAAGTAAGGAGCAGATGCAGGCGGTGAGCTGAGTCGACAGATGCAGCAATATACGCAAAGGTTAAGGCGCAAGCAGGTCCTAGACACCTGGGAGGTCTCAAAAAGGTCCGTGCTGTGACTGAGCATGGCAAGTAGACCAGGCAGGCACATGCATTCAGCACACCTTTGATGTACATCCCCTGTGGAGGGTATGAAGCAGGAGGGATCACCATTAAGTCTGCATCTGTGAAATGTCACCATGGTCCCTGGATGGAGTGGGTGCTGTGTGCAGAGGGGTTCTAAGTAGGGACAGTGGAGGAGTGGCTGAGAGGTGCCGTCATGGCCCCAGTGAGGAGGCATGGTGAGAATGGAAACAAGAGGCTGATGGATTCGCGAGCCTTGTGGAGGAGAACTTACAGTGTTAGTGGATGTGGGGTTGAGTGATGAGTGGTGGGCATAACCGGCTCCTTGGCTGGGCAGGACAGGCTGGAAATGAAGATCCTGAGTTGGGTGCCTGTGGAAGACTCTCTAGTTGATTCTATTATTCTGCAGGCCTCTGGGACCAACCATGTGCAGGGAGAGAGATCAATAGCTTGTACCCTTAGAAAAAGGGAGCAGGGAGCCGGGTGTTGGTGGCACATGCCTTTAGTCCCAACACTCGGGAGGCAGAGGCAGGCGGATCTCTGTGAGTTCAAGGCCAGCCTGGTCTACAAGAGTTAGTTCCAGGACAGCCTTCAAAGCCACAGAGAAACTCTGTCTCAAAAACCAAAACAAGAAGAAGAAGAAGAAGAAGAAGAAGAAGAAGAAGAAGAAGAAGAAGAAGAAGAAGAAGAAGAAGAAGAAGAAGAAGAAGAAGAAGAAAAGGGGAGCAGGGACGTCTGTGAAATGCAAACAAAAGCTAGTCTGGCCAAGACACACTGTGGATTATAAATTGCTTCATGTCTCAGAACTTTATCTCCCTGATCTGTAAAATGGGGTAATAATGCTACTTTACTGACTGGCCTATGTCTTGCAGGGTAAATGGAAGCCTCCAGAGAGACGGTGATGAGAGGGATTTAGCGCCAGCCTGGGAGTGCAGGCATTGGGGCTGAATGCAGGGCTCAATTTGGAGGAGAAGGTACAGCAAATTCAGAAGGGGAGGGGTGGGTTGTGAATGGTGACAAGCGGACAAGAGCTTGGGCAGAGGAACCATGCAAGACGAGGCAGGAGGAATCAGCTGGAGTCAATTTCCAGAGGTCTGGAACTCTGGCGTCTCAGTCCCAGCATCTTAAAGAGTTGGTGACTACTTCCGAGCAGAGCATGCCTATGACATTTGAGAAAGACTTGTCCAAAGCACTTTGACCTCGGTGACATCACAAAGACTCAAATAAAAAGCTAGCACCCTAAGAAAACTGAGTGGGAATGTGGGTGTGGGATTAACAGGAAATGGCAGGAGAGCAGCCACCGGTGAAGGAGTTGACCTCTGCAAAGTTACTGTTCACCCTCTGCAGAGCTCCAGAATTTTTAGGGTCTGGAGGCCGAAGAGAGACATTCTGTTGGAAGAAAGATTTGCACTCATTTTGCTCTCTGCTCTTGACACAGAGAACTCTGACTGTCTGAGGCCACGTAGTGCCTTCTGTGAGATAAGATCTCTTGTCTTTTTCAGACCCTTCCGCGTTCACTGTCAGTCTAGGGAAGCAGCAGAGACCGGAGAGGCAGGCGGCGTGATACAAGACCACCATATCATTCCAGCTCAAGCTCGGGAGCCCTGGACAGTCCCAGACAACAGCTTCAGGCTCTCAGCTGGGCCCTGTGGCCAGCGGGGGAAGGGAGCTTGGTGGGCAGGGAGGAACTGCCACCTGGAAAGGCTTGATGGGAACCAGCTGGCTGGGGTGGGGCCCCGGGAGTGTGGGTTGCAGGGAGGGCGGGGCAAGATGGGCGGGAGGCCACAGTGGGCGGGCAACTGACAGCTCTGGCCTGGGAGTGGCTGCTGGAGGCCCCCACCTTCCAGACTGCTGCCGTCCAGATGCCTCTACAGCCCGCGAGGCTCATCCAACCCGCTGACCTCATTCCCAGCTCCCTCCAGTGCAGCCCCCCCAACTGCCTGCCACGTAGGCTGAAGCCTCAGCAGTGTTCTCCATAGGGGTAGCTGGAAGAGGACCCAGGCACCCTTAAGTCCAGAAACTTGCTCAGATAGGCAGGACTGAGGAGGGAAGCTGTGATCACTCTGAGCCTCAGTTTCCCCTCCCCAAATATGAGACCCAGTGAATGGAGACGAGGTGTGAAGTTGGTTAGCGCTGGCAAACAAGAATCAAGGGGTGAGGGTTGGAGGGGGAGGGCGTCCCTGGAGGTCATCCCAGTCATCCCTCAGCATCTCAGGCCTGGGGAGAGTATCGCTCTCCAGAAGAGGCAGAAGCAGGGGTGGGGTTTTCCTCCTTTTGTCAAACTATTCATAAGAAAGGAAGTTCCCAGAAGGTTTGAAATCCTTTGTGAAATCTCAGCTCCCTCCCTCCGGCCTGCTGCTTTAGGCTGCAATTAGCCAATTTGCTGTAGCGTCCTTTCCCTCCGCACCTCAGAGGCCTTATGCTGAGTCCCTGGGCAGTTCTCTACGTCTGACCACTGTTTCTCCCTTGCCTCCCTGTTCCAGAGTGGGTCTCCAGTTGACCCTGACTGGCCATGAGGCTGTCCCCACTGGCCCACAACAACGAGTTCCAGGCTTGTGAGTCATCCCGGAATGTCTGCTCTGCCTACAGCTCCCAATCCCTAGTCAGAGACCCTTTTCCCTCTTGTATGACCTGGGAGGGAAGCCTTGTTTACCACTAGTCACAAAGTGAGCTAGAGGGCTTGGCCTCTCTAGAAGATAGTCACTTCCTAATGACAGGCTTCATCCCAGGTGGGGAAACTGAAGAGGGGTAGGTATGGAGGGGCAGGAACTTTGGGTCTCCCCTGCAGCCGGCCCTGCCCTCTTCATACAGCCTGCAAGGCATCTAGCTGGAGCAACTCAGGGAGAAAGGGGCTGGGCTTGAGGGAATTCCTGATCCCAGGACCCTCAAGGGACTCAGGAACTCCACCCTCTCGCTCCCCTCTGTACTCCTAACCATAGTCCTGGATCAGCTGACTCTCCAGCTGTCATGCTAGTACTAGACTGCCCTGGTAACTCTGGGGGCTTCGCTTCCCTGTAAAATGTGGATACCGAGGCTGAACAGAAAAGCCCCCCCCCCCCCAGTACTGTGATTAAAGAATCAGACACCAGCACTCAGGGAAGCGGAGGCAGGCAGATCTCTGTGAGTTCCAGGGCTCTATAGTGAGGCCCTGTCTCAAACAAGCAAAAACCAAAAGAGAATCAGGCACACCTTGGGTCGTTCCCACTCCACAGTCCTCAAAATATCTGTTCCTACCTCTGACAGCCCCTCCCATTCCAATCACCTTCTCCCATCCCTCTGTATTCTCTTCCTCCTGGGTTACTGACAAGGGCCAGGAAAGACAGGTTTTGAGGTTCGAGCTACAGTGTCAGATCCTGGCCAGGACCACTCCCCGACTTCAAGAGTCAGGCTCCTCTGAGGTTTGCAGGGACAAAGGAGAGAAAGGCCACTCTTTCCTACCCACTGGGGACCTTCAAAGCAGAGCCCCTCACTTTTCTTCCCTGCATGCCATTAGCAGAAAACCCTGCCCCCTTTACATCCTGGGACTTCATCTTAAGTGACTACAAGCGCGGCTTGTCTTGGCTGCTGCCTGAAGCTGCACCCTTCTAGGAACTTCTGCCTCAGGGAGCCAGTCAGCTCTCAGAAGGGACGTTCCAGGGGATGAGATATCCGCTGGCCCAGAAAGGCGTGGGAATTAGGAAGCCAGCATAACTAACAACAAACATCTGTACCAGGCCGAGCTGCAAGCACCTCACAATTTATACTCCTGTTTGCACTCACACGAAGTCCCTGGGCAGGTGTGCTTGCTGTCTGCAGTTTCAGAGGAAAGAAAGACACAGAGAGGCTAAGTCAGCTGCCCCAAGTCACAAAGCCAAGAGTCAAAATTCGAACTCAGCCAGCCTGGCTCCTGAACCCTCATGCTTAACTGCTAGTCTGGCAGGTCCCACAGACCCAGTATAGACTGCGAAGGACACCATGGAGCGTAGTTGGAAGAGACTGCTGCGTACTCAGACAGGATCCGTCCGTGTGTGTGCTCACCCAGGGAGATCGCAAGGTAGAAATGGAGGGAGCACAGCTGCAGTGACTGGGATAGTACAGCAGCCTGCCTCCCTCCATCACTGAGGACCACTGTACAGCAGCCTGCCTCTCTCCATCACTGAGGACCACTGTACAGCAGCCTGCCTCTCTCCATCACTGAGGACCGCTGTACAGCAGCCTGTCTCCCTCCATCACTGAGGACCACTGTACAGCAGCCTGCCTCTCTCCATCACTGAGGACCGCTGTACAGCAGCCTGCCTCCCTCCATCACTGAGGACCACTGTACAGCAGCCTGCCTCCCTCCATCACTGAGGACCGCTGTAAAAACTACACATGGCATCTCAGTGACCCCTCACAAGCCCTGCTGTATGCTAATGTGCCACTAATATCTCTGTTTCACACACAGAGAGACTGAAGCCTAACAGGACCTAGACGTTACCTAAGGTCCCCTTTCTAGAACCGAGGGCTGACTGAAGCAGGACACAGTCATGGTCATTTTGGCCATGTGTTCCTCCTTTGCGCATTCATATGGTTCCTGCTGCAGATCATATGCACCAGGGGAGACTGGTAGCTTGTATTGCAAGCAACACATTCTTCCTTCTCTCTGAAGACAGTGGACCCCAGGATGGTCTTAGACAAGCTTTATACATGACCAAAAGCCCCTCACTGGGGTCTCCCCAGACAGGAAGTGGTGGACACTCTTCTCTCTTTGCTATCAGCCAGCCTGGAAACCCTGACTGCATACCCCACATAGGCACCCAACCTAAGGATTCTTGAGTGTTTTCTGTGTGGCCGGCACCATCGCCAGGCCATTGAATGGTCATAGCAATCCTATGGTATAGGTTCCAGTTGTATTTTTATAGTCATTTTACAGGCAAAGGGAGTCTTGGAGGAATAGTGAGTTCAAGGTCACACAGCCAGGAAGCTGCAGAACTGAGACCAGAGCATAGCACAAAGAGGCATGCTATTACATCTGGTTCTCGGACATTGATGGAGTATACAGAGTCTGCAATTACTGACTGCTTTGCCATGTCATGTCCTGGATTAGGCACGCAGAGGTAAGGAGGGATAGAGTGTCCCTCTCTTTCTCTGCCTGTTCCTGCCTAGCATGCTTCTCAGGGGATGGGATGGGCTTGCCTTACCCTCCTTTCCCAGTGAGTCTTCCTCCTGAGCACATTAGGACATGTAGGTCTTGGCTCCCAAGCGTTTGACACTCAGTGAGGGCACATGTGTGGTACCTGAATATAGAGCTTGGAGACCAGGAAATGCAATGGGATGAGCATCTAGGGACCAGGACTGGGATGGGGGGATCAGGGGAACATCTCTCTGTTTCTGGCTCCACTGGGGGGGGAAGGTGTTTGAGACAGGGTTTCTCTGTGTAGCCCTGGCTGTCCTGGCACTCACTCTGTAGACCAGGCTGGCCTCGAACTCCCAGCAATCTGCCTGCCTCTGCCTCCCAAATGCTGGGATCAAAGGCGTGCGCCATCACCACCTGGTGGCTTCTGGCTCTGTTTTGATTTTATGCAATCATCTATTCCATATCTATCTGTGACGATGTCTGTGGAAGCCCAAAGGGCACCAAGTTCGTAGGAGCTGGAAGTGCAGTTGGTTGTGAGCTGCCTGATGTGGGGGCTGGAAACAAAACTCTTATCTTCTGCAAGAGTGGTCACTGTCCTTAACTGCTGAGCCATCTCTGCAGCTTCTGTGTAATTAACCTCCATTGTCATTTTGATGGATCCAGAGATTCCCCGGGGGGTTAGTAGAGTAGCTTATTTCTGGGCATGTCTGGGAGGGTATTTCCAAAGAAGATCCTCTGGGGGACTGTGGGGGGGGGCGCGGGGGGGGGCTTACTTCTGAAAGTAGGCAGCACTGTCCCATAGGCTGGGAGCAGGGATGAAATCAGCAGAGAAGGAGAAGAGCGGGAGGAACCCAATACAGCAGACGCGCTGCCTCTGCTGCCTGGTTGCTTTGTCCCCCCCCAGACTCTTCTGCCATCACTGTGTTCCCTGTCACCCCAGACCTGCAGTGATGGAGCAGTTGATCATGGAATGAAACCATGAGCCGAAACTGTCTCGGGTAATTGAAGTCTGGTGAATGCAGTCCCTTCTTAGACCGTCTCTTCATACCTGTCAGTCTGCCTGTGTCCTGCCTTGTCTGCCTCTTGCCTTCCTGGGCACCCTCATCACTTACCAGCTTCTTTTTGCCCCTGTGGAACAGCAGATTGGAAGTTTGGTTACCCACAATCAGAATGGACATCCGTGTTTGAGTGGAGTTCACCCCTTGGGGGTAGGGAGAGGTCTAGATTTGTCCCAGGACCAGAGCCCCTGTCCCTGAGTCCTAATGTTTGCAAGTTAAGACATATATGTCATACTCTGTTCTTATTTGCTCCCTCTTCCCCATGAGCCCCTTGTCCCCTGACCGATCCCCTTCTTTCTCCCAGACAGAGTCCTCTCCCCACTCCCGTGAGCCACTTTCCCAAAGACCCTCTTTGGTCCTGCTCCCCCCCATTTTTCCAGATACGGTCTTACTTCAGTGGTACAGATGGGGGTAATAACAGTCAGCACAGGGTACTGGAAGCCCAAGACAGTATCCTAACATCCTGGTTCTCATTCCAGAAACTTGAAGGCCTGCTGTCTCCTCGGCTCTGGATGCTCAGCCCTTGCCTTCAAAGAACTTTTTTTATTTTGGAATATTTTAGATTTACAGATAAGTTGTAAGGAGGGGACAGGATGTTCCTTTGTATCCCTTAGACTTGAGGTTAGCATCCTTCTTCAGTTTGTATGAACCGAGGTGCCAGCACTGGGACGTTACTGTGAGCAAGACTCCAGGCCTCACTCCCGCTATACTCATTTTTCTCCAGGTGTCCATTGTCTGTTCCAGGATCCTATGTCACACTCTTATGTCCTCTTGGCTCGTGACCATGTCTCAGTCTTGGGTTTTTCTTTGTGACTCCAACAGTTTTGAGGAGAATGGGTCATATGTTCTGTAGAATGCTCCATGGTAACTTTGACAAACTTTCCTCAAACAAGATCCTCCAAAGAGGTAAAAGCAGCATTATCCTGGGCATAGAAGTGATGGGAAAGGCGTGAAGCCATCAGGTCCTCTGAATATGACCTCCATGGAATCCCTGACATTCTAGAAACCCCTAGGTTGAAAACCACTAATTTGGGACAAACACCTCTCAGAGGCTGATTTGTCTGTAAATGTCATCATGATGAAGACTCACACATCCCTGGACAGGGCCTTCACTACTTTAGGGAAGCCCTGGTGTGTGGAGTCTTCTCCACATACCAGGCTTTGTTGCAGGGAGTTATGTGCTAGCCATGACACCCCCTCCCCCCCCACGCACCCCCCCCCCCCCGTAGGGCTAAGACTTCCAATCTGCTAGGTCTCCACCCCTCCACAAACATCACTCAGAAAAGGTGCTCACTTTACCTGGAAGTTCATACATTATCTTCAGAAGCATATCTCTAGATTGACAGTTATAAAGGCACTATAGACCCCACCCATTGTCTCATGGTGTGTGTGTGTGTGTGTGTTGTATATACAATGTCCAGGGTTTGCTTGAGATGTCACCTGCTCATGTATGAGTATGTGAAGACTAGAGATCAATATTGGGTGTATTTCTCAATTACTTACCATCTTGTCTTGGGGGACAGGGTCTCTCACTGAACCTGGAATTCACTGATTGAGTAGATTTGGCTGGCCAGCAAGCACCCAGGATCCTCTTGTCTTCATCTCCTAGCACCAAGACGTAGCCATCAGGACCAGCTTTTTACATGGGTGCTGGGAATCCAAACTCAGGTCCTCATGCTTTGCTTTACCCTCTGAACAAGAATCCAGTTCCCAGCCTGGTGGTGGTGGTGGCGGTGGTGGTGGCAGCACACGCATTTAATCCCAGCACTCTAGTTGCAGGCAAATCTCTATGGGTTCAAGGTCAGCCTGGTCCACAGAGTGAGTTCCAGGACAGTTAGGGCTATAGAGAAACCCTATAGTAGACTTTCTTGGACCATCAGCACCCAAATCCTGACATGGAGACTTATTATTAATTATGATGCTTGGCCTTAGTTTAGGCTTATTTCTTCCTTACTTTGTTTTTAAACAAATTAATCCATTTCTATTAATCTATGTGCTGCCCTGAGGCACGTTTACCTCATCGATGTTTTCCCTTCCCCCATGTCTGGCTGGGTACCACCACCATCGCCACCCCACCACCACCCTGCACCCCTTTCTTTTTGCCCACCAGCCCCACCTATTCCTCCTCTGCCTAGCTTTTTTATTAGACAAATCAGGTATTTGCCTTAGGGCCTCAAGGTGACACAGCAACACACCTTTACATGGTTAAAACAAACACAGCACAACAAAAGCAACACATCTTTAATTAAACAAACGCAGCATCTTTACATAGTTAAACAATTATTCTGCAACACAAAAAAATGCAACGCATCTTTACATAGTTAAACTAATATTCCACAACAAAACCCTGTCTCAAAAAACAAGACAAAACAAAACAAAACAATCCAGTTCCCCACAAAGCTGGTCGCTAAGAACTGGGGACAAGCTGGATGGTTTCACACAGGCAGCAGCAGAAGAGAAACAGCCAGTGGGATGCTGAACATCTGAGAGCCGTGCTCCCTGGAAGGGTGATCCATGCCATCTGAATCCCCAGTGTGCTGTATGTTATGAAACTTCTTCAAGTAGTGGCAGAGAGCCACTGAGATTCTCACATCATTTTCAAACACAGCACAACGATCTTTCTGGTGAGCCATTGGACCGATCTCTCTCTCTCTTTTTCTCTCTCTTCCAGAACAAAAGCAAAATAAACTTTCCAGGACAAAATTAATGGATTTTTTTCACCACCCCCGCCCCCAGAGGCAGGAAGAAAAACAAACTCCAGAGACTGGGCTGAAAATGACATCCTCTGAGTCAAACAGATATTAAAGTAATGAGCTCCACAAAACTTGGGCCCTGATGTATCCACCACCACACACATAAAAGAGGGGAAGCCAACTTTTAGATGCCATGAAAAGGAATGAGAAGTTAGTTTAATTTGTATAACCTTGCCATCATTTTTTAAAGACAGGGTTTCCCTGTGTGGCTCTGGTTGTCTGAGAACACACTCTGCAGACCAGGCTGGTTTTGAACTCAGATCTGCCTGCCTCTAGGCATGTGGCGCCACCACCCGGCAACTCTTGCTATCTCATATGCTTATTAAAACTTGTAAATTTGGGCTGAGGAGATGGCTCGGCCAGTCAAGTGCCTGAGGTGCACACTGGACGACCAGAACTGTGTACAGCTGAGCATGGCTGTAAACCCTGCTTTGTGAGGGAAGTGGGGGGGGGAGGTGGCAAACAGGTGAATCTCTGAAGCTCACTGACCAGCTAGCCTAGGCTAATTGATGAGAGCCCCTGACTGAAAAAAAAATAGAAATAGGTACTAGGTGTGGTAGCATACTTCTTTAATCGAAGCGCTTGGGAGCCAGAGGCAGGCAGATCTTTATGAGTTCGAGGCCAACCTGATCTACATAGCGGGTTCCAGGCTATACAGTAAGACCTTGTCTCAAAATAGAAACAAAACAAAAAAGAATTAGGAGGCGGTGACACGGCTCAGAAGGTGAAGGTGCTTGTGCCCAAACCCACGTAAATTCAATGTGTGCTTTTATCTCAACACGCTTGCCCTGGCACACACCTACGAAATATTATTAAAAAATTTCAGATTAGTCGAGCAGTGGTGGCACACACTTTTAATCCCAGCACTCGGGAGGCAGAGGCAGACAGATCTCTGTGAGTTCGAGGCCAGCGTGGCATACAAAGTGAGTTCCAGGATAGTCAAAGCTGTTACTCAGAGAAGCCCAGTCTCAAAAAACCTGAATAAATAAATAGATAAATAAATAATTAGGTAAGTAAAATAAAAACAATAAAGGTAGAGACCTTAGGCTCTACGAGCACACCAGGTTGTAAATCTTTGCTCCTGTCAAATTTGGACTATCGTAGGTATTCAATGTCTTGTCACCTGCCGAAGTCTCTAACAACCTAATTGAGACTTTTTGCTGTTGTTGAGAAAGGCTCCCTCATCAGGTGTGGTGGCGATGTCTTTAATCCTGTAAGAAATATCAAATATGTGTTTTCTATCAAATACTATAAAACTTGTATTTAGAAAAATTTTATCTCCCCCATCTTGTAGGATTTTTATGCAAATATTTCAATTCTCCCCATCCAGTAAAACCTTTGTTTACACAAAGGCCCACTGCTCTATTCTGGGAATTTAATGGCAGGGAGCAGTGATCCTTTTTCCTTGGAGTAGTAACTCTGTGACTCAATTCTTTTCTGAGGTTGGACCCTAGCCAATGGGGGAAAAGACACAGCTACCACTTGAGTTAGCCTAAAAATCAGGTGCACCTCCTGTTTATCTCTCAGCACACCCTCTTGATCAAAAGTATAGCTTGCCTTGTCCATAGACTTTGGTTGGAATGGCTGTCTCTTCATTCGTGAGCCTTAACTTACTTCTAACAAACGCAGCACTCTGGAGGCAGAGGCAGGTAGATCTCTGTGAGTTTAAGTCTACCTTAGTCTACATAGTTAGTGACCTTGTCGAGTGTTTAAGGTATTAAAAGTAGTCTTAAACCTGGCTAGCCAGGGCCACAAAGAAAGACCCAGTCTCAAAACAAAACAAAACATGCCCCTCTCACACATACACATAAGAGTCTCATTATGTAGCCCAGGTTGGCCGGGCACTCGCAATCCTGCCTTCACCAGGAGCTGGGATTACAGGCATGCATCATCATGCCTGAACGAACAAATAGTTGTGGCTCACCTTTCTTTTAAACGACTCGTGTGAACCATGCTTGAAGTTGGCTAAAGATCAGTGGAGTGCAGCGTCCAGACACACGCAGCACGGGTATGGTTCAGACACGAGAGGAGAGTGTTTGGTAGCTTTCTAGCACCCTGCTTCTGGAACAAAAGGAATCTTTGCTTGCTGTTTACTTTTGCATCATGACACGAGTTGATAAAATGCTTTGGAGATCATGGCCTAGGGAGGACCAGTGACATTTGTCTTCAGGAAGGTCATTCCTCCAGGGATGAAAGAGACCAACCATAAAAACCAGTTTGTATCTGATTCCTGACTGCTTTTCTGTTAGTGTAAGCCAGTGTCCCCCAAGACCTCCTCTCCCCTTCTCCCCATAAAAATGAGCAGAACAGATGATGACCTAGAATTATGAAAACTGCATTTCCCACCTCACTTTCAACTGGATGTGGCCATCTGGCTATGTGACCAATGGGAGGAAATCTATAAAGTGGGCTTTCAGGGTCTTAGAGGCAGGGGCGCCTGGCATCCCTGTTTGTTCACTCCCACTGTTGCCTAGCACCATTTAGTTAGTGGTCAGCCTCCGTGGAGCCTGCAGATGAAAGCAGGGCCTGTGGGTAACCAAGATGCAAGATGAAAGGAGCCTGGGTCTTTGAGCAAACCGGAAAAGGAAAAAGTATTTTCCCAGTCTTGGGGTACTGTCTTCCAGATTATCAGATAAGAGAGAAGCTAAGCACTGCCTTTTAAATTGTTCTTTATTGAAATGTAGTCTTGGAATGTAGCTCAGGCTAGCCTGGAATCTGATTTTCCTGCTTTAGCCTTCTAAGTCCTGGGATTATATGCATGTGCACCATACCCAACCTTTACTGTTGTTGTCTTTATTTTTTTCTCATTTTAATTTTTTTGTCTTGTGTGTGTGTGTGTGTGTGTGTGTGTGTGTGTGTGCCTGTCTGTCTGTGTGGGGGCATAAGTGTGGAGTCAGATGATAACTTGTGGCTATTGGTTCTCTCCTTCTTCCCTGTGGGTTCTTGTTAGTGAACTGTCGAGGTCAGACATTGCAGCAAGTACCTTTACCTGCTGAGTCACCCTGATGGCCTGACACTATTATTTTTCGACCTCAATAATGAGGAGTGAAATTTAAATCCTCCCCAATAGGAGCTGAAGGAAATAGTGGGGATTGATACTGTGAGCCCATCCATCCCTGACCACCTTCTTTTTAGTATGCTATGCAAATATAGGAGAACTAAGGCTCAGAGTCTATGATTAATGGAAAAGGGTGAGGAAATGAACCCATGACTTCATAAGGCTAGTCAAGATCATCACGTCTACAGTCCTGAGCGGCCTAAGCAGACAGCAATATAATCAACAACTGAACTGCGCAGACACCACCAATCTATTACAGATTGACTGTTGCGTTTACGTTGGCATTGGTGACTGAACCAGGGGCCTCACTCATGCTCTGCTAAGCACAGCTCTAAATAAGCCACAGCCCTGTGCACAGCAGAATGCCCTAAAACCAAACTGCACCGCTCCACTATGGGGCTTGAAACTCCCTCACCATTTGCAGAGTTTTGTTTCTGAGCGGGAGACTGGAATCAATGACATATTATTAAGACTATTTAAAAACCACATCCAAACATTACATCAGAACTTAAAGAATTCTTTCCAGGGTCAAATTCAACCAAAGAACAGATCGCTGCACTGCGTGCCGCTCTAAGACAGTGGGGCCTTACGTCTTTCAGAAATCTGCCATCTACTGACCTTGCACACTTGAGAGGTGATTGTCATAAGAGAGACACAGCTGCATGGATTCCTAATTGGTACGAATCCAAAACCATCTGACAGAGCCACTGAATATTTTTTGCCATTTCTAATGACCTATAATTGTGGCTTGGGGTTTTCTAATTCAGTACAAATAAGAATAAGAAAAGAAAGTGACAGGATTCAAAAACCCTTATAGCTTCCTATAACTGCTGTGTCCTATCCCTCACTAATATGGGGTAATTTTTCCTCATGTTGCTTTTGTTTGTTTGTTTGTTTGTTTTTTTCGAGACAGGGTTTCTCTGTATTGTTTTGGAGTCTGTCAGGCTGGCCTCGAACCTCACAGAGATCCGCCTGCCTCTGTCTCCCAAGTGCTGGGATTAAAGGCGTGTGCCACCAACGCCCGGCCTCATGTTGCTTTTAAAATGCTGCATTTCTCTATTTTGTAAATAATGCTTTTAAAGTTGGCTTAAACTTGGTGTTTGATGTGTGAGCTCAATGCTGGTTAAGGAATTGTTAATGTTAAGAGTGTAGAAAACAGGAGTGTGGAGGCCCACCCCTCCATTCTTGGCCCTCAGGAGGCAGAGACAGGTGGATCTCTTGAGTTTCAGTACAGCTTGATCTATGTAGAGAATTCCAGGCCAGTCACAGGATGTAGCAAGACCCTGCCAAGGGGGGAGGGGAGCATTAAGAGGAAGGAGGGACAAAAGAGAGGAGGAGGAGGAAAGGAAAGGATGAAAAGCCGGATGTAGCAATGCACATTTATAATCCTAGCGCTCGGGAGGTGGAAGGATCAGGAGATCAAGGCTAGCCTCAGCTAGCTACTTCATGAGTTCAAGGCCACCCTCAGCTACAAGGAACCTTGCCTCCGGAAAAAAGAAGAAAAAAAAAAGTGTGAGCAAACGCTTCCCAGCTTACTCCCTGGGCTGCATTCCACAGAGATAAGGAAATTCCAGTGAGGAATCCTGGTGGCCTTTGAGATCTCCTGGCTTGGTTCACCGTGTACAGGCACACTGAACAGCCGGGCCCACACTCTCCATGGCTTCTGTTGGTAGGAGATACTCAACTTCCCAGTTGCTGCACTCGCACAGGGGAGGTACAAGACATTCCTATTTGACTTGAGGACCCCAGCCCAGTGCTTCTCCCCAAAGCCACCCACCTTTTGCCTAAGATGTTTCATGGCTCCCTCCCCCAGGCTGTCTGTCTTTCACCTAACAGCCTCAACAAGTTAACCGTCATCGCCCCGTGTAGGTATCCTCACGATTTTCACAACCAAACTCCTCTAGCTACAGGGGGCCTCAACTCTACTCTAGAGGTGAGGTCCAGAGTCATGGAAAGAGCTTTCTGGTTCTGAGATCAAAACTTCTCCATCATGGTCTCTCATTCAAGCTGTGACCTCCTTGCTCTGCCCTTCAGTCACTGCAAAAGCCAGACACTATTTCCGGCTCTACTCCTCTCCCGGCTTCTCCCCTCCCATCCCCCTCCCGTCCCTGCTCGTTCTGGAAAAGGCAGTAGCTGCGTGGTCTTCCTGGGGTGCCTGAGCTTTTGGCCCCTTGTGTACATGCACACTGAACAGCCCTCCCGCAAAAGGACCCGACCCCCCAGCCATCCCTCAGGTCCTGTGGTTGGGAGCAGCGGCGCGGGTGCCACGTCCTGCAGAGGCCTGGTGGCCTGCCAAGGCTGCTGGCCCTCCCTTCCCAGTGGTGCAAGGCCTGGGTGTGTCTTGCCTAGCGTGGACCCTGCTCCAGAGCAGCATGAGGAGAAGTCCTCTCCCCTGTCTCCTTCTGCTGCCCCTCCCATACCACCCAATGCTCCCCCAGGCCCCACTCCCAGGATGCTTCAAAGACTCTCCCAAGATGTCACCTCTGTCCACCTGACACCCCACAGGCACTGCTGGCTGGCTGATGATGGGGACAGGGAGGCGGCTTGAGGGATTTAGAAAGGAGTAAAGGAGGAAGGGGGAAAGGTGCAAATATAGTTTAATTAAATAAAGGAAAATAATAACCATCGGGAGAGGGTAGACAGATGGCACTGGGAGCCCAGGAGAGGCTCCGTCGTATTCCAGTCTCTCCTAATGCCTTGCCTAGTGGGTACTGAATGCTCAGAGAATACTGGAGAACTGCCTAGGCTCTGGGCTCAGACCCCCGTTTCAAATCCCAAACCTCTCCTTTTCCCTGCCATGTGATCTAAGGCAGGTTTCTTTCCTTCTCTGTGCTGCCCTCATTTGTCCTGTCTCTAAAATGGGGAGAATGATCCCTTCATTTTATGGAAACATAACGCCCCTAGGTCCAGTCCAGTGCCAGGTGTGCAGCTGTCTCCCCCCCCCCGTGCCCCCTCTGGGAACAAACTCTTCGAACCTGCCTGGTTCCAGTCAGCATCCCAGCCTTGGGTCCTGTTCTCATCCCTCTTCCCTCTCCCAGGGACTCAAGTGCCCCTCTGTTTCTCTCAACTCTGGCAAAGGTGCTCTCAGATCTAAGGAGAGACTTGGGAGTGGGAGGCAGGAGGATCAGAAGATCAAAGCCATCTTTGGCTATACAGTTAGTTTGATGCCAGGCTGAGTCACATGAGACCTTGTCTCACAAACAAACAAACAACAAGGAGATTGGGAGGTGACTCAGGGCATAAGGCCCTGGGCAGAGGAGAGAGCAGAGAGATGTGGAATGCCCCAGACTTGTTGGCCAGCTTGTCTAGTCTGTCAGTGAGGCCCAGGTTAATGAGAGACTGTTTCTGTCTCCAAAAATAAGACAGAGAAATAGAAGACACCCAATGGCAACCTCGTGCCTCCACGTGCACACAAAACATACATGCTTGTGCATACATGCGTGCGTGCGTGCACGCGCGCACACACACACACATATACACACACACATACACACACACGGTGTCCATACACCCCTGCTCCCACATGTACACACGCACCTGCACTTACGTGTGCATGCACACAAAACATGAGCACACAGTCCAAGGGAAGGATTGTCTTCCACTGCATCTCCCACACTAGCCAAGATAGGCCATCCACGACCCATCTCAGAAAGGCCCCAATCAAAAAGTCCGATAATGAACTCTGGGCTTGAGGAGAGGAGCTCTGTCCTCCAGTCAACCTGGCTCTGTCACCAAATAGTCTTGAGACTGAACCTCCACGATTCTCCCTCTCCAGTTCCGTGCAGTGGGGATGTTTCCCATCCAGCCTCCCTCTTGGGGTTGTCCGGGGGTTCAGCTGCATAGACTGACGGCCCTGTGCTTGGTAAACCTAGATTAGGTGGAGAAATTGCAGGCCTGGTTATCATAGGGATGGGAGAGGAGAGTGGACCAGGCCTGCAGGCGTCTCTGCTGAGGCTATGCCAAGGGTGTAGTCAGTGGGCTGTGGACTGGACATCGAGCAGTTCTGAGATGGGGTTGACTGGGTAAAATCTTAGAGGCAAGCTTTGTGCAGGCACTCAGCGCTTCTGCTTGCCGTGGCCTGGCACCTGCTCTCCCTCCCGCTTTCCCCCCCGCAGCACCTTCAAATGCCTACCCTGGGGGCAGGTGCAGGAACCCACACTGCATCCTGATGCCCTGAGGCCCTGCCAAGTCTGTCTGTGGCTATAATTCCCCTCCCTTCCATCCTCTGAACTCCAGCCCAGTAGAATTAGGCATTTCCTAATATTAGTCATGATTCCTTCAGCCACAAGTGCCAACAGCCTAGCTCAAAGTGGCTTAAGCAGAAAATTAAAGCTATTTGGCTTATTTTACCAGAAAGCCAGTGTGCCAGGCTCTGAGGGCTGGGAGGTTATCGTGAAGTGGTTTCTCCCTCTCTTGTTTTGCTTTTCCCCATTGCGATGGCTTTTGTCCTGCACAGTTTGGCTTCATGAGGGAGGTCCTCAGACAGCCTTCCTAGCCTATTTTCTAAGAGAGTAACAATCCCGGGAGAAAAACAAAATCTCTTTCATAATCATTTCAAAAAGGGGGAAAAATCCCGAAGACTGACCCACATTGAGCTGGCTTAAGTCCTATGTCCTTCTCTCAACCAGTGACCACAGCCAAGCCGATGAAGAACGCTGGCTGACTTGGGTGAGTGCCCACACTAGCAGCATGTGGACTGAGAGTGGGGGAGGGCTGGTTCCCCCAAATAGAATCTGGATGGCTTTTCTGGAGTAGAGAAGAATGAATGCTAAGGCAGGCAGAAACAATGGGTGTCTGAAACACCCCACCCCTTGGCTGCTAGAATATATACACAATGAACTTTTTCCATACACATCCTTTTACAAGCTCTTCTGTTACCGTTTTATCTTTCTTTTTATTTGGAAATACTTTCACATTTATAGAAAAGTTCCCAAAGCAGCGCAAAGCACTTTTCTCTTCAGCAGCACTTGAGAGAGAGCGGCTACCGTGGTGTCTCAGCGCTCTTGTACACCTTAGTGTGCAGAGCTTAGAAGTCATCCTCCCAAGTCACCAGGAAGCAGCGGAGAAAATCTAGCTACAGTGTTATAATCCATGCACATTTTGCCATTTGTCACAATAACGTCCTGTGTAGCAGAAAGCCCTACTTGGTGGCTTTGCTCGTGTCCTCAGTTTTTCCTTGACATACATGAGTGTTCTCATCAAGTTTGTATTGCTGTGATAAACAGACAACCAAAGAAACCTTAGCAGGAAAGGGTTTATTTCATCCTGTGCTTCAGGGTGACAATCTACGGTTGAGGGGAGTCAGGCAAGAACTCAGGCAGGAGTAGATGCAGGATCTTACAGAGCCGAGGCCAACCTGCCTAGGAATGGTACCACCCACTGTGGCCTGGGCCCTCCCACATCAACCGCTAATCAAGAAAATGCCCCATCGACATGCTCACAGACATGGTCCGATGGAGGCCATTCCACATTTGGGGTTCCTTCTTCCCAGGTGTGTCAGTTTGCAGGAAGGTAGGCCATGATTCTACACAGTGTCTTTCAACATGGGTTTGTCTGATATGTCTCCAGTTATAAATGGGCCAGGAACCTCGCAGAAGTGACACTGTGCTCTACTCATTGACTTTTGACTTATTACTGTCTCTGTTGACCGAAGGAGTGCCTCCAAGGTTTACCCTGTGACTGCCAGCTCACTCCGTTTCTCATTGTAATTCAGTGCATTTTGTGGGCAGGAACTGTGAGCCGTGTAATCTCATTCTTTATCCACCTACACTCATTGGCTTTGGCATCCACTGATCCCCTTTGTTTGAAACACTCTTTATGGTGATGATCAGTCTGCCCTAACTACGCACTATAGACCGAGGATGGAGAAGGGCCTGTCAGCAACAGAAATCTTTTTCAAAGATAGGAAGAGAGGAGGCTGAAAGTCTGAATTCAGGGCTCCAGTCATGCTCAGGCAGGTCTTCCCTCTCCAAGGGCCAGCTTGTCCTGTGGTAAGAAGAGAGCGAGAGGGAAGCATCATGTCAGAAAGGCGTGGTAGTGCTACTTCCTTCACGGAGGCCAGGAAGCAGTCGGTGAGGCAAGGGAAGGCCAGGGATGAAGACTGTGCCCTTCGAAGACACAACAGAGCTCAGTGTTCAGAGCACTTGCTGCTCTCATGCACATGTACACGTATGAATGACTGTGAATGCAACACATACATGTACACATGTGAATGACTGTGAACGCAGCACACACGTACATGTGTGAATGACTATGAATGCAGACCCACATGGACATGCGTGAATGGCTGAGTGTGTGCATGTGCACACCATGCATATTGCCTGCTGCCTGTGGAGGACAGAAGAGGATGGGCAGACACAGGACAGGGCTACTATCGGCACATGGAGAGATCAGCTCTGCCAGCACCTTGAACCTGGATTTCCGGTCTCTAGAAATGTATGAAAAAACAAATGTCTGTCATTTCAACTGCCTGGACTGTGGTGCATCATTGCAGCAGTCCAGGCGGCCCCATTATTCTCTGAGTAGTTTCTGTTGTGGGATATTTGTACACTGCATTGTACTCATGCCGCTTATTTAAAAATGTAATATATAGCTGGGTGAGGTATTGCAGGTCTTTAATCCCAGCACTCAGGAGGCAGAGGCAGGGGGATCTCTGTGAGTTCGAGTCCAGACTGGTCTACAAGAGCTAGTTCCAGGACAGTCTCCAAAGCCACAGAGAAACCCTGTCTCAGGAAAAAAAACGTAACATATAATTAAGAAATACAGGTTAGTCATCTATAATAATCAAACTTGTAGTCATGTTAGATACGCTTTCACAGGTAAACAGAGATATATTTTAGATAGATTTTCTTCAAATACTTCAGAGACCTACAGAATATGGCATTTATGGTGTTTTAATAACCTAAGGCTTTCTGCTTCTAACAGCATCAATTTACTTCAAAAAAGGATGATAGACATTGAAGAACCTGCATCTGGAGTTTACTTTTATTTTTTTTTATTTGTGTTTTTTTTTAAGACAGGGTTTCTCTATGGCTTTGGAGGCTGTCCTGGAACTAGCTCTTGTAGACCAGGCTGGTTTTGAACTCACAGAGATCCGCCTGCCTCTGCCTCTGAGTGCTGGGATTAAAGGCATGCGCCACCACCGCCCAGAGGAGCTTACTTTTATTGTGGCAAAGTTAAGACACTGTGCATGAAACTGACCTTGCCTTGACTGCTGACAATATGCTGTCCAAATTGGACAAGCAGGAGACAAAAGAAGGTGTCTGCCCAAATTTTGCCAAGACAAGGTAGGATAGTCCTTCAAAACTGGTTTAATAAAAAGCTGAATGGGTAATAGCTAGGCAGGAAGAGGTTAGGTGGTGATGGGGGAGGCCCTTCCGTTTATATGTTTGTCTTATTGTTGGCCAATAGAGAAGCAAAATAGGTGGGACTAGGAGTCGAGGAGGACTCTGGGAAGCAGAGGCACAGTCAGTCACCATGTAGGACGGGAGAGAAGTAAGAGGTCTGGACCCTTTCTCCGGTAAGAGAAGACCATGTGGAAATACTCACATTAGCGGTTATGGGTTAATAATTAAGTCAGAGCTAGCGAGTAAGAAACCACAGCAAAAGGCCAACAGCTTTACAATTAATATAGCGTCCTGTGTGTTCATTTGGGACTGACGCAGCACAGGGACCAGGCTGGCCAGAAGAATGCGAGTTACAAGGTGGGACTTCCAGAGCCACAGAGGACTCTGGGAAGGAGAAGGGTGGTGTTGCCATCCAAACAGAGAGGTACAAGATGAAAGAGAGATAACGCCACATGACAGGACATAGATTAATAGAAATGGGTTAGTTAAGGTTATAAGAGCAAGTTAAAAATAAGCCTAAGCTATAGACTGAGCTTTCATAATTAATAAGCCCCTGCCATTATTTGTGAGCTAGCAGTCCAAAGAAAGACCCAACTACAAGTTTACTACTCTCTGGAAGAAAATATTACTAGTTAATTTGGTACTTTC
Organism: Mesocricetus auratus; assembly: GCF_017639785.1. Lineage (NCBI taxonomy): Eukaryota > Metazoa > Chordata > Mammalia > Rodentia > Cricetidae > Mesocricetus > Mesocricetus auratus. Next base: position 72,783,313 of record NW_024429191.1, on the reverse strand, counting down.
TTTGCCTTCTGTCTCCAGAGCTCTGGTTCTTTTTAGTGGACAATGATGCCTGGAGGCTAAGACATGGGGATAAGGGCTCATGACTATTGAAGCAACCCTGCTGGGCTGGGTATCTCAGAGATAGACTTCTTGCCTAGGATGTACCAGGTCCTGAGTTCTATCTCAGATTCTACTCCCAGGACCATAAGATAAGCCAAAACAAAAAAAAAAAGAATGGTACTCCTCTTAACACACTGGTGGGCAGAACGAGGGGATGCCCACACTTACACACACCCACTCCCATATGCTTTTGTCTGTATTGAAGCTGTGGCTTCACACAGACCCTACCCGTTCTGATGCTGGGTTTCTTCCTTTTCCTACTCGTAACCTCCTTTTCCAACAGTGAGAGACTTAACATATTTGCTTATACAATTACCTGCGTGACCAGTCTTCACCTCGGCCGCCACCACCTCCCATATGGTATCTACTGTCTGTTTTAAGGCTCTCACACCCTGCACCTTGCCACCCTGACACATAAAATCCCCCAGAAGCCCAGTTTTTGATGCGACCTTCTATGCCACTCCATCTGTGCAGAGATATCCTGCTGTTGCTGTATTTTTTGCTCTTTTTTTTTTCTTTAGTCTTTGGAGATCCATCACCCAGCTCCCAAATAAACCACACATACCAAGTCTTTTTCATGCTTATAAACGCTTTAGCTTGGGTTATTTCTAACCAGCCTTCTTTAACTTAAATTATCTTGTCTACCTTTTGCCTCTGGACTTTTTCCTTTTCTTACTTCTGTATATCTTACTTTCACTCTTTCTCTGAGGCTGATTGTGTGGCTGGGAGGCTCGCCCCTAGTGTCCTCCTCTCCTTCTTCCTCCCCACCCCCAGATTTCTCCTTTCATTCATTCTCTCTGCCTGCCAGCCCTGCCTATCCTTTCCTGTCAAGCTATTGGTCGTTCAGTTCTTTATTAGACAAATCAGGTGTTTTAGACAGGCAAAAAACAAACAAACAAACAAACAAAAAAACAAAAAAAAACACAGCTTCACAGAGTTAAACATATACAACATAAAAGAATGCAAGACATCTTTGCATCATTAAAACAAATGTTCCACAGCATAAACAAATGTAACACATCTTAAAATAATATTCTACAACACCACCCTTTCCCGTGCCACTGATACACAGCATCTGTCTCTCTACTGTGGCGTGGACACTGTTGTGCGCCATCACCACAGCCATGGTGCCTACCCTGTACTTTTTGTAGTGCCGAATGTCCAAGTATGGAGAAAGGAAGGGGAAGGAAAAGAAGGCAGGAGAGAGAAAGAAAAATACGAGATGACTGCTCTTCTTTCTAAGGATTTCATTTGCAATTTTAATTTGTGTGAGGTCAAGAGTAGTATGAACTACTTTCAAAAAACATTTTTTTGTGCAATTCCTAATCATGGTTTATTCTTCTTGAAACCTTTGTTTACTTTTACTACTCAACTTTTCTACTATCATCCATCCATCCATCCATCCATCCATCCATCCATCTATCCATCCATCCATCCATCCATCCATCCATCCATCCAGTTTGAGACAGGGTCCCACTGTCTCAACGTATTTATTTGAAACATTTAATACTGTTAGCACTCTTACTATATTTATTTATTTAGGGGGTCAGGTTGGCTAATACATGCCACAGCACACATATGGAGGTCAGATGACAACTTCCAGGAAGTGGTTCTCTCCTTTCACCTTGTGGATCCCAGACAAGGAATTAGAGTTGTTGGACTCAGCAACAAATGCTTTTTTACCCTGTGGAGCATGTTGATGACCCCCCTCCATATGTAGAACAAGCTGGCCTGTAACTAAAAAAGATCTGCTTGCCTCTGCCTCCTGAGTGCTGGGATTAAGGTGGGCACAGCTATGGTGGAGATGTCTTTGACTCCCAGGTTCCATGGCCTTACCCACCGAGCCCTCTGTGTACTGAGATTTCCTCCACTATACTCAGGCTGCTTCCAATCCCACACAATGCCCAGGATGGCTACATGATAATTTGGACGAGGCCAGTGTTTGGTGCCCTGCTTGCTCTGACTACGTAATTGGCCCATTGTCTGAGCTGTGTAGAGTTTTATGATCACCTTTGCATCTTTTTGCTCGGGTAATAGATACCTGGCTTTGCTGCTGCTCACTTAGTTTCTTGGGTAATCACCTCTCTGTCAGCCCTGCTGTTGTCAGACACACGAGGTCCGTGTCAGCCTCTCCTCCAGAAGCACAGTCTTCCGAGGACTTTTACAGGTCCTGAGCAGGTGGCGCCCGTGCTCTCAGCTTGGAGCATCCTCTGTCTCATTCCCTTACCTAACCTACTCCCACTCCTGGAGTCCATGTCCATTCCTTCCAGGCTTGGTTCCCTTGTTGCCTGGAGTGTATGTCTTCCTCACTCACTTTCTAGAACCAAGAAACTGTAAAACTGATATAATTTCTGAAAATTTTTAAATAAGTGAATGTTCTTTTTTTTTAATTTATTTATTAATACAACACCCTGCTTCCATGTGTCCCTGCACACTAGAAGAGCGCACCAGATCTCATTACAGATGGTTGTGAGCCACCATGTGGTTGCTGGGAATTGAACTCAGGACCTCTGGAAGAGCAGTCAGTGCTCTTAACCTCTGAGCCATCTCTCCAGCCCAAACTTTTTTTTTTTTTTTTGGTTTTTCGAGACAGGGTTCTCTCCGGAACTCACTTTGTAGACCAGGCTGGCCTCGAACTCACAGAGATCCGCCTGCCTCTGCCTCCCGAGTGCTGGGATTAAAGGCGTGCGCCACCAACGCCCCTAAGTGAATGTTCTTAACCTTCCCTTATTCTTGACTGGTCATTTAACTGAGTATATATAGATTTCTAGGTAACAGGAAATTTTCATTCAGAATTTATATATGTGTGTATACATAGGTATATTATAAATATGTACATATATACTGTACAAGGTGGTCTCCCATCTATGTAGTTCTGGCTGTTTTGGAACTCACTCTGTAGACCAGGCTGGCCTGAAACTCACGGAGGTCCACCTTGCTTCTGCCTCCCAAGTGTTGCAATTAAAGGTGTGTGCCACTGTGCCCAGCATCTCTTACATGTTTGAAGTCCTGTTTCACGTCCTAGTATTCTTCTCTGTTGCAGTGATTAATCCTAAGACCAAAAGCACCTCGAGGAGGAAAGGGCTTATGTCATCTTACAACTGCAGGTCACAATCCAGCACTGTGTGATATTATGGCAGGAACTCGCAGGAACTGAACTAGAGATCAGAGAGCAATGTTCTTACTGGCCTGTTCCCCATGATTTGTTCAGCTAGCTTTCTTATACAACCCAGGACCACCTCCCCGCCCAGGCCCATCCATGGGCAGATGTCCTGGGTTATGTAAGAAGCCTAGCTTAGGCACATTCAAGATAGTGGCAGCTGCCAACACCCTGTAAGGCCAAGGGGCAGCTCTCAGAAGCTGGAGAAACCCATGCAGGATTCTTGGGACGACTCTGTGGTGGAAGATGAGCCTGCAGAACATGAAGTATCACTGGAACTAAAAAAGACAGGTCTTGTGAGAGCCAAAGTCACATTTTATGTTTTATTACTATGCCTTAGAGATCCATGAAACAAAAATGCCTCTGATCTGCAAGCCCCATGAGGAAGGACAGATAGTTCCTGAAATGCTGGAGGCTGTTGTTTATGGGAAATAACAAGCCACATGTTTCTCACTCCCCTAAACAAGCTTGTTTGACCCATCTGCACCGGATGTGCTTGATCACATATGGGCGGGAGGTTCACAGGCTTGGGATACGTCATGATGCACGTTTGCTTCTGATTGGGCCTTCCTTCTTCTGCCATTATAAACTATGGTTCTGGGCCATTTCCCAGGAACCTGGGTGTGGGACCTGGTCAGAACCCATCCACCTGGGCAGTATTTAATTAAAGCTTGCTTCAAGTTTGCTTTAAACTGTGGTAGTGGTCTTATTCTCCATCCATGGGATTAACAGTCTTTTAAAAAGTGATTTCATGGAATTGGAAAAGAAAAACAATGGCAGAGCAGAGAGGCATTTGCCGTGGAGAGAAGTGAAATGGTGACAGGTGTAGGGTGCAGCCTTCCCGCCACCCTGGTTCCAGAGGCACATCAGTCCCGAATGAACACACAGGAGGCTATATTAACTATGAAGCTGTTGGCCGTTTGCTTGGTTTCTTACTGGCTATCTCTGACTTAAGTATTTACCCCATAATTGTTAATCTAAGTATTTATCTTACCGGAGAAAGGGATCCAGACATCTTACTTCTCTGGTGGGCTACATTGTCTCTGCCTATCTCTCTTTCCCAGAATCCTCCTCGACTCCTAGTCCCACCTATCTTGTTTCCCTATTGGCCAACAGTGCTTTATTCAACAACCAATAAGAGACAGATTTACAGAATGGCATCTCCCATCAGATAGGTATGGGAATGAGGCTGGTGAGAACTGATGGGGGAAGTCCTGTGTATATGTCAGTAAAGAACTGTTGGCCTTTCTTGTTTCTTACTGGCTAGCTCTGGCTTAAGTATTTATCCCATAATTGTTAATCTAAGTATTTCTCTTACCGGAGAACTTTCCGGGCTTCTTTTTTTTTTTTTTTTTTTTGGTTTTTCGAGACAGGGTTTCTCTGTGGCTTTGGAGGCTGTCCTGGAACTAGCTCTTGTAGACCAGGCTGGCCTCGAACTCACAGAGATCTGCCTGCCTCTGCCTCCCGAGTGCTGGGATTAAAGGCGTGGGCCACCAATGCCCGGCCCTTTCCGGGCTTCTTATTCCCATGGCGTTACATCTTGACTCCTGTGTTTCTCCTACCTAGAGTCCTTCTCGACTTCTAGTCCCACCTATCTTGCTTCCCTATTGGCCAACAGTGCTTTATTGACATATACACAGGACTTCCTCCATCAGAGAACAATGGAGCATGTCACTGCTGAGCAAGTCTCCGTCCTAATGCTGCTCGGAGGCTCAGGCATCATCAGGCCTGACTCACCCGGTCACAATCTGCCAGCAGGCTCAGCCTTCAACCTTCTGGCCTTCAGCATGGAGCTGCTGCAGCTGCTGCCTTGCTGGGAGGAGGAGAACAGCATGGGTCCCAGCTCTGCCCTCGGGAACCAGCAGGGTGGTAGGCTGGAAAGTGGAGCGGTGTACAGCAGCCTAGAGCTCGTACCCAGACACAATGCCCAACCACACAATCATTCTGAGCAATAACAAGTATCTGAGAATGGTTCATTTACCGCGTTAAGTCTCCTCGAAAGGCTTCCACGGTCTGCGCTACCACCCAAGGCCATGTTGTAGTCCAAGACCTGTACTACTGTCAGAGACCATGTTGATGTCTGTGACTCATGCAGCTTCCAGCAGCCATGTTGAGGTCCATGCCACCAGATGCTGTGTCTACAGTCCATACTGTGGCACACATTCCAGGCTGTGTCCACAATCCATGCTGCTGTCAGCAAGGAAGCTTCTTTTGCGGTGGCATCCATGACTACAGCCTCATAACTGAGAATGAGAGACACTGAAGGGTTCTGTACCCACCTCTCACCTCCCCCTGCAAAAAAAGAAAAAGAAAGAAACAAACAAAGAAAGAAAGAAAGGAAGAAAGGAAGAATCAGTCCAGACAGAAACTATTATAGAGAGTGCTTAAAAATTGTGATAAAGGCCAAGTGGTGGTGGCGCACACCTTTAATCCCAGCACTTGGGAGGCAGAGGCAGGTGGATCTCTGTGAGTTCGAGGCCAGCCTGGTCTACAGAGTGAGTGCCAGGACGCCCTCAAAGCTACAGAGAAACCCTGTCTCGAAAAAAACAAAACAAAAACAAAATACAAAACAAAATCCCAAAATTGTGATAAAGATGCTGAATTGTAGATCTTCAAAGTTGATGGCTTATGGCTGAGGTGGGGGACAGAGAAGGATTCAGTTTTCTTTCTTTCTTTCTTTCTTTCTTTCTTTCTTTCTTTCTTTCTTTCTTTCTTTCTTTCTTTCTTTCTGAGACAGGGTTTCTCTGTATTGTTTTGAAGGTTGTCCTGGAACTGGCTCTGTAGACCAGGCTGGCCTCGAACTCAGAGATCTGCCTGCCTCTGCCTCCCGAGTGCTGGGATTAAAGGTATGCGTCACCAATGCCTGGCTAGGACTCAGTTTTCTTTAAGGGGCTGACCACTGGGAATTAACCTGATGGGAAATACAGTGAGTACTTGGGCAACATAAATTGGACTGGGTGTTGTTTCTGTTTTCTTTACTGTTTTCGGGAGAAAGGGACTCAAGGGTGGGAGGGTGAACCTGGGAGAAATGGGTGCATTGTATGAAATTTCCAAATAATTAATAAAAGCTTTAGGTTGGGGAAAAAAAGAGGAATGATTGAATCAAGAAAGGAAGGAAGAAATCTAGCAGAGTAAGCCTTCTGGATGTGGTGGCACACACCTTTAATCCCAGCACTGGGAGGCTGAGGCAGGTGGATCTCCAGGCCTCTCAAGGTGTTTGCATGCTGCATGAAAGTGCAGCCACTGACTTACATCCAGCCCCGACTGTTTGGTTTTGAGACAGCCTCACCATGTAGCTCAGGCTGTCTTGAACTTGGAAACCTCCTTCAGCCTCCTGAGCGCTGGAGTTGCAAGTGTGTGACACCACACCTGGCTTATTTACATTTCCTTATAAATTTTATTATCAGCTCATCAGATCACACCAAAAGAAAAAAATCATCTTGGTGGTTTTTCTTTTTTTAAGACTGTTGAATTCACCCACTTTAATAAGTGTATAATTCAATGAATTTTGTTAAATTCACAGAATTGAGCAATGATCTCCAAAGTAGATTTTAGAACATTTAACACGCTCCAGAGAAAACCCCATGCCCATTAGCAGTTCAGTTCCTTTCCTTTCCCATTCTGCCTGAAACCCGACGCAATCATTACTCTATTTAATCGTCACAGATAAGCTTATTTTGAATATTTAATCTAAGTAGGATTGTGGGGTCAGCTGCTATGCTTTGATCCAAGTTCAAGCCCAGGAACTACTTTGTGGGAGAAGGAGAAACAACTTCCCGTTGTCTTCTGACCTCCACGATAGGCACACACACAAAACCCTTCCCAGTAAACAAGGAAATGTAATTTAAATTTGTTTTTCAAGACAGGGTTTCTCTGTGTAGTACTGGCTGTCCTGGGACACACACTGTAGACCAGGTTGGTCTCAGACTCAGAGATCTGTTTGCCTCTGCCTCCCGAGTTCTGAGATTAAAGGTGAGTGTCACCACCACCCAGAAATTAAAAAAGGAATTTGTAGTACGTAGTATTTGGTGGCTGGCTTATGTATTAGCTATCACTGGCTGCATGTGCCCGTGGCTGGCAGATTGGATACACTATGTTAGCATAATCTGTGTGTATTTACATTTTTTGAAATCTAATAGTGTTTCAATTTTATGGTGAATGATATTTGTCTGGATATACCACATTTATTTATCTATTTATTAAATGTGTCTACATTTTGGCGTTTATGAATAATGACACAATGAACATTCATGTATACTTTTTTTGTTCGTTTTGTATTTTGGTTTCTGTTTTTCTGGCAGGGTTCCTTGTGGTCCAGGCTGACCTTGAACTTCTGATCCTAATGTCTCCACCTCCTTGAGGACTATTATTAAAGGCCATTTTGTATATATTTTAGTGCAGAGATAAGATTAGAGTTGCTGGACCACTATGTGGCACAATGATTTGGGTTTCGTATTCTTTTTTTTTTTTTTTCCAGTTTAAATTTAGATAAGAAACAAGGTTGCTTCACAAGTCAGTTCCAGGTCCCTCTCCCTTTCCCTCCCCTCCTCCCGTGCCCTCCCCTCATCCCCCCCCCTCCCCCGTTATCCCCTCATTCCCCCAGGGAGGGTGAGGCCCCATAGGGGTTGGGTTTCGTAGTCTAAAGAGTTTTCACATTATAGATTCCCATGGACAATGAATGAGGGTTTTTTGTTTGTTTGTTTTGTTCTGATTTTTTTATTTTTTAACAAATCAGTTGGGAAAAAGAACTGACCACTTTACAATATGGATATCACCAGTCAATGAACACAGTATATCAATGTGACTATTTTAGTTTAGTTTTGGTGCGTGTGTGTGTGTGTGTGTGTGTGTGTGTGTGTGTGTATATGTATGTTTTAAGATAGATCTCACTGCGAAGTCCTAGCTGGCCTGGGACTTGCTGCTATATGAAACAATCTAGTCTTGAACTCACGCAACTGCCTGACTCTGCTTCTTGAATTATGAGATTAAAGTCATGTGCTGGGACTGGTGATATGGCTCAGGGGTTAAGAGCACTTGCTACTCTTGCAGAGGACCCCAGTTCAATTCCCAGCACTCACTTAGTAACTCATCATCATCTCTAACCCCAATTCCAGGGAATCCACTACTGGCTTCTAAGGGCACCAGGCACACTGGTGGCACATATGCATACATACAGGCAAAACACCTATGTAAACGAAAATAAAGAAAGCTGGGCCAAGGTGGTGTACGCCTTTAATCTAGTACTCGGGAGGCAGAGGCAGATGGATCTGTGTGAATTTGAGGTCAGCCTGGTCTGCAGAGCGAGTTCCAGAACAACCAGGACCACAAAGAGAAGCCTTGTTTCAAAATAAATAAATGGGAAAAATAAAGCCATGTACTACCATATCCAGTTTGACAAAAACAAAAACAAACCAAACCAAAACAAACAAAAAACCTGTGCGTGGTAGTGAACACCCTTAATCACCCTTAATCTCAGCTATTAGAAGGCAGAGGCAGGTGGATCTCTGTCAGATCGAGGCTGGTGTGGTCTACAAAGTGAGTTCCAGGACAGACATGGCTGTTACATAGAGAAACCTGTCTCTGAAGACAAGAAATCAAACCATCAAACAAATAAAAATAGACTTCTTCTGTCTTAGTTATGATTTCTATTACTGAGAAGTGACACCATGATCATGACAACTCTTATAAAGGAAAATATTTAATTAAGATTTACATACAGTTCAGAGGTTTAGTTCATTATCATGGAGGGAAGCATGACAGCGTGCAGGCAGACATGGCGCTGGAGAAGAAGTCGAGGGTTCTACATCTGGATCTGCAGGCAGCAAGAAGAGAAGACGAGTGAGCTTCTGAGACCTCAAAACCCATGCTCTAGTGACACACTTCTCCAACAAGGCCACACCTATCTCCAACATCTTGGGGTCTCCATGGCAATCCAGGCTTCACTTTCACAGCTTCATGCAATGACCTCTCTAGGCCTCCACGCAGGGACATCCCTGACACATGCCTGGCGTCAGCTGCTTTCCTTTGTCATGGAAGGAGATTCTATAGCTCCTTTATTCTATCCTTGATTCTAAAGCCACAACTGTTGAGTGAAGCCTTTTCCTTGCCAGCTGCTTTGGTTTTACCCCGCCAGTTGCCTGGGCTCTGCCGCGTTGTAGTCCCCAAATAAACACACAGGAGACTATATTAATTATGAAGCTGTTGGCCTTGCTTGTTTCTTACTGGCTAGCTCTGACTTAAGTATTTATTCCATAATTGTTAATCTAAGTATTTCTCTTACGGGAGAAAAGGGTCTGGACTTCTTACCCCTATGGCAGCTACATGATGACTCTATGTGTTTCTCCTTCCCAGAGTCTTCCTGGACTCCTAGTCCCACCTATCTTGCTTACCTATTGGCCAACAGTGCTTTATTGACATATACACAGGACTTCCTCATCACAGAACCAAGTGGCCGAAGATGCTAAATGTTGCTGCTTGCTGGGCCTGGACCATGGCCTCCTTGTTCAATTACATCTTCACTTCATTTTTCTGTTTTCGGATGTTTTGCTTCATTATCTAAGTGTGGCTATCCTGGAACTCACTTTGTAGACCAGATTGATCTCAGTCTTAAAGATCCACCTGCCTCTGTCTCCCTGGTTCTTGGATTAAAGGTGTGTACCACAATGCCAGGCCCTAAACTTTTCTTTAATTTCTTTTCACAAACTGGAAGCTTAGCTGGGTGGTATCTTGCCCTGAGATTACCACTCCCTTTATTCCATTTAGCATCAGAATTTTCTTTAACCTGTTTATCTCCTTGAACACAGGATCCCCCTTAGCACCACTATCTTCCATGTTCTTACTGGGATGGCCCATTAAGCCCCACTTAAAATTGCTTTTATAATCCAAAAACTAAAGTCCGCATTCCCCAAACAAAAGCATGGGGAGGCCTATCACAGCAATACCCCAGTCTCTGGTACCAGATGGTGGTGGTGCACACCTTTAATCCCAGAAAGCAGAAACAGGCAGAGCTCTGGGAGTACAAGGCCAGCCTGATCTGTAGAGCTAGTTTCAGGACAGACAGGACTACACAAAGAAATTCTGTCTTGAAAGACAACAACAACAACAACAAAATGGACTTCCTTAAAAATATATAAACAACAGCAACAAAAGGAGGGGTCTGCAGAGATGGCTCAGAGGTAAAGAGCATGTCCTGCTCTTATAGAATCTCTTACAGAAGACTGGAGTTCAGCCCATGCCAAATGGAACTCCAGCTTTACAGGATCCAACGCCTTTGGCCTCTGAGGGCACCTGAACTCATATGCATATAACTACACAGAGACACATACACATAAACACAATTAAAGAATATGTCAGAGCCTGGAGAAATCGCTCTACAATTAAGAGTGCTTACTGCTCTTCCAGAAGATCTGGGTTCGATTCCCAGCATCCAATGGTGGCTCACAACTGCCTGTAACTCCAGTTCCAGGGGATCCACCAGGCTGTGCAGGCTCCTGCACACTGTTGGTGCACATAAACTTACCTAGGCTTATACATATAGACATTAAAATATTTTTAAAGTCCTAAAATATGTTTCCTTATGAGTATTATTCTGAAACTTCATGTGTAGACTTGAGCATATTCTAGGTCTAGATTTAGATTTTATCTTAAAGGAGAATTCTATTGTTGATGAAAACATCCATTTTCTTTTAAAAATAATTATTTTGGGATATATTTTATTTTATTTGTATGAATATTTTGCCTGAAAGTATGTATGTATACCATATGTGTACCTAGCTCCCTCAGAGTCCAGAAAAGGGCATCAGATGCCTTGGAACTGGAATTACAGATGGTTGTGAGTTACCATGTGGGTACTGGGAATTGAACCTAGGTCCTCTGCTAGAACAACAGGTATTCTAAACCACTAAGCCCCCTCTTTAGTCTAAAAATGCCATTTTCTAATGGCAGCTGCTAGTTTATAGGAATGTGGCTGGGTTTTGTGCATTGACCTTGTTTCTAATAACTCTGCTCAATTTATCAATTTCAAAGCTGATGCCAACTTCAGGATTAAGCTCAAATTCATCCTGATGTATAATCATTTTTATATAACCTTGGGTTTTATTTGCTGCCATTTTGTTTAGGCTTTTGTGTCTATGCCTTGACAGAAATTGCTTTACCACTGTCCTTTCTCATAATGTCCTATTTTAGTTCTAATATCAGGGTTATGCTGCCCTCATCCAAAATGTTAGGAAATGTTCTCACTGTCTCTATTCTATTCTATTTGTGTAAAACTCGTGATACTTAATGTTTGGAAGAATACGACAGACAAGCCATCTGGATTTGAATTTTTCTTGTGGGAAGATTTTGAAATTAAGGATATACTTTCTCTAATAAAGTACAATATATTCTTTAATGTAAGATTTGGTAGGCTACGATTTATTATTATTATTATTATTTTGTTGTTTTTGTTTTTCGAGACAGGGTTGCCATCCTGAAACTTGTTTTGTAGATCAGATTGGCCTCAAACTCACTGAGATCTGCCTGCCTCTGCATCCCAAGTGCTGGGATTAAAAGTGTGTGCCGCCACCACCCTGCTGGGGTTTTTGTTTGTTTGTTTGTTTTTTAAGTTTAGCCATTTCATCAAAAATTTTTAGCTTCCTGGTTGGCTAGGATGACTCTCACCATTAATCCCACCACTTGGGAGGTGGGAATGGGCATTCCAGTTCCAGCACAGCCTTGTCTACATAACATCTCCAGGTCAACCTGGTCTACACAGCATTTCCAGGTCAGCCAAGACTACATAGACACTGCCAAAAATCAAATGAGAACTTTCTAATTTACTGACATAAAGCCATTATTATGTTTTAATTGTCTACAGTGATGACTCCTTTTCATTTCTGGTGTTTATAGCTGATGTCCTCTTTCTTGCTGGATTACTTTTTATTATTTATTACTTCTGATTTATTAAATTTATTTCTGTCACAATTTGTTGATTTTTGTCTTTATCCATTTCATTCAGTCAAAATTTCTCACTAAGTACTATTTTAGTTGCAGTTCACATTTTTTTTTTTTGGTTTTTCAAGACAGGGTTTCTCTGTGGCTTTGGAGGCTGTCCTGGAACTAGCTCTTGTAGACCAGGCTGGCCTCGAACTCACAGAGATCCGCCTGCCTCTGCCTCCCAAGTGCTGGGATTAAAGGCGTGCGCCACCAACGCCCGGCTCACATTGTTTCTTATTTATTGTTATTTATTTTTAAGACAGGGTCTCACTATGTAGCCCTGGCTGTCCTGGAACTCACTCTGTAGACCAGGTTAGCCTTGAACTCACTGAGGTCTGCCTACCTTTGCCTCCCGAGAGCTGGGATTAAAGGTGTGTGCCACAACACCCGGCAGTTAACACCCAGCAATTTCACAGTTTTTGACATATTTCTTTAAGATTTGTTTAAAATGCTTCTGACTTCCAGCAGGATCCCTTTCTGAATGGTAGAGGGATGATTTTAGTGTTTTGCTTGGCTAGGCATGGTAACACACACCTTTAAATCCCAGTACTTGGAGGTAGAGGAGGGCAGATCTCTGTGAGTTGGAGGACAACTTGTTCCACACAGTAACTTTCAAACCAGCCAACGCTACATAATGAGACCCTGTCTCAAAAGGAAAAGAAGTGTTTTGCCTAATTAATGTTGGAAATTTAGAGATTTTCAAGCCATCTTTATGTTACAACTCCTAACTCCCTTTTATGACCGTTGGGGGAACCACACTCTATGATTTCCACCATTTGATACCTCCCGAGGCTTGTTTTCTGATGCCAAAATGAGCTTTGTGCACGCATGCATGCACGCGTGCGCGCACACACACACACAAGTATATAATGTCCGATTGGCTTAAAGTCCCTATACCCTCACTATTTTTGTCTGCTCCTTCTACCAGCTCCTTGTGGTGATACATTTTGATGAAATATCCCTACATTCTAAGAGACTGGGATTTTGCTGGATCTCACTGCCTAGTAATACAATTCTTTTTTGAATAATAATAAAATTTAAGGTTACTTATGACTTCACCTTTAAGAGAACAATGTAACAACCAACCAACTTTACTTGCATTTCCCTGGTAATCAGCTTTTACAGTCTAAGTTAATGTGTAACTTTACACATTACATATTCTTCTAGCTGGGCGGTGGTGGCACACGCCTTTCATCCCAGCACTCAGGAGGCAGAGGCAGGCGGATCTCTGTGAGTTCAAGGCCACGCTGGACTGACAGCCTCAAAAACAATACAGAGAAACCCTGTCTCATAAAAAAACCAAAAAGAAAGAAAGAAAGAAAGAAAGAAAAACAAACAAGCCAGGCAGTAGGGGCGCACTCCTTTAATCCCAGCACTGGGGAGGCAGAGGCAGGCGGATCTCTTTGAGTTCGAGGCTAGGCTGGACCGACAGCCTCCAAAATAATACAGAGAAACCCTGTCTCTCGTAAAACCAAAAAAAAAAAAAAATTACATATTCTTCCATGCCCCTAACCCAGGAGGCAACTTGTGTGTTATGGTAATCATTTGTTGAAAAACAGCAAACAAGTTGAAAGCAATCTTACACACCAAATATCCTCCGTGATGTTGGAAACAACATACAAACACTACTGGATAACCGTGTTTGCATTAGTGAGTGTCACAGGGTCAGCTGGGATCAGCTGGAACAAGTAACTTGTATTTATTTTTATTTTATGTACATCGATGTTTTGGCTGCATGTATGTCCGTGGGGGGGTGTCGGGTCCCCTAGAACTGGAGCCACAGACAGCTGTGAGCTGCCATGTGGGTGCTGGGAATTGAACCCTGTTCCCCTGGAAGAGCAGCCAGTGGTCTTAGCTGCTGAATCATCTCTCCAGCCCCTGGAACAAATAGCTTATTCCCTTGTAAAACTCTATTATAAAGATTTCTGTAAATTATCCCTCATGCCTCTCCTACATGATGTTTTCTGTGCTGTTCAATAAACAGAACAAAGTCAGGGACGGTTAGAGAGCGAGTAGGTCAGAAACCCAAAACTACAGACAGAAGACACAGAGAGAGAAGAGAGTTCAAACTTGGACTTTCTCTTGGTCAGATGAATCCAGGGGAAGTGCTGAAATTTTCTTCCTTAATGTGACACCAACACAATTTGGTGCCTCTGAGGTTGTCATTACTGCCTTTGACTGATGCCGTTACCAAGAGGGGTATATTAAAATTTCTAATCTGCAATAGATATTTGTGCAAATTTACAGGGACTTCTACCGTTAATTCTTCAAGTTTTTATTTTATGTATTTTTAGGGGGTGGTGAGACAGGGCTTCTCTTTGTAAAAGCTCTGGGTGTTCTTGAACTCACTTTGTAGACCAGGCTTGCCTTGAACTTACAGAAATCCACTTGCCTCTGTCTCCCAAGTGCTGGGATTAAAGGCAAGGGCCGCCGCCACCCAGCCATTTTATGTAGTTTAAGACATCGTTATCATTATATTCTTAAAGATACAGAAATTAAATAGGATTGTATTGTTATATTTTCCTCTTCTAAAATCAGAAAGATCACCATTTATTACTAATTCCATTTCTTGACACACAATCTATTCTATTTATATAAGCAAAATGGCCAAAATTTATATATGTTAGATGTAGTAGTTTCCACTTGTAATCTTGAAATTTGGGAAGTAGACTATGAGATTTTTTTAGGCTCAAGATCAGCCTGGATCACACAGCTAGGACAGATCACAACCAAACCAAACATTTTCCAATGTTTGTATCTTCCAGGGTCTTATATCTTTTAGTATTTATACAGCATAGCTTCATCAGTTTTCATTTGCAATACTTCTTTGTACTTGTATTTTACAATGTTTCTCTCATAGCAGCAAAGCTTCCCCCCACCTCCAAAATTGTTCTCATCTGAGGGGGGCAGCCCCAGCAGCCGGGTCTGACCAGCTCAACCCAGGGCCTTGATTGGCCCACCCTAACATCTGCCGCATCTAGGACCTCCTGGAGAGTGCGAAGGGACTGGTCCTGTAGAAAGATACCCACAGAATCTCCATGACTCAGAGTGACTGCAGGATATCTGAGAGGAGTTTCAGTGAGAGTCTGGCGATGGTGTGCCAGAACCCAGAGGCCTTGAACCAGCCCGATGACTCATTGGGATGAACATTTACAAGTAAAGCTGACAGGACAAAAAGGTATACTGCATGGCACGCCATGGTTCCCAATGCCACTAAGATGAATGAAGAGGTGTTGGAGAGGCAGCAAAGGGAAGTGGCTGTTTGTTTGTTTGTTTGGTTGGTTGGTTGGTTGGTTTGAAGTCTTTTAAATTTTCTTTTGTGGGGGCACTGCAAGGGTAAAGGGCAGATATGGAAGGATTGGGAAATGATCAGAATTGGGGTACATGGTGTGGAATTTCCAAAGAATTGATAAAGATCATGTCAACAAACAAAACAAGCAAACAAAAAACAGAACCAGAGTCTCTCTGTGTAGCCCTGGCTGTCCTGAAACTCACTCTGTAGACCAGGCTGGTCTTGAACTTGGAGATCTGCCTGCCTCTGCCTTCTAAGGATTAAAGGTGTGTACCGCCTTTTTAATGTAGCTCTGCCAATGATGAATAAAGTGTCTTTTGGTCTTTAAATATCTCTATTTCCTACATTCTGTTGATCAACTTTTTAGGTTTATTTAATTTTGTGTTTATGCTTTACTCTCATGTGTGTACATACAGTACATTCATGCTGTACTTGAGGAGGTCAGAAGAGGGTGTTAGGTCCCCTGGAACTGGAGTGGTAGATAGTTGTGAGCCACCATCTGGGTGATGGGATATGAACTTCATCTTCCGCAAGAGCAAAAAGTTGCTCTTAACCTCCGAGCCATCTCTCCTGCCCAGTTTTACTTTATTCTAAAATTTTCACTTATTGCTGTGTGTACATGCATACTCGAGTAATCATACACAGTAGTGTGCGAACCCAGACACATACGTGAAAGTCAGAGGACAGCAGAAGGCTTTGCTCTCTCTTTGCACCATGAGCTTGGGAGACCAAAATGTCATCAGGTTTGTGTGACAAGTGCCTTACATGATGAGTCACCCTACCTGCCCTATTTTTTTTCTTCATTTTAAACTTTTGTATATTTAAGTTATAAAATTTCTGCTATTGCTAGATGTGGTGGCACATGCCTGTAATCTTTGAACTTGGGAAGTGGAGGTTAGAGGATCCGAAGTTCAAGGCCAGCCTCAGCTACATATGGACTCTGAGGTGATCCTCACTACATATGGACTCTGAGGTGATCCTCACTACATATGGATCTGAGGTGATCCTCAGCTACATATGGACTTTGAGGTGATCCTCACTACATATGGACTCTGAGGTGATCCTCACTACATATGGACTCTGAGGTGATCCTCACTACATATGGACTCTGAGGTGATGCTCACTACATATGGACTCTGAGGTGATGCTCACTACATATGGACTCTGAGGTGATCCTCACTACATATGGACTCTGAGGTGATCCTCACTACATATGGATCTGAGGTGATCCTCAGCTACATATGGACTTTGAGGTGATCCTCACTACATATGGACTCTGAGGTGATGCTCACTACATATGGACTCTGAGGTGATCCTCACTACATATGGACTCTGAGGTGATCCTCACTACATATGGACTCTGAGGTGATCCTCACTACATATGGACTCTGAGGTGATCCTCACTACATATGGACTCTGAGGTGATCCTCACTACATATGGACTCTGAGGTGATCCTCACTACATATGGACTCTGAGGTGATGCTCACTACATATGGACTCTGAGGTGATGCTCACTACATATGGACTCTGAGGTGATCCTCACTACATATGGACTCTGAGGTGATCCTCACTACATATGGATCTGAGGTGATCCTCAGCTACATATGGACTTTGAGGTGATCCTCACTACATATGGACTCTGAGGTGATGCTCACTACATATGGACTCTGAGGTGATCCTCACTACATATGGACTCTGAGGTGATCCTCACTACATATGGACTCTGAGGTGATCCTCACTACATATGGACTCTGAGGTGATCCTCACTACATATGGACTCTGAGGTGATCCTCACTACATATGGACTCTGAGGTGATCCTCACTACATATGGACTTTGAGGTGATCCTCACTACATATGGACTCTGAGGTGATGCTCACTACATATGGATCTGAGGTGATCCTCAGCTACATATGGACTCTGAGGTGATGCTCACTACATATGGACTCTGAGGTGATGCTCACTACATATGGACTCTGAGGTGATCCTCACTACATATGGACTCTGAGGTGATCCTCACTACATATGGACTCTGAGGTGATCCTCACTACATATGGACTTTGAGGTGATCCTCAGCTACAGAGACCCTCTGTCACAAACTGCTTCCACAGAGCAGAACTATACTGTTGAGAGGCCATACATTAACCCTTGGATTTGAGAATCACTTGCTTAATTTCCAGCTTTCAAGTGTAACATAATATTACAAAACTTTTTGTTTTAAAAATTCCTAAATACACAGTTTGAGGCCAGCCTGGCCTTCAGAGGTGTGCCAGGACAGGCTCCAAAGCTACACAGAGAAACCCTGTCTAGAAAAACAAAACAAAACAATTCCCAAATATACACAAAGAAAACTGGAAAAATGCAACAAATACTTGAGCACCCACATATAGATTCGGCATCTGTCCAGGTTTTTGCCACATTTGTTTCATGCATCTGTGCATGCATGTGTGCGTGTGTGCGTGTGTGTGTGTTCGGAAGCCCTTTCAAAGCAAAATTACAGACACCATGGAGTTCCTTTGCTAAATTCTTCAACATAGTGATGTCTTCTCGCCTCACCTCCATTCATAATCATACTCAACAATACTGAGAATTATTCTGTATCATCATCAACCACCCAATCTACTGTCTAATTTACTCATTTGTCTCAAAAGTGTTTTCCCCCAAAGACATTGCCAAGAAACACCCACTATATTTGATCATAGTGTCTCATACTTCATCTCTCTAACCTTTGTTCAAATTGACTTTTTATTTTAGAACAATTTTAAGTTCACAGGGAATCTGAGCAGAAGGCACGAGACTCCCTCCTACGTCCTGCCTCTGCAGCACAGCCATCGCCAGGCTCCAAACCCATGCCAGGCAGTCTGTGGGGTGAGCATACACTGACTCATCATCTCCCCCCAAAGTGCACACCTCTTGTTTTTTTTTTTGTGCATACCTCTTGTTATGGATCGCTCTTGGAGCTGTGAATTTTATAGGCTCTGACAAGTATATATGACATCTGGCCATCCCTGAAGCACCATAGAGAATAGTTTTGACTTTTCCTAACTCTCTCTTGGGTTGGGGAGATAGCTGAGTTAGTAAAGTGTTTGCAAACCAGAGACGGATCCCCAAAACCCACTTAAGGATAAAAATGGGTGTAATGTTGTGCTTGTAATCCTGGCACTGGGGAAGTGGAGACAGCAGGACCCCTGAGGTTCATTGGTCAGCCATCTTCCTGCACCCTTGGTGAAGTCCAAGCCAGGAAGAGAGCACTTGCTACTCTTGCAGAGGACTCAGCAGCACCCATATGGAGGCTCACAGCCATCTGTAACTCTGGTACTATGGGATCAGATGCCCTCTTTTGTTTCTAATGGCATCATGCATATCCTGCACACATGGTGCACATACATACATGTAGGCACACACTCATACACAAAATACAAATAAATAACTCTTAAAAATGGTAGATAGTGCCTGAGAAATGACACCGAGGCTGTTCCCTGCCCACCTACACCTGCACACATACAAAAAGAAAAAGGAAAAGGGAAATCATCTCTTCTCTGTTGCACACGTCTCCTTCCCCCTGGCGACAACCAGTGCTTTTAGTTTTCATAGTTTGGCCTTCTCCAGAATGTCATATAATTGGAAGTGTGCAGTCCACAGCCTCTTCAGACTAGCTTCTTTCATTTAGGATTATGCAGACTTTGCTTCGTGGTTTTTCCCTGTGCTGCTAACTCATTTCTCCTTAGCTCTGAGTATCATTTCCGCTGCCTGTGTGTACCAAAGTGTATTTACCCACTCACAGAAGGACATCTTGGTTGCATCCAACTTTTGGCCCAAACAGAGCTGTTGTAAACACTCATGTGCACATTCTCATGTAGAACTGACTTTTTGACTCATTTGAGTAAACACCATGAGCACGAGTTGCTGATCGTATGGTAAGACTATGTTTAGTTTTGTAAGCTACAGCCCAGCTGTCATCCAAAGTGGCTGCAGCATCTTGCATTCCCACTGACAATGAATGAGAAGCCTTGTCCCATACCCTTGCCAACGTTTGCTGCTCCAAGTGTTTTGGATTTTAGCCATTCTGTTAAGTATGTAGTGGTATCTCATTGCTGTTTGTATGTGTGATTATCTATGGATGCATGACACTGAGCATCTTTTTACATGCTTATGCGACAGAAGTGTATCTTCATTGGTGAGATGTCAAGATCTCCTGCCCATTTTAAAATTGGATTATTTGTTTTCTTATTGTTGAGTTCTAAGAGTTCTTTATATATTTTGGACAAAATCACGTAATCAGAAAGTAATTTTTTCCAATAGCTTGTCTTCCTATTCTTTCTTTTGGGGAGGTGCTGGAAGTGAGGATTATGTATGTATGTGTGGTGTACATGCATTGAAATGTTCAAATGCATGTGTGTGTATGCAGGTACACACTTGTTCACTTGTGTGCAGATGCCAGAGGTTGACATTGGGTGTCTTCCTTGAACATTCGCCACTTTATTTTCTGACGCAAGATTGTTCCATGAACCCAGAGCTCAGTGATGTCAGTCTAGCAGCCATCTTGCTCCTGGGGATTCCATCTCCATCTCTGGGGTGCTAGAATGATAGCTTAGGTGTCATGCCCATCCAGCTTTCTTTACACAGATAAGACTATGCGGTGTGGGCCATTCTGGACTTTTTGGCACCCCACATATGGCTTCCCAATCTCTGATGGACTACCTGATGGAAATTCCCCTGGAACGGTCATGGGGCTGGGGACGGAGCATGGATGATAGAGTGCTTGTCTAGCATGCACGGAGCCCTGGGTTTGATTCCCAGCACTGAACAAATCCAGGATGATGTTGAACATCTGTAATTCTAGCACTTGACAGGCAGAGAATCAAGAGGTCAAAATCAGCCAAGCATAGTGACACACACCTTTGGTCCCAGCACTCAGGAGCCTCGGCAGTCTACAGAGCAAGCAAGTTCCAAGACAGCACAGACTACATAAAGACTCCCTGTTTTAACAACAACAACAACAACAACAACAACAAACTAAATATGAAAGGAAAAAGAAGAATGGCGTTGGCTGTGAGATAATGATGCTCTGTGGTCAAGCTGAAAATGTGCCTCGTTTCTTGAGAGCTTTTGTTTTTCATTTTTTATTCATGAATAGGTGTTGTATTTAGCCAATTGTATTTTCTGCATCTGTTTTTTTTTGAGACAGAATCTCTCTATGTCAGTGGTTCTCAACCTTCCTAATGTTGTGACCTTTTCTTTCTTTCTTTCTTTCTTTCTTTCTTTCTTTCTTTCTTTCATTTCTTCTTCTTCTTCTTCTTCTTCTTCTTCTTCTTCTTCTTCTTCTTCTTCTTCTTCTTCTTCTTCTTCTTCTTCTTCTTCTTCTTCTTCTTCTTCTTCTTCTTCTTCTTCTTTTTGAGACAGGGTTTCTCTGTATTGTTTTGGAGGCTGTCCTAGAACTTGCTCTGTAGACCAGGCTGGCCTCGAACTCACAGAGATCCGGTGACCTTTTCATTAATCATAAAATTATTTTCTTTGTGCCCGGCAATGATGTCTTTAATCCCAGCACTCAGGAAGCAGAGGCAGGCGGGTCGCTGTGAGTTTGAGACAGGCTCCAAAGCTACACAGAGAAACCCTGTCTTTAAAAACAAGTAAACAAAAAAACTTATTTTCATTGCTACATCATAACTGTAATTTTGCTAATATTATGAATCATAATGTAAATATCTGTGTTTTCTGGTGGTCTTAGGTGACTTCAACTCTCAAAGGGGTAGAAACCCACAGGTTGAGAACCATGGTTATATGTTATCCTGGAGCTCCTATGTAGATCAGGATGGCCTCAACTTCACAGAGATCCTCTACCTCTCCTGAGTGCTGGGATTAAGTGTGGGCACAGCCACATCTGGCCTCTGCATCCACTGATATGGTGGTGAGATTTCTTTCTTCTCTGGTCCATTGACGTAATTCATAAGATTAAATTAACTGATTTTCAAGTGTTGAGGCATATTTTTGTACCTGGGATGACTCATACTTGGCAGTGGTTGCAGTTATTTTACACACTGTGGGGTTTGGTTTGCCCTTGTGAAAAGATTGGCTGAACTGACATCAGGCCAGGATGATGGACTTGACAGACGACCCTTGAAGACAAGAGAGTGTTTGCAGAGTGCTTGCCTTCATACTCCAACAAGTATTCCTTGAACAGATGTCAGATGAAGGAGTCATCTAAAGACAGAGCCCTTGGATGTACCAGGAACTACCTAAACACCCCTTGCACAAAATGAGTCTGGTTGAGGATGCTGGCAGTACACCACTTGCCGCAAGTTCTTAGAATTGTTGCTGAACTCTATACCCTGTGACATTATCTTTTAAAGAAAAAAAAAAAGATGACCTACCAGGCAACTCAAAAATGGGGAGTTTGCTCCTAACAGATCTGTTTATTGTTTTTGAATTTTTTTTTTGAGACAGTGTTTCCTCTGTGTTACAGTCCTGGCTGTTCTGGAACTTGCTTTGTAGACCAGGCTGGCCTCGAACTCACCAACATCTGCCTGCCACTGCCTCCCAAGTGCTGGGATTAGAGGTGTGTGTCACCACTGCCTGGCTGGTTTTTGTTTCTATTTTATTTATTATTAATTTTTTGTTTTTTCAAAACAGGGTTTCTCTATAGATTTGGAGGCTGTCCTGGAACTCTCTTTGTAGACCAGCCTGGACTCAAACTCACAGAGATCTGCCTACCTCTGCCTCTGGAGTGCTAGGATTAAAGGTGTGTGCCACCACTGCCCGACTGTTTGTTTTGTTTTGTTTTTAAATAGCAAAGACAAAAAGCTCCTAAGTGAGAAGGAAAGTGATCTAGGTCAGAAACTCCAACTTACACAAAGAAAGAATATCAAAGAAAAGAGTGGGAGCCGGCTCACTGGGCAATGCGCTGATGGCAGCACCCACACCAGGCAGATCCACACAGTGTGCTGTGGTCCAAGGAGAGATGGGTCGGGCTGGGGGAAGGATGGATCCTTGGAGCTTACATACTGACCAGTCTGTTTAGCCAAAAGTGTGAGCGCCAAGATCAGTGAGAGAGACCCTGTTTCAAAACTAAGTGGGGAGTGGTTGAGGAAGACACCAACACCAACCTCAGGCTTTCCCATGCACATATACACACTGCATGCTCCCACATGAACACATACATATATGTGCCTGTACACATAAAAACAGTAAGGATGAATTAAAACTTTTACTTTTTGTTTTCCTAACTGACCTACTGGAATGGTTTGTTCAAAATAAGAAAGACTACCAATAACCATGGGGCTATGGAGGTGGTTCAGTGGTTAAGAGCACTAGCTGCTCTTGCAGAGGACTTGGGTTGGGCTCCCAACTCATAAGGCAGCTTGCAACTTCCTGTAACTCCATTTCTAGAGAATCAGAGGCCCTCTTCCAGCCTCCATGGGCTCCTGCATGCATGTGGTGCACAAAAACTTAGGTAGACTCTCTCTCTAAAATCTTTAAAAAATAAGCTGGACATGGTGGTACACACCTTTAATCCCAGCACTCAAAAGGCAGAGGCAGGAGGATCTCTGTGAATTAGAGACCAGCCTGGTCTACAGAGCAAGTTACAGGACATTCAGGGCTACAAGGCTATCTTGTCTAAAAAAACAAAACAAAAACAAATAAACAAATAAATACCAGTGGAGCATGATATTGGGAGCCTGTAATCCCAAAGCAAACATTTTGCAAAGTCATACATCTTTATTTCTTCCGGGGTCTTACATCCCCTGGTTAGTTTTACATAGCATAGCCTTCGTTAGCAATACTTCTTTGAACAGTATTACAATGTTTCTTTCATAGCAGCAAACCTTTTTTTGTTTGTTTGTTTGTTTGTTTGTTTTTTCCATCTCCAAAATTGTCCTGGCAATCTTTGTTTCAAATTCATCTACATTGAAATCTGTTATTTGTTTTTTAATTATCTCATTTGTCTAAAATCATGGTGATTCTAATTCTCCCCCCTTTGCCTCCTGAATGCTGAGGTTGCACGCATGCACCACGATCAACTTGCTTCTGTGGATTTTATCCCATTGTTTTTTGTTGCTGGGTTTTGTTTTGTTTTGGCGACCTTGAGATGGGCTCTCATGATATAACCTCGGCTTTCCTAGAACACACTTTGTAGTACAGGCTGGCCTCACACTCACATAGATCTATATCTGCCCTGCCTCTCCAATGCTGGGATTGCAGATGTGTGCCACCACAGCTGGCTGGTCCTGTGCTTTTTAGGGAGTCTGATATAACCGCTATCTTTACTCTTATAGACACGGTGCCCCCATCCCGTTTTCTTTCACTGTTTTCTGTTTCTATTCGATTCTTTACAGTGTGAGTAGGATATGCTTTGGTGGACTTTGGTTTCTGCTTTTTACATTTATTCTGCTAGTATTTTCTGAGCTTCCTGGAACCTTATTTCAGCGTCTGGCATTAATTTGGGGAAATTCTCCGTCATGATTGCTTCAAATTCTTCTGTTCTCTCTCTTCCTTCTGGTGCTCTCGTTATGTGTAAGGCACTCCTCCGCAGCCATTCCCTAGGTCTTGGATACTTGATTTGTGTTTGTTGTTTTCCAGTCTTTCTTCTCCTGGCTTTTCTGCTTTGTAAATTTCTATCCACATACCCTCAAAGCAAGAGAGTCTGCCCTCAGCTGTGTCCAGCCTGCTTTGAGCTCATCAAAGCATTGGTCATTTTTGTTATGCTATTTTGTTTTTTATTTTATTTATTTTGAGACATGGTTTCTCTGTGTAGTCCTGGCTGTCCCAGAACTTGCTTTGTAGATCAGGCTAGCCTCTAGCTCACAGAGATCTGCCTGTCTCTGCCTCCCAAGCCTAGCATAATTTTGTTGTTGTTGTTTTTTATCTCAAGCACTATTTTGTTTTGTGTTGTTTTGGTATTTCAAAAAATATTTATAGCCAAAATGGTGGTGCATAGCATTAATCTCAACACTCAGGAGGCAGAGGCAGGGTTAGGTGGATCTCTGTGAGTTTGAGGCTAACCTGGTCTCCATAGTGAGTTTAATAAGAAATTTCCCTGTCATTGTTTGGGAGATGACTGGTGGGACAGAAAAAGACTAGTCACATATGGTGCCCAGTGTGGGGCTTGAACACCCACATAGGGCCTGTACGATGGTTTCTCAGGTAGACTCATCCTACAGATGCTCTTTTAAGAGGCCCTGCTGTACAGCTGAGCACTTGAGCAGCTGGTACTGGGTACAAACTCCTGCTTTAGGAATACACAACAAATTTCCAGAGCTGGGGAGGGTAAATGTGGCTCTGGGGCTGGTACCCACTGACATGAGACAATACTCTCATGGAACCAAGGGTGGAGCTGAGCCAGCTGCCAGTGTACATTATGCTAAGCAGGGCTACACAGTGATAGCTTGACAATTTAAGATTTGACTCACAGCCAGGCGATGGTGGCGCATGCCTTTAATCCCAGCACTCAGGAGGCAGAGGCAGATAGATCTCTGTGAGTTCGAGGCCAGCCTGTTCTACAGAGTGAGTTCCAGGACAGCCTCCAAAACAATACAGAGAAACACTATCTTGAAAAACAAAACAAACAAATACCTGCTGAGAAACATTGGATTATGGAAACTGCTAAATCAGGTAAAAAAGGAGGATATAGTACAGAAATGGGCGGATTGTTGAGTTTACTTTTGAACAGCCACTACTCTCAAATATTCTACATTGGTATGGACTTTTGTATATTGATACAAATTTAAGATTCAGGCTTATTGTGTACATTCCCTCATCCCCTGTCCTGACTCTGTGATCAGACATTTTCCCAAGAAGTCTTGGTTGCTTCAGTAGGCAATGGCATTTAGTAACAAAGGTGGATGGTGGTGATGTCCTGCTATTATTAAAGTTGTGGCTCCCCCAGACCTCCTCAGTGGATGAAGTTGGGAAATACAATATGTGTATCATAATCTTACGGACACTGACACATATACACAACATAAACACACCACTCCTCTTAAAGCAATCTATTTCTATAGCTGATATTTTTAAGGAACAATTTGATTTTTAATTGTTTGTATATGTGTGGGGGGGAGGTATGTGCAGGTACCTGAGGAGGCTGGAAGGAGGGTGTATAACTCCCCTTAGCATCGGAGTTATAGACAGTTGCTAGAAACTGTGCTCGGGTCCTCTGCAAGAGCAGAAAGCACTCCCCCCCACGCAAGCACCCCCCCCCCCACTGCATCATCTCTCCAGACCCCTCCAGCCTTGTTTCTATAGATATTTTAAAATCACAGATTCTCACCAACACCCCCACTCCTAGTCCAGGTATGCAGGACTTTGGGTGGCAACACCTTTTCCATGCTTATGACACTCATTATAACACTGGAAAATCATCTTTTCGTGCTTTGCTAGGTCATATTTTCTCCTGAAGCCGTCCCATTTCAACCATATCCCATCACAATCACACCCCACCGCCCTCAGTCTCAGGATCTGACCCTGTCACTGGACCAGCCCACCACTTGGATACGCCTTATCCGTTTAGACTCCAGTGTGCCATGGCTCAACCTCCTCACAGAAGCCCCGGAACCAACATCTCAGAGTGCACACCCCACATAGAAGTGCCCTCATCCGACAAGCCATTGCCTCTCATACCAAGGTCGCTGGGTACCCTATGGACTCCACTACCTGCTCGTCCCCTAGCCCAGCCAGGGGCCCTCTTCACCTCTCATGAGCTGCTGAGCTGGGCCCAAGTGGACTCTTGATGACCCACACCAGCCTGTGCTCCCGCCTGGGTGCTCTCCCTCCTGGGTCCCACCTCCATCCCATTGGAGTTGTCATTTCCACTTCATTTGTCTTCCCGACCCCCCCAACAACATGTGAACCACTGTACATCTCTACCCCAATGCCTGGGGGGGGGGGATTTTACTTTGCTTGGCTGCATCTAAAGGCTTCTAGAAGAAACCGGTTTTGAAAGGAAAAGAAAGGGGATGCAAGGACAGGAAAGGGAAGGGATGGGGAAAGGGAGAAAGGACACAGGAAAGGAGGAGGAGAAGGGGGGATAAAGAGTGTTTCTGGCAATGTCACATGGAGCACTGGGCATTGTGTGTGAGGATGGGGTGTGGGTAGGGGCTTCTAGTAGCTCTGGCTGATGGCGTCTTCTTTCAGAGAGACAAGCAGGCAAGTGAACCACCTCAGTGCTTAACACTTGTCTTGCTCCAGTACCGGCTACGGCTCATTCCAGGACCCCAGTGGTCAACCAGATTAGATTAGGTTGAGCCATGAGCAGAAGTGGCAGGCTCCGAATAAGAGGAGTGAAATCGAAGGGGGGACAGAGCCTAGTATGTGAACTGGAGGGCCAGGAGGAAGGACAGGAGCTGAGACGTTGGTGATGGATGCAGCATGAAGGAGGTAAGGAACACTGGTGAGGAACACTGGTGCTGGGGGTTGTCGAGCAGAGGTGACAGACACCAGCGTCTTGAGTATTTGATAGGATAACAGTTCGTCACAGGAAGCTGTGAGGCTTAGAGGGACTGCTCTGTGTGTGTGTGTGTGTGTGTGTGTGTGTGTGCGCGCGCGCGTGTGCGTGTGTGCGTGCGTGCACGCTCGTGTGTGTAGCCCATGGTGTGGCAATTGTCAGGGGCAGGAGGTGGAGCCCTAAGCCTGGCAGAAGAGAGCAGTGCTTTGGGCAGAGAGATCTAACTAGCCACTGGTGAAGGAAAATGATCGGGTGGGTCAGGTGACAGAATCCCGAGTGGGAGGCTGCAGCTTTTGTTTTGGAGAATGGCTGGAAATAAGGTCTCTGCATGGGGGCCCAAGAATGAGATGAGCCAAGAAAGCAAGCATGCCCGTTGAGGAACGCAGGGCTAGTCAAGGGAAAGGACGTTCTGCGGGAAAAGACTCCGTAAAAAGGGAGGTTCTAGGGTGGGACAGGGGGAGCGGTGAGGGGAAGGGGCCTCAGAGATCGCATCCCTTGAGCCAGGGACTCTGACAGCAGTTACAGCGTGGGATCCAAGCCGGGTCCCTCCTTTCAGGCCGCGAGGCCCCAGCCTGGAGACGTAGGATGGGGCAGTGGGGGGGAGGGGCGTCTTCTCATTCCCTTCCGGGGCTGTAGGTGGGGAGCTCCGCACATCAGCAGAGTCCCTCTTGTCTGAGCCTTCTGGTCCTGGGGTCCTGGCGCCCAATGGGATGGGGACTGGGCTGGGGTCCCTCCTCCTCCCTCCATTCACCACAGGGGTAGGTAGGGGACTGGGACCGGCAGTTTCGAGCCGGATTTGTTTCTCATTTTGCTTTTGGCTCTTCTGGTGGAAAAATCGAGGCGCTCCCCTCGGTGCATCTGAGGCAGAGAAGGAGAGCATAGCGTGGCTTGGAGGCCGTCCTGGCTGGGAACTCGGGAGAGGGGGAGAGGGCGGGGCCTGGCTGGGAGAGACTGCTCCCCTCCTCATGAAACCCCCACCCTGCGCCCTCTGCTTCTTCGACGTGGCTCTTCGGCCCCGGATTGAGCCTAGCCAGGAGTCCTGAGGGGAGGGCCAGGCAGGGTGGAGGGAGGCATCAGGGTCAGCACTTTGCCAGCGCACTCTCCTTCTCCAGACTCAACAGGAGGGATTGTCTCTCACAGGAGACTTGAAGTCCCCCAGGAGGTCGGGGAAGCTACAGCAGGAGGGCTCAGGAGTAGATCCAGAACGTCTTTCTCCTTATAGCAGGGAACCTGCCTAACAAGGAGGAGGCAGTTGAGTGTCACTTTCACAGCCATCCCGAGGTCAGCATTACCAACCCATTTTATGGATGGGTTAAGTGAGGCTTACACAGTCAACTATGCCTGATCAAGGGTTGTAAAACCTCCCTGAAGCAGAGCCAGGATTTGAACTCAGATAATCAACTGTTTCCCAAAGCGGATGCTCGGAACCTTTCCCCCTACCAACAAGGCTGTGGGTGAGCACCCAGGCAGGGCACCTTGAAGGAGCCCAGCAGACCCGGTCATTCTCAGCACAGCCACTCCTTTCGGTGTCTGTGCTGTCCTCAGCCCCTTATTTGGTAGTGACGTGTCTCAGAGGTCCCCTCCATCTGCCCTCCTGTGGAGCCGGCACCCCCCCACACTCCATTTTCCCCGTGGCCCGTCCCAGCCCCCTCCTCAGCCGGCTTCCGAGAGGAGCCCAACCGCTTTCCCTGGAATCTGCTGCCTCTGCTTTCTGCTGAGGCACCATCTGGACTTCATTAGGCACTGAAGAGAAAACTGAGAGCGGGAACACGGAGCTGGCCCCCGGCTCCCGTCTGCAGGAAGGGCTCTGTGCTCTTCACGGGCTGTCCAGCCTTAGACCTCGCTTTCCTATCTCCCTAGAGAGCAGACACAAAACGTGCCCAGGAGAAGGTGGCCCAGAAGGTAGGACCCAGACCTTCGCAGAGCCCTGTTTGAAACCGCCCATCTCACTACCCTTCCTATTACAGAGAAGACTAAGGTCCAGAGAGGGTAGTAACTTTCTCAGGGCCACACAGGGAACCACAGGAACCAAGTCCAGGCTTGGGAGCCTTCCATGCATACAGGTTTCTAGAGAACACTGGAAGTCCCTAGCCAAAGCAAGGACTTAGGGGAAAGCTGAGTGTTTTCCCGGCAGCCCCGGGAGCTGAAGTGACACGGGAAATCTCGAGGGAGCCGTCGGGGAGCAGCCTTCATTCTTCTGAGTCTGGTCCCTTGATTTCTGAGCCCACTTTCTGCCCAGGTGCCACATCCCTCTGGCATCCCATCTCTGAGCGTGGTTAAGTCTTGGGGTGGGGAGCCACTGGCCCTTCCTGAAGCTCTCCCCCTTGCCCAGCCCCAGCTCCAGACGTGGCAGGGTGAGAGCATGGAGTGAGGTTTCTGCGCTCCCTCCCAAGTGCTGTGCTGGCGGCTCCCGAAATAAAGATCGAATGTGGGCTTGGCAGAGACAGAGGGTGGGAGAAGCAGCCACAGCAGCGCGCTGGGCCTTCATTCTTTCCGTTGTAACTTCACCTCCTAACCTCTGGCATTTTAATTATGTCTCCTACCCGCTGGCTGTGCCTGGGCCCGCTTGTGAGCTCACCCTTTCCTCCACGAGGGGAGGGAGGGGGCAGCTGCTTGCTCTGGGACCCTCAGCTCCCAGTCTTTTCCCTGGACCTGATCAGGGCATCAGGCTGGCTGACCTCTTGCCCTCCCCCCTTTCTAAGCCCAGGAAGGGTCTTGGGGAGGGTGTCTAACTCCCAGCAGTCAGCCTGGGACCTCTGGTCCTTTGTATGACTCATTCCATCTTCACACCCTCTGCACCATTTAATGGTAGCCACTGTCTAAGGAGAGGCGCGACAGGTTTGCTACCCTGTTTCATGGCCAACTCAGCCTTTGTTGGTCTATGCAAGGCAGAGCTAAGGCTAGGAAGAGGGACTGGAATAGTCCAGGCTTGCCATCTCCTCACATCCCTAGAGTGGCCACATTTCCCAAAGGGACAGGATGGAAGCATTAGGAAACCACACAGGAGGGCTGGGGATGCAGCCCAGTGTGTAGATTGCTTGCCTAGCATCCGTGAAGGCCGGGCTGGTCCTCAGCACTGCGTGCTCTGGGAGTGGTGGCACATGCCTGTAACTGTAGCACTCAGGAGGCAGGGGCAAGGGGATAAAGCTCAAGGTTGTTCTCAGGTACATAATGAATTTGAGGACAGCCTGGGCTATGTGAGACCTCGTCTCAAAAAATACCAGAGGAGTGTGGTGTCCCCAGATGGTAGGATTTCTGAAGGAGGTGGTAGCAGAGGATCATGAATGTGAGGCTAGCCTGGGCTAGACATTTAGACAGGTATGGTGGTGTACACTTTTGATCTCAGAACTTGAGAGGCAGAGGCAGGAGAATCTCAGTGAGTTCCAGGCTGACCTGGTCTACAGTGAGTTCCAGGACAGCCAGGGTTTCATAGTGAGACCCTGACTCAGAAAATAACAACAACAACAAATCAATTAGGACCAGGGAAATTATTTGGGTAAAAAGGATTTGGATAAAATGATTTGGGTAAAAAGGATTTGCCACCAAGTCAAGCTACCTAAGTTGAATCCTGGAGACTTACAAGATGGAAGGAGAAAACTGATTCATACAAGTTGTCTTCTGACTTACAAACACACACACACACACTCATATACACACAGACTTATACACACACAGACTTATACACATACACACAGACTTACACACACACGGACTTATACACATACACACAGACTTACACACATTTATACACATACATACACACACGGACTTATACACATACACACAGACTTACACACATTTATACACATACATACACACACGGACTTATACACATACACACAGACTTACACACACACAGACTTACACACACACACACACAATCTAATTTTAAAAAACACTAAAAAGCAAACAAAGGGGTAGAGAGATGGCTCAGAGGATCTGGGTTCAGTTCTCAGCACCCACATGGCAGCTCACAATTGCCTGTAACTCCAGTTCCAGGGGATCTGACACCCTCTTCTACCTCCATGGACACCAGACACTCACATGGTACACTTATATGCATGCAGACAAAACAGGCATACACAAGAAACAAAATAAATAAATCTTTTTAAAAGTCAAACAAGGACAAACTAAGAAGTAGAGTACCTAGGAATTTTTATTATATATATAAAAATTAAAATTTAAAAATTTAGATCTTTTTTAATGTGTGTGAATGGTTTTTGTTTGGTCGGTTTTTGGTTATTTTGTTTTGGGGATATTTTGCCTGCATATAGCATGTGCACCACATGTATGCCTGGTGCCCACAGAGTTCAGAAGAGGGCATAGGATCTGGTACAAGAATTACAGATAGTTGTGAGCCACTATGTGGGTGTTGGGAATTGAAAGCTGGTCCTCTGTAAGGACAACCAGTGCTCTTAACCAATCAACCATTTCTCCAGCCCCTTTAGAGTTTTTAAAGTAAAATAATTCCCAAATGTCTCCACTCCAGGTTGTGGCCAACGCTGGGAGTCACACCCTCTTCCCTAGCATGGCCCAGAGCAGGAGTAAGATGCTATCATGCTCCTTCCTAATTCATAACTCCAGGCTGCTGTTCAAAATGCCAGTGGCTGCTGCTAAGAAACCCTGATCCTTCCTGGAGACAGAGGTCCTGGGGGTGTGGGTGAGGATGGGGAGCTCTGCTGGTTCCCTGGAGGTCAGCTTCTTCCAGCTCAGCATGAGACAGCCTCAACTCTGCCACAAGGCCACTGACCCTGCTAAGACTTCCTTGTTCTAGTTCCCCCATAGACCCTGGACCTGCCTGTGAGGGCAGCCATCTGTTGTCTTCATGCATGAAGAAGGTTCCATCAACAATGACATAAGGCCTGCTCAGTCTCAGGCCTAACTGGGGCCTGCTATGGCCTTGGTGGAGCTCCCAAGCTCAGAAAACCAATATACTTGTTGGAGGAACAGGGCAGCTCCTGGAGGGGGCTTTGACCCAATCTTGGGTGAAGAGCACGGGGAAGATTCCCAAGGATGTGACAACCAGGCCCAGGAAGAGACAGAATCCATACAGTTAGAGTAAGGTGTGAGGACAGTTCGAAGATGGTCAGCATGGGTTGATTCCCAGGAGGCACCAACTGAGTTCCACGTGTCAGGCCATGGGGGACAGGGCTAGCCTGTGGTAACAAAATGGAAAAAGGAAAATTGACAGCAGAAGGATGAGGACCAGGGGGTACCCTAAGTTGGCTTCCAGGCTTCTGGTTTGAATGTCAGGCCAGGTAGCATACATGCAAAAGGTGAGTTTGGGTACCCAAGTAGAGCGACCCCCAAAGGGGTTGGATACCCCAGGTACCATGGAGAAAATACAGAAAAGAGGCTGACCAAGACACAGGAAAGATGGATAGGTATGGCCTACAAAGGAGCTGAACAAGGAGTGACCAGTGCCACTCAGGCCCCTATGCAGGGGTCTGAGCTAGTGGATGTAGTCTAGTGACCAAGAAGTCTTGGTCTCCCTCTGCCCCCAGTTCCTTCCCCTATGCCTTCACCCTGTCCCCACTGTCTCCCTTCAAGGTCCCATCACTCTTCCCCAGGCACTCTTTTTGCATAGCATTCTTCTTCTTTCTTCCTTACTTAGAAGGCTCAACATCCTTCTATGGCACACTCATACCACCCCATCACCCCAGCTTCTGAAATCACCCCCAACAACCACCTACACCCTCCACTGGGGACACACTGGAGTGGACTCAGTCCTTGGCTCCCTCAGTGCCCAGTTGAGCCTCTACCAGATACCAGGCTCTGAGACAGCTCCAGAGGAGTGGGCCCCCAGGGCCTCCAGTCTACAGGAAGAAGTAGGGCCTACAAGCGCTTGCAGAATGAGAAGGGAGGTCCCAGGAGGGCTTTGGATGCACCAGAGGAGCTGGGTGGTCATCAGGGAGGCGGTGATGGTAGAATTTTGAAAGGACCAGCAGGATTTCACAGCAGAGGAGGGAAGAAAGCGAAGGAGACTGTGGATAGGAAAACAGGGCAAGACCCTGAGGTTCCCAGCTCAGAGTAGCTGGGGGTCCCAGGAGTTCGGTTCACAAGGGCAGCAAGCTTGAGCCGAAAGGGTCATGTCACACAGGCCGGCAGCCACTGCTTTCTCGCTGCCCACAGAGGTGTCTTGCCCCAGGACTTTTTGGATCCTGCCACCGCCGAGTTCATCCAGCCAATCAGAAAATCCCTGTGGAGGTTCTGTTTTGTGCCTAGACAAGTGCTGAAGACTCTAAGAGACTGAATGAAGTCCCAGAATACAAGGTTAAGTTACAGCTGGGAGACAGACCCTGAAGACAAAAGTAAGTAAAAGCTACAAAACAAAATGACAGAAGTTAGCCTTTGAAGGCTGGGCTTGTGTCTATCTGCTCCATGGATGAAAAATCCCCAAAGACAGAATCTGCCTTCTCCGTTAGGCTAATGCAGGGCCTGTGACTACTCCATCAGATTAGGGCAAACCCTGTGCTCACCCCAACAGTTCCAACCCCTTGCAGCAGTGCCCGCGCCTCCTCCTTCAGACTGGGATTGAGCTGCACCTTCACCATCAGACGGTAGCAGAGCCTATGCCTCCTCCACTAGGCTAGAAGCACCCCCTGACTCAGGAAGGACATGGCAGAACATCTGGACCAGGAGCTAAGGCGTCTCAGAGCCTTCCAGAGCATCCTGGCCCCCAGTGCTTCTCTCAGACCCTAGCTGCTCCTGTCCCTGGTGGTGGGAGAAGGGCTGGAACCTGAGACCCAGATCCTCACACTTTGGGAAGGACCTGCCTTCTGCTGAGGAGAGGTGTGGGGAGGGGCAAGGACAGGGGAAGGAGACCCTGGAGGTGGCAGAGGTCGTGTGAAGGACCCTCCATTGCCAACCTGCCTGAATGGGAGGGTTTCCCTCTCTTCCTTCCCCAATCCATTAAACCCTTAAATTAACCTCGGCCCCACCCTGAGCTAGGAGAGAGTGCCCAAAATACATCCTAAATTATACGATGCTTGGGGGCAACCACAATTCTTCCTCCCTCTCCAGCAGGCAGCGTAGCTCTACCCAATGCTGGAGGACCTCCCCCACCACCAAGCTTATTTATATAGCTGTAGCTCCCCTTTTTGCTGTCTGGCCCTATTATGCTTGGGTGAGGCCCAAGCAGGCTCCACAACTCTTCCAAGAGGCCAGGGGAATAGGGGGTTATGCCCTACCAGTCTGCTGGTCTGAGGCATAATTTATGGCCTAACCAGGATACTTTGGGGGCACTGTTAATGATAACATCAGGCCTTGGGATAGAGCTGAATAGTTCCAGACAGGCACACTGAACACGTGGTGGTCTTTTTACACACACACACACACACACACACACACACACACACACACACACACATACACACACTGTGATCTGATTTTAGCCACTGGTCACAGATTTGATGTATCCCTTCCCACACCATCTGGCACTGTCAGGATTCTGACTCCAAGGACCCTAGATGCAGGGGAGCTCTGGGGAGACCTGGCCAAAGGAATGGGCAAGCTGGCACAGCTCTTTTGAGAATACAGATTTGGCCATGGCCTCTCTGGACAAAGCTTCCTTCCATCCTGGGAACATGGCTCCAGTGGCCCTAGTTTCTAGGGCTGCTGCTCTGGCCGGATGAAAGGGAAGGGCAAGCAGGAGAGAGATACGGGAGTGGGAGATGCCGGCACTGGCACGTGTGAGCTGGACGAACAGGAAAATGACAGAGTGAGAATTAAACAAGGGGGGGCTTCTAGAGTCCCCGCTGGCAACAACTCCTCCCTCCCTACCCTCACAATACCTACAGGCCTGGATGCCCTCCCACTGCCACTGGTCACTCTCTTGCTCTGAGCACCACTAGGCTTCACTGTCTCTCTAGCCTTGGGCAAACTGGGTCAGGACCTGCTCCCATTCTTGGGGGCTGAGGAGTGATGGCATTCCTCTGGCTCTTCCCAGCCTGAGTCCTGTTAAGTGTCCCTCCATTCTGCCCCTCCCAGGCCTGACTCCTCCAGATCCTGCCTCAACCCACCCCCCTGTTCTCCGTTAGGAGTTGCCTGTGATACGGGAGTTGGTACCCATTCTGAAGGGTGAAGAGGAACATGAGGGGTCCCCAGGGGCAAGGCAAGCTCAAGGAGCCTCTTCCAGTCCACGTCTGAGGAGAAGGGACGGAGACTGGGGACCAGTGGGGCTGGGTGGTAACATCACAGGATCTAGAGATGCACATACACATCTAAGTTCACACGTCATATGGGCGACTCAGGAGATGAGGCTCAACCTCTCTGGGTATCATCCCCTCGCTGTAAAAACAACTGGTAGTGTGTATACTGGGTGAGTCTATGAGTGTGTGAGGGGTACATGTGTGTATGTTGTGTGTGGGCATTTATTGGGAGACTAGAGGTTTCAACCATGACCCCCTAAGGAGCCAGAAGCCCTACATCAAGGAAGACAGTCACCACAAGCACACCCCCAAGGAGGTAACATGTGTTCTCCCTATTAAACTTGATTATCCGTCTGCTTGACAGCCCCCATGCCTCCCCACTTAACCAGAAAACACAATTTATGGGCCTGGGGCATCAGACCTGTCATTTGGTGAGAGGATGCAGCCCAGCCAGGCTGGAGCAGAGGTCTGTGTAAAGAAACTGTGCCCAGCCTGCCAGGCACCCGCCCAGACACTTAGTGCCCTGTTTACCCTGGCCCGCGTGGTTGGCACAGGTGGACCTCTCCAGGGAGCGGCTGGCAACTCTGTCAGCAGACCCACCTGGAAGTCAAAGAGGAGACCAGGACGGCAGCTTTGCAGAGGCAGGAGGGCAGGCAGCACTGTGCCCAGATGCGACACACCAGCACTGTAGTGCATGGCATAGCTGCCTCGAGCTCAGGGCCTCTGGCTACCTGACTAGACAGAGTACCTGCTGGGCCCTCTAAAAGATGTTGTAGCTCTAGGAGGCTGGATGCTGCTTGGCTGATGAGAGCCTAGGTCTTTGGAGTCTTGGTCCAGGGTACCTGACTACCACTGTCTGCCTCTCACTCCCCAGGGGAGGGGTCCACCCTCAGCGCCCGAAAGCACTGTGCCTTGGCTTAATTAAACACACTTGTTGCAACCCTCTGCCCACTAAAGCCAGTGGCTACAGACACACTGTCTTCCTGTTTCTTCACCATATGGACCAAGATTCTGCTCCTCCACCCAGTGAACAATATCCCCCAGCACAGCATCCCCCAGCAGCATGAAGGCTCACAACCCTCAGAAGACACAAGATGCTCATCCAGCACGGCCCGTCCACTATAGCCATGAAACCATCATACCACAGCCCACACCCACATGTCTACTCCTTTGTACCCTCCTGCCAGTGGTACAGCTCTGAAACAGGCGCAAAGGAGGCCAACATGTTTGCCCTGGAGTTCTCCCAGCCTTTTCCCTCCCCAATCTTCCCTCCCACCTTCCCCATTCCCCCTTTCCCCCTTTCCAATTCACTGAGCACCACCCCTTCTTCTCTGTCCCCTGGTGGTCCCCTTCCCAGAGGCTCTCTCTTGTCCATCTCCGAGCCCGTATCAGAATGTGCAAGGCTGCACATCGGGGGTAGCTCCCACTTGACTGGCAGTGAAGTTGGGGGATTGCTCTAGAGGACAGGGAGCAGGAGCTGGAAGTAACTCTGGGCCTCACACCACCCTGTTCCACACCCCCACATCGACTGCCCATCCTCCCCATCCAGGATGAGTCATCCCCACATCTGGAACTGACCCATCTGGAGGACCTCCAGCCTACTCAGGCAGCTCACAGGGGGCACCCCGGCTCCCAACTGTATCTCACCCTGCCCTCTCCTGGCCGTGGGGTCTTGCCTCATACCCCACCCCCACCAAAAGTGGCCTGGTCTCCTAGTATGCAGGCTAGTGTCAGAATGGAGTAAGGGTAAGACACCCAGCCCATAGGGCCTCTCTCAACAGCAGTAAAAGCAGTGGCTCAGTGTCCGTGGCTTGCACAGGCTATGCAAGCCGCTTTGGAAGAGCCCAGGCCCAGGCTGGGAGAGGCAGGAGGCTGGCAGCAAGGAGGCAGCGGTTTGGCTCAGAAGGCAGGGGCAGGCAGAGGGAGTTTATCCTGGCCCGAGGCCCCAAGCCAAACATCCTCCACTAACCTAGCAGACACATCAAAGCCCAAAGGGAAGGGGCCCTTTGGTAGAGGAAACCTGTAGTCCTGGACGCCTGACAACCTGGCTCTGGGCACAGGACCACCCTGTCCCACTCAGCATCAGCAGGCCAGATCAGACTGGAAGCAGCGGTTTGGAGGGGACATTTATATCTAGACTCTCCCCCTGCCTTTGGTGCAGTGAAGGGGACAAAGCCAGCATCAGGTCCTAGCTTTGGACCCTAGAACAGTTTCTTCCTAAACTATATGTGCCTCCCTGGGTCTCCACCCACTCTCCAGGCAGAGAAGGTTGATAGGGGGTCACTTTGCACCCTAGTATTTCATCCACAACTTGGAAGAAAAAAAACATTAAGCTGTGAGGGAAATGATTTCACCCCCAGGCGACCTTGCTCTGCAAAGAACGTTTTTCTACATGGGCATGGGAAGGACGGAGAGGGCAGGGGGCTTTGGAGCTGGTAGGAGAACCCAGCATTGAAAAATAAAAGCTGGAGAAGAATCAGAAGGCGAGAACTGGGCTGCAAGCCACGGGGCCTCTCTGGGGGCCCTGCAGGGGCAGAGGGAGGGGGCCGGGCTGTGAGGTGCTAACACAGGAGCGGGAGGCGTTAACAGGGCCACTGCGGAGAGGGGGATCCTGGAGCCAGCTTGAAGATAAGGAAGCTGGTCTGGGGTGAGGGGCGCGGCCACGTCAGCACAGACGCTGGCTGTGTGCACACAGCACGTGCACACATATGTACTGGGACGCACACGCCGTCACATGTGTGCGTGCACACGCCTGGAGCCAAGTCTGTCCTCAACTGGGAGCCAGATGATGTGGCTGCCTCTCGAAGCCAGGATCGCAGGAAGAATGTGCTCTCCACCCACCCACCTCCTTCCTCCGCCTCTCTCTCTCTCTCTCTCTCTCTCTCTCTCTCTCTCTCTCTCTCTCTCTCTCTCTCTCTCTCTCTCTCTCTCTCTCTCTTGCCTTCCCAGCTTCCTTCCGGGATGTTCCCTGTCCACCCCCGCATCCAGACTTAATCCGACGCCCCAGATCTATCTTTAAGAGGCTCTGCCTTAAATATGTCCCCCTCAGAGGGGCTGCTTTTAGCCCCCAGCTTCTTTGGAGGCTGGGAGGTTCCTGTAAATGTAACCACAAGCTGCTCCCCCCCACACACACATCATGGGTCTGTAAGCCAGATCAACGCACAGACAGGGTACAGTTGAAAAGAGAAGGACCCAGAAATCACAAATTCCTTGCTTCTTTATGGCTTGAGACGCCTATCTCAAGGGATAAACAGTGAGGGCAGAGAAACCATGTACGGGAGGAGGTGGAAGGAGCCCCAAATGGAGTAGATTGGGAACCTCCAGACCCTCAGCCCAGTTTTTGCTCAACCTCTCCAGACTGCATCATGGTGATTCCATTTCATCCACCATTCCAGACAGCTAAAGTCCACTAGTTTCCTCTCCTGCCACACCCCCCCCCAGTTTCTGGAGGGCCTCCCTCAGGTCTGGGCCCCGGAAACCTGCACTTTGGAAGTATAATGGTTCCCAAATGCCGTTTCTTTGTCTCTGTTAAGCCTTGGGGAAGGTGAGCATTAGTAGAGACCCTACAACCCAGTCATTAGGGTAATAAGCTCCCTGCACTGTTAATTATCAGGTGTTTACCCTCCCTCTGCATCTTGGCCTGCAGATTGGCAGCTCTGACTTGGGGTCAACTCCAGATGTCACTTAACCCATCCCTATGTCTACCACTCAGGAAGAAGGGCTAGTGGGCTTCCGTAGTCAAAGGGATGTTGGGAAGGAGACTAAGACCCTGGTCCCACTGGCAGGACCCTGCTGCTCTCTGCTCCTCCTAGAAGGAGGGTCAGCCGTTGCCCACCCCCATACACCCTGAAAGTAGCTCAATTCCTGGGGTATAATCTTGCTAGGAGAAGGGTGCATAAGCTTCAGTATACTATTGGGGGCAGAAAGAAGAGGAAGATACCCCCAGACAAACATCATCAGTTTGAAGCCTCCTAACCCAGGGCCCTTCACCAACGACTTGGAAACAAATTTCTCCTTAGAGAAACCCAACCCTGACCCCGGAGGCTCAGGCTCCAACCAGCTTCCCCTCTGACAACACAGCCTCTGTTTACTTGGAACAAAGCACCATGGGGAATGAAGGCTGAATCAGAGCTGGCTGGTTCCGTGCAGCCTGGTGGGAATATGAGGACATGTCCACACATCTTCAAGAGAGAAGGGAAAGGCCCTTAGAGAGTGGGGAGGACATTGGAGGACTACTCTTCCAAGAAGATCCACGTCTAAGAAGGCTTTCGGGAGGAAGCGATAAGAATTTATTGGGCTTCAGAGAAGTGTGTGGGCAATGTATTCCAGGTGGGAAGTGGCCCAGGCTGAGGCCAGGAGGGAAATGGAGAGTGGGGCGAAGGTCTCTAGTGGGTTGGGCCAGAGAGTGCACACTGGATGAGGGACAGGTATAGGCACCCCCAATTGTCATCCTAATTGGGCTTTATGCAAGTGACAGTTGGAGCCTTGGAAAGTTAGAGAGCAAGAGAGAAACACCAGAGCCAACAGGGAGGCCAAGCTAAAGACCTTACAGAAGATAATGGTGAGGCCCCTAAAGAGCAATGTGGCACTGCGTCTCACAGGGGAGGTGACAACTGTGATTGTCTCCAGTCCCTGAGAGCTCTCCAAAGACCCATGAAGGAATGTGGGAAAGAGTAGAAATCTCTTAGGCCAGACTTGGTGGCACACCCCTTTAATCCCAGCACTCAGGAGACACTGTTAAGCAGATCTCTGTGAGTTCAAGGCCAGCTTGGTGCACATAGTGACAACCAGGGCTCTGCGGAGAGACCCTGCGCCCCCCCACACATACCAAAAAAGGAAAGAAAGGAAGGAAGAGAGAGAGAGAGAGAGAGAGAGAGAGAGAGAGAGAGAGAGAGAAGGAAAGCAAGCCCAGGCTCTGCCCCAGCATCACATCCCACCACATCTGGTAGTGTGCTAGTGGTCAATACCAGTCGTCCTCCCAAGCAGGTCACTGCCCTATCCCTTGTAATTGACTTTTGCTGGGGTGCAGACCATGTACTGAACAGTAGAGGGGGCTGCTGAGCCGGGCATTTAGGGCCAGTAGTGCTGGTTGGTCTCTGGCAGCCCATGTAGAGGGGCAGAGTGAGATTTGCTTTGGAAAGAGGTAAGGCCCTTAATTCCTGGGTACTCCGTTTTGTCACAAACAAAACCAGCTCAGTCAGGCAGTGGTGGCACATGCCTTTAATCTCAGCATTCAGGCAGGTGGATCTCTGTGAGTTTGAGGCCAGCCTGGTGTACAAAGCAAGTTCCAGGACAGCAGGGATGTCTCTAAAAAACACAGCTCATGTTTTTTTGCTACTGCTGTATGCCAGGCACTGAGCAATTGGGGTGGAGGAGGAAGACCTTGCCCAGCTGACCCCGAGGAAGAAGTAGGCTGTACTCTGGTTCGTACAGGATCCCTCAGTGTCACTAAGCAGCTCTTGTCATCTCCTTCACAGTCTCTGTGTGTGTCGCTTTGGTTCTCCTTTTGCAAATGAATAGAGAGAGAGCTTAGGTCGCACACAGCAGACCATAAATGGCATATTGGCTAAGATAGCACAATACTGCCCCTAGAGGCAGAGTCCCAAATACAGGCAAGTATTCTGCCTCCTTGGAAGAAGTCACAGCCCAGTGATACTAGGTGTCTTAGTTGGGCTAGTTTTAGTATTGTGGAGAAGCCAGGAACATTAGGATGAAGTATCAAGGGATGAAACAGTACATCACCTAGCTCTTCCTATCCAGGGTCAACTAGGCAGTTATAGGCAAGGTTTCCCTCCCCGAACCCTCAGCAGAGTGTTTCTCCAAGAGAGCCGTGGCTCCCCTGGCTAAGATGTAGCCACTTGAGCGATGTGGGGGGTCTCACAACCTGCATGATCGAGATTGTGACTCAGCTCCCATGTCCTCTGTGAGTTGACCTTCCTGGCCTCTGGGCTCCAGCTGCCTTCTCTGAGAAAGCGTGGGTGGTCAGCTGACCTCCAGGCCCTTACAGTGAGGCCCTAGAGGGTCCACAGACAAGCAACTCCTTCTTCAGCAACCGGCCCGAAGAAGAGTGAATATGGAGAAGGCATGGGGACTTTACCGCTGCTTGAGAAACCCAGCTGGAATTTGGTGTGAAATCCAGAGAGCTGCAGACTTCAGAAGGTCTCCGGGTCTTCCTGCCTCTGGTTTCCTGAGTGAAAGAATATATCCATGCATGTCTGCATGCACAAGCCACCCTCTCATTGTCAGCTCACTGGGTGGGGATGGGGCCGCTGCCCTTGAACAGGACCCTTGTCTCTCTGAACAAGAACCGCTCTCACCATTGTGGTGATGGCACACGCTTTTAATCCCAGCACTCCCGAGGCAGAGGCAGGCAAATTTCTATGACTTCGAGGCCAGCCTGATCTGCAAAGTGAGTTCCAGGACAACCAGGGCTATACAGAGGGAAACCCTGTCTCAAAAACCAAATCAAAGAACGCAGCTCCCACTAAACTCCGCACTGACTTTGCCTATAGCAATGCTGAACCCTCTAGTCTTAGTGGATGCTGGCAAGGGCCTTGGGCTCTTGTCCTATGCAGGAATTCCCAACTTCCAGTCTCATCCCATCCCAGAAAGGGGCGGAGGGGTCAGGCAATTTGGTGTCATAGAACTGGGAGGCCAGAAGCAACTTCTGGGGACTGACTGGACTCTGCCTGATGAGTCAAGATTAGGGGACCACCTTTCTCCTTTTAGAAGTCGAAGGGCAGAGGGTGGAGCAGCTGTTCTCCAGTGTCAACTCCTGTGACATTGTAAATGTGGGTAGGATCAGATTTGCCGAGTAAAATACCAGACACTTTGAATTTATTTAGTGGGGGGGTCTGTGGTGGCCTTTAATCCCAGCAGTTGGGAGGCAGAGGCAGGCAGGTCTCCAAGTTTGAGGCCAGCCTGGTCTACAAAGTGAGTTCAAGAACATCCAGGGATACACAGAGAAACCTTGTTTTTGTTTGTTTGTTTTTCAAGACTGGGTTTCTCTGTGTAACCTTGGCTGTCCTGGAACTCTCTCTGTGGACTGCTGGCCTTGAACTCACAAAGATCTGCCTGCCTCTATCTCCCAAGTGCTGAGATTAAACGTGTGGGCCACCACCATCTGATTGAGAAACCCTGTCTTGAAAAAAAAATATTTAGGTAACTTTGAATTTCACATAACAAATACATTTTAGAATTATCTAAATGCAACTTTAATTGGGTGCTTTTGTTTTTTCTTTTGGCAACAATAGATCTGGGTCAGGTGGAAATGCTTCATTCCGTCCCTAAGGGCCACTGGTGCTAGCCGCTTCCCAACACCTCCCCCCCCCCACCAACTACTGAGTATGTCCTCTTCCCTGGTGTAATCCTAGAGGGCTCCAAGCCTGGGCAAGTTGACAGGCCGCAGGAAATGAAGAATGATCGGGACATGGATGCTGAGACACTTGGGCTTGGGCAGGGGCAGGTGGGTCAGAAGTCCAAGTTAGCAACAATGTCACCCAAGAGGCAGAAGTGTGAGTGTTGTCCGGAAGTTTCAGCACTCTCCCAAAATGTTCCCCTTTGGCTGGGGGCAGGGGGCACTAGTCAGGCTCCAATATTAACTGCAGGGAGGGGGAGGAGGTGGCAGGAGACAGACTCCCATTTTTCCCTTTGGACTCAGTCACCCCAGATTGCAATTAGAGAGGAGATTCTCTGGGGGCCAGCTCCCAACTGCATTTGGCTTAGTAACGGAAGGTTCTGTTTTTAAGAAGTAGAAAGAGCCAAGGGATAATGAGAAACAGAGGAAGAAAGTGACAGAGAGACGGGAGACCTATTCCGTGGAGGGGCCCTGAGCCACAGAAGTGGTGGGGGTGGAGTACAGGACCAAAGCGGTCAAGGAAATGCATGCAAAGACAAAACCAAAAGTCCTCTTACTCCACTGACCTACAGTGGGGTGACAGAACAGGAGGGGGACACAAAGGCGCCCAAATGGGTGCCTTTGGACATGGCGAAATGCTGAAATCGGAAAACGGGCCTGGGGGAAAGGCGAGGCTTGGAGAAAGTTTCTCAATATCACAGAGAAAAGAGGATCAGAAGGCAGGAAAGGGCTCTGTTTCCAGGAGGCCAAGTCAAAGTGGACCGGTAGCAGGGGATGCAGACCAGGCAGCGCCCCAGACACCACACCATTGCGCCCTTTCCCCCGGTTAGGCTGCTACACGTCTCTTCCACTCTTGACAGTCATCATGCATCCACCTGTCTGCCTGTTCTTGACAGAGGCCTCCTGAGTCACCGGGATCCCTGAGCGCACCCCCGCTCTGGGCGATGCTGCCACCTGGCGGCCAGACTCTGACCGCCTGAGTCCTACCAGGAATCCCACCTGACCTCCTTCTGCTGCTTGAGGACTATCTGCTTTTTGACCACAGTGGGCAAGTCCTTAACCTCAGTTTCCTAAACATGTCTTTAGCCTCAGTTTTTCTTTAATCAGAAAGGAAATGAACCAGCAACTCCCCACAAAGTTGCAAAGGGGAAGGGATTAATATCTCAATATCAATTATTGTCTCAATAATGGGGATGCTATGCTAGACTTTTCGCTCCCCAACCCAAGCAGCCTTTTACTGCCTTCATGGGCAAAGTGCAAAGGAATGCACCGTTTACATGACCCCACCAGCCCCGCCTCTATTCTGCTTGTTCCTTGGCTGTCTTTCTGAAATCTCTGCCTACCTCCCTTTGCATGCCTCTCATCTCTGGGCAGGTACAGCACCCCTCCTTTTGTGTAAGATAAAGGGGTGCAGGTAACAAGGAATAATTCAGCAGTCTTGAGCTGTTCTCTCAAATCTTTTATTTTAGAGATATTTTTAATCTGGGTGGTAGTGGCACACACCTTTAATTCCAGCCCTGGGAGGCAGAGGCAGGTGAATCCCTGAGTTCCAGGTTAGCCTGATATACAGAGAGAGTTCCAGGACAGCCAGGGCTACACAGAGAAACTCTATCTCCAAAAACATAATCAATAGCAACAACCAAAAAAAATCTACCTACCACCTGGTGGTGACCCATACCCAGAACTCAGAGGCAGAGGCAGGCAGATCTCTGTGAGTTTGAGGGCAGCCTGGTCTATGTAGTGAGTTCCAGGACAGCAAAGTCTACATAAACAAATCCTATCAGTCTGGCAGTGGTGGCACATGCACTTGGTTAGCCTGATATAACAACAACGACAACAAAAATCTACCCACCAGCCGGGCGTTGGTGGTGCACGCCTTTAATCCCAGCACTCGGGAGGCAGAGGCAGGTGGATCTCTGTGAGTTCGAGGCCAGGCTGGACCGACAGCCTCCAAAACAGAGAAACCCTGTCTCATAAAACCAAAAAAAAAAAAAATCTACCCACCAGCTGGTGGTGACCCACACCTTTAATCCCAGCACTCAGAGGCAGAGGCAGGCAGATCTCTGTGAGTTCGAGGCCAACCTGGAGTCCCAGGACAGTCTCCAAACCTACAGAGAAACCTTGTCTTGAAAAACCAAAAAAAAATTTTAGTTATTTCATTTTATGTTTGTATCTATTACACATATGTATTGCACCATGTGCATACCTGGTGCCCTCAGAGTTCAGAAGTGGGTGTTCTCTC
The DNA here is from genome assembly GCF_017639785.1 of Mesocricetus auratus. Taxonomy (NCBI): domain Eukaryota; kingdom Metazoa; phylum Chordata; class Mammalia; order Rodentia; family Cricetidae; genus Mesocricetus; species Mesocricetus auratus. The sequence goes on along the minus strand of NW_024429191.1, from coordinate 72,738,603 downwards.
CTGCTTGAGAGCCATCATGTATGTAGATGCTGGAAACCCAACTCAGATCCAAGGACAAGTGCTCTAAACCCCTGAGCCATCTTCCCAGATTGTCTCCCTCCCCCTTGTCCCCTCCCCCTTTTGTTCTTTTTCTTTCTTTCTTTTCTTTTCTTTTTTTTTTTTTTTTTTGTTTGTTTTTTTGAGAGAGGGTTTCTCTGTAGCCCTGGCTGTCCTGGAACTCACTCTCTAAACCAGGTTGGCCTTGAACACACAGAGATCCACCTGCATCTGCCTTCTGAGTGTTGGGATTAAAGGCGTGTGCCACCACCACCCGGCTTTGAACTCACTGAGATTTTCTGTCTTCTGGGATTAAAGGTTGGTGTCACCACACCCTGCTCTACTTAAATGCGGATCAGACTAGGGATTCCCACGGTGCTCTGGTACATCTGGTTTACTACTTAAATAAGCCCATCCCGCGTCCCAGTGTCTCAGACTTGAGCAAATTCAGCTCCTCACCACTTCTAGTCTACCTGAGCTCCCAGCTGGAAGCCTTAGTCTGGCCCAACTCAGGTGTGCTAACTCCGCCCCCATTCTGAGGCTGGGCCCCATAGGTGGAGGGAAGTTGTAAAGATCGTGCCCTGTCACTCCTTCCTTGGACACGGAAACTCAGTAGCCCCCTGCCAGAATGCCGGATGCCAGGTTCCTGGACCGCGCGCTCGCCTTGCTCGTCTGCCTGCTCTCCAATATCCAACGAGTAAGCACCAACCAGGTAAGCAAGCCTTCTGAGTCTTTTGGAGGACCGTATGGGTAGAGATTTGCCTCCCAGCCAGTCCCCGCCTTACCTTGTCAGGAATTCCTTGTAACCACTGGCAATTAGCAACTTCCTTTCTGTTTTGCTTGGGGAAAGTGGAGGTAGAGACCGCACCTTGGAGGGAGGCTCTGGAAACCTGGGCCCCTAGTCTTGCCCGAGTTGTGTTGTTAGTGGTATCTGGCTCCACCCACGGTCCTGAATGGGAACTTTGACCTCCATTCTTGTTGTATTTCTTACTTAGCTTCTCATCTGTAAGGCTGAGGAATCCGAGGTCTTGCTTGTGTGGGCTAGGCGGCTGTCCTGCCCTGTTTCTCCATGGCTCTCTCTGGGACTTCTCTTCATGTGTTCTAGGGAGGAGGAGGCTCTCTGGACTTCTTTGGTTCGTTGCAGCTTGTCGGAGCTGGGTGGCCTCTGACTTGGGTGGTTCAGGGAGGCAAGGTTTTGAGTGCTGCCGTTCCTCATATCCAAACTCTTTTAAGTGTCTCGGGTTGGCAGGTTTTCCTGCAAACTGAGAGGTGGTCAGAACAAGCCTTTTAAATTTACAATCTTGGTTGAGAATCTGTTGTGGGGTGGGGGTGACGTCCCAAGCCTGCTCCTCAGGACAGTTAAGATTCAATGGAATTGAAGTTCTCTGCCCAAGGCCATACATGAGCCCAGATTCAAGGCATTCTTTCCATTCTTAGACCCCAGCATCCTCTGATGACCCCTCTGTGCAGCCCCAAGTATAGGCATGGTCAATCTCCCCGTAAGAGCCAATAAATCCAGCTTGATATCCCACTCCATGCTTCCTAAAACTCAGGCTCCTAACCATCCCAGATCAGATAACCTGGTTAAGTTGGAAACTGGAATAATCCTGGTCCAGTTTATTAACCCTGCCATTATAGGATATGCTATGTAGATTGACTGATCTTGAACTCAACAGACATCTGTGTTTACTGCCTCAGCCCTGGCATTAAAAGTGGGCTGGGGTTTAAGGGGGGTGTGATCTCTGTTATAACTGCTTAAATGTAATACAGGAGAGGGTGGTGGCAGCTCACGCCTTTAATCCCAGCACTCAGGACACAGACAGGCAGATCTGAGTTCAAGGGCAGTCCTATCTACAGAGCAAGTTCCAGGACATGGGGCTACCAGAGAAACCAGGAGTGGGGAGTTGGCAGAGTCTGGTATTTGGAAGAGCAGGGGATGTGACTGAGTTCCTGGGTCCCCTGCTGTGTCTTTACTTCTTCCTATACCTGTCCTCACTAAAGAACAGTGCTGCTGTAAGCCTGTGACTGTCACTGCTTCCCTTGCCTTTACTCGGCAAATGAAGTGCTATTGTCATGATCTGACTTCCCATTTTTTATCTGTTGAGACAGGGTCTAGTCCTGGCTGCTCTAGAAATTGCTAGGTAGGCCAAGCTGGCCCCAAACTATAACATCTACCTGCCTCTGGTGTGCTGGGATTAATGATTACTACTGCTGGCAATGGTTGTCATTTTAAGTGAGGTAGTGGGAGAGAGAGATGCCTTGAGGACTTGTAGAGGAGAGTCCTGGTTAAGAACTTAGACATGATGGAATTCTGATAGAGGCTCTGAATTCCCAGCAAGTACCTGATGAATGGGGCTTGAGTGTGTTTAGGAAACTCCTAGAGATGCATCTACTTGGGACATGGAGTGTTGAGGGGAAGGGGCTTATGTTTCTTTCTGGAGGTTCTGGAGCTAGGTGGCTTCCTGGGCCAATCCCCAGCTGAGGGTATGGAAGGGGGGAATCACTTGGGAGCCAGGTAATAGTGTTCCACAGCAGTCTGGCGGTGGAGACAGGAAGACCTCTGAATTCCAGGCCAGCCAGGGCTACATAGTGAGACATGGAGTCATGCCTTTAATCCCAACCCTGGGGGTATAGGTGGACTCCAATCATTGACCCTGGACATGGAGCTGGAGAAATGTGTGAGACCAGCCCCTCTCTGGCATCCAGTCTGGCCTCAAACTATCTATCTAGCCTTGAATGATTCTCCTGCCTTCTTGGGTTCTGGGACTGTGGACATGCACCCCTATTCTGGTTTGTGCACATCTGATGTATCCCCATTGCTGGAAATTGAACCCAACACGTAGTGTGTGCTAGGCAGTCACTCTAAGAACTGAGACCCAACTCCCAGTTTTGAAGCTCTGACCACTGTCTGTTTTCTCCCACAGGTTATAATCAACTGCGACACCCTGTAAGTATGGGACTTAGGAGGGGGATGGAGGGAGGGTAGTGTGGTCAGATATGCCCTGGATAAGGGGACAGATACCTCCTCCTCACTCTTCCTACTTTTGCTGAAACCATACCCCCTCTCCTACCACCCAACATTGGGAACTGCATTATTGCAGGTCTGTAGCTGCTGTTAATCTCTTACTTTTCTGACCTGGAGCCCCATGCCTACCCTGTAAGATTTAGTAGCATGGTCATTCTGCCTGAGGAACCCTGAACTCCTTGGTCTCAAGTCCTCCCAATGTGTACCCCACACCCACCAAGGGTGGCTTGCAACCTGAGGGTATAGGTGTCTGGGGAGGCATGGACACTTTGTTCTGATATTTATGGTGCCCTCGGTGTCTCCCCGTCCCTGTCTGACTTGACCAGAAACTGCCCCATGGGATTCAAATGCTGTGAGAGTGGATGCTGCCCGGAGAAGAAAAACATATGGAATTCTTCAAACGACTCTTTAAGGTAAGCCCAGGGTCAGCCCTTCTGGGTACCATTCATTCACAGAAGGCTGAAATAGGCTGGGGGTGGGTGATGGAGAGTAGTATAGGCACTCAGGGCGATATCATTCCCTTCCCAGGATCTTGTTCATCGTCTTCCTGGTTATGATACCTCTGTTGTTCATCTGCGGCTTGGTGAAGCGCTTCTGTTGCAAGTGCAGAGAGCCAGAGCAGAACCTCAGAAGGAATCGTCAGATACCTCCAGAAGCACCTACCATTGCTCCCATAGAGATGATCTGGGTCACCACCTTGGATCCCCCACCACCCTATGATCAGGTAAGTCTTTCTATCTCAGTTCCTAATTTGTTTCATAGCTGGACATGCAACTTGTTGAAGTAACAGATTGGAGAGGGCTGCCAACCAAGTTCATCATTCCTTACCCGGGCCTAAAGCAAACTAAGTATGCTTCCCCCCCCCCCAGGTCATATTGAAGCCTGAAGAACCACCTCCTCCCTACAGCCTCAGGCCTGAGGACCCTGCTGGTCAAATGAGAGGCACTGACAGCACAGCCTTTTGAGCTACCTCACCACAAACTTTTTGGATCGAGCCCAGGACTTCGTAACTCTGGAATGACTCTCATCTTTGATTTAATTTATTGTTTTTCTCCCCCTGTCCCTCCCCAACTGCCAAGCTGGATTCATGGTCTCTGTCCCAACTCCGAAGCTAAAGACTGTTGAGGGTGCCTGTAGTGGGAAGCAGAGATCATTCTAGCATTCTAGTGGAATGCAGACCTTGACTGGACAGCTGGCTCTGCCATCCTACAGAAGCACTTCTGTGTCTGGGGGAGATAGGAGACTGAACTGCATGGACTCCAAACCACCTTCCAGACAGGACCCCACTGTACCTCCATAGCCAAGCTAAAGTTTCACTGACTGATCTCTGACCAGTTCTGAGGCTAAGCTCCTGCCAACTCCTTCCAATGGTGACTGAGTACGTTGACCATCTGCCTGGGAGGATTGTGCATCCTAGCTGAGAATGAATGCTTTGACCTTAAGATTCCTGGGGCCTGTGGGTACTAAAGAAATGGACTGGAGAGTTCCCCGGATCCGAGTCTCATCTCTGCTTTCTGGAAGACCAGAAATTGATAAGCATGGAACTCTTAGGGAGGTACAGGTCAGAAGGCAGGGTAGAAGCCTGGAGAGGCAGGTGTAGTTAAGACCATGGAGTGATGCCTACAGAATGCTTCCTTCCGGATTCCTTTCCAGAATTTCCTGGAGGGAGAAGGGTGCCAGACCCCACCCTGTTCTTCCTGCTGAGCAATAGGTGCCAGGCACTGTAGCCTAACCCCGCCCACAGCTAACCCCTAAAGGGAAGAAGACTGTCCTGTGGCTGAGGAGCTGAAGAAAGCTCAGTCCTGTGTGCAGTACAGCTTGGAGCTTCCACTTGCCCTCAGGTCAAGGCCAGCCTTCTTTTTCAGACACTAGAGAAATCCCACAGTTGGAGTTTTGACCTGCAGCAGGAGGTCACCTGCCTGTCACTGAAGATAGTGTACGGCTTTTAATTTCTCTGCAGCAACTGTGATGTGGCCTGAAGAGAGTGACTTTTCCCAAAGCTCGGTGCCTGCAATAACTTGTTTTTATTTTTAATGTTCATTGATGTTTGCCTCCTCGTGTGTATCTGTGAGGGTGTTGGGCCGCTTGGAACTGAAGTTTCAAGTTGTGAGCTGCCACATAGGTACCAGGAGTTGAACCCATGTCCTGGAAGAGCAGCCGGTGCTGTTCACAGCTGAGCCATCTCTCCAGCCCCTTGAATGGACTTCTACTGTTGGTGGGAACGGGAGAGGTGTCACCGTTTCAGAGGTGATCTTTCCTTTCATGTCACCGATATTTATAAAGCCAGTATTCTATGTCTAGCCTGGTATCCAGGATGAGGTCAGGTGCAATTCTTCAGATAAGTCTGCAGAGAGGCCTGTGCACTAAATCTCATGGAGATGTGTATCTCCTGGTGCACTGGACTGGGTGGGGTGTAGCTATGGTCCCCATCCATTGCCCTATGGAAGCTTGTTCTGAAAGACATGAGCACCCACACTGAACACCACCTGTCCCCTAAGCATGAAGAAGGACCTGCTGTGCCGACCTACATCATGTCTGCCATTTACTGTTGGGAGTAAAGGGGAGTTCAGGGCAGCTTTGGTTTGTAAATAAACTTCACCATTACATTTTAAAATGTGTGTGTGTTTCTCTACATAGAAGAGCCAAGTGCTGTGGTAGAGTCCTATCGTCTCAACTATTGCAGAATCTGAGCCTGGGTGACTTAGTTGAGATCTTATCTCAAAATTTAAAAGGGGGAAGAGGGGCTGGGGAATGTGGTAGCAAACTTTCCTAGACCCTGAGTTAGGTCCCCAGTTCCTGCCCCAACAATTCTAAAAGGATTTGAGCTGCTGGGAGCAGTGTGCTGGTGGTTAGGTATAGGGGTTGTTTTTCTTCTAGACAGTTTCTCTGTGTATCCCCCACTGTCCTGGAACTCCTGTAGACCAGGCTAGCCTCAAACTCAGATCTGCCTGCCTCTGCCCACCCCCAAGTGCTGGGATTAAACCATCACTACTGGTTTAGAATTTTATTTTTAATCTATATTAGTGTTGTGCCTGCATGTGTATCTGTACCAGTGTTATGCAGTACCCCAGGAGGCCAGAGGGGGCATCATCCCCTGGAACTCAGGTTCTAGTCAGTTAGAGCCACAGTGTGGGTGCTGGGAACTGATCCTGCCTGGGTCCTATGGAAGAGCTGCCCAGTGCTCCAAATGCTGAACCATCTCTCTAGCCCAAACTTCTGTGTTCTTTAGCATTGCTTAAGTTTTTTTCCCAGGGAATAAGCCTTGCTTTTTTATATTTGAGATGTGTTTTGGAAATGTATAGGCAGATGTAGAAATATCTGAAGGTCTGGGATATAGCTCAATGGCAGTGTGTTTTGTCTGGCTGTACAAGGCCCTGGGTTCAATCATTACACTGGAATAAAAAAATACTTGGTGAAACTTGATCAATTACAACTGGTAATTTTCAGCCCTGTTATAAAGACAGGAGCAAGTAAGACTGACAGGTGGCACACATGACATGTACATGACTCTGAGGAATAAACACGCAATAGACATGAAAAGGCCTGGATATCTGTGGACATAGGAAAGGCTTTTGAAGCTCATGTGCTCAGCCTCTGGGACTCGTGATGGGCTCTGGGAATAGACTGGGTGAGAAGCAGCCAGCTGCAGCCTGGCTACCCGGGGGCTGGATGAGCAACTTGCCAAGGAGTGAGAATTCATTCCTCATGGAGATTTAGCAACTCAAACTCATGAATGAATGATGAAAGATAGTAAGTGAACAAAGGAGGAAGAAAATGAATGAGGTCTTCCTCCGAGTGTTTGTTAGAACCTAGAAGCTCTTTGGACCACCATAAAGGAGTTCCCTGAGGATACTGAGGGACTGGGGGGACACACAGTGAGGAGCTAAGGGAGCATGCTCCTGGGACAGAGAGAAAGCTGCAGGTGCTGTGCAAGGGACGGAGTGATGACAGCAACACCTACTGTCATTACCCCACCCTAGAGCTGAGATTCAAGGCTCTAGTTTCTGCACCTAACATCATCACATCTCAGTTTTCTCATTTAAACAAGAAAGAGATGAGCCCCTTTCGATGTCTCTGGTAAGATATGCCTGCCTACCTGCCTTCCTTCCTTCCTACTCCTCTTCTTGGCTTTTTGAGACAGGGTTTCTGTGTGTAGCCCTGTCCTGGAACTGGCTCTGTATGTAGACCCGGTTGGCCTTGAACTTAGAGATCCGTCTGCCTTTGCCTTGGAGTGCTGGTATTAAAGGTATGTGCCGCCATACCAAGCTAGGATATACCTTCTGGCGCCATTTTGAGAAGGGCTGGGTGGGAGCATGTGACAGTTTGCTTAAACCCTGCAGCATTTCCTGGCCCTGTCTCCAGTTAAGTCAACTTGACACCAACTGGAGTCAGAGAGGCAAGAGCCCTGTGAGAAAATGCCTCCATTAACATCTGGCTGTAGGCAAGCCTGTAGGGCATTTTCTTAACTACTCATTGATGTGGGAGGGCCCAGGTCATTGTGGGTAAGGCTACCCCTGAGCTCAGGAGGCAGAGGCAGGCCGATCTCTGAGTTTGAGGCCAGACTAGTCTACAGAGCAAGTACCAGGACAGGCAGCAAAGCTACAGAGAGACCCTGTCTGGAAACAAGCCCCCCCCTAAAAAAAAAAAAAAAAAGGAAGAAAACGATCTAACCCAGGCGTGGTAGCATTTGCTTTAATACCTGCACCCGGGAGGCAGAGGTAGGTCTGTCTTCATGAGTACAAGGCCAACCTTGAATAAACTGAGTTCCTGGACTGTCTGGGAAGAGGGAAAGGGGAGAGAGGAAAGACAGAGAGAGAGGGAGAGGGAGAGAGAGAGAGAGGCACTGAGCTCAAGGCCTCTGCATCAGCTCCTGCCTCCAAGCTCCTGCCCTGTTTGAGTTCTTGTTCTGACTTCCTTCAACGATGATGATGTGGAAATGTAAGCCAAATAAACCCTTTCCTTCTTGCTGAGGTGGTGGTGCACACCTTTAGTCGCAGCACTCGAAAAGCAGAGGCAGGAGGATCTCTGTGTTCGAGGCCAGCCTGGTCTACAGAGCGAGTTCCAGGACAGCCAAGGCTACACCGAGAAACCCTGTCTAGAAACCTCAGTCCCCTGTCAGCTGCTCTTCTACGTCCTCTCCCCCTCTTCATTTCTCACACTCCGTTCCCACTCTTCCAGGACATAGCCACCCCGGGCACTGGTGGCCTCAATTCTGCTGAAGCCCAAAGTCCATTTCCCGATGTCGTCTCTCAGCATTGGATCCACATGCCAGTGTCCCTGCTCCAACAATTTCCCCACGCCTGTGTGGCTCTACTCTGCCTTCCTTCTCCCTACAACGCTGGCTGCATCTGCTAAGATTCGGTCACCTTTTCTCCTCCTCCGTCACCTCTGAGTGACAGTGGACCTGAGGCTCTATCTTCGGCTCTCTTGTCCTGATCTGCACTCACTCCCACAGTGCTGGTCATACTGCCTGTGACTTTGTTATAGAACTAATATGCCTTCCCGGGGAGAAATCACTCCGAGCACTTAGAGATTGATACAGGAAAACTGTAGTAATAGCGGGTGACTAGTTCTGGCTAATGGAACAAAAGGGAACCAGCCCTGACAGAAATTGTTGGCTAATAGCCTCAGATCATGAGGAATTGAGTCAGGCTGTATCAGGCAATCACCTCTAGCCTTATCATGTGTGCTCCACCTGTAGAAACATACACGGAGTTACTGAAAACAACCCACCCTGCTCCAGTCAAACCATAAAAAAAAAGCTGTAACTTCCTAGTATATTCCATGTCCATGTCCCCAGGCCTTCAGAGTGTACCCAGCCTTCATCCCAAGGGAATATTGGAGTCCCTCATTGTTCCCATAAAGCAGCCTCATTTGGTTGAAATTGAAGTCTGTCTGCTTCTCTGCCTTGTTTTTCTTACGGAAATCCCCATCAGTTTCGTGTGGAGACGCTAACCTTCAGTTATGTTAGAAGCACAGATTCTTTCTACCATTTCTGTTTGGTTTTTTCAAGACAGGGTTTGTCTGTGGCTTTGGAGGAGGCTGTCCTGGAACTCGCTCTTGTAGACCAGGCTGGCCTCGAACTCACAGAGATCCACCTGCCTCTGCCTCCCGAGTGCTGGGATTAAAGGCGTCAGCTGCAGCCACCACCTGGCCCTCTCTCTACCATTTTTTTTCTTTCTTTTTTTCTTTTTTTTTTTCGAGACAGGGTTTCTCTGTGGCTTTTGAGGCTGTCCTGGAACTCGCTTGGTAGTCCAGGCTGGTCTCGAATTTACAGAGATTCGCCTGCCTCTGCCTCCCGAGTGCTGGGATTAAAGGCGTGGGCCACCTACGCCCGGCTTCTCTCTACCATTTCTACCAGCTACTATACAATGTATCCTGTGTGCTCCTGTAGCAAGTTTGGTAGATCTTTTGTAACATCCGTTTGTTACTCTTACATCAGTTTCTCTACATCAGCTTCACAGATGTGTTTGGTCTGGTGAATTTGGGATCTTTGTCTCTGGTTAAGACTTCTCTGCTGAACTCCAGATGAACTTCTCCACACAGCACTTCCCCTTGGAGCCTCTGGAGGACCCCATGGCCAAAAGTGCATTCTGGCTTCCTGTTGCTCTTCCCCAATCCATTCTTCCTGATGTCTTCTTGCAGGTAGGCACTAACAAAAGTCTAGCTGTTCAGGTTGAAAACAAACAAAGCCAGGCATTTTCTGCCTTTTCTTTTCCTCATTCTCTCATTCCTCTCAGTAATACCCAAAGCAGACCCACATCTACCTCTCCCTATTTCAAGGTCACAGTCCATATAAGGTCATTCACTCCAGGCTATGCAAACAACAGTCGACAGGCTATGCACACGACTCTCCACAGGCTAGGCTAAGGACTCTCTCCTAGGTTTCTGCCTCTGCTGCTGTCTCCATCCTGCCCCCTGCAGTTCATGCCATGCAACTATACTACCTGTGATCTTTACTTTTGAAAAATTTGAGACATGATCACACCACTGGTAGCTTAGGCTGGCCTAGAACTCACAGTATAGCCCAGGACAGCAATAAACTCACAGAGATCCTCCTGCCTCAGCTTCCTGAGTGCTTGGATTATAGGTGTGGGTCACCAAGTCCCGCTGTCTCACCCCCCCCAACACACACACACACACACACACACACACACACACACTGCTGGAGATTGAGCCTCTGGCCTCAAGCATACTACAACTGAGATGCATTCCCAGCCCCCAGGGCAATCAATTCTTCCTTAGCATAAATACTGCACTCACTGCTCCAGTGCCCCACCCACACCTGGGGCATAGGGCACACCTCTGTCTGTAACTAGCAGGACTTAAGGTGAGGTCTCTCCCTTCCAGTCACAGTGACTTTCCACCCGGTGTCATGCTTCTTTCTCATCTGTAAGTATCTGGGATCACACCCCGCCTCAGGACATTTGATCTTTTAGATGAATTTGAATTTACTCCTGATGCTCACAAGTCTCCGTCTCCAGTGAATGTTCACAGAGGGGCCTTTCTTTATCACCTAGGCTCCAGCTCACCTGTTCCTCTCTGACACTGCAGAGGAAGGAGTCTCATCCCTTCCCTTCCTGAAATTGCCTGGTTTTGTATGTTTATGGGCTGTGTCCAAGCTCCCTCAAAGATGGGTGAAAGGTTCAGACATTACGCTGGCCTGCCCTATTACCTGGCAGGATGCACTCAGGCAGCACTGTGGCCAGCCCAGAGTTCTGTGAGAACCACGCAGGTGCAAAGGACCCCTTTAAAGGACTGACCCTGCCCGCTTACACTCTTTTACTCTCATCTTTCTCTCTTACTTCTCTCTCTCTCTCTCTCTCTCTCTCTCTCTCTCTCTCTCTCTCTCTCGTATCTTATCTCTCTAGTCTTAGCTCTGCACGGGTTGGTTACCCCTCACCCCCCCTTTTCCTTCCCTGTCCACCAATAAAACTCCACGTGGGACCATTGACTCAGGGTTTGTGTCTGGTTACTGGGTAAACCTAGACATTTTAACAACAATGGGGACCTGGCACTGTCACTAGGCTGCCCAGCGTAGTACTAGCTCCAGTTCATGGTAGGTATCACACATGGCAATTGACCACAAAAGTCATGGTCACCTCAAGGGAAAATGCAGGTACCCCGGGGAAAAGGAGGGGCTTTTTTATGGTGGAAGTTGATGGAAGCAACATAAAAAGAAAAGAACGGAGGCCAGACCTTAACAGAAGCAGATGGTCCTTTACCAGAGCATGAAGGACAGCAGTTTCTCTGCAAGAAGGGAGGGAGACTCTGTAAACCAGGCTGGCCTCAAACTCACAGAGATCCACCTGCCTCTGCCTCCCGATGCATGGGATCAAAGGCATGTGCCACCACTGCCCAGCTTGAGGGGTTTATAGAGCAGAAAAGAATGGGAACTTTTGGGGCAGAAAATTCCATCTGCAGACTGTGGATCTGTTCCCTTCTGTGTTGCCCCGCCCCGCCTCCACCCCCATCTTATCTTGTCAAGAGTCTCCCAGCTCTTAAGTGCCTCAGATGTTCTTATTGCTATGTTGATACTTGTCAGGTAGGTGTTCAAATCCTTTTTGCTGAGTTGGGAGTTTCTAGCTAGCCTGAGGCTCTTTGTTTTAGGTCATTAACCTTTCACTGTGTGTACAAACTTTCTCTTTCTTCTTCCTTCCCTCTTCCTTTCTTCAGTCAGTGAGCCCCTCCTTCACATATCAGACACTGTGTGTATTGTGGGGTGGCTGCAAGGCTACAGGCAGGCACCATTCCTGTCTCCATGGAAGACACACATAACCAAACAAGAGAGTCAGAGCTTATATTGCGTGCTGAGGGCTGGAACAAAAAGTTCAAACTCAGGTGACCCGAAGAGAACTACATGGGTGCTGGAGATGGCTTAGATAAAGTGGCCAGGAATGTTCTTTGAGGAAGTAACATTGAGCCGAGTGTAGAAGAGACGCAGACTGTGGCGTGTAAACAGCATTGGGTTACCTACTCCACAGGGGCAGCATGTGCAAAGACCCTGAGAAGACTTCCTTCAGAACCCTAGGATTCTAATCAAAGGGCACCACCATTTCCAAGCACTGTGGTAACTAATGGCATAGTTTGGGTAGCATACCCAACAGAAAACCTTTTTTTTTTTCACAGTTGTGGGGGTCAGAGGTGTGACATGAGGGTATTGGCCAGGTTGCCCCTTACAAAGGCTCTGGGAGAATTTATTCCATTTCCTGTCTTGGCTTCTGGTGGCTTCCAGGAATCCTTGGTGTCTCTGAGCTGGGAATTGCCCTCAGACCTCTCCCTTTGACTTTGCAAGATCTGTCTGAAAAGGACATTCCTCATGAACTGAGGACTCAACCCCAACCAGATCCTTCTGTTAATTACTTATGCAACGACAGTGTACAGCAATTTCCTGGAAGTTAAGCCTCTATCTTGGAGGGAAGCTCCTTAACACAGAAGTTTTAACTGGCTTGAAATGGTTCATGCAGGGAAACTCCTTAAGTTCAAGAAGTAAACAACTCAGGCCGGGCAGTGGTGGCGCACGCCTTTAATCCCAGCACTCGGGAGGCAGAAGCAGGCAGAACTCTGTGAGTTCGAGGCCGGGCTGGACCGATAGCCTCCGAAACAATACAGAGAAACCCTGTCTCGTAAAAACCAAAAAAAAAAAAAAAAAAGAAGTAAACAACTCAAAGGCTTCAGGAAGTCCCTGAAATTTGCAAGACTCACTAGTCTCACCCTCTTCAAGGAAACTCCTTACTCCTTAAACTCAGGAAGTAAACAACTAAAGGTCTCAGGAAGTCCCTGAAACTGACAAGACTCTTTAGGCTCTGCCTTCTCAAGCATATATAAGCAGTAAGGCCACTGAGTTGTTTTCCAACCAGCCGAGCTGCCTGGAAGAGGCTTAGTCCAGCCCCTGAGCGTCCTGAGAGAGACACTCTCTAAACTGTTGAGCTGCCCACAGTGTGCTCTAGGTTTCCAGCCTTTGTGAGCTGTCACCCATACTGTGGTGGGTTTCTGGAGATGCAGGTCTTTGAGTGATTTCTGTTTCTGTAAGTAACCCTAATAAAAGTCTCTGGCTCACCAAGTTGAACTTTGGTGATATTCTTACTTTGATTCTCTGTCTGGGGAAAATAGATGTTTTTTTATGGATCCCCAAGAATAGTGTCATACAACAGATACCTTATCCCAAATAAGGTCTCATCCTGAGCTTGCAGGTGACATTGTTCTGTTGGAGGCTCCAGCTTGCTCCCGCATAGTCTGGGTAGCCCCGTTCCTGTCTCTCTTCAAACCCCACCTGTTCAGAGAGTCTCCAAACAAAAGAAAGGCTCCCAAAGCCAATTCTGAATCCTTGGCAACAACTGCAGCTTCCTCCCCTTATGCTGCCAGCTGCCACTTAAGCAATCAGCTTTTGATCATATTTGGGCACAAACCCAGCTTGTGGCAGGCATGTCATCACCCCTCACCTACAATCTATAAAACCTCCCTGACTTAGTCCAGGCATCTGACTTCTCTGGCATCATTCTGTGAGGCCAGTGAACCTGCCTGGGTGTTGCTTTGCTCAGTATACTTGTTGCTATACTATTTTTCAATTGATCTGGCTTACTTAAGAGTCAGTGAAAAACTTATGGTGGGGGAGGGGGCAAAAAAGGCTATTAGACATATCTTTAGGAGTTTCAGAAACAAGAGCACCGATCCCTGAATATTCCTGGCAAGAAAGGACCTTAGATGTGACTGGAGAGAGGCACAGTGATTAAGAGCACCTGCTGCTCTCACATATGACTTCTGTGTGATTCTCAGCACCACATGGCAGATCACATCTGTCTGTACACCAGGTCCGAGGGATTTGATGCTCTCATCTGCTCCCTGGGGGCACTGCCAATGCACATGTGGGGCACAGGCATACATGCAGGCAAAACACTCATACATGTAAAATAAAAGTAAATAACCCTGTAACGTGTAGTCTTCCTGCCAGTCGCTTGGGCCCTGCCACAGTTAGCAGCTTGGGTCCCACTACTGTCTCAGCCCCAAATAACACACAGGATGCTATATTAATTGTAAGCTGTTGGCCGTTTGCTTGGTCTCTTACTGGCTAGCTCTGATTTAAGTATTTAACCAATAATTGCTAATCTGAGTATTTCCATGTGATCTTCACTTACTGGAGGAAGGGTCCACATGCTGCTTCTCCCGAGTTCTACGTTGTGACTGAATGTGCCGCTCTTTCCCAGAATCCTCCTCGACTCCTAGTCCCACCTATCTTGCTTCCCTATTGGCCAACAGTGCCTTATTCAACAACCAATAAAATAAGCACATACACAGGACTTCCCCCATCATAACCCTTTAAAAATGAGGAAGGGAAGGACCTAGGGGAACACTCTAAATAGCACATCTCAAGGTATATTCCCAGCCTCCACCTCCATAGTGTGACTGCTATCCTTGATTGTCAACTTGACTGCATCTTGGATTAATTAAAATTCACGTGGTTGGGTACACCTGTGAGGAATCTGTTTTCTTAAATCATTTGCAATGAGAAGATCCGCCTTTTTTGATTTTTGTTTTTCAATACAGATTTTCTCTATGTAATATCTTTGGCTGTCCTGGAACTAGCTCTGTAAACCAGGCTGGCCTCAAACTCACAGAGATCTCCCTGCCTCTGCCTCCTGAGCACTGGGTTAAAGGCGTGCGCCACCACTGCCTGACATGAAGACCGACCTTTAATAGAGATATTTTGAGGTAAGAAGATTAAACCTGAGCATGTTCATTCTTTCATTAGCATTGGAGTCTGTTTCTTTGGAATTCTGGTGTATACTAAACACCAGCAGAGACATCCAACTCTGTGGACTGAATGACTACTAAGATTCATGAGCTTTCCATTGGTAAATAGCTATTGTTAGACTAGCAGATCTCTAGCCTGTAAGCCATTCCAATAAATCCCCTTTCTCTCTCTATAGAATCATTCTGTCAGTTCTGTTCCACTAGAGAACTCTGACTCATATAAAGAGATAGTGGGAACATTTCACATTCAAGTAAATCTAAAAGTGTCATGTGATCACCTTACACTGAAAAACCCTGACTCACCTGAGCTAGTCAGTCATAGTGAGGAAGCCACTTTATCATTTTGTAACATACCGCTTTCCTGTTTCAGTGTACCGTAAGATCCTGACTTCCTGTCCCTCATCCCTGGGGAATGCTGAGTTCCCGTCATGCCACAGAAGCATGGGAGGAAGGTTGACGTAGTACAGCCTTGCCTTGTTTTCAATGAGACAGAAAGCAGAAGTGACTCAGTTAAGATCACAGGTTGGGAGAGCTGGACTTCAGACTCCTCCAAGTGATAGAGACGGGGACACATGCCTGGGTGAAGAGATGCCAAGTGATGCTGCTGGGCAGGGTTTGGACTCACACACTGACTCACTCACACACACTCAGCCTGTGTGTGAAACACAGCCTCTTTTTTTGTTGTTTTTGTTTAGTTGTTAGTTTTTTGCTGTTGATGTTTGTTTGTTTGTTTGTTTTTGTTTTTGTTTTGTTTTTGGTTTTTCGAGACAGGGTTTCTCTGTATTGTTTTGGAGACTGTCCTGGAACTAGCTCTGTAGACCAGGCTGGCCTCGAACTCACAGAGATCCGCCTGCCTCTGCCTCCCGAGTGCTGGGATTAAAGGCGTGCGCCACCAACACCCGGCTCATTTGTTTGTTTTTATGAGACACTGTTTCTCTGTGTAATAACCCTGACTGACCTGGAACTCACTTTGTAGATCAGGCTGACCTCAAACTCACCAGAGCCCAGAGACCACAGCACCTCTTATAAAGGAAAACACTTAATTGGGACTAGTTTACAGTTCAGAAGTTTAGTCCATCATCATCATAGTGAGACATGGTGGCATGCAGGCAGACATGGTGCTGGGGAGGGTGACCAGAGTTCTACATCTTGATCTGCAGGCCCCAGAAGGAGACCGTACACCACACTCGTCGTAGCTTGAGCATCTGAGACATTAAAGTCTGCCCTCACAGTGACACACTTTCTCCAACAACACCTCCTAATAGTGCCAGTCTCTATGGGCATTCAAACACCACGCTTCCTCAGACAAAGGAACAAGCAAATTCACCCAAACACAAAAAAGAGAGGGTGTGTGTGTGTGTGTGTGTGTGTGTGTGTGTGTGTGTGTAGGGGATCTATATGGCATAAAAGAAAGTAGAATTATATATACTTTGTACCCACGTTGTTTTCTGATTTTGATACTGTATGCAACATGTAACCATCAGTCACCACACAAGAATATAACTTGTGGGAGAAGCTGGATAAACAGACCTTGGGACTATGTGTGTATATTTGTGCGTTTTATGTGTATATAAATGTGTTTTATATATATGTGTGTGTGTGTATATGTGTTGTACATATGTGTTTTATATGTATGTCATATGTTTATGTGTTTTGTATTTATATATGTGTGCTTTATGTCTTGCATGGATGTTTTATATGTGTTGTATATGTGCTTGTGTATGTGCTATGTATGTATGTATGTGTGTTGCACATATGTGTACCTTGTTTATGTTTGTATATACAATGTTAGTCTTATCAACTTGATACAACCTAGAATCACGAAGAAGAGACTCAGTGAGGACCGTTTACATCAGGCTGGCCTGTGGGTCTGACTACGGGGTTGTATTAACTGGTGGGTGAAGACCCACCCTAAATGTGAGTGACCCCTCCCGGTAGCAGCCCAATGAAAGGACCCTGTAAGAGGGAAAGCTTTGCCTTTGGTTCTCATGCTCTTCGATCTCACTGACACTTCATCTTGTGTTGCTGCCTCTGCTGATCCCGTCAGTGATGTTAGCACTGGCTCCTTCTGGCTTCCAAGGTGGACTGAAGACCAGCAGCTGTCCAGAATTGCTCTAGGCACCAGGATTGGAACTGCTGAGGCACCCAGCCCCACGGACGGAGCGAGCAAGCGAGTGAACATGCATGCATTTGTTTCTCTCTGCTCTTGCCCGGTTGGGACCAGCTACTCCAAACTTCTGCCACTGGGACTTCGCTGTGTGATGAAACATAAGCTTGAGCTGTAAGCTGAGTTAACTCCTTTCTCCCTCAAACTGCTTTTCGTCAGGAAAATTATCACAGCAGTGAAGCTAGGACAGCGTGCATGTGTGTTCTGCACGTGTGTACTCACACATGTGGTTACATGTGGAGGCCAGAGGTGGCTGTTGAGATGCCCGCTTTTTTCTCCTTCCTTCCTTTTTCCTTTCCTTTCTTTTTCTTTTTTTGAGACAGGGCCTCTTTTTGAACTCAGAGTCTGCTATTTCAACTACACTGCTATACTGAATGACCAGGGAGCCTCTGGGATCCTCCCCACCAGCACTGGGTTTATAAATTCATGTGACCATGACCAGCTTTTTACATGGTACTGGGAATCCAAACTCAGGTCCCCACAGTTGTGCAGCAAGCACTTTCCCCTAAGCAGTCTCTCCAGGGTCCTAATCCTTGAGGCCCAGGACTGAATTCTCAGTCCTGCTCGTGCCATGCAGAATACTAAAATTACAGCCATGTAAAGGTGTGTCCTGTCACCTGCTGGGTTGTTGTCCCATTTTTGTATCTTCCTGTGACTATACTGACTTTAAACATTAAAAGTTTTAAAAATACTTTATTACTATAACCATCATTTTCTGTGTATGAGTGTTTTGACTGAACATGTCTGTGCACACATGCTTGGTGCCCACGGAGGCCAGAAGAAGATGCAGGATCTCCCGGAACTGGAGTTATTGATGGTTGTGAGCTACCATGTCAGTGCTGGGAATTGAACCCTGGTCCTCTGCAAGAGCAGCCGGTGCTCTTCACTGATGAGCCATCTCTCCGGCCCCTAAAAGTTTTGTTTTGTTTCTTTTAATGCAGTTTTCTGCCACCAGGCCCAAGAGCTTTTCATACTGGCAAAAACCATTTGGCTGAATGCAGGTCTTGCTCCCAGTGGCCAGTAAAGGGCAGTATTTGACCTGAAGGAATCTATGTGCCACAGGGGATTAGCAAACATTTCACTGCCTAGATTAAAGACAATGGAGCTGTACCTCTCCCTCTCACACCAGAGTTGACTGCAGGGACAAGGACTTCAGCCTCTGAGATGGTAGCACTGCGCTGTGGTGGAGTTGGAACACACACACACACACACACACACACACACACACACACACACACACACGGTCCCACTATGTATGTGTTGTGTATGTATATGTATGTGTGTTGTTTATGTATATGTATGTGTGTTGTGTATGTGTGTTGTGTATGTGTGTTGTTTATGTGTGTTGTGTAAGTGTGTGTTGTGTATGTATGTTGTGTATGTGTGTATGTGTGTGTGTTGTGTATGTATGTTGTGTATGTGTGTGTGTTGTGTATGTGTGTGTGTTGTGTATGTGTGTGTGTTGTGTGTGTATGTGTGTTGTGTATGTGTGTTGTTTATGTGTGTTGTGTATGTGTGTATGTGTGTGTGTTGTGTATGTGTGTGTGTGTTGTGTATGTGTGTTGTGTAAGTGTGTGTGTTGTGTATGTATGTTGTGTATGTGTGTGTGTTGTGTATGTGTGTGTGTTGTGTATGCGTGTGTGTGTGTTGTGTATGTGTGTGTGTATGTGTTGTGAATGTGTGTGTGTGTTGTGTATGTATGTGTGTGTGGTGTGTATGTGTGTTGCTGTTGTTCCTCAGGCACTGTCTGTCTTTCAGAGACAGTGTATCTTCCTGTCCTGGAGCTCTGGGTGAGTAGGTTATGTAGCCGGCTAATTGCTCCAGAAGTCCACCCGTCTGCTTCCTCAGCATTGGAATTACAAGTGTGTGCTGCTGTGCCTGGCTTTTAAGGTGTGTCATAAGGACTGAACTCTGGTCCACCCACTTGAAGGCGAGTACTTAACCAACCGACTAGCAGTTCTCCTAGTCTTGCAACTTACTTTTTTTTTTAAGATTGGGTTCTCCAGCGTCGCCCATGATGTGCTCTTGTGACCCTCCTGCCTCTACCTCCTGAGTGCTGGGATCACAGGCATCTATGTACCACTGTGTCCAACATGAAATGTCAGTCAGCTGGTTGGGATGAGTGCGTTACTCGAAATACAGTTGGTTTCTGGCTGCTTTCACAGGGAGAGGCTATCAGGAGCCCCCCTCGGAGACTGGACACAGCAAGCAGCAGAGCTCCCCAGAGCTCCCCTAGACAAGTCGATCCGGAACTGCTACACGAGCACATTGCCTTCTTGGTCCTCCTCTTTCCTCTGGAGTCATCTCCAGCCTTGTGACGTCATCATGGTGAGACCAAGGGCAGCCACTGCTGCGGTGTGGCTGTGCTTCTCTGGCCACGGTTCAGAGCTGGCACTGATCAACCTGGGCCACTTAGGGCCTGAGGACAATCAACCTCCAGACTGCCCCAAGGAGTAAATCTAATAGATGGAAAACCTAGAGCTGGAGGTAGCCGTGTTGTTAGCCTGGTTGAGTGAAAAGGAGTGATGACAATCTTCAGAGGCAAGTAAACACAGGAGAGAGAAAGTTCTACCCCATTCCTCTGTCTGGTTCAGTATTTCCTAGGGCCCAGCTGCCCAGCCATAGCCTGGCTGTTCTACCTTTCTTTGGTAACCAGAATAACACACCTCCATTTTGTTTGACACTTGCAACCCAAAGAGCTCTAACTCGCCAAGTAGACCAACTCCTTCACTTTGCTGTTGAAGCAGCAGATGACGAGGGAGTCCTGGCCTCCCTAGGGCAGAGCTCAGTGACTGTAGGCTAGACTCAAGTTGCCAGTTCCCAAGTGGTGGCTTTCCCTTGTTTCTATACAGCTGCTGCTCTCCTGTGACTTCATGACATCTTTTTTTTCAAGACATGATTTCTCTGTGTGGTCCTGACTGACCTGGAAATCACTCTGTTCACCAGGCTGTCCTTGAACTCAGAGATCTGCCTGCCTCTGTCTCCTGAGTGCTGGGATCAAAGTACACCACCATGGCCTGGCCTTGCTTCATGGCATTTAAAAAATATGTATTTATTTTTTTGTGGTGTTTGGCCTACATGTATGTCTGTGTGAGGGTGCCAGATCCCCATAGGTGCTGGGAAACGAACCCAGGTCCTCTGGAAGAGCAGCCAATGCTCTTAACTGCTGAGCCATCTCTCCAACCCAGCTTCAGGGCATTTTTAAACCCAAGGGAGATCTCCAAAATCCTCAGTTAGAGGGAAATTGAACTTTACTTCTTCCTGGCAACAAAACAAAATGAAAAGGTAACCACAGGAACCTAACTGAAGACTGAGGACCTGAGAGTTGGCACTGGAAATTGAAGGTAGAAGAGTAATGTCCACCTTGTGAGAGGTGGAGCAGAACGGTGTCACACCACACCGTGACCCTGCTCTCACACAAAGATGACTGCAGGAAAGCGGGTCTTTACCTCTTCTGCAAAACCGTCATGCAGGATCCACATGAAACGGAGCCATAAATGTCTTCCTAAACACAGCTAAAAAGAGATCAGAGAGCCGTGCAGGTGCCGGCTGCCTGTGGATTCCCACGCCTAGCTGACCTCAGGGTTTACCGTTCCTTTGAACAGAAATCAGATGACTTATGAAAGGGATCGGGGCCCTACATGCACTGTGCAGTTCCCTGCAGACCTTAGCTCCCGCAGTTGACACCCCCTGACCCCTCTGCACCCAACTCCTTCACTCCCAGACCTAGCTCTCCCTCCAGGTCCCCACAGTGCCCCAGCATGCCAACAGGCTACTGAGTGCCTCTCAGTCATCCTGAAAACCCAGGGCAACAGAGAGGTACAGCAATGTCCTTCAGGCATTGGCCAGATGTCATAGCTACTTTTCCTCTTATGATAAAATACTCGGACAAAAGCAACTCAAAGGAAGATGGGATTCTTTTGCTTCACAGTTTGAGGTCTGCTCCATCCTGGTGGTCGTCAAGGTAGCAGGAGCTTGAAGCTGCTGGCCACACTGTGTCTGGGGAAGGAAAGAGCAATGAAGGTATGCGGCAGCAGCTCCTTCTCTCTTCATATATAGTCCAGGATCCCAGGGTGGGACCGTCCCACCCACCATGGGCAGGTCTCCCCTCCTCCACAACCACAGGGTGGTGGTCCCCAAGACCTGACTCGACAAAGGCAGCTTTTGAAACCCTATGAAGGAATTGTGTGAGCGGGAGGTGGCTGATTGACACCCAGCGAGATGAGCCTCCTCCCAGCTGCCAAATGCTGACCAGGTGTTCACCCAAGCCGGACAGACTCTCATGGCCACTACCCAGGAACGTAAGGGAACCAGAGGCTCCAGTCTGGACATTTCCGGGCCAGCCATCAATGGTGCTGATGCAGGGGACCTGGGATGGAAACCTTAAGCCGAGCCCTGAGGAGTGTTCAGGGTCACACCTCAGAACAAGGCATGATGTGCCATCGTCATCCCTAGTGACTGTGCTCTGCCCGTTTGGAGGGGCCTGGTACCCACCTGTACCTGGGCTTCCCCTCCTGTGGGTCCCAGAGGATCCTGTTATCTAGCCTGACCCCCATTCTGAAGAACCCCTAAACTCAAAATTTTGATTCTGACCAATAAAAACAAGCCTGGTCTATTGAGAGAGTTTCAGGATAGCCAGGATACACAGAGAAACCATGTCTCCCAAAACTAAAAAATAAAATAATATAATTAAATGACCACAGATTAGTAAAAATAAACATGTCAAAGCTTATGGCAGACGGAGTTGTAATTCAGGTGTGGGTGTTTACGTAGCCTGCAAACCTTGGTTCCAGCCTCAGCACTGCAGAAATGAAAATGTGTGCATGAGGCAAGAGCAGCTTACCGTTACCCAGATTCTAGTTTATGGGACAATAGACACTGCAAGTGAAGGAAAAAATCTCAGATAAACAGCCTGACATTACACCTTCAGAAACCAAACAGGAGCAAACTGACCATCAGCATGGTGGAAGCTGAGAGAGAAGGATCCTTTGAGCCCAGGATATTAAAAAAAAAGTCCAAAGTTAGCAGAAGGAAGGAAATAATGAGGACCAGAGCAGAAGTGGAACAGGCTAGAAAAACGAAACGAAAATGATCAGGAGCACACACACCTTTAACTCCAGCACTGGGGAGGCAGAAGCAGCGTGTCTGTGAGAGTTCAAGGCCAGCCTGGTCTTCATAGTGAATTCCAACACAGTCAGAGCTTCAGAGTGAGACCCTATCTCAATCAATCAATCAGTCAGTCAGTCAATCAATGATAATAATAAAATAAAAAGAAATAAATAGACATACAAACAGATCAGCAAACCTTGAGCTAGACTAACCAAGGAAAACAAGCACTGTTTGACAAGATGCCTCTGTCTTCTGAGTGCTATGATTTAAGGTGTGTGCCACCACTGCCTGGTCAATACTGAGTTCCTATTGTGATAGTCAATTCTTTTAGGTTCTGTGGATACAGCAATGAAGAAAAGCAGAGAAAAAAAAGAGTCTTTTCACAGAGCTTATTTATGTTCAAGACAAGAAATATAATCATAGCAACAGAGCACTCATGGGAATAACCAAGTGGAATGAACAGATACGTTGTATAGTGTTTTAGCACATGATCAATGCCTTGAGAAGCCTATCAGGGAGGGCCAAGCTGGCCTGTGTAGTCTCCTGAGCAGAGGGTGAGGCCACCTTAGAGATGAGGAAGTGTAACATAGATAGAGCCACAGAAGGAGCTGACCTGCCATGTCTGCTCAAAAGAGGGACTGGAAACAAAGGCCTCCCAGCAGGGTCTCTCAATCATAACAAGTTAATTTCCTGTTGTGGGTCGGGTTGCTCAGTGGTAGAGCTCTTGCCTAATAAGGACAAGCTCTGACTCCACCCCCAACACTAAAATAAGTTTTCTGTTTTCTTCATCTCACCAAACCAGCACTCTGTCTGGGTAGTCATTCTAGAGTCCACTGACCATGGTGGAGCAAGGTAACCTTAGTAAGAACACTCTGATGAATTAGTTCCAGGAAAAAGAAAAACAAAGAAGCAAGCCAACACTGCTCCTTGTGGGGATATGTCTGTGGCCTAAAAATAAGCCCGGTATCACTGGGGTGGGGGGGAGGCAAAGGGGTGCAGAGTTAACTCCTGGAGCCCCAGCTCTGCTGATTTACAAGATGAGGACCATGCCATGGAACGAGGCTCAACAGATCGGTCTCCACGTGTGTAAAATAGTTCTTTGTTTTATTTTTCGAGACAGGGTTTCTCTGTGTAGCCCAGGCTGTCCTGGACCTTGCTCTGTAGACCAGGCTGACCTCGAATTTAGAGATCCACCTGCCTCTGCCTCTTAAGTGCTGGGATTAAAGGCATGTGTCACCACCACCTCGCTTCATGTGTAAAATAGGATTCGACCCCCTCAGATTGTAACCATAGATATAAAAGAAACAGGTGGGTTCAGTTCCAGCCTGATCCAAAGGCTGGCTGCCTCCTCCCTCTGGGCTCTGAATATCCCCCGTGCTTCACCCTTGACCCCCAGACTTGAACTCTAAAGTTTGTGCTTGAGGTTGAGCTAGGTGCCAGGTAAGGGCTTTGTAGGGTTTCTGACTTTTTATTTTATTTATGCACTATCTGTTTGCTTTTAAGACAGGGTCTCACTATGTAGATCAGGCTGGCCTTGAACTCACAGAGATCCACCTGCTTCCCCAGTGCTGGGATTAAAGATGTGCATCACCATGGCCAGTTTATTTTACTTTCATAGACAGTCTCTATATGGCCCAGGTTGGCCTAAAGCTTTTGACCTTCCTGGATGATGGAATGATGGGATTATAGACACCTGGACAAATGGGCTTTTCTTCCCCTTTCAAAGGTGGGTACCCCACTGAGGGCCGGTATCCCATAAAGCTCCACTGTGTAAAACTTCTATGCAAAGGAATTAAAGTCTTTGCATCTCTCCAACCAAAACCAACTAAACAAACAAACAATAAATAAAACAAAAGATCTGTTTAGGAAATGTCCCTCCCCATTCTGAGAACTTAATGAACCTAAAGACCTGGAGGAGTTAGCTCTTTCCACATTCCTTCATCTCCTTTGTGCCCGTCCTCCTCCTCCTCCTCCTCCTCCTCCTCCTCCTCCTCCTCCTCCTCCTCCCTCTCTCTCCCCTGTCTTCTTCCTCCTCCCTCCTCCTTTCTTCTGATTCAATCCTGGAGCTCAATATGTAGAGCAAACTGCCCTTGAAGTCACAGAAATCTTCCCACCTCTGCTGAGATTAAAGGCCTCCACCACCAAGCCTGGCTGCCAATTCTATTAAAACTAGCCAATCACAAAAGACTGTGAGGTCAGACCCAGTCAATGAGGAAAAGAAGCTGTTCTCGCCTGCTCTGGAATAAAAGCTTGGTGAGCTTCCGGGCTCAGTGTGCTGCCGGTCTGCCTTCCGTCACGCAGGACCTGCTTTTATTTTACAGAACTTGCCTTGCTGATTGCTTTCACTTTGTTCATGTGTTGCTCTTTGCGGCACCAAGAATATTTGCTTTCAACCGACATGTACCGTGGTGCCTCACAATGGCCTGTTTTCAGTTCCGAGCTCTGCCCATGGCATGATACTGAAATGCTGGAATCTAGAGCCTAAGCAAGTGAAAGAATGTGAACTAAAATTGGAGCAATTTGTCTTGTAACTTATTAAATGAGAACTAAAACTTACAAGTAGCTAGTTGTGGTAGTACATGCGTGGAACCCAGCTAGCCAGGGGATGAACCAAAAGTTTCAGGATAGTGTGGACTGCATAATGAAACTCTGTCCCAGAATGAACGAGAGAAAGGCAGGCAGGCAGGCAGGCAGGCAGGCAGGCAGGCAGGCAGGCAGGCAGGCAGGCAGTTAGGTCTATTTATACATATATCTGGAATTCCAGCTTCTAGTGAGACTAAACCAGGAAATCACGAGCTCAAGGGGTGCCAGGGTTACAGGGTAAGTTTGAGGCCAGTCTTAGCAACTTAGTGGACTCTGTTTCAAAATTAAAATATTTTTAAAAGGATTGAGAATGTAGTTCAAGATAGAGGACTTGCCTAGCTTTGAGAGACCCTGTTTTCAATCCCCCATGTACACACACACACACACACACACACACACACACACACACACACATTTATTTTACACATACCCATCTATTGGATCCAATTCCGTCTTCTGGCCTCTGAAGGTACCATGAACACACATACCATGCACAAATCATTCATACTGGCAAAACACCCACACATAAAATAATAGCCATAATAAATTACAAATACCGGCCAGTCAAGGAATTGGTTAGAAACCTCCCTCTGGGACGGTCCTGGTCCTCTGCTGCCATCTGCTGGTAGTAATCAGGTTGGCAGAGACACAGCCAAGGAGAGCTACAAGAACCCAATAAAGGTTAATCAGGGTGAGCTTGGGGGTGGGGGGAGCCCTGAGGAATGACTTAGCCATCTAAAGGGGCTTTGAAGTGTCTGAAGAGACTTGGGGACCAAGGAGTCATTTTTTGTATATATGTATTTATTTGTCTATTTTGAATTTGTTTTTATTTTTAAATCTTATTATATCACGCATCATTTGAGTGTTTTGCCTTCGTATATATCGGTGCACCGTGTGCAGTTAAGTGATCAGAAGAGAACATTGGATCCCTTAGAACTGGAGTTAAAACCATTGTGAGCCACTAGACTCTGGGATACCAACCTGGGTCCTCTGGGAAAGCAGCTAGTGCCTAACTGATAAGCCATCTCTCACAGGGGTCACTTTAACACTGTACAGACAGAGATCCAAGATTAAGGTAGATAAGTGTATTTCTCTGAGTCATGCCTTAGGGACAAAGAACCCTGATGTCAAAATCCAGGGCTGGTCTGAACCTTGATTCTGGTGAAGCCCCTGGATGAGCAGCCACATCTGGGCTACCTGGAGACTCGGTAGCAGTGCAGGGCTTAGGGACTGGTGGATGGTTTGTAGTAAAATGCCTATCTAGCAGGCTCAATGCCTTGGCTACGGTCCCCTGCGTGTGAAAACAATGAAATAATTCTGCTGTCGCTGACAAATAATAAATAAATAACAAGAAAGGCAGAGTATAGGATCCACTGGAAATGCACTGAGCCAGCATGTTTCAAGGCTGCAGGCAAAGAACATAAGGGGCTCATTTTGAACACCCTGCTTACAGCTCTCCTCAGAGGGCCTGTTTCTGTGGTTTAGGAGCTAGTGTGCTGGAGCAGCCTTATAAAGCTTCTACACCCTGACTGGAAAGAAATTCAGACAGCATACAACAATTTCAAGAAGTCAATAGGCACTGTGCGTACAAAGACTTGTTCTACTGTTTTCTGCACACATGTGCGTATATGTTTTTACAAAAATTACATTGTAGATCTCCATGTCCCCAACCCTTGTTTTGATTCTCTCTCTCTCTCTCTCTCTCTCTCTCTCTCTCTCTCTCTCTCTCTCTCTCTCTCTCTGTCTCTCTCTCCCTCTCTCCCTCCCTCCCTCCCTCCCTCCCTCCCTCCTTTCCTTCTTTCCTGCCTTTCAATTTTATTTTTCTTATTTGGATATGGGTTGGGGGTTGAGACAGGGTTTCTCTGTGTAGCCCTGGCTGCCTTGGAATTCACTATGTAAACCAGACTGGCCTCAAACTCAGAGATCTGCCTGCCTCTGCCTTCTTAGTGCTGGGATTAAAGGTTTTTGTTTTTTGGTTTTTGGTTTTTGGTTTTTTTTTTTTTTTTTTTGGTTTTTCGAGACAGGATTTCTCTGTATTGTTTTTTGGAGGCTGTCCTGGAACTCACAGAGATCCTCCTGCTTCTGCCTCCCAAACGCTGGGATAAAAGACATGCACCACCATACTTAGTGGATGCAAAGTGCTTTTTTGATTATCAACCTGTGGTGGTTTGAATAGCAATGGCCCCTATAGGCTCATATATTTGAATGTTTAGTCGTTAGGTGCTACTTGACAGGAATTAGGAGTTGTGGCTTTGATGGAGGAAGCATAAGCCAGGTGTGGTGGTGTGCCGCACTCAGGAGCTGGAGGCAGGAAGTTCAGAAACTTAAGGCCATCCCCAGCTATGTAGGAGGTTAAAGGCTGGCTAGCTTACATAAAAACTTTCTTTTTCTTTTTTTTTTTAAGCCTTCTAAAAGTGCTGATAATGCAAAGAATATAGGACAAAAAGAAAATGAGCTACTCGAAGAAATGCACACTGGAATCTTTTTCAAGGAGTATTTTCCCCCTTCTGTCTCCAAACAAGAAGTAAAAATGGGGATTTGATGTGTCAGTTAATTTATCAATTTGATGGGATTTAGAAACACATCTCTGGACATGACTGTGAGTTCTGTAGGCTTAATTGTTGTTCAATTGAAGTGGGATGACTTTCCCCAGATTTGCATTTCTCCATCCGATGGGCCGGGGTTCAGAACTGAAGAAGAAGGTGGCAAGCTGGGTACCAACGCACATGCCTCTCTGAGTCCCTGGCCCTCCCCCCCCCCCAGCCTGCCCCACTCCACCCCGACTGCAGGTGCCACATGGACAGCCACCTCAAGCTCCTGCCTTTCTGGCCTTGTCTTCCCAACCATGAACTATGAACCAAATAAACCCTCCTCCCTCCCTCCCTTGCTAGTTCCCTCCCTTCCTCCCTCCCTCCCGTGCTCGCTCCCTCCCTTCCTTCCATTGCTTTTATCAGATACTTTGTTATACAAGTAACTAATACAGTTGGAGACAGTTCAGAGTGTTCGCCCTAGCTGCAGTCGTCTAGATGTGAGTAGAAATCTCCTGGGGCACAGGGTACACAGGTGACTGGAGGATCGCCTCAGGCCTCCCTATGCCCCAGTCTAGCCAGGCATCACCACGTGGCTCCTGGTAGTTCCTGAGACCCAATAAAAACATACTGACCACACTGATCGTCAACGGTTGGCATTGAAACCGGGGCTATGCCTTGTGCTGAGCAAGCATTTCCTTGTGTACAACCTGCAGTACCGGGTACAACTCGTGACCACTTTGCAGGTAAGAACTGGAGGTGCAGAGCTATGACCCCAGGTCAGTTAGCTGCGACTTTAAAGATTCAGGATTTGAAGAGCCAGGGGCCCTGCTTCCAGAATTCAGAGGGGATTGGGGTGTCTTGTGGTCTCCCAGGCTGTGGGGAAGGGAAAGTGCCCTTGAGTCTGCAAGTGAGCACGTGTGAGAAAGGTTAGACCTCCATGCCTGGCACCTCTGGGAAGGAACACAGTGTCTGGGCCTCAGTTTCCAAACTGGAAAGGACTCTGGGGAATTCGGGATGCAATGTGGGATGGGTTCCAATTGCTGTCATTCATGTAGCTCTTCTACCTACTGCATTTCTGGAAGAGAACTGTTTACTAGCGGGGTAACGGTGTGGCAGGGATGAAGAGCAGGGTTAACGTCTACAGGCAGAGCAGAAGGATGACTCTGATGGTTAGAAACAAAAGGTTACAGAGTTGGAAAAATGGCTCTGCTATCAAGAGTACTCACTGTGGTCCTAGCGCCCTGCTTCAGAGGCTCACGATGCCTGTAACCTCAGCTCTCAGGTATCCAATCCCCCTTCTGGCCTCCTGGGACACTGTGCGCACATGAAGTGCATATACTTAAATTTAAAAATCAAAAACAAATCCTAAAATAAAAATACCCCCCAAACAACAACAATAACAATAACAAAACTTGTTACATAGGAGAGAGGCCCCTGAGCATTGGGCCTGTGGCAGCCTGTAGTGGAAAACTGCACTACACTGGATAAAGTGCCAGGCCAGGCTGCAAAAGGCATGTCCATCCATCTCAGCAAAGCTGCAAGCAAGAAGGCCTACTTCCCCTTGTGTCAAGCCTCCTGCTGTCAGCTGGAGGAGGGGGCCCTGGAATGTGGCCTGGAGACTCCCAGAGAAAGAAGGCTGGAGAATGCACTCAAGCTGAGATCTGAGGACAGCGTGGATCCAGGAAACACTCGTATGTCTGGGTGTTTATAAACGGGCCTCCCTTCCAAGTTGCATCAGGACTTATTTGGCAAAGAATGTCATCCTCCCTGGGGAAGGAGGCAACCCAGAAATGGGAACCCATAAGGGAAGTTGCTCCTCCATATGGCTCTGGCATCTTCCTACATAAATAATTGAACTGTTGGAGCTGTGAAAATGAGGGCAGCACAAACTTTGGAAGACTCTAGTGTGTGGGACCAGGGGTGTGGTCTAATCAGAGCTTGCATATATGTGACTGATTTCAACAGTGACAGAGTGTGACATGTATCATTTGTGCTGAATGGTGAATGGTTTTCTTTGTCGAAAACATACTTGTAGGGCTAGAGAATTGACTCTGTAGGTAAAGGCACCTGC
The DNA here is from genome assembly GCF_017639785.1 of Mesocricetus auratus. Lineage (NCBI taxonomy): Eukaryota > Metazoa > Chordata > Mammalia > Rodentia > Cricetidae > Mesocricetus > Mesocricetus auratus. Next base: position 72,709,330 of record NW_024429191.1, on the reverse strand, counting down.
ATTCAAGCCTGCATTTCATCCTTGGAACCTACAAGATAGAGGGAGAGAGCCGTTTCCTGAAAGTTGAAAGAAAAGAGGTGTCCACACACATGTCATGGCATGTTCATGTGTGAAAACACAAAATACTAAATATAAAAAAACTGGAGGAGACTAGAAAGACACCCTTGCAGGAATAGATTTGGGGTTGGGGGGTTGTTTGTTTTTGTTTTTGTTTTTTGTTTTGTTTTGTTTTGTTTTTGAGACAAGATTTCTCTGTGTATCTCTGACTATCTTGGAACTCGCTCTGTAGACCAGGCTAGCCTTGAACTCAGAGTTCTTCTTGCCTCTCTGTCTGCCTCCTAAGTGCTGAGATTAAAGGCATGTGTGTCTCTCATCACCTGGCTGAATAGATTTGTTTTAAATCACCATACCAACTGTATTTAAGTAGTGTTTAAATCACCAAACAGGCTATTTTTAGAGTAGGGTTTAGGTTCATAGAAATATTTAGTAGTGATAAATGATAATGCCCCCTAAGTCTTTACCTTCACATACACATTTTCCTTTTATTAATATTTTACCTTTGTGATATTTTATGTATAGCTACATATTTAGATAGATAGATAGATAGACAGATAAAGACTGACAGAGAAATAGATAGGTATTGAACCCAGGGCCTCCCCTGGCATTGGTGGCACATGCCTTTAACCCAGCACTCGGGAGGCCGAGGCAGGTGGATCTCTGTGAGTTTGAGGCCAGCCTGGTCTACAGAACCCAGGGCCTCACACATCTTAGGCAAGAGTTTTCCCAAATGTGCCAGCTGTGGTGCCTTTGTTACAGATGAGCCTATTTGGATACATTGCTATTGCCTAAGGTCAATAGTTTACTCAGAGTTCATTCTTCTCCCTGTATAGTCTACTGATTTTGACAATAGACAGATGTGTGCAATTATAGTATCAAAACAGTTCACTACCCTCTGTGTTCCACCTATCATTAATACACTTTTAAAAGGAAGAGTTTACACTTAAGAAACGTGTCTTAGAATGTCAGTGTTATTATGTGTCCCTCTTGATAACAAGGACAGTTTCATCATCATGTTGAAAGTTTAGGAAGCCATAAAAATGATCCCAAACTGACAACCTCATGAGTCAGGGCATGCTAATGTCCTGTAATCTCAGTTCTTAGGAGGCAGAGGCAACATGATGGACACAATTCCAAGGCAATGCTGATCTGCATTACAAGTTCTAGGCCAGCCAGGACTAGATAGAGAGATTGGGTCTTATAGGGGGTGGGGGGAGTGGGGAGGTCTGGACCTGGGTTCTAATCCTAGCACCCACATGGCAACTCACAATTGTTCATAACTAGTTCTAGGGGATACAACATCCATGTTTGACCTGTGTGTTAGAAGCACACATGTGGTGCACGCGCGGGCACACACACACACACACACACACACACACACACACACACAGGCAAAACACTCATAACATAAAATAAACCTTAAGACATAAGGGAGAGCTAGAGATGACTCAGTGGTTAGAGCACGCACTGTTCTTCCTGCCCTTCCTTTTATAGCCTTTCCTGTTAAAGGTGTAGTCCAAATTTCTCTTCTTCCATCAAACTTCTCTTGAGTTGCCCAGTGGGACAGTTGATCTGCTTTAAGTGGAGGGTCTGTTCCACTTTCTTATCATGAAGAGCCAGGTAGTTTTTCACCCAAAGGCCTCACATATGCCATGAATACATAGTTTACTGCCTCTCAATCCTACCAGGCCAGCTCTTCCAGATCCTGGCTGAAATCCCAGACACACCCTTTCGCTATCTATCCCTTCAAGCCACAGAGTGACGCCAAGTTAGTTGGGAAACGGTTAAATTCTGTAAGAAGAAGCCCCAGTTCCCCATCAGGGTGATGCAAGAAGCCTGGTGAAGCCACTCATGAGGTACCCCTCCCCCACTCATGAAGTACACCTCCCCACTCATGAAGTTCACCTCCCCCCACTCATGAAGTACCCCTCCCCCACTCACTCATGAGGGCTGAACCCAGCACATTGTGCTTGTCAGTCAAGCACTCTGCTGCTGATCTAAAGCCTAATGCCACTTTGACATGGGGCTATTTTGGGCTGGAGATAAGTGAGAGCAAACAAACGCAGACATACCCAGAAGATAATGAGAGTCTATTCCTAGTCTCCATAAAGCAAACAGCAAAATGAGCCACATGAATTTTGTTTCCTAAACAAAAAGAAAATAATCCTGTTTATACCATGCTATTGTCAACTAAGTGTGAAATAGCATTTTATCTATGAAATAAATCGAAGTTCATTAAAAACAATTACAGGGATGTTGGTATTTTGCTGGTTAGTCTTTACTGTGTTGTCATAAGCTAGTCAACTTCAACTGTGGAATTTCTTCTATCCACTGGCCTGTGGAGGCAACTGTGGGACATGCTCTTGACTGCTAATTGATGTAACAATCCCCGAGCGGGTGGTCCTGGGTTACATAAGGAAGCAAACCAGTAGGCAGCCTTCCTGGTTCAATCATCCTGTTCAATTCCTGCCTCCAGTTCCCTGCTCTGAGCCCCCGCCCTGGCTTCCTTAAATGATGAACTATTTATTACCTGAAAGTGTAATAGGAAAGAAATTCCTTCCTTTCCCAAGTTGTTTTGGTCAGTCTTTTAGCACAGGAACAGAAAGCAATTAAGAAAGTATACAAGCCGGGCGTTGGTGACGCACGCCTTTAATCCCAGCACTCGGGAGGCAGAGGCAGGCAGATCACTCTGAGTTCGAGACCAGCCTGGTCTACCGAGCGAGTTCCAGGACAGCCTCCAAAACAATACAGAGAAACCCTGCCTCGAAAAACCAAAAAAAAAAAAAGTATACAATCCCAGTATTCTGGAGGCTGAGGCAGGAGGATCAAGAGTTAGAGAGGCCAGCGTGGACTACATAGTGACTCTGTCTCAAACAAAACAAAATATTTTGAGTAGGAATCTGTGCACATAACTGTAATCCTACTGCTCAGGAGGGTGAGTGGAGGATTCCAAGCCTGGGACCAGCCTGCCTTGCATAGTAAGCCCCTGTCTCAAAGATTTTAAGTTCTGGGAATGTTGTTTGAGCGTAGTGCCAAGGTGTGGTCTGGCCACTGCCTCCATGCCCTTAGCTGGGATGTCCCGAGAGCCTGCTGCAGCTTCCCCTCGACTTCCTGCCTTGCTCTGCACAGTAATGTTTGAGACAGTTTCTTTGCTTCAACCTCATGAAGCAGCCTTTTTTTTCTGCTGCTTCCTGACCTCTCCCAGCCTCCATGAAACTGAAAAGAGGAAAGGCTTTGATCTGGATTAGACTTGAAGACTAAGGGAACGTCCTGGTGGGTTTAATCTCCCACCCAGACCACTAAAGCCTTCACCCATCAGCAAGAAGCCTGTCCCACTTTCTCATCATTGCTAAGTTTACTGGAAAAGCATCCTTAATTCCCTTCAAAAACTCTCCCTCTGTACCCATAAGTAGGCTGTTTGCATAAGAGGCCTGGCTTTCAGTCTGTCTGAACTGTCAGTGTGCTGTCCCGCTAAGCTGAATCATCCCTAGCTTTTGATTCGAAGTGACGGACGTGTGGCTTTTCCTTTCCCTTGAGCATTTGGAGGCCACTGTGGGGTTATTAACTGACCTCATTTCAACTTTGTTGTGTCTGGCATGGGGGAGGCAGCCGGTAGGTGGAGCCATCAGAACACGCAGAGATTATCCATTAACTCCTCCGCCTGACGTGGGCACAGTCAGTAGCACCCCACAGCGACTGCAGTAGTTCCAAAGGTCACTGATTACAGATCAGCATGACAAATGGAGCAATAATGGAAAACTCTGGAAACCTGTGAGAGTCACCAAGACCTGAAGAGAGCACCTGGGGTTGGACATTTGCATCCACAGACAGGCGTGTTGTAAACCCACTAATCTGTGGAGAGATAAAGCAAAGCACCACCACGGGACCTGAAAGGGACAATGAGATGAGATGTGTCAGTCTGAGAACTGTTTTCTGAACCCCGTGTACCTATGGGCCCCATATTTGTTTGTTTGGAAACAGTCTTGTTAACCTAAGCTGCTATGCAGCCAGGGATGCCTCTGGACTCCTGGTCCTCCTGCTTCTACCCCGAGTGCTGGGATGATAGGCATGTGCCACCATGCCAAGTGTGTGCAGCGTTGAGGATCAAACCCGGGGCTTTGCACACCACTCTACCAATCAAGGCCCATCCCTAGCCCAGGACATACATTTGTCAAATGTGTTCCTACTTCCCTCCACCTGGAAAATAGAAGTTGATCATCAGGGATAACTGCTAGGCCCTTCCTAGTCCAGAGGACTCTGCATAGAAAGTGTCCCTAACACTCGGCGTCTGTTTGTCTTGCCATGACTTTTGACCCTTTGCGATTCCTCCTTTTTTTGTCCCTCTTCTGCCCTGTCACTTCTCTGAAAATGAACTAGGCTTTGTTTCCTGTTCAGTGGTGGCACCAGAACAGGCTGTCCCCAAACCCCTTTAAGAAAGAACTCATCCCAACTGCTAGCAATACAGTCATCTCCTTGAGGAAGCTGCCAACTCTAATTTCATGGGACCATATCCAAGGACAGACAAAAAAGATGTGTGTGTGTGTGTGTGTGTGTGTGTGTGTGTGTGTGTGTATTTGATGGGGTATTGAAGGATTGGATGTTTAAGATGTTAAAATAGCTATTTTGGGGGACTGGACATGTAGCTGTGATACCACCAATACCTTAGATTCCTATGGAAACAAACAGAAACCCAGAACAATACAAATGTGAAGCCACCAACTAACTTGTAACTAAGGGATTTCCCCCCCCCCCACACTTAAATCAATCAAATATATTCTTTGTCTTGTTTCCACAATTCCCTTCTAAAACCTTCCTTAGCCTACCGGCTCCAGGGAGCCGGAACACTTTCTGTCTGGTGTTGCCTGATTCATGAGCACGGAATGCTCAAATAAACTAGTTGAATTTCAGACATCTCTAAGTTTACCACTTAGCAAAGCCGGCCCAAAGACATTACCTCACCCACCCCTGCCACGAGGTAGAGTCCTTCCCCTTCTCTTAGTCAGCTGTTATTTCTGATAAAACCACCCATGCCAAAAATCTACCCTTGCACCAGAGATCACCCAGGCCCTTCACCCAGCTCCTCTTCTCCCAGATGCTCCTGCCTACTCAAGGATAGAGACAGAAGAGAGAAAACATGAAGGCGCTCCCTGTCTGTATGTGCCTGGTGACTGGAACACTTAAAACAGGAGATATTCTGTCTGGGCACCTCCTGATAAGAACTAAGTTCACAGTATTGCCTCTGGTCATCTCCACCTTGCACAGCCTGTAGTGTCTCAGAGAGAAAGGTCGGCTTGATAAAAGGTAGGGAGACCGGCTGAGAGCAGGCTGTGGGAGGAAACAGAGGGCTGGCTTGCTTAAGGTCCTGTAAAGATCATGATGCAGCCACCAAAATTGGTGTGAGAGGTCTCAGGTTCCATCCCCAGTATGGGAGAGAGAGGAGTGAAGGAAGAGAGGAGAGAGGGAGGGAGGGAGGGAGGGAGGGAGGGAGGGAGGAAGGGAGGGAGGGAAGGAGGGAGGGATGGTAAATCCCTATCCTATAGAACTAGGACAGCATGCCCCAAACTTGAAAGGACCAGAACTGAGGAGAAAATGTGAGGATATTTCTCTGCAGATGCTGGTGGTGACCCCACTCAAGAGTCCATCACAGGGCGGGCAGCATGCTTTACAAGTATACATTCAAAACAAGAGCCACCTAACAGGACATGTGTTTAGCAACGTCTCAGTCGCTGTTCTGTTGCTTTAAAGACGCCATGACCAAGGCAACCCATGAAGCATTTAAATGGAGGACCTGCTTATAGTTTTTGAGGGTTATCCATGATCACCATGGTGGGGAGCATCAGGCATGATGCTGGAGCGACAGCTGAAATAGTTGCATCCCGATCTGCAGGAAGCAGGCAGCAGGAAGGCTTTGAGATTTTTGAAACCTCAAAGGCCAACCCCAGTGACACACCTCTTTCAACAAGGTCACACCTATTCCAACAAGGCCACACCTCCTAATCCTTCCATAACAGTTCCACCAACGGGGTCTAAGCATTCAAATATACCAGCCAATGGCAGCCGTTCTTATTCAAATATACCAGCCAATGGCAGCCGTTCTTATTCAAATATACCAGCCAATGGCAGCTGTTCTTATTCAAATCCCCACAGTGGGTATGGGGTAGATACTGGGAATAAAGTTCACAGATAAGAGAGAATAATTGCAGATCAGAGAGCCGACTGGACAGTATGGATGCTACAGTGCCATGAACCAAGGCACATATGAACTGATTGCTCACCTGAATCGAGGAAATGAGGAATGAAAGGAAGTGATGGGAGAGAAGGGAGGAAAGGCCCCGCCCCCAGCCACCTTGCTCAGGAAGTGGGGAGGATGGTGTAAACAATCCGGGGGTGCCCAGTCTGGTCCAGAGGTGCACAGCACTGAAGGGAGGGGGACTGGTCCTAGGGACTTCTCAAGTTGTTTCATATTTTTATGGAAATGTCAAGCATATCAGGTGGCAGAAAGGGGCATGCGTCATCTTCATTTTCCAAAACGAGGCTAGGCTGTTAAGGCCACCAAGCTTGTCAGACAAAGCTCATGACACCTTTGATTTCAGAATGAACTCAAATCCGAAGACCCAAATTGAGCCCCGACTTTGTATCCAGCAGGGCGTGAATCATCCGACAGATGGTGGGGGCGCATTTCAAGAGGCACAGAGGGAACCAGAGCGGCCCCTCAGATGGCCCTGTGGTGCCAAGCTGTTCTCAACCCAGGGCAGGCTAAGCACCAGGGGACTTTGTGGCTTCTGCGCTTGCTGGCTTCAGGGAGCAGCTGTGACCTAGCAAACTCAAGTCATTGAAACAGAGACAAGAATGCAGATGTTAGGATCTAGCTCAGCCTGGGTCACATGTCGACTCTGAAACAGAATGGGAGTGGGGGGTGGGGGGTGGTAGCAACTGACAGTGCCCCAGGATTGTTATGAGTGGGTGAGCCTGTGGTTTCCCCAGCCTCTCCCTCTGAAGTCCCTGTGGACTGGCAATGGGATTTAGGGAAGGAAGAACTCTCTTACTTTGTAACTAAGTAGACATTGTTTGGGTGTGTCACTGTCTGTTGTCTCCTATGCTGGGCTCTGTCACTTGAAATCACTTGAATCCTGACTGCTCTGGGAGCATCAGAGTAGGAGCAGGGCTGTTTTCGCCTTGAATTTTAATAGCCACCCAATGTGCTTTGCCTTAGTACAAAAGTGGTGCTTTCCTTCTGTCTGTTTGTTTTGGACAAAATTCTACCACTTCATTCTAACTTTCAATGGAGATAGAGAGCTAAGCTCTTGGTGACTAGTCAGTCATATTTTCTCTTTTCCACATATACTGCCTTTAAAAAAAAATGATGGCTGGGTATGGTGGTGCATACCTTAAATCAGGAGACTGAAGCAGGAAATCAAGTCTTGTAAGTCAGCCTGGGCTACATAGTAAGATACTGTCTCAAATAAAGTAACAATATAACAGTAAAAACAAATAAAATAACATCACAAAAAAACCTACATAAAACTATTTATTTACTTATCAGTAAGTGTGACTTGTTTTGTTACAGAAAACCATCCTGACATTGTTTAAGGAGCCATTCCTGTGTTTTCAGGTGACATGTGGAGTATGACAATGTGACAATAGAAATATTGGTCACCTGAAGAACTGAGGTCTTTGCCACTCCAACAAACACAGCCTGCCCTAGCTCCCACAGGGGACGTCCTGTTTCATCTGATGAACTTTCTGCTGTGGTTTTATTGTAGCTTCAAACTCTTGTCTGAGCAAGCCTGTTTTGTCACGGATGGTTGAAATACTTCATGGAATGTTCTACTTCACAAGAGTTAATAACAAAAAGTGTCGTGTCAAAACCCAAGACATAACTATAATTAAAATCACATTGTATTTCCTGTTGGTTGCTGAAGCCAATCATGGAAGTCTTATCTTCCATAAATACTACATTTGGAATTTCCTGTCATAGAAAATTATTTTTAAATGATAGCTCAGAAAAGAAATATGAAAGGCTCTCATGCTATACATTATTAATATGATTTATGGCATGTCCCTTGGTAGAATGTTGAAAATATGCCAATAATTTTTCAAGAAAAATTAAATATTAATTTAGTTGATGAAAAATTAAATATTAATGGAGTGCTCAAACACCAATTATATTGCAATATGAGCTTGTAAATATTTTCATAAGTAATTCCTGCTCCATATTTATGTATTGGTATATGCCAAGAAAAGAATCATTAATTTATACGGAAATTTTTCTTATTTTTTCTTTTTTTCCTTTCTTTTTTTTTTATTTTTCGAGACAGGGTTTCTCTGTATTGTTTTGGAGGCTGTCCTGGAACTTGCTCTGTAGACCAGGCTGGCCTCAAATTCACAGAGATCCACCTGCCTCCACCTCCCAAGTACTGGGATTAAAGGCGTGTGCCACCAACACCCAGCCAGAAACTTTTTTTCACCAATAAATTTTTTCCAGCTGGGTGATGGTGGAGCACACCTTTAATCCCAGCACTCTGGAGGCAGAGACAGGGGAATCACTGTGAGTTCGAGGCCAGCTTGGTCTACACAGAAAGTTCCAGGACAGCTAGGGCTACACAGAGAAACCCTATCTCGGAAAGCAAAACAAGACAAAAAATATTTCCAATTTACAATTTTTAAAAACTTAGGATTTTTAAAAAGGTAAGAAAACTATTAATCTTATCACTTGGATTTGTGGATAGTCCTTATGATGGGAGCAATAAAAACCCCAGCCCACAACTTGAACAGAAACTTGACTGTGCGTAAATGAACAAAATGTAGTCGAGGTACAGCTCTGGGAAAGGTCTCATCCACAGTTTCAAGGAGATCAGTAGGAACCTGGTACCTTTTCCCTCCTGTGCCTTCTTCCGGGACAGCCTCTGCCTCTTGTCCATGGATACTGGTATGGACCACCTGCTTGCTCCCTCCCCTTCTGAACCAGAGTGCCTGTTCTTAGAGCTGCAAGCTTTGAACTGAGAACTTCTGTCTGTGAGCTGTGAGCTACAGCTTGGCTTAGCTGTCCATGACTCAGAGTTGAGTCCCCTAAACATCATTTCATGTTTGTGAATTCCCAGGATTCATTTGTCATTGTTGAAATACTCACGTTACATGACTTTCCAAAGACTGGTCAGATTAGTGTGTGATGGCACAACGTGTAACCCTAACACTTGGCAGAAGGATTGTGAATTTGAAGCCAGTCTGGGCTTTATAGCAAGACCTTGCCTATAACACACACACACACACACACACACACACACACACTCTCTCTCTCTCTCTCTCTCTCTCTCTCTCTCTCTCTCTCTCTCTCTCTCTCTCTCTCTCTCTCTCTCTCTCCCTTTGTGCCTTCCCTGGCTCCTGGGCACTAAGGTTCAAATCAGTGGTGGAGTGCATACGTAGCAAGCAGGAGTGCCTCTGTTTGATAGCTAGTATCACCTGTCAAATGGACATAGAGACCTTCTATGAGCTCTTCCATAGAGACCTCACTGATGACTTGGGAAATCATACACCAAGGAAAGTGAAGAGAGTGCCTCTCTCTTAGAGACTGCTCTAGCGCTGTGGAGAGACACCATGACCAAGGCAACTCTTATAAAAGAAATCATTTCATTGTTGGCTTGCTACAGTTTCAGAGGGTCAGTCCATTAGCATCATGATGGGAGCATGGCAATAGTCATGGTGCTGGAACAGTAGCTGAGAGCTACATCCTGATCTATAAGCAGAGAGAACACTGGGACTAGCATGAGCTTTTGAAACCTCAAAGCCCACATCCAGTGACACACTTCCTCTAACGAGGCCACACCTCCTAATCTTTCTCAAACAGTGTCACTCCCTGATGACTAAGCATTCAAATCTATGGGCTTATGGGGCTCAGAGCACAATTGACACTGATACCCAGAGTTCTAAATCATCATCATGGTCCCTTGTTTGAGTCAGAACCCAGCATCGTCTATTTTTTTTTGTATTGTTTTTTTGTTTTTTTTTGAGACGAGATCGATCTACTATGCAGCTGTTGGTGTCCTGGAACTCACAGAGATCCACCTGCCTCTGCCTCCCAAATTCTGGGATTAAAGGTGTGCACTGCTGAGCGGAGGTGCACAAGCCTTTAATCCCAGCAATTAGGAGGCAGAGGCAGGCACATCTCCATGTTAGCTCAAGGCCCGCCTGTTCTACAAATCAAGTTTCAGGACAACTAGGACAATTACACAGAGAAACTCTGTCTGGAAAAAAAATAGAAAAGAACAGAACAGAAAAGAAGGGAAGGAGGGAGGGAGAGACAGACAGAGACACACATGCAGAGAAGTGTGCTCCATCACACCCAGCTCCTAAGGCAAGTCTTAAGTCTTAGTTCATGACAGCTTGGCAACGGATCTACTAGGCTGTAGTTGTATTTACTTGTCAGGACCACCAGCCCGCAGATAATGACACAGAGACATACTATTAATTATAAAAGTTTGGCCTTTAGGCTTTTTTTTTTTTTTTTGGTTTTGCTGTTTTTCGAGACAGGGTTTCTCTGTGGCTTTGGAGGCTGTCCTGGAACTTGCTCTGTAGACCAGGCTGGTCTCCAAGTCACAGAGATCCACTTGCCTCTGCCTCCAGGGTGCTAGGATTAAACCACCCTCTTATAAATTAATTAACCCATATTATTTAATCTACATTATGCTGTGTGGTTCGTTTCCTCATCTCTGTACTGCATGTCCTGCTCTCCCTGTATCTCTTGGCAAATCCCTCATGCCTAGATTCCTCCTCCTCTTCCTTTCTCTCCCCAGAAATTCTGCCTATGTTCTCCAGCCTAGCTATTGGCCATTCAGCTCTTCATAAACCCAATTGCAGCAATACATCTTCACACAGTGTATAAATATCCCATAACACTAGGCCCAGAGCTCCACCTGACAGTCATATACCTGGTCTAATACTTCAGCAGAATTGACACAACTAGAGTCAATTGAACTCTCCATTGGTCCTTGGCTTTTGGAGTAACAGTCATCAGAGTGAGCAGTTGGAATTGCCTCCCATCTCAGCTGGTCCAAACCCATACTGCGTACTACGGGGACTGCAGAGATTAATGGCACCCTGAGAGACCGAAGGATGATTCCCATCATTCCAAACCAAGAGGATGACAACAACTCCCACAAACTGAGTCCTGCCCTGGCCTCAATCCCTGCTGCCGTGTGGGTATTATCTTTGTTAGACAGATTGATATCGGCTCAGACACACAGCGAGCCCGTTCTGCTGATAGAGCAGTCTTCCCCATCCCCATCAAGAAAAAGGACAGCGTTGGCTAGATTTATGCTAACCTGACACAAGCATGAGTCATTTGGAAAAGGGGAACCTCGATTGAGAAAATGCCCCCAACAGACTGGTCTGTGGGCAAGCCTGTGGTGTATTTTCTTATTCAAGGATTGATGTGGGAGGGTCCAGCTCACTGTGGGCGGAGCCATCCCTGGGGTGGTGGTCCTGCATACTAGAAGAATGCAGGCTGAGGGCTGGAGAGATTGCTCAGAGGTTAAGAGCACTGGTTGCTTTCCCAGTGGTTGAGTTCAATTTCCAGCAACTACACAGTGGCTCACAACCATCTGTAATGAGATCTTGTGCCCTCTTCTGGCCTGCAGGCATATATGCAGGCAGAACATATACATAATCAATACATTTTTTTTTTAATGCAGGCTGAGCAAACCACGAGCAAGTCAGTAAACAGTGTTCCTCTATGGCCTCTGTTTCAGTTCCTTTGATGATGAACTGTGGCCTGAGAGCTTTAAGCTGGAGTAAACTTCCCAAATCGATTTTGGTTGTGGTGTTTTATCACAGCAAAAGAAACCCTAAGGCCAGGACCACTCCTCTGTATCACATTGATTGATCAATAGTACACCCCTATAGTCTAACTCCATGGTGATGCTAACTCCCATCTTCTGTTATAAGGAAGTACAAAGGGACCAGAATCCTCTGCGGTGTCACAGCTGCGTCACTATGTTGGTTACATCGTGCTGATCAAGCCAGATGAGGGCAAAATGACAAATACAAGAAAACACTGGGTCTGGCGGTGGTGGCGCACGCCTTTAATCCCAGCACTAGGGAGGCAGAAGCAGGCAGATCTCTGTGAGTTTGAGACTGGTCTACAAGAGCTAGTTCCAGGACAGCCTCCAAAGCCACAGAGAAATCCTGTCTCAAAAAAAACAAAACAAAACAAAAACAAAAAAGAAAACACTGGGTAAAATTCCACAGAGCTGTAGAAAAACCCTGCAAAAATGTGGGGAAACCACAACAATAGGGAAGTTCTTGGGGACCTAGCAGGCATGCTCCCTCCAAGAAAGGGGGAAATTGTTTCATTTTATGCCTCCCACTGTTATAACAGAAGCCCAAGGTCTGGTAGATCACTCAGGTTCTGACCAAGCTTGACATCTCCTTCTGGTGTACTTCCTGAGCCGACCCGAGGAGGAAAACACTGTGTGACAAGCCAGGCCTTCAGCCTTTGGAGCCTTATGTGTCCTGCACTGTATAATTCTAGAGAAACCTACTGTGACTGTTTATGTGTCCTGCACTGTAAAATTCTAGAGAAACCTATTGTGACTGTTAATCTTGATTGTCGACTTGGTGGGATTTAGAGTCATCCTGGAAACAATTCTCTGGGAAAGTCTTCAAGGGACTATCTAGATTAGGTTAAGTGAGGTGAGAAGTCCCATCCACAGTGTGGGTGGTGGAGTGCCATGGGCTGGGGTCCCAGACTGCATAGAGAGGAGAAATCACGCTCCACACTTCCTGTGGATTCAATGTGACCAGCTTCCTCTGGCTCCTACTACCATGTTGTCCCTGCAATGACCCTTGAAGTGTGAGTCAAAATAATATATGTTGTCATAGCAATGAGACAGTAGCTAATACAGTTGTGATAGGAAGGGATTCTGTGTAAGGTGTCCTGAAGCACCAGCAGGGAGGATAACACGTGGCTGCCTGGGCTCTGGAGCAAGGCCATTCCATCCACAGTGGTGTGACCACCAGCTCAAGGTCAGCTCCCGGTGGACGGCCGTACTGGAGTTCTCCCAAGAACCAGAACCAACGGCGTAGGCACAGCAACATGGGAAGAGATTTAGACTGGCAAGTGGCTCTCACAGTTCCTGAGGCTGAGAAGTCCCATGGTTTGCTTGTCCCATGACAAGCTGGAGAATCAAGGGACTTGGTGATATGCTTCTGTACGTTTGAAGACCTAAAACCCAGGGGGCAAGGGAGGAACTTCCTCTCTAAAGCTGTGGACCTGGGGCTCAGAGAGGCTGGTGGTGGAAGCCCTAACATACAAAGTGCTAAGAACCAGAATTTTTTTTAAATCACATTATTTATTTATTTATTTATTTATTTATTTATTTATTTGCGGGCTGAAGGGGCGCATGTGCCAGCGCACCCATAAAGGTCAGAGGACAACTTGCAGAGTCAATTGTCTCCTTCCACTGTGTGGTCCTGGGGACTGGACTCAGGTCACCGGGCTTGGAAGCAAGCGTCTTTATCTAGTGAGCCATCTTGCTAGCTTAGAACAACAACAAAATAATAATAATAATAATAATAATAATAATAATAATAATGTCCACAGGCAGGAAAGCCAGCTCCAGAAAAGAGAGAATTCATTCTCTTGCTAACTTTGTCTCTATTTGGTTCTCAATATACTAGACAATGATCACCACATTGGTGGAGTGACTCTTCTGCACTCTATTAAAATGTTTTTCTCTTCTAGAAACACACACACACACACACACACACACACACACACACACACACACCAGCATCTAGGCATTCCTTAGCTGAGTCACATAAAATCATCCCAACAGTGGTGTGTCCAGGTATCTTAGTTAGGGTTTCTATTGCTGTGAAGAGACACCACGACCATGGAAACTCAGCTAAGGAATGCCTAGATGCTGGGGTGTGTATGTGTGTGTGTGTGTGTGTGTGTGTGTGTGTGTGTGTGTGTGTGTGTGTCCTACATCTTGATTCAGATGCAACAGGAAGTCAACTGACTCACTGGACATATCCTGAGCATAGGAAACCTCAAAGCCTGCCCCACAGTGGTGTATTTCTTCCAACAAGGCCATATGCACTCTAACAAAGCCACACCTCCAAATAGTGCCAGTCCCTATGAGTTTATAGGGGTCAAACATATTCAAACTACTACACCAGTGACACACTTCCTCCAACAGAGCCACACATACTCCAACAAGACGACATGTCTTAATATTGTCACTCCCTATGGGCCTATGGGGGCCATTTTTGTTCAGACTACTACACTGCAATCAGCTCAGGTGGGGCCATAGGCCTAAGGAAACTGAATAAGCAGGGGTCCTAAACCCTCTGTCATCCGCCAGTGCTCGGTGCTGCCTCTCCTGCAGGTCACATCCACCTATAACCACTTTGGGTTGGGACAGAAGGAGTTGTGCTTCTGTCCCCTGCCGGGCTGGCCCTGGAAAAGCAGGAGGAGGACTCACTGTGAGCTGAGCTTCCTGTGGTCCCCTGGGCCAAGCACTTCATGCGCAGAGTCAAGAAGCAGCCTGAAGTAAGAGCGTTCATGGACTCAGGGGCCACAGCCAGTGGGTTAACAGGGACACATTAGAAGTCTGAGGATGAGGTGTGGGGAGAGGCATGTGGATGGGAAATATTTGTGCTTCCCATTAATGGGATTGACAAGGACCACCCAGAAGCTGGAGTGAGGCCAATCCCACCAAGGCCAGAGAACGGTTTTAATAGAAGGAGAAAGCCTGCTGGGAGGCAGAAGCAACAGATGTCCAAGACAATGACAAATTCAATAAGGAGCCAAGAAAAATGTCCCCAGATCCTTGCTGCTGGAGTTGGGAGATCTATCAGACTTGGATACTTTCAAAACAGGACAAACCCTACCTTCAAGATGCCCATGACTTTCAGGAATATTGACGCTGTCTTGAGGTTTTCCTTGTGTGCCAGGCTGGAGTTTCCTCTTCCTACCATGCAGGCAAGGGCCCTTCCCCTTCGCCCATCTGCAGGCTTCCAGCCAAGGCAGGATGGACGTGTTTTGATAAGATGAAGGAAAGTGGCAGATACTCACTAGTGGACTCATTTGAAGGAGTTACACTGGGAAAAACGGCCATGTTGGAAGAAAGAATGCTTGAGGCTAAACCCTCCCCACTACATGCCAACTACCTCCACTCCTACTGAAAGAAAAATGTAGAAGGAACCACTTGGTTGAGAACCTGGGAATAGGGAAGCAGATGGCAAAATGACCCAGACACTGATGTAGAGCTGGAGTGAAAAGGTAAATGGAAAACCAAAGAGAAGGCAGAGAGAAGGGACCCCACTGCCTGTGGAGCCAGACAGCCAGACACCATGGAAACAGGGATAAGTTCAAACTTGCAGAGACCTACCTGCATAAAGGTGTGCTTCGTAGAGCAGGCTGTTGTGGCAAAGGCCTATAATTCCAGCACCTGGGAGGCTGAGACACGAGGAGTGCCATGAGCTTGGGGCCATTCTGGGCTCCAGAGCAACTGCCAAGCTAGCTACTAGAGTACTTAGCAAGACCTTGTCAAAACAAACAAACAAATCTAAAGTCTAAAGGCAGGCTCTGCTATGCTCAGCAGAATTTAATTTGGGGTGTGTGTGTGTGTGTGTGTGTGTGTGAGAGAGAGAGAGAGAGAGAGAGAGAGAGAGAGAGAGCTCATGAGCCACATAGTACACGTGGATATCAGAGAAGGACTTTTAGGAGTTGGTTCTCAGTTTCCACCTTGCTGAGGCAGGGGCTCTACTGTTACTTCTGTCATCTCCCTGAGCACAACACTTGGCTCCAACAAAGCATTTCCTGGTGCTTCTTTTCTCCTCAAACTGTACACTTTGCATTTTTCTTTGCCCAGCTTGCTCCTTTTCATTACAGATCTGCACAAGAGTGCCTAATGCCCACATGACACAGTTAATATCAGGCTGCTGTGAAATCTCCTCTGCCAATGCCATTATGCTAAAACATTTCAATTTAGGACAACAACAGTCACATTCTTTAAAAAAAAATCCTAAGAAAGGTCTGTAGACCATTTAGAAATATTCTCTCATTTAGTAATACCCTCTTCCTCTGAAACTTCTTGAGCTGGGTCCCCACTGTTTAAATCACTGTCTTCCATGTTCCTACTACTTAAAGTTTCCAGTCACTTTACTAGTCCAAAGTCCCAAAGTTCACATTACATCCACAAACAGCATGGTCTAGCCTGTCACAGCAATACCCCAATCCCTGGTATCAACCTCTGTCTTAGTTATTGTCCAGTTGGTGTGAAGAGACCATGACCAAGGCAACTCTTATAAAAAGAAAGATGTAATTGGGGGCTGGCTTACAGTTTCAGAGGCTCAGTCAATTATCACCATGGCAGAGAGCATGGCGGCATGCAGGCAGGCGTGGTGCTGGAGAAACAGCCGAGAGCAATATTCTGATGCACAAGAGAGAGAGAGAGAGAGAGAGAGAGAGAGAGAGAGAGAGAGAGAGAGAGAGAGAGAGAGAGAGAGAGAATGAATGTGTGTGTATGGCTTGAACTTTTGAAACCTCAAAGCCTACCCTTAGTGACATACTTCCTCCAACAAGGCCACACCTCCTAATCCTTCTCCAAAAGTGTCACCTCCTGATGACTAAGCATTCAAACATGTAAGCCTATAGAGGCCATTCTTACTCGAGCCACCACAGTCAGGCTAGATGGTCCCCAAGCTTCTGTGTGACCCTCCCACCTCCACCTCCAATCCCAGTGAAAGAGTGCTGGAATTATGGATAAACTCCACTGCATCTGACTAGGGTTTGTTCTGTTTTATCTGTGTGGGTGTTTTGCCTGCATGTATGTTTGTGCACCAGATAAGTGCCTGGTGTCAAAAAAAGCCAGAAGAGAGCATTGGGTCCCCTGGAACTAGAGTTACAGATGGTTGTGAGCTGCCATGCGGTGTTGGGAATTGAACCTGGGTCCTCTGGAAGAGCAGCCAGTGTTCTTAACTGCTGAGCCATCTCTCCAGTCCACAACTGGCTTTTTCTGTGGGTTCTGGGAATCAAACTCAGGTCGTCAAGCTTGCCTGGAAAATACCTTTATCCACGGAACCTTGTCCCCAGCCCAGGGTACAGTTTTCTTGCTGTACCTTTCTTACATTTTGGATGCTCGCACACTAGAGCTAATGTCTAACAGGGAGGCTTTGCCTTTCTGCTCTTTGAGACATGAGGGTAAGGGCCGAGGCTGTTGCTCAGTGGGTGCATGCTTGTCTAGCAAGTGCAAAGCTCTGGATTCTGTGCTCAACATTGCAAGACGCCAGAAAATAAAAAGAAAAGGAAATGTGACGGATCGTACTTGTTTTTAGCTGAAACTGCTGTGCTGCTGAGCAGAACCAGATGTCCCGGCTGGACCCAGGATGACTGGCAGCCTAGCCTGGCTGCTGCTGGCAGCCCCTGGGAGCAGTCTGCAGCTGAAAGCAGATAACTCAGGTCACACACCACCTGCGCTTCCAAACATAAGGCGCACAGTGTAAATAATTCCATGCCTGCCAGAGTGGCGATGCTCTCAGGTGAAATTTAAAAATACTTATTGCTAACCCTAAAGGGCTTCAATTGAATATTTTCACAGAAAACCTGTGAATCACAGGGCAGCCGTGAGCACTGGCACAGTGTGAACCCCGCCTCGATGCTGGTGTGGGCTTGAAGTAGGCAGGGGCAGCCAGCCAAAATTATGAAACCAAAGCATACATGGAAAGACTGTTCTCCCAGAAGGAGAAATTTGTTTTGTTGACTAATATTTAAACAATATAATGTTTTCTGATGAATTGTCTGGCTTTTGGGAAAAAAGCATGTAACAAGTCTGTGTGATAAATCCCTCATTTTTATCAACAGGGAATATGCAGGCAGGTTTTAACAGAGCATCTGTTTCTCTCCACTTAATGAGTGTTTAAGGAAGGCTAAAGGAAGGGGTCCCACACCTCTCAGGCCCTCTGCCCTTGACCTCAACAATGTGTGGATGCAAGCAAGCCTCAAAGGCCTGCAGTACTTCCGGTATCCACCCACCACCTCCTCAGCATCAGCATCAGGTTGCCTGTGCCCCAGGGCAGGCTGCCCGCCTGGGCCTCCTCTGCCTACGGCTGCCTCCCACCTGCTTCTCAGAGAGAGCATCCTCCCACTCCAGCATGGGGGTTGCTCCTGCAGCTGCGCAGCATCTGATGCCTCCCCAATGCCTCGGCCAACTGGTCCCTCTGGGGGGGCACCAGAGCCCACAGGTCCCCAAAGCAGCTGTGATCCATTGAGACCCAGAGGTGGGCAAGCAGAGGGAGAAGGAGTCCACCCACTTCAGCACTTGAACTCAGAGGGGCAGGGTACTGCGCAGTCTCCAGCAACACCCGTCACAAGTGTTTATATCTGTCTTCATGAAGATCCTTCACCTGCTCCTCAGACTGTCTTTTTTTTTTTTTTTCTTATAAAGGAAAACATTTAATAGGAGTGTCTTACAGTTCAAAGGCTCATGGTGGGACATGGCACCATGCGGGCAGACAGGCTGCTGGAGACCCTGGTGTGGCTTAGCCATATTTGAGAGAGGCTCAGACCCTGCCTCTACAGTGACGCGTTTTCTCCAACAAGACCACACCTCCCATTGGTTCCACGGTCTTTGGGGGCTGTTTTCTTTCAAGCCACCACATTTCACTCCCTGGTCCTCAAAGGCTTGTAGCCATATCATAATGCAGGAATGCATTCAGTCCAACTTCAAAAGACCCCATAGTCCGTAGCAGTCTCAAACTTATTTAAAAGTCTAAAGTTCAAAGTCTCTTCTGAGATTCGTGCAATCTCTTAACTGTAATCCCTTGTAAAATAAAAATTAAAAGCAGATCACATACTTCTAATAGTGGCACAGGATATACATTACCATTCCAAAATGTAGGAAAGGGAGCATAGTGAGGAAATACTGGACCAAAGCAAGACCAAAATCCAGCTGGGCAAACTCCAAACTTGGCATCTCCACGTCTGATGTCAAAACACTCTTCAGATCTCCAACTCCCTTCATCTTTGTTGACAGCAACACACTTCTTTCTCTTGGGTGGGTTCCACCCCTGTTAGCAGCTCTCCTCAGCAGGTGTCCCATGGCTCTGGCATCTCCAATATCTGGGGTCTCCATGGCAATCCAGGCTTCACTTTCACAGCTTCACGAAATGACCTCTCTAGGCCTCCATTCAGGGACACCCGTTCAGGGACACCCATTCAGGCATGCCTGGCCTCAGCTGCTTTCCTTAGTCACAGAGGGGAGATTTTTTTGTTTTTGAGACAGGGTTTCTCTGTGTAGCTTTGTAGACCAGGCCAGAGATCTGCCTGTCTATGCCTCCCAAGTGCTGAGATTAAAGGCATGTGCCACCACCTCCTGGCCCAAAGAGAGATTCTAAAACCCCTTTCCTCCATCCTTAACTCCAGAACCACATGGCCAAAGCTGCCAAGCTCTGCTGCTTAGTGGAGCTAGCATATAACTCCCTCGTTCAATTACATCTTCACCAGCTTTGTCTTCCACCTTCACTGGCTACACTTGGCTGTTCTGGAACTTGCTCTGTAGACCAGGTTGGCCTTAAACTCAAAGATCTGCCTGCCTCTGCCTATGGAGTGCTGGGATTAAAGGCGTGCAACACCATACCCAGCTCTAAGCTTTTCTTTGATTCCTTTTCAAAAGTTGGAAATTTAGCTTGTCCTGAGGTCACTATCTTTATTCCATTTCTCATTCTGTTTATCTCCTTGAACACATGACTTAGGTCCATTCCACTTCCTGGTGCTCCTTTTCTCCTCAAATATTTGTCCTTGCTCAGCTTGCTCCTTTTCATTATACATCTTCATTAGAGTTAGCACTACTAACCACTCTACAGAGTCTGTACTAGGCTGTTTTAAGATTTCGTCTGCCAAGGGAATTAATCCAAAACTCTTCATTTTAGCGTCAGGCAAACTTTTGGAAAAGGGCAAAAAGCAGCCACATTCTTCCCCACAAATATCCCAAGAATGATTTCTAGGCAACATACTAATATTCCTCTCCTCTGAAATCTCTTGAGCCGGCGCTCTTCCCTCAGTTCCAATCACCCTCAGCACCACTGTTTCCCATGCTCCTACTGGCATGGCCCATTAAGCAGAGCTTAAAGCAATTTCACTGCTTTCCTAACCCAAAGTCCATGTTACTCCAAACAAAAACCTGGTCAGGTCTCTCACAGCAATACCCCAGTCCCTGGTACCAACTTGTCTTAGTTAGGGTTTCTGTTGCTGTGAAGGGACACCAAGACCACAACAACTCTTATAAAGGAAAACATAGGGAGGCGTTGGTGGTGCACGCCTTTAATCCCAGCTCTGGAGAGGCAGAAGCAGGTGGATCTCTGTGAGTTTGAGGCCAGCCTGGTCTACTGAGTGAGTTCCAGGACAGTCTCCAAAACAATATAGAGAAACCATGTCTCGAAAAACAAAATAATAATAATTAATAAATAAAATAAATAAAAAATAAAGGAAAACATTTCACTGGGGTGGGGATGGCTTACAGTTCGGAGGTTCAGTCCATTACCATCATGGTGGGTCATGGCAGCAGGCAGGCAGACATGGTGCTGGAGAAGCAGCTGAGAGTCCTACATCTTGTGCAGGCAACAGGAAGCGTTAACTCCTCAGAGTACTATGGGAAGCATCACCAGTCCTGTTCTTTGCCTCTCTCATGTGCTTCTCCTGGATTTCCTCTGCTTGTGTGTGTGTTTCCTCAGAGTGTCAGCACCCCTGACCTGTCACTGTGTGAGCAAAATATGCACACGTGTATGGAGCTGGAGCGTTGGCTCAGGAATTAAGAACACACATACACACACCTGTATGAGGAAATGCATTTCGAGAAACTGCTAAGCCTGTAAACCACAGACCAGTTCACAAATATGACCCACATTTGAAAGCAGATCACAGTAAACCGTTTCACCTGGGGACTCTCAAAGGCTAGTGACATAAGGGGGTAGGGGACAGATAGGACACTTTTATAGTTTATATTGTACAGACACATTTGTACTTTATATTGTAGCAAGGAATCGTAACACATACATGCTGCTAATGGTTTGTTCTGAGTTTTAAACTAGGTGGCATTTCAGGAGGAGTGCAGTGGCTTAAGAAGTATTTGATGAACAAGCAGACGACAATGAGAGAAAAGAGCAGGAGGCGATAAGGAGAGAGTCACCAGCTGCCTGAGTGACCAGAGGGTTAAGACCGTGCTGTGCAATGGCTGGCTGCCTTTTCCCCATTCCCTGGAAAATGTTCGCACTGAGTTGAGAGGGAAGAAGAAGGGAGGCTTCTGGCATGTCTTTGGGGTTCTCGGAGTGCTGGCTCACAGCTCAGAGAGTTAGTGCCATGTGTTGTCTGGGATTCTGGTAACTGACAGCCCTCCCCAGGGAAAAGGAGGGGAGGCCTTCCTTGACATTCTTGTCACTTACTCATGCTCTGAACTCGGTGCAGTGGCACAGGACTATAATGCTAGTTGTGGGAGACTGAGGCAGAAGACTGTCAAGGCTATGTACTAGGCTTTTTCTTTTGGGCCACGGACCAGCCCCCAAATCATGACCCCGAGACTTATTACGAATACTCAGCCTTAGTTTATGCTCATTTCTGGGTAGCTTTCATAACTTAACCTGTTTCTCTTTACCTGCATTTTGCCTCAGGGCTTTTTTACCTTTCTTTCTGTATGTCCTACTCTGTGTCTGCTGGCTGAGGGCTGCCTGGTTGGCCCCAGCATTTCCCTCCTTCATTCTCTCCTCTCTTCTTCTTCTTCTTCTTCTTCTTCTTCTTCTTCTTCTTCTTCTTCTTCTTCTTCTTCTTCTTCTTCTTCTTCTTCTTCTTCTTCCTCTTCTTCTTCTCCTCCTCCTCCTCCTCTTCCTCCTCCCTTGAGCTTAGATTTCCCTTCCTATTTATTCTCTCTGACTGCCAGCCCTGCTTATCACTCTCCTGGTTAGCTATTGGTCATTTAACTTTTTATTTAGACCAATTAGGTGCCTTAGGCAGGCAAGGTGAAACAAACACACATAACTAAACAAACACACATAACTAAACAAAGGCAGGAGAAACAAATGTAACACATCTTTACATAGTTAAAATAATATTCTACAGCAAAGCTAGAGGCTAGCCTATGCTGTATCATGTGGGCTTGTCTCAAAGCAAACAACAAAACCAGTCAGAACACATCAAGAGTGGAACACGTACCCCAACTATGGGTGAGTACTTCAATAGAGACAGGCACCAGGAGTGAGAGCCCACATATGGGCTAGCTCTGATATGGGGGTAAGACAAGGTACTTCAAGATACATTTAATAGATGAGGTCCTTCTGTGTGTGATGATGTACATTTGTAATCCCAGCAATATAGAAGTGGAGGCAGGGGGTTTAAGAACTCAAAGACAGCCTTGGCTACAAAGAAAGTTCAAGGCCAGGGGCTGGAAAGATGGCTCAGTGGTTAAGAGCAACAGCTGCTCTTCCAGAGGTCCTGGTTTGATTCCCAGTACCCACATGGTGACTAACGGTAGTCTGTAACTCCAGTCCCAGGCTATTTGATGCCCTCTTTGGCCTCTGTTAACAATGCATGAGTGTGGTGTACCGACACACATACAGATGAAATAAAATTAATAAACCTTAAAAAAAGATAAAGATAAATGGCATTTGGGGACTGGAGAGATGGCTCAGAAGTTAAAAGCACTGGCTGCTATTCCAGAGAACCAGAGTTTGATTCCCAGGATTCACATGGCAGCTCACAACCATCTGTTAACTCCTGTAACTCCAGTTCTAGGGAATCCGATGCCCCCTCCTGGTCTTTGTGGGTACTGCATGCATGTGGTACATGTACATGCAGGCAAAAAACCAATACAGTTAAAATAAAATTAATTAAAAAAGAAAATTCAAAGCCAACCTGGGCTACAAGAGACTCTACCTCCAAACCTAAAATTAACTAATAAAATAATATAAAACTAAATGAGAGATCCCTTTTCATACGCACCAGGGGCCTCAGAGGCTATGCCTGCAAAGTCCTCCCATGCCCCAGCTACTTGCGTGAAGAAGCCACTGTGACCAGGACCTTTGATCACTAGAATATGGTCATGTGGTAATTAGAAATTAGGATCTCTAGCACAAATGCGAAGGTTGAGAATAGGCAACAAGGGCCGGGGATGTAGCCCCGTTTGTAGGATGCTTGCCTGACATACACATAGCCACAGCTTCAATCACCAGCACGGCATAAACTAGGGCTGGAGGTTTGCCTGTAATCCTAGCCCAGGTAGAGTCAGGTCCATAACTCCAGTTTCAACAGATCCAACGCCCTCTTCTGGCCTCTGTGGGTACCAGATACACAAATAACACACAGGCTTATTTGTAAGCAAAACATTTAAACACATAAAATAAAAATTTAAAAGACAGGGTCTTCCTATATTCCTATATGGACTGGTCTGACACTTGGCATCTTCCTGCCTCAGCATCCCGTGTGCTGGAAGCGAGCATGACTTCTCCTCTTGTAGGGTGAAGATGGGACAGCTGGGTGTCAACCTGCCGCCTTCGTCTCTGACCTGGGGTAGAGAATTTGGTTCCACTTCTGCAGACAAACAGACTCCCATTTGGTCACACCAGAAGTAGTCAGATTTGGAGTTAGGGCCAGGGCTCCTGACACACTTTTGGCTACAGCAGGTAGACCCAAAACACCTTTCTTAAGAGTAGGCTGGGCCATGTTTAGTGAGATGAGACACTGTTCAGAGGGCAGGGCCCTCAGATCTCTGCGGCTCTCATCCCAGGTGGGAAGGTAAAATGAAAGGAACAGTGAGTCTAGCCCCAGCCATCAGCTCTGTTCCCATGAGGGGAAAGGTGAAGAAGCCCTAGCCTCCCGTACCAGGCTCTTTGGCTGCAAGAGCTTCCTCTCTGCAAAATGGGGGTGGGGTGGGGGTAGGGCAGGACACAAAGACTTCCTGCTGCACAAGGGTTTGGGTTTTTCCTTTTCTTTTTGTATCTAAATATCTGATTCAAATTCATAGAAGATTCCACGGTGGTGAGGCGCTCACTCCTGAGAGCAGGAAGCAAAGCAGAAACCACAATCACCCGGGTCACGAGGCCAGGATGTCAGCCGTAAATAGCTTCCAAGACACCTGAGAAAAGAAAATTGTCACAGTCAAGTGAGAAGAGACCCACAGATGAAAAGAAAAGAGATGGGTTCAGACACGGGGCATGCAGGCTGGAGGACAAGGAATTCTGGGGGGAACAGAGCAGACGTGGGGAAAGGATAATCAAAGAAATGGAAGGAGACTGCGGTCAGGCTTAAAGTTGGACACGGAGGATAGTCTGGCTCCAAGGAAAGTTGATGGGGGAGGGCCACACCAACATATACGGTGATGAATTTCCAAAGGAAAACAGTTGAGCAGTTGGGCATGGCAACAGTTACCTGTAATCCCAGCACTTGGGAAGCTGAGGCAGGAAGATCACCTTGAGATTGAGGCCAATCTTGACTATCTAGTGAATGCCAGGGCAGCCTGGGCTACAGAGTGAGCCCCTGTCTCAAAAACATAAACCAAACCAAGGGAGCTGAGAAACAGCAATTAAGAGCACTGGCTGCTCTTCCGGAGGACCTGGGTTCCACCCCCACAGCATCTCACAACCATCTGTAATTCCAGCTCTAAGGGATCCAACACCCTCTTGTGGTCGTTACAGGCCACTGCATGCTCAAAGTGCACAGATACACATGCAGACAGAACACCCACACACATAAAATTAAAAAACAGTAAGAACAATAGCAAAACCCTAACCAAGGAGCCAATGAGATGACTCAGAGGGTAAAAGAAGTAATTGTTGTCAAGCCCAATGACCTGAGTTCAATCCCCAGGGCCCTGTAATAGAAGGACAGAGCTGACTCAGTTGTCTTCTGACAACAACTATGCCGTAGCGCACAAAGAGTTAAAACAAACAGTTAAGAGAGATGCAGCTGCCAGGCACATAGGAGGCAGAGGCAGGTGGTTCTCTATGAGTTCAAGGCCAGCCTAGTCTAGGGTGAACTTCAGGACAGCCAGGGCTGTTACACAAAGGAAACCCTGTCTTGAAACAAATACACAAAAAGATAAAGCCTTGGTTTCAACTCCCAGAACCCATACACACATACACACACACACATGTACACACACATATACCACACATACACACACATGAACACATATATACACACATCACACATGTGCACAGACATACATACCTGTAGAGACATATGTAAACACACATACACACTCAGAACAAGACATTGGAGGAGGGAAAGATTATACTTATTATATTTATGTATCTTTTGTTTCCTTTTGGTGTTTTAAAGATATTTCTTTTATGTTTTTTCTTTTTATTTATTAATGTCATCATGTGCAAACACGTGTGTGCGAGAGAGAGAGAGAGAGAGAGAGAGAGAGAGAGAGAGAGAGAGAGAGAGAGAGAGAGAGAGAGAGAATGGAGAAGTCTGAGAACACCTTTGTGGAGTATGTTTTCTCCTTCTATCTTTCTGTGTGTTGCCAGGATTGACTTTGGGTCATCAGGCTTGCACAGTGTGCACTATACCTGCTGAACCAACTCACCAGCCCCTTCTTTTATCGTTTCAAAGCAGGTTTAAACTAGGGGTCATAATGACAAATAAGGATCTTACAGACAAATAGGATAAATTAAAAATTAAATAAAATAAAGGAAAATGATAAGCCTGAATTAAAATGATCTCAGACTTTTCACAATGTCCAGAGAAGTAAATGTTCATTTATTTTTACCTCTGCTCATCCTTGGGAGCATATTTTACTTTGTAGGCTGTTTGTGTGTTTTCTGAAACAGGATGAAGGATATAAAAAAGCAACCTGAACTCTACTTCGCTCTTCAGACACTCCAGATGCAATTTGTGGTCTCACTGC
The DNA here is from genome assembly GCF_017639785.1 of Mesocricetus auratus. Classification (NCBI taxonomy): domain Eukaryota; kingdom Metazoa; phylum Chordata; class Mammalia; order Rodentia; family Cricetidae; genus Mesocricetus; species Mesocricetus auratus. The sequence goes on along the minus strand of NW_024429191.1, from coordinate 72,683,372 downwards.
CGTCGGTGCGTGCTGGCACTTCCTGTTCTTGCCTGGGCCTTTCTGTGTGTTAAAGGCAGTACATGCCGTGAAATGGAGGAAGGTCACATCTTTAGTCTGAAATACCCGGGTCTACAAAATCTAAAGGGATAGATCACCTAAAGATATATGCTATGACGCTAGGAGGAGATCAGATACAGACATAGAGGCCAGGCAAGGTGGCACCAACTATAATTCCCAAAATCAGGATGCTGAGGCAGGAGGATTGCCACAGGTTTGAGGCCAGCCTGGGCTATATAGGTAAGTTTCAAGACAGTGTGAGCTACAAATAAGACCTTGTCCTATACAGAGAATTTCTGTATAGTCCTGCACCTTCAAAATACAAGTTGGAGGGGCTGGAGAGATGGCTTAGTGGTTAAGAGAATGGTTGCTCTTCTAGAGGACTGAGGTTCAATTCCCAGCAGCCACATGGCAGCTCTCAACTGTAACTCCATTTCCAGGGGCTCTGACACTCTCATACAGACATTCATTTAGGCAACACACCAGTGCTCATAAAATAAACAAGTGAATCATTTTGAAAGAAAGAAGCTGAGAATGAGGGTGGGATGGAATAAGTAAATAAATAAATAAATAAATCATTAGAAAAAGATACAAGCTGGCTATGGTGGCCCATGCCTTAATCCCAGCACTAGGGAGACAGAGGCAGGCAGATTTCTATGAGAGAGGCCAGCTTGGTTACATAGCGAAACCCTGTCACATAAATAAACAAATAAATAAAATATAGATAGGAAACCCTTGTTTTTTTTTGTATGTATGCATGTTTGTACGTGTGCCAATGCACATGTGTGTGCAAGCACATATGAAGTTTGAGACCAGCCTGGTCTACAGAGTGAGTTCCAGGACAGCCAGAGCTTGAAAAAACCCTGTCTTGAAAAAAACAAAAGATAAAACAAAAAAAGAAAAGTTTTGCTGGGTATGGTAGTCTGAGGTCTGGGCTGCCTTCTGTGGTCTCTTAGAGTTTGTGGAACATCTGTCCAGGCCCTTTTGGCTCTTAGTCTCCTTTGAAAAATCAGGTGTTGTTCTAATAGGCTTTTTATCTATGGTCACACCACCCTGAACATGTCTGATCTCATCTAATAGTGATCTCATCTAATAGTGATCTCATCTAATAGGCCTTTATATGCCACTTGTTTTGGTTTTTCTTGTACAGCTTTATATATTCTACCTTTGTTCAGTATGTTTAGTGTTTTGATTATTTTGTTCCATGGGAAATTGCTTTTCTGGGCCAGTCTATTTGGTGTTCTGTGTGCTTCTTGTACCTTAACAGGCATCTCCTTAGGTTAGGAATCTATTCTTCTACGATTTTGTTAAAATATTTCCTATGCATTTGACCTGGGTTTCTTCTCCTTCCTCCATGCCTACTATTCTTAGATTTGGTCTTTTCATAGTGTCCCAGGTTTCTTGGATGCTGTGTGCTAGGATGATTTTTAGTTTAATGTGTTATTTTACTGAGGTATTCATTTCTTCTGTCGTGTTTTCAGTGCCCGAGACTCTCTTCCATTATTGTGTTCTGTTGGGGAGGCTTACCTTAGGCTCCTGTCTGAGGTCCTAAGTTCTTCAGCTCCAGAGTTCCCTCAGTTTGGGTTTCTTTATCAATTCTATTTCCACCTTTGGGTCTTGGGCAGTTCTATTCCTTTCTTTACACTGTGTTTTCATAGATTTCTTGGAGGGATTTAATCATTTTCTCTCTAAATACCTCTATGATATTCATGAAGGCTATTTTAAGGTATTTGTCTTGTGTGTCAGCTCTCGGGGATACATATTGTCCTGGTTGTTATTGATTGTATGTTTTCACTGGAGTCTAGGCATCTGGGTTTGGGGTGGTGGTAATTCTAGGTGCTAATATCTAGTCTTGTCTTTGTTGGGTGGGTGTTTTGTTCCTTGGTTTCTGTTTCCTCTGTGGCTCTTAGGAGAGTGTAGTGGCTGTGTGCTGTCCGGTGGAGAACTCTTGTGGGATCCTGCTATGTGTGGTCACTGAGGGTCCTGGGTAAAATGTGTTTCCAGGTGTTGTGACCTGACACTTGAGAATGGGCATGGGCTAGGATGGTGGAGGCTGAGGGGCCCACAGGAGGGAGGAGAGCAGGGTGTCCCACCAAGATCCGCTGAGATTGAAAACAGAGAGTGAGGAGAGGCTGCAACACATAGTCTACAACAGAGCTGGGGATGAGACTGGATGGGGGAGGGGCTGGATTTGGAGGAGAGGAGAGAGAGGTGAAGAACTATAGCTGGGCTCTCTGCTTCTCTGGCCTGCAGTTCCCAGGCAACCTTAGGGCACATTCTATGGGATTCTTTAGAACTATCTTCCAACTTACAATTTTTCACTATACATCTATCAAGTCGTTTAAATATAGTTAAACATTTATTTATCAGCTACTCATAATTTACTTATTCAGTTTATGTATATGTATGCTGGAGTTTTCTCCTTCCACTATGTGGGTTTTGGGCATCAACTCCAGGTTGTCAAGTTTGGTAGCAAGCACCTGTACCAACTGAGAAACCTTGCTGATATATACATGCAATATATATGTTACATTTTCTTGGGACTCATGGCTGTTTACATATCATGCCTCTATGTTCATGCCATTTTCATGTATATACTACATAATTTCCTTGGGGATGTAGCTCAGTGATACAGCATTTCTTTACTTGGCAAACACCTGGATTCATCCCAATATCCGCAGCACCACAAAACAAAACAAAAATCAAATAAAACAAAAAAATAACCAGTTTCTTACTTGACAAATGGTTTTTTTCACTTATTTCTTTCTTCTTCTTCTTCTTCTTCTTCTTCTTCTTCTTCTTCTTCTTCTTCTTCTTCTTCTTCTTCTTCTTCTTCTTCTTCTTCTTCTTCTTCTTCTTCTTCTTCTTCTTCTTCTTCTTCTTCTTCTTCTTCTTCTTCTTCTTCTTTTGGCTTTTTGAGGCAAGGTTTCTCTGTGGTTTTGGAGGCTGTCCTGGAACTAGCCCTGTAGACCAGTCTGGTCTCAAACTTACAGAGATCTGTCTACCTCTGCCTCCCAAGTGCTGGGATTAAAGGTGGTATGTGCCAACACCACCAGGCTTCACTTATTTCTTTAAACATTCTTATTTTCAAGACTTTAGCAGATAAATCCACAAACTGTGAGTAGACTGGCTGTATTCTGTTTGCTTTTAAGTTTTTTACTATTAAGTTTCTTCACAAGTCTCGGAATCTGGGGTTTCAGGCTCATTTGGAATGGGTCTTTGCATTTGTGTTGTTTACTTTCTGACCTTTCTTCTGCTTTCCACTGCTATACCTTAGCACAGGACTTGTATTGTGCTCTTTACTGACACTGGAGGGTTGCAGACCCAGTGACGCAGCTGGAGAAAGGCTTGGACCATTAGTTTTGTTTTGTTTTTTTTTTTTTTTGAGACAGGGTTTCTCTGTGGCTTTGGAGGATGTCCTGGAACTCGCTCTGTAGACCAGGCTGGCCTCGAACTCACAGAGATCCGCCTGCCTCTGCCTCCCGAGTGCTGGGATTAAAGGCGTGCGCCACCAACGCCCGGCTCATTAGTTATTTTTTTATTGCTGTGATACCATGACCAAAGCAACTAAGAGAAGAAAAAGTTTATTTGGGTGTGGTTTCAGGACAGGCTCCAAAGAACCCTTTCTCAAAGGAAAAAAAAAAGGAGAAAGAGAGCATCAGAATGACCACCAATATGACTCCTTCTCTCTAATGTAATGGGTGGGACCATCTGCTTTGGCTCCTCCCACCATTCCTCCCTGCCAACACAGACTCTGTCCCCTCTAACTGGAAGTAGAAAGAGATGCTTCCTCTCTGAAGTTGCTTCTTGTCAGGTAGTATATCAAAGCAACTGGAAAAGTAGCTGATACTGAGGGTGTGTGGGAATATGAGTCCCCAGCCTTCCTCTCATTAATACTTAAGTCATTTTTGACACAAAGTTTCTGTTTTTCACAATGGAAACATACTAGCTGGAGGAAGATAGAGTTTGAAACATCTAAGCCCTGTGACTCCAACTCTGCCAGTTCCAGTAATGGACATGTTGTATGGGCTTAGCAGGCTGCTTATTGATGGAAATGCCCAAGCGGGGAACTTCTAATTATGGACCAGCTTCCTGTAGTGACTCAATGTGGCAGTAAGATGGCTTACAGACACAGAATGTTCCACTCCAGCATTCTGTTTACAGCCCTTTGTGAACTGTACCTACCCATAAATAAAGGCACATTTATTTATTTGTTTGTTTGTTTCTTTTTAGACAGGGTCACACTCTGTGGTGCAGGATGGCTTGGAACTCACTGTATAGCTCAGCCTTGCCTTAAACTCACGGCAATCCTCCTGTCTCAGCTTCTATGTGCTAGCATTACAAGCATGAGCCAATCACTATACCTGGCTAGATAATTCAACAAAGGGATGAAAGAGGGATGGAGGGAGGGAAGGGCAAACACATACACGTACCCACCCATGCACATACCCACGCATGCACGTGTGCACATAGAAAGACAGAGACTCAGAGGGCCAAAAAGGAGGCTAAATACCCTTGTAGGTTCTCATCTGGCTGAATGTCAGAATGAAAGAACTGCACGCTTTCATTTTTCAGAAGAGTGCAAACAAAATAACTGCAGAATAAAGACCAGAGCTGTAGTGGAGTGTTTGGATCTTCCACAGAAATGCATTAATCAATTACAACGTTAACCCAAGAGAGAAGCAGCACACAATTCTGAACAGGCAATATCCAGTACAGGCAAATAGAAATGATGGAAGGATTAGACCCCACATGGTGCCTGGACTAGGTGGCAAGGGTTTCCATGTATTTAGGGAACAGCAGTATCCATTGATCTGTGAGTGATTTCAAAGAGAACAAAAAGAAGTGGGGTGAGGGTGGGGACAGAGCCTGGTGACAGAAACCAGAGCACACTAAGAATGTGTGGTGCCCCACCCAGGTTTAGCACCAGAACAAAAAGTCCTGGGCATGTCGCTCAGTTGGTTGAGTACTTGCCTACCATGCATGAGGAAGCCCTAGGCTCAGTCCTCAGCATCCCACAAACTGGCCGTGGTGGCACACATGTGTGACCCCAGCACTCAGGAGCGGGACGCAGGAGGACCAGGAGTTCAAGGTCATCTTTGGCTACTTCGTGAGCTTAAAGCCAGCCTGGGATATAGGAGACCATGTCTTAAAACTGGTAAGAAGGGATGTTGAGGTGACTCAGTGGGTAAAGGAACCTGCCACCAAGCCTGAAGGATGACCCGAAATCTACCCCAAAGACCCATATGGTGGGAGGAAAGAACCAGCTCCCACAACACACACAACTGACCTCCACCCATGTGCTGTGGCACACACGCATACACACCTGCAAAATAAAACAGAATGTGATGTAAAATTAATCATAATAAAAAGAGTAACAATCCACAAAAGAAACAAAGAATATTCCTAGCTCTGTGTTGTAAACTGCTATAGCACATCCTTGCATCTACTAAAGATTAAAAATGAGAGGCTGAGGGCACAACTAAATGGTGAGGTACTTAACTAGCATGTATGCATAAATCCCCAGAATTTGGGGGGAGATTTTTAAAAAAGGGATGTAGTCAGGAACTTTGAGACTTTGAGGATTGATGCAAGTTCAAGGCTAACTTGGGCTACACAGTGAGATTCAGGCTAACTTGCCTTACAAAGACTGTCTCAAATCCCTCTATAAGGAAAAAAATCAGAGGAAGAAAACCATAGACCAGAGGGATAAGGCCAAATGTCATTAAAAACCAGAAAATGGCATAGTGGGAGTCTCTGATTGGACGTGAGATGACTGGGAAGGGGAGGGCCTGGAGAATGAATCATTAGAAATTCAAATTCCAATACCCCAAACATGTCATACAAACAAGTCTCACTGGTCACCCATCTTCAACCTCTGGAATAACTCCAGATAAACATGGATGGAAAAACCCAGTTAAGATGCTCAGAAACCAGGGTCACTGGGATGACTTAGCAGGTAAACTCACTCGCCTGAGTTCAAGCCCCAGAACACATATGATAAAAGGAGAGGACCCACTTCTAAAGGTTGTCCTCAACCTTCTCATGTACACACTAAATGAACAAATGCAAAACAAAACAAAATTCTTTTAAAAAATACTCAAATCCCATTACAACTTATACGACAATTGAAAGGAGCAGGAACACATACATGCCTGTAATCCCAACACCCAGAAGTGTTCCTGAGGTAGCAAGATTGTGAGTGAGAGGCTAAATATTTAGACCCTGACAGAAAAAGTAACCTAGTCTGGGAAACCAGCCTTGTGATATGCTTAGCATGCTTGAGTCTTGAATTTAATAATCCCGGCACCAAGAATAATGATTATTATTATTACTATTATTTAGAACATAAGTAATAGGTTTCGACATGGCATCTTCATATATGGTATTATACCTCCCCCACTACCTAGTACACCACGAGGGGCAGAGAGCTGGGCAGCCAGAAGAATATTGCCTGCAGCCTCTGGATTGCACTTGAAAATCAAAGTGCAATGGTTTCGTCAAGGGAAAATAAATTTTTAAGTGAACAAACTCTTAAAAGTGATAAGAAAAAGGGGCTGGGAATGTAGTTCAGTGAGTGGAACACTCGCTTAGCATGCACCAAGCCCGGGTTCCTCCCCCAGTACTGAAACAAACCAGGCATGGTGATACACACCTTTAACCCCAGCACTTGGGAGACAGAGGCAGGGATATCAGAAGTTCAAGGTCATCCTCCATATACAGCGAGTTTGAGGTCAGCCTGAGACACATGACACCCTTTCTCAAAAAAATTATACAAACACACACAAATATATATAATTAAAAGACAAAGAATATGGGCTGGAAACATTTCTCAGTGGTTAAGAGCACCGACTGCTCTTCCAAAGTACCCAGGTTCAATTCCCAGCACCCACATGGCAGCTCATGCTGTCTTTAATTCCACAATCTGACACCCTCACACAAACACACACACACACACACACACACACACACACACACACACACATATATATATGCCTATATATATATAGGCAAAACACCAATGCACATAAAAACAAGCAAACAAATACAGAGTGAAAAGAAAAGACAAAGAATACAATAGGGATGAAGTAATTCCACACCCACAAATAGCCAGTTCTAAGAGGGGAGAACCAATTAACAAGAGTGTCCAGAAGAGAATTGTAAATTAAAAAACAATGAGGTCACTTCTCACTTATCTGATTAGCTAAAATTAAAAATAGAGTAACCCCTGCTGCTGGAGGGGAGGCAGAAAAATAATACTCTCAGACATGGTTAAATGTGAATGGCGCTGTAATTTCGGCAAGCAATCTGGCAATCTGTATCAAAACTTAAAATCTCTCTTTCCCTGGTAAAGTTACAACGAATACAGTATAGAGGTACCCCTCTATCTCCCAGACACAAACAATCACATACCTGATGCCATTTAGATGATGTTCAAAATAGGCAGAGCTCACATGCTTTGGTGGTTTGAACGGTCCTCATAGGGTCATATGTTTGAATGCTTGGTCGTCCGTTAGTGTAACTGTTTAGGAAGGATTAATATGAGTGTCCTAGTTGGAGGAGGTGTGTAGCTGTGTGGGGGGGTCTTTGAAGTTTCAGAAGCCCATACCAAGCCCAGGTTCTCTCTCTCTCTCTCTCTCTCTCTCTCTCTCTCTCTCTCTCTCTCTCTCTCTCTCTCTCTGTCTCTCTTCTCTGTCTCTGTCTCTGTCTCTCTCTTCTCTGTCTCTGTCTCTCCCTCCCTCCCTCCCTCCCTCCCTCCCTCCCTTGCTGCCCTGCTGCCTGTAGATCAGGATGTAAACAGCTACTGCTCCAACACAGTGGCTGTCTGTCTGCTTCCTGCTATGATGGTCATGGACTCTACTACACTCTGAAATTGTGAACCCCAAATTAAATAAATGCTTTATTTTTAAAAGAATGGCCTTGGTCATGGTGTAGAGACTTAGTCAGAGACTAAGACACATATGCATATGTTGTCACACATCACTCACTTTCATCTCCCTTCCCCAGAGTAACTTGATTTTGTCAGTCAGGCCTGTCTGGTTTTGAGCTTTATGTAAGTGGATCCATATTTTATGCATCCTTTCAGGCTTCTTTGGCTTCGGATGAAACTAACAGGGGGCTCTATAGGGCTGAAAATGTTCTCTTTTATAAGCTAAAAGTTGTTACATGGATGTGTTCATTTTATAATACTTATCAAACCGTACACTCATGATCTGTATAAAGTTCTGTATGTATAACTATAGTTCAACAGAAGTTTTTAAAATGTCTTTTGGTTTTTTCTTTTTTTGATTTTTCGAGACAGGGTTTCTCTGTGGCTTTGGAGGCTGTCCTGGCACTAGCTCTTGTAGACCAGGCTGGTCTTGAACTCAGAGATCCGCTTGCCTCTGCCTGGTTTTCTTTAAAGTGTTTTACTTTTTAGCCAGATGGTGGTGGCACATGCCTTTAATATCAGTGCTTGGGAGGCAGAGGCAGGAGGATCTCTGTGAGTTCGAGTACAGTCTGATCCACAGATCGAGTTCCAGGACAGCCAGGACTACACAGAGAAACCCTGTCTCAAAAATAACTGCATATACATTATTTTTATTTTATGTGTATACAAACACACATGTGTGTAGTGCCCAAGGAGGTCAGAAGAGGGTGTCAGATGTCTTAGAGTTGGAGTTACCAATGGTCTTAAGTCATTCTTCAGGTTCTGGAAACTGAACCCTGCCCCTCTGTAAGATTAGTAAGTGCTCTTAACTACTAAGCCATCTCTCCAGCCCCTTAAAATATAGACGCCTTTTTTCCCAGTCCTGGGGGATTGAACCCAGAGCCTTAAATGTGCTAGGCAATACTCAACCGTTAAGCTATATCCCAAGCTACTCAATAGAAATATTTAGTATTTTTTCCTCTTTCTCTAGTAATCTCATTCCTGGAAAACTACCATAGAAATAAAAGCATCAGTCATGTGGACAGACCTGGAAACATGCTTATTACAGCCTTGTGGCACTGACAGGACTTGAGAACCTAGTTAATGCCCTAGGGAGTAGATTATGCAACCATTAAAAAAACTCTAGCTGGTGGTACAGCCCTTCCCTAGCAAATGTGAGGTATAAGGCTTTGAATTAGATTCTCAGAACTATAAGAATAAAGAAAAGAAAAGAAAAAAGATGAATTAGTTAACCTATTCTACACAACTAAGGGGAATCACTATGTATTTATGTGGGGACAGAAACAAAATGCAGAAAATTGTTTGTAATATGATCAAACTTTAATAACCCTCCAATTAAAGATAATGACTCCTTCAAAAATGAAAATGAAATCTGACTGTGATGATACATTTGTAATTCTGACACTTGGGAGGTGGAGGCTGGAGAATCAAAAGTTCAAGATTATTCTGGGCTACATAGAGAGTTTGAGGCCAGCCTGGGCTTCATGAAACCTTGTCTCAGAAAAGAAGCAACAAAAATAAAGCCAGGTGTGCAGGCTTGCAGAGAGCTGATGGCGTAATGTGAATGGTAATTACTTTGGGGGTTGCAAGTGATTTTTACTTTTGACAGTAAATGCTCGTGTGACTATATAGTGTTTCTATAATCAAGGGAAAGAAAGTTGTTTTCCTTGTGGGGGGGAAGTAAGTACTGGCAGGTAGCAGTCTTTAGGATCTGATTTAATGAGCACACAGGTCGATATTTAATTAACATATCAATTGCTGGCATGTCAACTGATGTTTTTCCCAAATCCTTGAAGTCTTAAATTCTCCTAAGTAGCCAAAATGTCATCTGAAACACTGTTTACAATCCCCACTTTTAACAAAGCCCACTACGAGAGGGTTAAAGAAAGTGTGCTGAGGCCCCTCAGATGACTGAGCTGCTCCCCCACCATCTCTAGCAATCCCCAAACCACTCTGCCTTCTCTCGCTAAAGTTTTTTGGATTTTTTTCCCTTTGAAATAATCTCTTTTCCCAGACTTGTTTGATAACTATTTTGAAAATCCCCAGTAGTGGGTTTCTCCGCCGACACAATTAAGTCAAACCCAGCCGGATTAATAAGATCAGGTTTAATAAACAGAGCAAAACAAAGCACTGGACAGTGACTCCTGGAAAGGAAGGAGGAGACATCATGTGGCAGGTATAGAGACCGGTCCTGAATACCCTGTGGGCGTGGTCTCGAGTATCTTAGGGGGAGGAGCCACCTCTTAGGCTTTCTACTAGGGGGGCCTCGGCAACCTAAACACTGTTTTTATTCATTTAATTTATATATTTTTATTTTATTTATTTATTTTTTGTTTTTTCGAGACAGGATTTCTCTGTATTGTTTTGGAGGCTATCTTGGAACTTGCTCTGTAGACAAGGCTGGCCTGGAGATCTGCCTGCCTCTGCCTCCTGAGTGCTGAGATTAAAGACGTGCGCCACCAATGCCCGGTTTATATCTTTTTTTCAGTGTGTGTGTGTGTGTGTGTGTGTGATGGGGCCATATGTGTAGGTGTGCATGCAGACCAGAGGTCAACATTAATCTGTTTCTCAAGGGTCTGCCACTTCAGGGTTTTAAGATGAATCCAGGCTGGGGAGCCACCGCAGAAACCCACCTGTCTACCTCCCCAGAGCTGGGTTTACAACCAAATACCACCACTCCAGGCTTTTTAGGTGGGTGCTGGGGATTGAACTCCAGTCCTCACTGAGCCCTCTCTTACAGTGTTTCCGAAAATCTCCCCTATAGCCCTATCACCATTCTGTTCCAGGGTTGTATAACCCTTATGACACCTTGAACGTGTAATCCTAGCACTCTGGATATAAAGGCATCAGGATCAGAAGTTCAAGGTCATCCTCAGCTATATTTTGAGTTCAAGACCAGCCTGGGATACATGCAACTCTATTTCAAAAACAAAAACAAAAAAACCCAAAACAACAAAAAACAAAATAACAAAAAAACCGGACAAACAAACAAACAAACAAAAAACCCACAAAACTTCTATCTTCACTTAGGAGGCAAAGGTTGGAGGCTCAAGAATGAAAGGCTATCACAAACAATAAATACTTTATGAGTTTACTCCTAACTACATGGGCGTTTGAAGCAGACCAGCTGAGCAGCACAGCAAAGACAACTGGGTCAAACATCTTGCTTGTTTGTTAACTTAAAACATGAAACATTTCCTCCGTGGGTTTTGTTGTCTCTAGTCACTTTGCTCTGGCGGGTACGCTTCATCTACCAGCCGCGGTCTGCTGGGTTCAGGTGAGGCCCTGGGTGTAATTAGTCCTTATCGGATGCTGCTCTTGAACATGCCAGAATGGCCAACTGGATGGTCTTTCTCAGCTGCCTCCTAACATTTCCTGAGCTTTGAAGCCGGGGGGGGGCAAGGCTTCAAAGGCAGGATCACGGAGAAATCAGCTCCAGATGCTTACCACCCGGTGCTGAGGAAGCACAAACGAAGATGCCATTGACGGGAGGTTGAGGGTGGGAGAAAAGCATGGCTGCCAAGTAGAGAGAACAGCAAGCTTATGCCAAGGTCTGGTGGGTCTCCAAGGGTGGTTCCAGAGTAGCAGCAGGTGTTCTAAACTCCAGGAGTGGGAACTACAGCTCTGTTTTTATCATCTTCTGGGAGACTCTGGCTAGAAGCTACAAGTTAAGAATCACGACTCCAGCAGAGGCCTGGGGAGGCTTTGGATGAAAGGGTCAGGGTGGCAAGCCAGCTTTGTGAAGAGCCTCAGAGCCAGTCAAGGGGCTGCGTGCTTTGTCCTCAGGGGCAACCTTCAGGTGTTAGGGCCGGGTGGGTGGTACTCACACACCTGAGATTGCCCGCATTTCTCAGGGTTGGGGACCCGCTGAGTTCCACACACACACACAAACAGCATGCCCTGAGACACCAGAGCTGTCAGGCCGTAGAACAATGCTTTTACGACCACGAGGTGGTTACCCCACACGCAGACACGCTTGGAGAGGTAGAAGGGACCCAGAGCACCCAGACCCCTCCTTGAAGACAAGAGCGGAAGACCGGCCCACTGCCCCACGCCCAGCCCTCGAGAGGGTGGAGCCTAGGGCCCCGCCCTCGGTCCGCCTATGTGGGCGGAGTGAGGGGGGCCCTCGGCCCCGCGTCGGTGCGCACGCCCGCGGCCGGTTTGCAGGGCCGGACGCGCGCCCCGCGTCCCGGGCAGGAAGATGGTGGCGAGCGCGCGGGTGCAGAAGCTGGTGCGGCGCTACAAGCTGGCGATCGCCACCGCGCTGGCCATCCTGCTGCTGCAGGGCCTGGTGGTGTGGAGTTTCAGCGGCCTGGAGGAGGACGAGCCCGGAGAGGTACTCCGACAGCCGTGCGGGCGGGCAGGCCGGGAGCGGGGGCGCGCGGGGTCCTGGCGGGGCTGCGGGCGGCCCCGGCCAGGCAAGTGGGGCTTGGGCCGCGTGCGTGCAGGGCGCAGGCAGCCTCCTGGAGCCCGACCTCCGTCCCCCAATGCTTCCTTCCCGGCCGGCCTGGCGGGCTGCGTGCGGGAGCGGTGCGTGACCCGGAGGCCGGGGCGGCTGGAGGACTGGGGGCCGCAGAGGGAAGAGCGGGTCATGGTGGGGTGGTCTCTGTCCCGGGGAGCGATGAAGGTCAGGCGCGGGGATCCGGGCTGGGAGGAGCGGCTGGGCCCTAGCCTGCTGGAAGGTGGGAAGCCTCAGGCCAAACTTTCTGAAGTTGGGAGGGGGCGGGGGTGTACGCGCCGTGGGCGGAGGAGTGGGGGCCGAGGGACCCCGGGCATCTGTGTTCAGCTGCGCCTGAGAAGCAGCGAGTGGCGGTGAAGTGGAACTCAGGTGGTGGAATTATGGCCTGTGACAAAGTGTATACCCGGGAATAGAGTGAACAGGAGTGACCCCAAGGGAAAAAACTGAAGTGTCCTCAAGGCGTGGCTTTCTCAATCAGGGAAGAATCCGGGTGAATCTTCAGGAGGGCACGGGAACGGAAGGTGAGCTGTTGAGTTGGCCTCAGGACTTCAAAGCAGGAGGGAGCCATCTCTGGCTCTGGGGTAATGGGAACAGCGCTGAGCTGCAGATTAGAGCTCCAGACCCCGACCCCAGGGTTTTTCTTATTGATTGGTGCTTTTAGTTGCAGGATCAGACACACCCTCCTGGTAGTGTGACTGGGGGTGGGGGAGCGGACAGATGAGTCTTGGTCCAGTCTGGAAAGGTAGAGAGGATTAGCCAAATCAAAGCCCTAAGCTGTGACCAGAGTCAGGGGTTCTTGCTTCTGATCCCCTTGTCCCTGTGTCTCCCGGGCTCTGGGAGAGAGGCTCTGCTGTCATCTCCTTTTGGGCTTTACCTGGCAGGGTGAAGGCATGGAGCCTAGAAGCCTTCCCCTCCTGCACCTGGTCAGTCCCAGAGACCCGGTGTGGAGGCTGGGAGAAGAGCTGCTGGGAAGCTCCTATGGGGAGAATCAAGGCGCTGGAGAGGGGAGGGGAGCAGGGACAGAGAGACTTGGAACCGTGAGTCCAAAAGGAGCTGAGGACAGTCATGGGGAAGCTGGCTCTGTGACTTGTACAGGGAGTGAGCTTGTTCTCTGAGCACAAAGAGAGGAGAAAGTTTCAGTCAGATGGAGAAGTCTCTTTGGGCAACTGGGACATCTCAGATGGAATGGGCTGCAGAGGCAGGCGAGGACCCTGATCTGCGTGAGAGGAGAGGCTGGTGAGGAGGTAGATGGCTCACTGGCTGGTAGCTTGAGTCAAGGAATGGGCTGGGCCCCTGCTGCTCTGCCCATAGCTGGGGATGGAGAACTGGACAGAGGTGAGAGAATTTGGGGTCTCCCCCACCACACACACACACACACACACACACACACACACGGATGAAGCTGAGAAAGGAATCCTAGACCACAATGGAGAAAGGTCCCCGATGATCCCTGGCAGCCACCTCTCCAGACTGGGGTTGTGAAGGAGCACAGTGAAGAGCTTGAGAAGGTTAGCATGCAAGAGAGACCACTCTTCTCACGGCTCTGCCCTAGCTCTGCTGTCAGGCAGACCACCTCCAGCCACTTCCTTTGGGGGCAATAGTAACACCGATCTTGTTGGGTGATGAAAACTACGAAGTGAAGCAGGAATTCTCGGTGCCTGCTAAGCTGTCGGGACATAACACATGGTCTCAGCATTGCACCCCGGGACACACTCATTCATTCATCAGTCAGCACATACGAAAGTTCTCTCCCATCAGGCACTGTGCTCATACTGGGAATACAGAAATAAAGAATAGATGAGGTCCTGGCCTACAGGGCAGACAGTCTACAGGGAGAGCCAGACAGAGCAGGGATGCTAGATTAACAAAGGGGCTGGATCAGATCTGGAGGCTGGGAAAGACTTCCCCCAGGAAGAGGTGGGCAGGAGAGTTTGAGCAGAAGGGTCTCAGGAGAGTGGGCTGAGCTGGGGAAACTCGGGGAATGGATAGAGGGTGGAGCACTTTCCCCAAAGATGGTTCTATCCTGTGTGGCCAAAGGGACCACAGTAAGGGACTTGAGTGGGTTTTATTGTAAGTGCAGCGGGAAAGCTCCTCAGCAGGAGCCAATGTGCATTTAAGGAAAGCACTCTGCTGCCTGTGGAGGCTGAGAGTGGATACCTGGGATGATCACTAACCCCGAAGAGCCACGCTGGAAGCTGTTCAGAGCTTTTGCAAACATGCTTTCATCACTTGTTTTAAATGCAGTCTGGGGGGGTAGGGGGTGAGCGTTTCTGTGTTCGCTTTCTTTATGGCCTCCTTGCCAGGGAGAAGGGGTCTCTGAGGCCAGATGCATCCAGCCAGAGGACCACCCTGATATCAGAGGCTATTGACAGCAGCCTGTTAAGAGACAGAGCCTGAGGCTCTGGGACCTGCCAGAGAGGGGTCAGGAGTGGGGGCTGGCTACCCACCAGGGCCTTTCTGTCTCCTCATTGCTGCCTTTTGGTTCCTAGCCTCCTCTGGGATTGTCCTTCTCAGGGTCAACCAGCTCCCTGCTGCAGTGCGGGGCAGCAACACGCCTATTTCCTCCCACATCCTGTCCCCCACCACAGCCAGCCTGGCTCTGTGCCCTCTAGTCCTACCCTCCTGCTGCACGGATACAGGCATTGACCCCTAGAACTCATACTCTTTGCCATCACTGCCCACCTAATCTTGGGAATGTCTTCCTGTGCCTGTATTGGCTGGGTCAGATGCCACTGCTCTCCACCCTGGCCATCCTAGGGTGCCCTCCCCAACATGAGCATGGGACAGGGTCTCCTGACGACCCCAGTATCTCAGGTAAGGATGGACACCCCTACACGTATGGGTATCTCTGAAGACATCAGAGAGCCCTCTAGGTGCTGAACAGGGAGCCTGGGTACTGTGGAGTAGGGATAGATCTACTGCCAGAAGGTGGCTCCCAGATTCCTCTGTTCCCATGGACAAGGGCAGGGGAACCTGACGCTGGACTCCACCTGAGTCCACCATGTCTGACAGCCTGAGCCTTGGTCTCACATTGACTATTTGTGTCTCATTCCCAGTAATATCGAAAGGGATAGCAACCTTTGTGAACACTATACTCACACCAAGGCCTCTACAGTCACTCATGTGAAATGACTTAACTGAGTGTCTATGACTGTGACACACTCTTCTGGACTCTGAATATGCCAGTGGACAAACAAGTAAACTCCCCCAGCAGTGCTTACAGCCATGCGAGAGACATGTGAAATAAATAAATTCATGCTAGGATGGTGGAAGAGATCAGCATGCTTCTTCAGAAAGTGTATTATTGTTGTATGCGTTATCTATGTATATGTGGATGTGGGTGGAGGTCTTCGCATGGAGGTCAAAGGGCAGTTTGTGGGAGTCAGCTTTCCTTCCACCATGTGAGTCTGAGTGATCGGACTCAGGTTGTCAGACTTGGTAGTGGGTGCCTTTACCTGCCGAGCCATCTTGTTGGCCTAAGACTGTCGTATTTCTGTGGGGAACGTGAAACGGGATGGGGGAGGCTAGAGTTCTTAACCAGGCAGGCCTTGCTGGGAAACACTATCTGAGCAAAGAATTGAAGAGGCAAGGGATGAGCTGTGGGGTGTCTGTGGAGGGCACCTAGACCAAAGGCACAGCCAATACAGACCTTGGGCCGGGCATGCCAGGCAGTGTGGAGGGACACTGCTTAGACCGTGGGGGCAAGGGAGGTGGGAGGGAGGCCAGCTATTATAGCACCCGAGAGGAGGGGCCACTGGGTAGGTCTAATCATGGGGGTGTAAGTTCAAAAAAGAGGGCTGGAGAGATGGCTCAGCAGTTAAGAGCACCTGGCTGCTCTTCTAGAGGACCCAGGTTCAATTCCCAGCACCCACATGGCAGCTCACAACTGTTTGCATTTCCAGTCCCAAGGGGATCCAGTGCCTTCTTCTGGCCTCCACTGAGCATTGCACACACGTGGTACACAGACATACATGCAGGCAAAACACCCCTACACCTGAAAATAGCAAATAGATAAATGTCAGAAAGTTCTAAAAGAAACACGGGTGGCTGTGAAGAGGAGAGACAGGAGGGGGCAGGCGCATGCACTAGGGCATGGGGACCAGGCTGAGGGCAGTGGGAGAGAGAGAGTCTGTGTGTGTCCTCGTGCGTTTACGGTGCGTTGGATGTGGGGAACAAGGGGAAGAGAAGAATCAGAGTTGAGGTCAGGGCTGGGGGCTGTAGCTTCGTGGTAGAGCATTTGCTTAGCCACATGGGGTTCTTTTTTTTTTTTTTTTTGGTTTCTCTGTAGCTTTGGAGGCTGTCCTGGAACTCACTTTGTAGACCAGACTGGCCTCGAACTCACAGAGATCCGCCTGCCTCTGCCTCCCGAGTGCTGGGATTAAAGGCGTGCGCCACCAACGCCCGGCCACATGGGGTTCTTTACCTCGTCCTTAGTGCCACCTCTCCCCTCCAAAGAGAAAATCGGACTCCCAGTACATTTGATTTGAGCCACAGAAGGTTGTCACTTACCGAGTTGTAAAGACTGGGGGAGTGGTAGGGAGGGGAGAATAGTAGGTGTTTGCACTTGGACTTGGGGTTCTGAGGTCTTTAAGTTCCCAAGGGAGATGGCAAGGAGACTTCTTGTTCCAGGTCTGCGGGTTCAAGGGAGCTTTCCAGTCCCAAGAGGAAAATCTGGGATGTGGATGGCATAAAGATGATGTGTAGAAAGTGAGGGGCTGGATGAGCTCACCAGGAAGCTGGAGTCTAAGGACGGGGCCCAGGGTCTGCCTGGGGAGCCAGGAGACTGGTGAGGGGCAATGGATGGGAAGGACCAGGCGCCTCCTGTAAGCCATGCAGAAAGGGTGATTACAGAGAGGTGTCTGAGCAAGGCGTGTGTCTGTGGGCTCCGCACGAAGAAGAGCACAGAGTGCGAGGGGAGAGGAGGGGCTGAAAGACGATGGCGGGAGGAAAGGGACAGCCAGGAGATGGCCGCTCCGACTTGTTTCATAGTTGATGTCTCACTTGATCCGCACTCTTACAGCTGAGGGGCTAAGCTCAGACAAGTTCAGTGGCTGATGGTGAGGTAGAGGAGCAGACCAGAGCACTCACACGACACCCGGTGCCTCTGTCCCTTCCCACTCACAGCCGTTAGCCAAATGTCCTTCATGTGCCCTGGGACGATGGTCTGACTTGGCTTCTCACTTCACTGAGGAACATCCGGGGTCTCAGAGC
Source organism: Mesocricetus auratus (assembly GCF_017639785.1). Classification (NCBI taxonomy): domain Eukaryota; kingdom Metazoa; phylum Chordata; class Mammalia; order Rodentia; family Cricetidae; genus Mesocricetus; species Mesocricetus auratus. The sequence goes on along the minus strand of NW_024429191.1, from coordinate 72,665,733 downwards.
TCAGTGTGCCCCCACTCTGGGGCCAACGAAATGGCTGATCTTAAAGGATGGGTGGAATAAGAGAGGAAGGGACGTGGAGGGTAGGTCGAGCTGAACCAGGCCATTTGGGGTAGCAGGCAGCATGGAGGGCTTCTGCGTACCCTTGAGAGATCCTGTCACAAGAGCAGAGGTTGGCGGCCTCCAGCTGTGGACCTCCAGCTAGCTGGACCCGGGATTGATTGCTGTGGTAGCCAAGGGCTAGCTGGCCACAGGCGGTCCTGATGCAGGAGAGCCCATTAAGCCACCACATCTCAGAGCTGCGTCTGGGGGCTCTGGAGCTTCCTGCCGCTCTTCCGTCTTGTTTGACAGACTTGCCCGAATCCTTCCCCTGCCAGAGCATGCCCCCTATTACTCATCTGGTACCTTCAGCAAAGCACCTTGCGTCAGCTTCCTGTGAGACCCATCCAATGTCAGGGTCTCAGGCTTCATGACTACTCCTCCCTCCTGAGCTGCTCCCCTGTTGTAGCCTCAATTTTCCCACGTGAAGAGCTTTAGTGCAACCGATGCTTTGGATGCGGGGGGGGGGGAGCCCTCCCCCCCGCCCCGGTAGGAAGCATGGGTCTCAGCGGTGTGGGGGGGCACTCCTGGGTCCCCTGCAGGGTCTGTACGCTCTTCTCTTGGAGAAGGCATGGACACATATTTTAAGATACGCTGCAAGAGAAAATGGCATGAGCCCAGAGCAGGCAAAGTACAGTGCTGTGTGGTCTGCTATCTGGAGGGGCATGTGAGGTGTGACGGCATGAGGTGAGACACAGAAGCCGCCTCAGCCGGCTGGCCCTGGAATGTCACTGTTTGTGCAGAGTTATTGAGTGAGCAGGACTTTTCTAGATAAAGGGTAGCAAGGAGCTTCTAGAATTCAAGGTAACCTTGGCCAAGATGGAACTTGAGGCAGGGGAAGAAGTGAATGACTTATCTGTGATCTGTATGTCTTTTACAGAAAGGAAGGCAGAGGAAGCCACGGCCACTAGACCCTGGCGAGGGCTCCAAGGACACAGACAGCTCTGCAGGGCGCAGGGGCAGTGCTGGTAAAAGGCATGGGCGCTGGCGGGGCCGTGCCGAGAGCCCAGGTGTGCCTGTGGCCAAGGTGGTGCGGGCAGTAACCAGCCGCCAAAGAGCCAGCCGACGGGTCCCCCCTGCCCTCCCTCCAGCTGCTCCAGGTCGCCAGAACCTGAGTGGAGCAGCAGCTGGGGAGGCGCTGATGGGGGCTGCTGGCTTCCCACCACATGGAGACACAGGGAGCGTGGAAGGTGCCCCCCAGCCCACGGACAACGGCTTCACTCCTAAGTGCGAGATTGTGAGCAAGGATGCACTGTCAGCATTGGCCCGGGCCAGCACCAAGCAGTGCCAACAGGAGATCGCTAACGTAGTGTGCCTGCACCAAGCTGGGAGGCTCATGCCCAAGACTGTGCCCCGGCACTGCCAGCTGGCTGGTGAGGGACTAGGGTACTCTGATGCTTCCCAGAAACGGCCAGAGAGTGACGTGGCCCAGATCTTCCTGCTCATTTCCCAGATGACCCTCTTGTCTAAAGTCATGTTAAATATACCGGTTGGCAGGGGGGGAGCTGAGACCAGGTTTCTGAGTCTAGGCTTCTTCTATTGGGAGGCAGGCAGGCGACCTTTTCCCCGTCACTAATGTCCCTGTCTATTTCACTCAGGCAAGATGAGCCCTGGCATCCAGTGGGAAGAGATTCGGGTCCAGCAGCCTGTTGGTCCTCCAGTACGCATCGCCTACATGCTGGTGGTTCATGGTCGTGCTATCCGCCAGCTGAAGCGTCTTCTTAAGGCTGTCTACCATGAGCAGCATTTCTTTTATATCCATGTGGACAAGGTACCGTGGTCTGGGAAGAAGAGAGACTTGGAAGGTTGCAGACAGGCAGCCTAGAGGAAGGTTGGCTCAGATAGCTAGAGACAGCAAGTTGAAGTCCAGACTGGTCAAACATAGGGTGGCATGGCCTGGAGTCCCGTCACTTGCTCTGTCCCTTCTGTGTCTCTTGTGTTATCCCCAGATGGGTGGGGGCTACGACCTTGGCACCCATCTCTCTCTACTGAGCATCCCTTCTCCCCCAGCGTTCCAACTACCTGTACCGGGAGGTGGTGGAGCTGGCCCGGCACTATGATAATGTGCGGGTGACACCTTGGCGCATGGTCACCATCTGGGGCGGGGCCAGCCTTCTGAGGATGTACCTGCGGAGCATGAAGGACCTGCTGGAAATTCCTGGCTGGGCCTGGGACTTCTTCATCAACCTGAGTGCCACTGACTATCCAACCAGGTGCGAGGATGGGTGGGAGTGAAGTCCCATCTGTGACATCAGGGTTGGAGGGTCCATTTTTCTGCCATCTGAGGTCGCCACCGCCCAAAAATGGTCCCATGGTCCCAGGCAAGATTGGGGTGTGAGAGGTGGTAAAAGGTGGTCTGATGATTGGGAATCCTAAGAAATGGGGAGAACAGCTAGAGGCTTGGACCTGGAGTGCTGGGTCAGACAGCAGAGGTGGGGGAGGGATCGTCTTTGGATCCCTCAGGTGCCATCACCCCAGAACATCAGACAAGGGGTAGGCACACCGTGTAACATCGTCTGTAATAAAGGAAGTACAAGAGGTGAAGGTCATTCGTGCTAGAGGACATCTGTTCTAGGTCAGGGACTGAGCCCCTGCTGCACAAATTCTCTTTCCTTACCAGGACAAATGAGGAGCTGGTGGCATTCTTATCCAAGAACCGTGACAAGAATTTCCTCAAGTCACACGGGCGAGACAATTCCAGGTACGATAGATGGGAAAGGAGGTCCTGATGTCTTCCACAGTGCCTCCCACACAAGGGCACCTGATGGCCCAGCCCTGGGTTGTAAAACCCCTAAACCAGTCATAGGTGAAGGCATGCTGGTTGCCAAGTAGAGAAGGCTCGGGCTCCTTTCTGTGGGACCTTCAGTCATGGCCTCCCTCAGATTCATCAAGAAGCAAGGCCTGGACCGGCTTTTCCACGAGTGTGATTCCCACATGTGGCGCCTGGGTGAACGGCAGATTCCAGCAGGCATTGTGGTGGATGGTGGTTCTGACTGGTTCGTGCTGACACGGAGCTTTGTGGAATATGTGGTGTATACAGATGACCCCCTTGTGGCCCAGCTTCGCCAGTTCTATACATACACACTGCTTCCAGCTGAGGTGGGTGGCCAGGTAGGCACGGAGGCCAGGGAGGGCGCAGGTTGCGTGGCCCGTGGCTCACCCTTCACCCCCTCCTGCCACCCCCAGTCCTTCTTCCACACAGTGCTGGAGAACAGCCCGGCCTGTGAGAGCCTCGTGGACAACAACCTGCGGGTCACCAACTGGAACCGCAAGCTGGGCTGCAAGTGCCAGTACAAGCACATCGTGGACTGGTGTGGCTGCTCCCCCAACGACTTCAAGCCTCAGGACTTCCTGCGGCTGCAGGTGCTCTCCCTTGGCCCCAGCCCGCGCCCCGGCTTTTCCCCACCAGCTTTCCGGGCCAGAAAGGCAGGGTGGGTTTCCACCTGGAGCAGCTAGTTCCTTGGATCTCGGCAGCTAGAAAGTGAGGAGGGGGGCAGTCCCTGCTGTGTTCTGGGGCCCGCGGAGCCCTTCAACCCCTGTCTCTCCCACCCCAGCAAGTCTCCAGACCCACCTTCTTTGCCCGGAAGTTTGAGTCAACTGTGAATCAGGAAGTCCTGGAAATTTTGGACTTCCACCTGTATGGCAGCTACCCACTCGGCACGCCAGCCCTCAAGGCCTACTGGGAGAACACCTACGACGTGGCTGATGGCCCTAGTGGACTCGGTGACGTCTTACTCACCGCTTACACAGCCTTTGCCCGCCTCAGCCTGCGTCGTGCTGCTACTGCTGCACCCCCACTGGCCACGGCACTCTGCAGGTGAGACCCCTCTTTTTCTGCCACACAGCAGGCCCTTAGAGTGTGGTGCCTTAAAGGGGAGGGGGGGACAAACTAGAGACAGCCCCTGCCCAGAGTGAGTCTGGGCAGGGAAAAAAAATTAAGCAGGGTGAAGAAGAGCTAGGACCATGTGGGATTTGGGGCCACAGAAATGCCTGGGGCTGGGGCTCCCCAGTGCCCCTCCCTCTCTGAGACTCCAGGTGGTATCAGGTGTGCTCATGGCATCTCCCTTTCTCCCTGCTGAAACCTTCCTAGGTTTGAGCCCAGGGGCTTGCCGTCCAGCGTGCACCTGTATTTCTATGACGACCATTTCCAGGGCTACCTGGTGACGCAGGCGGTGCAGCCCTCAGCCCAGGGGCCGGCAGAGACGCTTGAGATGTGGCTGATGCCCCAGGGGTCGCTGAAACTGTTGGGGCGCGGTGACCAGGCCAGCCGGCTCCAGAGTCTGGAGGTGGGACAGGTCCTCCCCCTTGCTTTCTCCTGACCCCCAGCAAGACGCAGGGAGTGGGAAGAGAGGGACAGACACCAAGGGAGGGGTAAGGACTCCATCAGACCTTTATGGGCTGGGCTCTCTGGGCTCTGCTTTCCCAATAACGGCAACCTTGGCGATGCTGCGAACAGATATACCTATGCCACCCCACAGGCATACACTAAGGGGTCCAATTAGATGACCCAGGAGGGCGTAGGGACGGAACTGTCAGTCTAACCTCCTAAAGTGCAAGGATCCCTGGGGCTTGGACAGTCCAGATGAGCTTTGGGTGTCCTGTCCTAGAGGTTCTGGCTTTGTGGGGGGTGGTCTGCTTTTATTCGCCCCACCATTGCAAACGATTCAGGTGGCAGCCTGGAATAAACCTCAGAGCTGGGAGAGATGTTTCAGTTCTAGACTTATTCCTTCAATTTGAAGATAGGAAAACTGAGGTCTGAAAGAGGCAGTGACTGACCTGGGGTTACACCATGAGAGGCGGCTTGAGAGCAGATAGAAGAACTTCTCCTAGGCTTCTGCCCAGCTGCCTCCTTCCCTACAGGTTGGCACTGAGTGGGACCCCAAAGAACGAATCTTCCGGAACTTTGGGGGCCTTCTGGGACCACTGGATGAGCCTGTAGCCATGCAGCGCTGGGCCCGGGGCCCCAACCTCACAGCCACTGTGGTCTGGATTGACCCCACCTATGTTGTGGCCACATCATATGACATCACGGTAGATGCGGACACTGAAGTCACGCAGTACAAGCCGCCACTGAGCCGGCCACTGCGGCCAGGAGCCTGGACTGTTCGGTTGCTTCAGTTCTGGGAACCCCTGGGCGAGACTCGATTCCTCGTGCTGCCATTGACCTTCAATCGCAAACTACCTCTCAGGAAAGGTAAGGATGCGGTGCCCAAAAGATGCCCGGATCCCAGACAGAACAGAAATTTCCAGGCTACCGCCCTCATGGTTGAGTGGTGGGGGAGAATGCAGGGCTATGGTCTTCCATCCCTGGATTGGGGTCGTGGGGAAAGGGAAGCCTGAGAGTCAGGCAGACTGCAGTTGGAAATGCGGCTCTGTCCTTATAACTGGGCCCTGAGAGTTACTCCGCCTTTTCATCTGTCAAGTAAGGATGGCACAACCATGGGAGACCCTGGGGGACTGGGACAAAAGTCACTCGAGCTAGATTTAGCAAAAAAGGAAAATTACAAGAAGAATGTGGGGCCAGGTGGTAGTGGTGGCACATGCTTTTAATCCCAGCACCAGGGAGGCAGAGGCAAGTGGATCATTGTGAGTTCGAGGCCAGATTGATCTACAAAGTGAGTTCCAGGATAACCCGGGACTGTTTCACAGAGAAACCCTGTCTCACAAAAACAAACTAACAAACAAAAAAGAATGTGGGGCTTTCCTTCACAGTGCCCAGAAAATGCCTCGGGTCTCAGCAGGGGCCGGGGTGCTGTGTTCTAAGGCGTCTTGTCCCTCATGCTGCTCTGCCTCTGACGCTCCTCCATACACAGTGCTGTCAGTGCAGCACTGCTGGAGTAGGGCCTGGACACCCTCAGGTCCCACGTAGCTTGGGACAGCCAGGTTCACACGGCCCCCTGCAGGGGGTTACCTCTGAAGATGTGGTGATGAGTGGTGTCCCCTGGGTACTGCACCCTGTCACAGACAGTGAGAAGAGCAGGAGTGACCCAAAGAGACAGGATGAGAGACAGGATGAGACACATGGCAGGCTAGCCATTTCCCCATCGGTGAAGGACACCGCAGGCTGAGCAGTCAGCTCTGCAGGCAGGCCTGGAACTAGACCTCAAAGGACAAAGTTGGCGCATGTCTACATGAGAGGTTAGAGCGGAGGTGAAGAAGATACAGAGGGTTGTGGATTGAAACTGACAAGGTAAGCCAGCCTAGTATAAAGAGCCAGCTCAGGGCCCAGTTATAAAGGCAGAGCTGCCGTGGATGATACAAACCAGAGTGCTACCTTATCTCATAAAATGCCTTGTTCAACATGAGTCTAAAGTTGGAGGATTGGGGTTTTAGCTCAGCAAGGTCCTGGGCTCTGACCTCAGCTTTAAAAAAAAAATCCTAAAGTTGGGAATTAGGAACTGCTACTTTTTAATTTTGCTTATTTATTTACGGAGACACTGTCTTCTAATGGAGCCCAGGCTACCTGGAACTTGTTGTGTAGCCCATTCTGGTTTCAGACTCTTGCAGTCCTCCTGCCTCTGTCTCTTATTTTTTAGAGTTATGAGTCACCAGGCTCAGCTACCACTTGGATTTTATGCAACTGGTGACTTTTTCACTATGTAACAGCCTCAGCTGTCCTGGAACTAACTCTATAGATGAGGCTGGCCTTGAACTCAGAGACATTCCCCTGCCTCTGCCTCTGGAGTGCTGGGAATAAAGGTGTGGGCCACCACCACCCAGTACAACTGATGATAGATAGACACAGAAAGTTCCTTAGCTTAACCTGAGTTCACTCTAAGATGAGATCCATGGTGAGGTTAGGATGGGAACTGCTATGTTCAGCCCTGACTCCTATGGTCTGACCTCCATGGCACTGAGGGGCATAGTTAACTTTTTTCTGTACCCCCAGATGATGCCAGCTGGCTGCACGCGGGACCACCCCACAATGAATACATGGAACAGAGTTTCCAGGGCCTAAGTGGCATCTTGAACCTGCCTCAGCCAGAAACCATGGAGGAGGCTGCCCGGAGGCACACAGAGCTCACGGGTCCTGCACTCGAGGCCTGGACAGACGGGGAGCTGAGCAGTTTCTGGTCTGTGGCAGGACTGTGTGCCACAGGTCCTTCTGCTTGCCCCTCCCTGGAGCTCTGCAGACTGACCAGCTGGAGCTCTCTGTCTCCTGACCCTAAATCAGAGCTGGGACCTGTCAAAGCTGATGGGCGACTCAGGTAGCAGGGCCCCAGCCAGCACAACCCGGAGGAGCCGGGGTATTGCACCTTACGACAATGGAGGGACATCTCTCCTACAGACGAGAGCCAGAGGCCCAGGCAGTGTGCCCGTTTGAGCCATCAGGAGCCTGCACCGAGGGCAGGAATGGTGGGTGTAGTGCTCACTCCTGCTAACGGCTCTGCAAGAGATCAGAGGTCCACCAGAACCACGAGGGGACGCTTCCTCTGCCCCTCTCCAGTTTGTACTTTTTTAAAAAATTGAAAACGAGTGGCAGGGGAAGAAGATGTGCAATAGGGCTCCGAGCAGACCCAAGGAGTGGGCTGTGGCCGTGGGGAGCACCACCAAGCCCATCTGCTCCTGCTCTGGAGAGGTTTGGTCTGCCTCCCCCTGCAGAGCCTCCATCCCCAGTGATGCTGCTCACAGCTGAGGCTCTTGAGGGCATGGCTCTGAGGCTGGCCGGGAGAACAGGTGATTTGGGGGCTACTGTGGAGCTGGTAGCCAGGGAACCCTAGAGCAGGCGTGGGGCTGGCTCTTAGGCTTTCCAGCACAGCTGAGATCCATGAGGTTTCCCAGGTGTGCCCTGGACGAGGGTGTCCCACTGGCAGCATAGGAAGATTGTCAGGGCGTTCAGAAGAACTTGGGAGTCGTGTTGTGCCTGAAGCTGAGTGTGAAGTCTGAAATATGCAACAGAGGAAATATATCTCTATCTCTCCAAGCTGAATGTCCTTGTTTGCTGTCTATTGCTATGATAAAGACCATGAGTAGAAGCATGGGGAGGGCAGGGTTTATTTCAGCTTACTGCTCATAGTCCATTATAAAGGGAAGCCAGGGCAGAGGCAGGCACTAACCAGAGGCCGTGGGAAGAAGGCTGCTTATTGGCTTGCCCCCCCCCCCCCATGGTCAGCTACCTTTCTTCTACCTCCCAGGACCACTGGCACTTCCCATGGACCCCTGGCAGCCATCATCACTGGAGGCATTTTCTCCGTTGACGCACCTTCTTCCCGATGCTCCTAGCATGGGTCAAGTTGACAAACTAACCAGCACAGTGACACTCGACATTTTCTCCTGTGTATGAGGGAGCTGTGGCTGATCCCTGCACTTCTACAAGTCTTAGCTGGTTCTTTGGCCTTGAAATAATAACAGTACCTGTAGCAGGCACAGTTGAAAATCCACCTAGAATGTAGACGGCTCTCCAGGGCAGCCTTCTTTCTGCAGGGAAAATGGGCTCTGGGGGGCTTAGATTCCTCATTGCTACCCAACAGGCCAGCATTAGTGGCATTTAGTTCTAAAATGCTCCACCGGACACTCTGCTTGACCACTGGGCCAGATTGCAGTAAATGCAGCATTACTGAGGCCCATCCCCCAAAGTTTCATCTTTCATGCTACTACTCAAGCCCTGCCTTTGTATCCTACTCAGTAACAGAGGTGTTTGTGGTCATGCCCTACTGGTTAGTTCTGTAGCTTGTCTCTTTATGGCCAGGGGCAGGGACTGAACCACTGCCCTAGGACCTGTGTGAATGATGTCTAAGTTACTCACTTTCCTTGCCTTTCCCAAGCTCTCTGCCTCTCCCTGCCCTCCTGATTCTTCTGTTGTCACCAAGGTCCTTCCTTGCCTTACATAACGTGGGGGCTGAATGAAGGTTTCTGGGCCTCTCCAGTCACTTCTTCAGCTGCCACACTGGACAAAGCTCAGCTTGGCTTAGCTCAGGGAGTAAGTGGCTGATTGCTGCCCAGGCTGTAGCATTTTTCCCAGTTGCCAAGAGAGGGTACTGTTGACTGATCATCTATAGACAGTCCGGGGTGGGCTGCTTGCAGTTTTGGAGGCTGATACTTCCCATCGTCAGGTAGCAAATCAGAAACAGAGCTGAGCGATGAGTCAAAGCTGATGGTACAGCACTCTGGGAGGGGGCGAGGAGGCCCCAGAGCCACTGTCCCTGCACCCTGCTATTCTCAGGGTGTGGCCGGCCAGTCAGGAAGTGCTAAGGGTAGGAGCACACAGGGAATGGTGTTTTGGTCCAGAGAAGATGGTTATTTTCTCTGACTCGCACTTTAATGAGTATTTGACACTGCACTCTAGCTCTCCAGATGATAAGGGTGGATTTTTGTTTATTACTTATTATTTTGGTTTTTTGAGAGTTTTTCTGTGTAGCCCTGGCTGTCCTGGCACTCACTCTGTAGACCATGCAGGCCTTGATCTCAGATCTGCTTGTCTCTGCCTCCTGAGTGCTGGGATTAAAGGTGTGCACCACCACCACTGCCCAACATATTGCTTTAATTTAAAATATCAACTCTTAGGTCAGGAACAAAAAAAATTACCAAGTGGATTCAGCAGCTGAGGCACAGGCAGTAAATCAAGCTGTCAAGATGGACTTGCATACTAGAGACCACAGTCAGGCCCAGGTAACCAGCCTATAGCATAACAGTCCTCAGAGCATTGCTTTTGTTTTTGTTCTCAATGTGCATGTGCGCGTGTGTGCCTGTGTGCATGCGTGCGTGCATGCGTGTCGGGGGAGTGCACACACTGGTGTGTGCATGCATGCATGCATAGGCCAGAGGACACTGTCGGGTATTCCACTCTACCAGTTTTCTGTCTTACCCTTTTCAGACAAGATCTCTTATTGACCCTGAAGCTTGGAGCTTTTTCAGCTGGGCAGGCTGGCCCGCAAGCCTTGGGGATCCTCCTCTCTGGCTCCCAGCACTGGGGTTACAGGTGCATGAAGCTGCTCTTGGGTTTTGTGCATAGGTGCTGACCAAAGGGCCCTGTCTTCCGGCCTAACAGAACCAACTGTTCCCTAGGAAGGGAGCCTTTAAGATCTGCTGAGCTCGCCAGGCGTTGGGTGGCGCACGCCTTTAATCCCAGCACTCGGGAGGCAGAGGCAGGCGGATCTCTGTGAGTTCGAGGCCAGCCTGGTCTACAGAGCGAGTTCCAGGACAGCCTCCAAAGCCACAGAGAAACCCTGTCTCGAAAAACCAAAAAAAAAAAAAAAAAGATCTGCTGAGCCCAGGTTCCCTCCAGCTCAGAGCAGCAGGAGGAAGAGTTTACAACATCCTGTCAGGCCGCTCCCTCACCATTGGTAAACAAACTTTGAGAACCCTCAGTGAAGACAAAGGTCTCTGCCTAGCTCTCCAGTGATGGAAAGCCACAGCAGGTTTCTGTGCACAGGCAGGGGCACCTCTAGCTGCCAGGCCTCTCCCTTGGGGCAGGACACCATCCAGCAGCTATGGAGAAAGCAAAATAAATCTGAGCTACAGTCCTAGGCTCTGAGCTTCCAGCTCAAGGGACCAGACCCAGTACGAAGGGGTGAGAACAGAAAATGCTGTTCCAACTGACCTTCCAAAGGCCATCACAGCTGGTGGCCAGAAAAGAGTGGACTGTCTTCCTTGGCTGAGTGCTTCCCAGACACAGAGGGCCTGGATTTAGCAGAAGAAACAGGACTGGATAAAGTGTCAGGGCTGTGCTCTCTCGAAGGCTAGCCTGTACCCTAGACTTGCCTTGGATCCTGAGGCTTAGCTCCTCCCTACCTCTGCACCACTGGCCCCAGGAAAATGCTGATGAGGATCCTTGTATTGTCTCTTCTAAGTGAAGTATGTGCTAATATCCTGCAGCCAGGCAAGGGGCCTGATGTGGCTAGAACACAATGGAGGGAAAGATGTCAGAAGCTTGGAGAGGCGGGAACATTATGCCCCAGGCCTTAGGCTCATTGGCCAGACAGAGCAAGGGCAGCTGGGTTCCCTGTGCTTTCCTTAGTCATAGAGGTGTCTCCTGAGAGAGATTCTGTATGAGGCTGCTCAGGGACACATTAGTAAAGCCTGTGACAGTCAGACTGTGTTGTGTGCCCAACTGTTTGACAAAACGACCAGGGCAGATTTCACCTGCAGACTGAGTAGTGCTTTGGGCCCTGAACTATTTAGCCCTCCAAGCCTTGGGTGCCCTGGAGGACTCAGCTTTTCCCATATTACTCTTAAACAGTGTCTGCTCTGTGCCCACTGGGCAGGACAAGGTAAAGGCTACAAAACCCCCAGTACTTGAAAGCCCCACTTTGCCTCTGTGGACAGACCCCAGGCCAGGAAGGCCTAAAAGGGATGTGTGACGCTGAAACAGCAGTGTAAAGGGTGTGTGTACATGGGGGAAGACGAGGAGATGCCTAACACCTATGTCCTTTAATTCTTTCAACTGCCACCAAGCTAGGAGAGGCCTCAAGGACACTGCCTGCATTCCCACCCGAACCTGGCTTGCTTACCCCTCAGGAAGCAGCCGCCTGTCCTGCCCTTCCATCTCTTTGGGGGCCTGGAAAGGACAGCTTTGGTTCTCCTGAGACAGGCCTAACTGGTCTCCCACGCCTACCCCACTAGCCTAGCTGACCTCAGTGCCTTCGACTATACACAAGATACTAAAGTGAATCCCTACAGACCCCAGGCCACCTTTGCCAAGGATCTGCAGGATGTGGGGAATCTAGGATCATTCCCTGAAAGTATCGGGTGACAAGTTCAAAGCAGAACTCCAGAACAGGAAGGTGACTGTGTGCCCCATCTCTACAGATCATGGAGGGTGTTTAGAAGTCACCCGATTTTACACGTCATCCTCTGGGACTACAGTCGCCTATCTCCAGCTGTCAAAGTGAGCCTCCTACCTGCTGCGATTTCCTTCCTGGTCCCTCTACTTGAGGCCAGACCTCTGAGGTTTGGGCTGGGCTGACAGTGGAGGCCTACCTGGGCCTTCACCTCCAAAACCAGACTCATTGCTGTTTCTAGTTTGAAATACGTCAAGAACCAGAAGATAATACGGCTCGCTGTGGGCTAGAAGAAGCTATTTGCCACCTACCTACCTGCCTCACCACTGGAAGGGTCCTCCTGTTTTAGGGTAGGGGGCTCGTGGCTGAGCCTCCTGTCCCACAAGCTTCTGCTTCGAACTTGCAGAGGCAGGGTATGTGAAGAGCTACCATATAGCCAGCCATCTCGGGGCTGGAGCTGTCTTCCTCTACCTGTGGCAGCAGGTGAACCACAAGGACAGCTGCTTCCTCTACTCCCCCACCTCCAGGGTCCAACCCCTGGACCTTTAAGGGACCCAAGGAGGAAGTAGCAGTGACACTCTAAACCAATGTTCTCAACCTTCCCAACACTGTGACCCTTTAATATAGTTCCTCATGCTGTGGTGACCCCCAACCATAAAATTATTTTTGTTGCTATTTCATAATTAATTTTGCTACCCCTGTCAAAGAGTCGCTCAATCTCCAAAGGGGTCAGGACCCCGGTTGAGCACCACTACTCTAGAGCATAGGCCGTCCTTACCCTCTAAGGGACGGTGCTAATGAGATCTCCTTAAAGCCAGATCCCTTCCTCGTTTTCTTGCTCTGGTAGCTCTCTTCTTTGTTTTCCTTCAGCGTACATGAACAAGCATGGCTAGAAAACAGAGCAGTAAGCAGCCCCATCTGGGCTTGTCCCCAAATGGCACAGATGCAGGACTCCAGCTAGCTTTATTGATGGCATGTCCAAGCTACCAAAGGGTTTCCAGCAGTCACAGCACAAAGGCTCCCACAGAGTCACCATCCAACAGGTCTCTTCCGTGGGGACCTTGTCCTCACCGTGGCCCTTGACTTCCGCTATTACATGCCCCTGTGACCTGGGCTCCAGTCTATCCGATGGTCTCCACAGGATCAAAGCATGGCCACCAGTTTGAAGGTTCCCTCAGGTTTGGCAGGAACCACATGGACAAAGGTCTTGTAGAGCACAGCACCCTTGGGCAGACTGGTGACCAGGTTCACAGCCTCCACGTTTTGGGGACTAGGCACGTAGACATCTTTCGTGTATCGGACTATCCCCTCCTCCAGGGCATAGAGACACTTGTTCTTCCCGAGTCCCACCTGTAACACACAGACCTGGTCAGCTGGAGAAAGACAGTTCGGCTACCCCAGGGCCTCAGGCCAGATTTCTGCTTCAGAGTGAAGTCTGGTGCAGAAAGGCAAGTGGGCGGGGATATCCCTCTTGGTTTCTCTTTCCCACTGCTTGGCACTTCTTTGCTTCTGCTACTTCACCAACTCCGTAAGAAACAAAGGGAACGAAAACAACCCCAACACCGGTAATAGTAGTGAAGTTAGCACAGCTTGTCAGAAGCCACAGTGGACAGGGCCCCAAACCAGGCCCTCAAAGGTGCCACAAATTACCGCCCTGACAGCATGCTTGGTTTATAAGTTTAGGTTCCATAGAAATACTGTATATGCTAGTAAAGCAATAATCACATCAGCTAATCACACAGTGCTCACAGTTAAGTCCTAAGGTTAAGTATTGCTTCACACCATTACATTATAATTTGTTTCTTACCTAGTGCATTAGACAGATATATTTCCAACCCCCTTTTGAGGTAATACAAAGTGTTTTAATGAATAGTATATTTAATACGGATTTTTGTATTTTAAAGATTTATTTATTATGAATATGGTATTCCTTCTGCCTGCAGGCCAGAAGATGGCACCAGATCTCATTATTAATGGTTGTGAGCCAGCATGTGGTTGTTGGAAATTAAACTCAAAATCTCTGGAAGAGCAGCCAGTGCTCTTAACCTCTGAGCCACCTCACCAGCCCCTTAATACATATTTTTAAACTGTCTATACTTTTTTTCTTTTACAACTTGAAATTAGATGCATAGTAAAACTGAGGGGCTGGAGATGACTCAATGGCTAGAGGCATTGGCTGCTCTTCCAGAGAACCTGAGTTCAGCTCCCAGCACCCACATGGCAGCTCACAACTGCCTGTAATTCCAGTTCCAGACAATCCAACACTCCTTTCTGGCCTCCTAGGATATCCACACATACAGACACAGATAAGACAGGCAGGCAGGCGGGCGGGCAGACAGACAGACAGACAGGCTTTTGAAGAAAAGACAAAGTTAGGCATGGTGGGGCATTTCTGCAATGTCTGCCAGAACTTAGGAGGGAATCACTGCAATTTTAAGACCAGTTTGGGATACATGGAAAGTTCCAGGCCAGCCAGAGGTACACAGCAAGGAGACCTTGTCTCAAAAACAAACAACAAAGAACAGATGTGTGGCAAGACTTACACAACTAGTCCAATCCTATTTGGCGTCTCTCTCTGATTAAAAGCATGAGCCTATAAGCCAAGAGAGGTGGCACCCAGCTGTAATCCCAACACTCAGGTGGCTGTGGCAAGAGGATGGAGAACTCAAGGCCAGCTTGGGCAATATAATGAAACCCGTTTCTAAGCAAACAACAACAAAATAATAATAATAATATGCTTCAAATCCTAGCTCTGCTAAATACCATGTGATCTTTGGCAAATATGGATAAACTGCCTACTTTATAGGGTCATCGGAAGGATGGAATGAATGGACCATGAAGAACTTGGAACACATTTAGCTCAAATACTTCAGCTTCTACTGTTACTATTTTAGTAAAGAATCCACATCCAGTGTCTTTCTTTGGGAGGGGGTTGAGAGTGGGGGTTGCTGATCAGGTCTCTGTAGTCTTGACTGGCTTTGAACACAGAAATCTGCCTGCCTTTGACTTGAGTGCTGGGTTGAAGGTATATACCACCATCCTGGACTTGATGTTTCAAATATTTATGTCTGTGAGTGTTTCGCCTGCATGTATGTCTGTGTACCACCTGCATGACTGCTGACAGAAGACGGTGTCAGATCTCCTAGAACTGGAGTTACAGATGGCTGTGAATCACCCTATGGTGCTGAGAATTGAACCCAGGTGCTCTTAACTGCAGAGCCATCTCTCAGTCTCTTTGATGTTGTTTTTAACGGAAGGAAAGGTATTTTTTGAATCTGATTCTAGTAGAATAAAAATATTTCTTTTGAGTCATACGAGGGGAAATGCATTTAATTCCAGCACTCGGGAGACAGAGGCAGGTGGATCTCTGTGAGTTCAAGATCAGCCTGATCTACAAAGCTACAAAGAGAAACCCTGTCTTGAGAAACAAAACAAAAACAAAAACAAGCAACAACAAAAAAAATTACAAATTGAGTAAAATACTGAAAAACACATGTATGCCACTTTCAGAAGATAACTGTATTATTTATGTATTTATTTATTTATTTTGGTTTTTCGAGACAGGGTTTCTCTGTATTGTTTTGGAGGCTGTCCTGGAACTCGCTCTGTAGGCCAGGCTGGCCTCGAACTCACAGAGATCCGCCTGCCTCTGCCTCCTGAGTGCTGGGATTAAAGGCGTGCATCACCAACACCCGGCGATAACTGTATTTTAAGCATATTGTTTCTAGATCCTCAGGCAGCTACAAATGCCCATATATCATATTATATAACCCACTTCCATTTTCTTTCTTTTTTTAAAAAATATTTATTTATTTATTTTATGTATATGAGTACTCTATTTGCATATACAACTTTATGTGAGAAAGGGGCACCAGATCTCATTATTAATGGTTGTGAGCCACCATGTGGTTGCTGGGAATTGAACTCAGAACCTCTGGAAGAGCAACCAGTGCTCTTAACCTCTGAGCCATCTCTCCAGCCCTCCAATTCCATTTTCTATGGAAGAGAAAAATGAGGCCCAGGATACGATATGATCTAATGTAAGGCAAATCTGAGCTTTAACTAGGGTTCCACCACTCTTTAAGGCTCTGGCATTTCAACCATAAAACAGAGATGACATCCAGCTCATCGGGATGGGCTGAAGACCCAAGACATGAGCATGAACAGGTTGCCCTAAGAAAGAAAAGGGAGGAGGGCACAGAGCAACTCACATGGGCGCCTGGGTGCCATCGGAACTGACGCTGAGTGCCAAGGATGTTACCAGCATGAACATAGTGACCTAAAAGAGAAGCCCACAGTTGAGATGACTCTGCACCAGTGTTCACAGAGGCACAGCAAGATGCTGAGAAATCATGACAGTGCAAGGTCACCACCCACCCTAAAGCCTGCCCCTGGAAAACTCCTCCAAGACGAGCCGGTCTTACATAAACAGCGCCTGACTGCCACCCAGCAGCCTCTTTGTGGTTGCATGGCTAAGAAACCAAAGTCTCCCTAGATCTCATCTGCTCCTTCAATGTGGAGCAATGCTTTAGTGAACTGTGGAGAGCACAGTGCGAGGCACTTGCATGGCCATTCAGCTCTTCTCAGAAAGGGCCGGGCAGCATCACAGGACGCAGCTGGAAAGCAGAAACCAAGGCACACCCTCACCTTCCATTTTCTTGATGCCATAGTGTTTGCCTCGTGATTTCCCACCAAGGTTCTTGGAGCTACCACCTGTCTTCTTGGATGCATATCTGACAGCAAGCGCTGGAGCTGCCTTGGGGCTCAGCAGGGCTGTGAGAGCAGAGAAAACAGAAACATTACTCGGAGAGGTTCCCAGATAGGATGCACTTTCTTTGCCTCTGAGAAGTGGCAAGGGAGATGAGAAAGATGAAAGGTGTGTGAAGGGAACAGGAAGGCTAAGTGTATGGTATTCAGAGAATGCGGGCATTCATCCTTGGAATGGTGTGTGTGTGTGTGGTGTGGTGTGTGGTGTGCGTGTGCGTGTGCATGTGTGGGTGTGTCAGGGAGGGCAGGCAATGAGCATAAATGGGGAAAGAAATGAACACCATGTGCCCTGGCTCCTGACACATTCAGTCCTGCTGAACAGGGAAACAGAAGTGGACAACAGAGAGCTGCCTGCTTCAAAAATTCAGTCTTATGCCCTAGGGAAGAGTAAGACCATGGGACATGCAAAGAGGTTTCTGCATCAGGCTTACCACGTTCTTAGCTACCCACTCAACCACTGAACACCTGTCAACTGCACACTAGCAGAGCAGCGCGTCAGGGTACCTCTGACAGGCAGCTGGCCATTTCAGAAAGGTCCTATCCTCCCAGAGCCCACGAGCAGATGGTCAACCAAGATCAGCATCAATCTGACCTCTCACTTATCCCAAAGTGCTCAGCCACATTTATTTTAAAAGGGAAAATGATGTGGGAGGAGTTGAAGGGGGCAGACATGGTCAAAATTCATTGTATATATGGATAAAAATGTTAGAGAATAAATAAAAATACTTTTAAAAGAACATTATCTAAAATGCATACTAATGGGGCTGGAGAGATGGCTGAGAGGCTAACAGCACCGACTGCTCTGGCACAGAACCTCAGTTCAATTTCTTGCACTCATGCAGTGGTTCACACCCATCTGTAACTCCACTTCTTAGGGGGTCTGCTGGCTTATCCTGACCTCTGCGGGTACCAGACACACAGCATGACACACATACACGCAGGCAAAACACTCATACACATAAAATTCATGCTAACATGGGCACTCGGCAGTCTGTTTTTAGGACTGGCAAAATTATAGGATTGTGTCAGCACCTGTAGAAAAACTTTATGTGTTTGAAGCATAAGCTCATAGTGCCAGTTACCTAGGTTTCGCATATTCTCATAAAACTAGCTGGGATACAGAGCTAGAGATAAGAACTTACAGAGCAGGCGGGGCAGAGTGGTGCACGCCTTTAATCTCAGCACTCAGGAGGCAGAGGTAGGCTGATCTCTGTGAGTGCAAGGCCAGCCTGGTCTACAGAGTGAGTTTCAGCAGGATAGCCAGGACCACATAGTAAGAACCTGTCTCAAAAACAAAACAAGCAACAACAACGGGGAAAAAAGGAAAAAGACTTACAGAGACATGTTCAATGGCCAGCACTGGAATCTTCCTAAGTTTAAACATCCACCGTTTTTTTTTCTTTTTTCTGTAGCCCAAACTGTAGTTACAGGCCCATGCTACCTGGCTTTAGTTACTGACTTGTGGGTGACTGACGTTTTGCTTTACCTACATTGTTTCATTAATTAATCTTTGCTCTTGTGGAAAACAAGGCGAAGCTGCAGGTTACTTCCCTTCCCTGGTTTTCCAGACCAGGGAGACCTGTGGAGTCTGTCTTCAGAACAGATGCATCACCCACTTCTCCCCAGGTTCACCATCACCACACTATCTTGGCCAAATGATCCTACAGCTCAGCTACTACTCCAGTTTTCCAGTGGGTTTGCCACATTCCTTATTTAACTTGTTTATAGGTTTTGAGACTGATCCTGGACAGCCTTGGACCTGAGGTAATCCTCCTGCCTCAGGCTCCTAAGCACAGTGATTACAGCAACACCTGGCTTCACTTTCATTTCTGTTTATTTATTTGCATTCAGCCTGCCACCTCTTGGCACTCAAAATATAAAACTGGATCAAGTCACTTTCTTGCTTTCTCTCTACAGAGGGTTACGTTTGTCCCTTTTAGGTCTTAATAGTTATCTCTTCAGAAGATATCCCTGAGGACCTAATTTAAGACTCCTTATAGCACTTATCACAAGTGCAGATAAGTTATTTACGTTATTTACGTTATTGTTTGTTGTACCTACAGAATTTACAAGGAGTTGTAATCATGTTTTTGTTTGTTTGTTTTGGTTTTTCGAGATAGGTTTTCTCTGTGTAGCTTTGGAGGCTGGCCTGGAACTCACAGAGATCCACCTGCCTCTGCCTCCCAACTTCCGGGATTAGAGGCGTGCGCCACCGTAGCCCAGCAGTTGTAAACTTGTTTATGCTGATACTCTCAACAGCGTCTCACCAGACCTGAGCGTTGGTCATGGTCGTCTACGCCTGAAAACTCAGCACTAAGACGCAAACTGCATAAGGAGAAAAAAAATCTAAGTTCTGAAAATGACTCGATTAACTTTTTCGAACTTAGTCTTCTCCATTCACAAAGGGACGCACATAAACCCAGAGGGGATGAGGCATCTAGAGTAACGCTCTCATCCCACGCCCTCCCGCCAGCAGCACCGCCCACCACGTGTCACATGACCGGAGGCAGTTGGCCTCCAAAGGTCGCGAGCCCCTCTCTCCTCTGGCAGTCAGGGTTCACCATGGGATCCACTTTCCATCTCCCAACCTCCCTGCTGGTTCGCCTCCCAACAGCCAAAGCACTGAGCTACCTGCTGCCCCCGTCCTCAGCGAAAGAACTGCCGACGCCATGTCTGGTGAGCATTCGCTTCCGGGCTGGAAAATCTGCTTCCGCTACCGGGAGCTCTACTTCCGGGTCCTGCTGACATTTCAAAGAGTGGCGGGAGCAGTAGCAGGTGAGCGCAGATCTCCTGGGGTTTGTGGCCGGTACCTCCGGAGGCTTCTGCAATGGACTGCTGGCCTCAGAGGTAGGGAGCATGGCTGGCACGGACGTTTGTCCCATTGCTGAAGTCACTCGAAGCCAAGGGAGGGACCAGGATGAGACTCTGACAGATTCTGTGCTAAGCTGATTGTAGATGCACAATTTCATTTAATGACTGCAAGCCTAAGTTACTGGTGCTAAAGAAACTGAGATCCAGGAAGGTTCCAAGGATTACCCTGGGCCACGCCTGCAGTTACTAATTGTTTGCTGAATGAACGGCTCTTGCATGTAGCCCAGCAATTCCAGGCACATGAGAAGTGTGAAAGCATACCCATTCAAAATATTTGTTTTTGGTTTTTGGTTTTGGTTTTTCGAGACAGGGTTTCTCTGTATTGTTTTGGAGGCTGTCCTGGAACTACTCTGTAGACCAGGATGGCCTCGAACTCACAGAGATCCGCCTGCCTCTGCCTCCCGAGTACTGGGATTAAAGGTGTGCGCCACCAATGCCCGGCTCATTCAAAATATTTGTACGAGAATGTTTGTGGAAATATTATTCATAATAGCCAAGCAAGGGAAGCAAAGTGTCCATCTACAATAGATGCTTAAACAAAATGTGACCTACCGGCACGATGGGATTGTATCCAACTACAGCAGGAAGGCCCTGGAGTTAGTACTTTTGCAGAAGGACCTTGAAAATGTGAACGTGAAAGACACCAGTCACAAAAGGGGCTTACTGTGTGCTTGTGTGAAACACACAGAATACAGACGTTCATAGAAACAAAGTCCATAGACTTTACTTTGGTTGTTAGCTTCTGGGAGAGGGAAAGAATGGGCAATGACTTTTTAATGCATTGTTACGGCATTTCTCTTTTGAGGCAGTCTCACTATGTCATATAGGCTGGCCTTGAACTCAAAATGTCCTCCGGTATCTGCCTCCTGAGCAGTAGGATTGCAGCTTGTGCGCCGGCATGCCCAGTTTATATAGGATTTCTTTTTATGGTGATGAAGACATTCTGAAGTTAATGGTTAAACAACACAAAAATACTAAGCCCCACCCACTAATCTGTATGAGGGATTTATTTGTTTACCTGCTTAGTGTATGATGGGGATTAAACCCAAGCACTTTGCTGCTGAACCACTATTCCAACTCCTAAAGTATATTTGAAATAATAGAAACTATTTATGTGACTTATAAATACGAATTATAGTAAAAAGGAATTACATGTATTAGTTTTCAGCACGCGAGTGTGTGTGTGTGTGTGTGTACGTGTGTGTACACAAGCACACTCGGGCAAGCAAGTGGAGTCGGTTCTCTCCCTCCACCGTAGAGGGCCTGGGAACTGAACTCGGGTATTCAGGCTAGGAGATGTGCATGTTTGCTTGTTGAGCCATCTCATTAGCCTATGTTTTTACAAAGTCCATTTATTTTTATTTTATGTGTATGTGGAAGCCAGAAAAGGGTGAAATTATAGGCCATTGTGAGAGCTGTCCATCGTGGGTGCTGGGAACTGGATGTTGCCCTCTGTAAAAGAAGTGTAAACTGCTGTCTCTCCAGCACCCGCCTGGTTTTTATTTTTATTAATTTTGAAAGATCTCCATGTTAGGGGCCAGTGAGATGTCACAAAGGGTAGAGGTGCTTGCTGCCAAGCCTGATGACATGGGTTCAATCCCCAGGGCTCACATTGTAGAAGGACAAAACCAGCTTCCTGAAAGTCCTCTGACTGCCACTTACGGGCTGGGGTATGCACATGCCCGCCCACACACACACACACACACACAAATGTTTTTAGAAAAATTTTAATGATCTCCATGTCAAAGCAGGAATTATTGTGCATACTTGTAATCCCAGCACTTGTGAGTGAGAGACCAGGAGTTCACAGCCATTCTCAGCTACATGAATTCAAGGCCAACCTGAGCTACAGAGGACTCTCTCAAAAAGACAAAACAGCAAACGATGTTGAATGCAGATATCAGCAAGGAACTAGTAGTGTGTTTGTAATAGTAATTGTATTTTGATTATAACTCACCATGACCTAGAGAGGTTTTGAAGTGGGGATCCTGTTGTATACCAGCGTGGCCATTTTGAGTTCCACAGTGAATGTGTTGGAGTATGACCTATTTCTCTGATTCTCTTCACTTCCTTATCGTAAAGCTTGGCCACGTGAACACTCTACAGACCAGCTTGAGTGGTCTCGTGTGTCTCGTCTCTCCTTTTAGGTGATTGATAGCATGTGTCGATGGCTCTAAGAAAGCCATCCCTCTCGCTGCTTTCCACGGAGAGTGATTCTGAGGAATTGCCTACATTTGCCTTTCTGAAGAAGGAACCATCTTCAGCTGACAGGAATCAGCCTCAGAGGGAGAAAGTAGTGGTTGTCACCTCAGATTCTGAGGCCTCCTGTCCTCCGTCACCAGGCGTGAAAGATCCACCGTTTGTCCCAGACGCAGCTGAAGCTCCCACTCCAGCAGGGCCAGCCAGAGTGCTGAGCAGTGAAAGCGAGGAGGAAGATGTAGTTGTCCCCCTGGCTCAGAGGATCACATGCAAGTTTTTGACACATAGGCAGCCGAGCCCAGAGCACTCTAGCTCCTCACTTAAAACTGTTTCGGATCATCAAAATAATACAAGTGGACCACGTGACTGGAAAAAGCAGCCATTTCCAGAGATCCCTGATGTTCCTCTCCACGACGCCTTGGAGAAGAGCCCAACTAATGACTGGGACTCTGTCTTAGACGGTCCTGGCCATCAGCTTCCAGCTTACCAGTCTACCTGCAATGAGTTGGCAGTAACCAAAATACTTCCGGACATCCCACTGCCTCAGAAGAGAACCAGGCACAGTCAGAAGGTCCAGGGAAGAGGCTCTCAGGGATGCTGGCAGCCAAGACAAGCAAGCAGGAAGGAAAACACCCCAAGGCAGCATGAAAAGAGAAAGAAGGAAGCAATGGATAACAGACTGAAAGCCCAGAGGCCCGAGGAATGCCTGAAGCACATTGTGGTGGTGTTGGATCCAGGTTCTCCCAGATTCCCGCTTCCCCCTGAGCCCCATTGTCTGTCCTGGGCTCTCCCGTGACCACCCCTTTCCAATCTATTCCAGTGCTTTTACAGATGGAAGGTGGAGGCCAGCTCCTGGAAGCACTGCAGTCCATGGAGTGCAGCTGCGTGATCGAAGCCCAGGCTGTGCCTCGAAGTATCACTTGGAGGAGGAGGACAGAGCTGGCAGAGGTACGAGCTTCTGGCTGGAGGTTTTCCTTCCCCTTCCTCCTCTAGCTTGCAGGATGAACTGTGCACTAGCCCTGGTTCAGACTGGTTGGTATAGCTGGTACTGTTCCCAAGTCTGAAGGGATGAGGAGAGGAAGTGGTTAGCAGAATCCGGAAGGAGAGAGCCATCTCAGAGAAGCCTGATCTGTCACAGAGGTGTAGGAATAGTGAACACCAGGTGACACTATTTTGGGCGGTCCTGGGAAATAAACAGGCAGAGTTCATTTCTTCCCTCCTGCAGCGTACCACTCAGTTCCTAGCTGGGAGCCCAAGGGCCTGGGGATCTTGTGATGTCTAGACATAGCTCAGGCAGAGTGGGACAGGGGAAGAGAGGGTGTGTGCAATCCCTAGTTCTCTAACTGAGCTTCGGGATTGGAGCCACTGAGTTTAGATCCTGGCTCCACTGCTGGGCTCTGCAGGTCAGCGTGCGTCTGTGCTTCAGTTGCCTGTTGCAGACTGAGGACACTGGTGACAGCACTTTCCCCTGTTGGAGGGTCTAAGTGAGGTAATCTGGCACTAGCATCTAGTAGGCTTAGGACACTCATCTTCTAGCCTGGGATGTCCACATTACTGTACCTGCTGTTCCTACCATTTCCTCCTGTCTGTGAATCCGGACACTCTCCCTTCAGGAGTTTAGAAACAAAACTTTAAGATGTTTGCTCCCTTCTCATTTGACCCTCATGGCTCTCAGTAACTTGGGACAGTCACCTACACATTTAACTTGTATTATTAGCAAAACTATATTCACAGATGGGTGTAGTGGCACACACCTTTAATTCCAGCACTCAGGAGACAGAAGCCAGGGGGTCTCTGAGTTTGAAACCAGCCTGGTTTATAAATAGTGATCAGGTCACTATATATTTGAGACCCTGTCTCAAAAGCAAACAATGAAACTTCTTATGTTCATAGAGAAGTCTGTCTCTGACGACACTGCACATTCTCTCATGTTCCTGTCACAGCTGTCCCGAAGGTGAAATCTTCACACGTCACAGGTAGAGAAATGGTGGGATCAGAAAAGGTGAATGCTTTGTTCAGGGTCACAGCTGGAACTCCCCCCCCCCGCCAGCTCTCTGCACCCTGCTGTGTTAGGAACCCTGCATTGGCTTCTAGGGACCATGAGAAAACTGCACCGGTCTTGCTCCCAGGCACTACTCAGCACCGTCACTGTGGGGCTGTTGTCCTGAAGCACCTTGGCTTTGACTGAGCCCTTAGTCTGACGAAAGGTTTTACTTTTTATCTTTTTTTTTTTCCCTGGCGGTGCCGGGGATGAAGCCCAGGGCTTCGTGTATACCAGGCAAACTCTGCCATTGAGCTACATATCCAGCCCCAATGTCCCGTGTCCGTCTGCCCCCCCTTTTTCTGAGTCTCTGTGTAACCCAGGCTGTCCTTAAACTCAGATCCACCTTCCTCTGCCTCCCAAGTGCTGAGATTAAAGGCATTCGCCATCATGCCTGGCAATCCTTTCTTATTCTTGTATTTTAATTTAATTTAATTTTGAGACAGGGTCTCTCTGTATAGGCTTGACTGCCCTGAAACTCTCTATTTAGACCAGGCTGGCCTTGAATTCAGAGATCTGCCTACCTATGTCTCCTGAGAGCTGGGATTAGAGGTGTGCTACACTCCCAATTTTAAAAATGTATTATTGTTGTGTACATGTGTGTGTGCCATGGTGCATGTGTGAAGGTCAGAGGGCAACTTTGTGGCATCATTTTTCTCCTCCCACCTCTACATAGATTCTAGACATCCACCTGCAGCCCAGGCTTGTGTGGCATGTCGTTTTGGCCACTGAATCATCTTTCCCATCCCATTCATATTCTGTCCTTGATACAGTGCACCACCAGCACTGAACAGTTGAGGGGAGAGGAAGCCATCACAGGTGGGTTTTCTTGCCATGGTGACACCATTCGAGAAGGAAAGGCTATTACATAAGGGCCACTCACCTGGAGGATCCAGCCCACCCACAGGCACCACAGCTGCCGACCTCGGTGCTGTGTTCTTGGGTCTTTGGCAGGATGGAGAAGAGTGGCTGGAAGAACCAACCATCCTGGTGTTGCTCCTGGCAGAGACCTTCATGTCCATGGTGTACAGCTTAAAGCAGGTATGCGGGGGTAGGGGTAGAACTGAGGCATGGATGGTACCAGCCTCTTCCCGAAGAGCCAGTGTCAATGTCCTTCTTGCCACTTAATGCAGGGAAGCCCGGGCAGTACCGAGAAAGGGAAGGAGACACTTGAGGGCTTTGTAACTGATGTCACAGCAAGGACAGGGAAAGCATTGTCACTGGTAATTGTGGACCAGGAGAAATGCTTCAGGTACGTATATGCCCTGTGGACATAGCCCTTAAAGGGGCAGCTCGTGAGTTATCAAGGGGGAGTCTTCACCCCGACTACAAGGCATTCTGGAAGATGGTGTCCCTGGCAAGCTGTAGGCTATGCTGGCCACTGTCTTGCAACACTTCTGCCCGGCTTAGTTTGGGCCTGCTGTTCCAGGGCTCAGAATCCTCCAAGAAGAAGGAAATCAGGAATGGCAAATAAGCAGGCCAAAGAGAAGCAGCAGAAGAGACAAGAGTCTAGCGCAAGGCTCATGATGTCCAGGGTAGACTTGGAAGAGGTAAGAACTCTGTTGCCCGGGTCAGGTAAGTGCTCACTGGTTATCTAACTAGATTTTCAACTGAGACCAAATAGAAGGACACTAGCACTTCTGGCTACCTTGGACTGAGTAGGAAAGGGGATAAATGGAGCCAAGAGGCTGAGTGCAGCTTCAGTGAACACTGAGAAGACTTCTAACCAGTCTCTCCACTCTTCAAGTCGATTGTTGCCTTTGGGTTTCTTCTAGGCGTTGGTGGATCTGCAGCTACATACAGAAGCCCAGGCTCGGATGGTGCAGAGCTGGAAAGAGCTGGCTGACTTCGCCTGTGCGTTCACAAAGGCCGTAGCTGAAGCCCCCTTCAAGTGAGTGACCTGGCGTGCTCCACGCCACACCAGGCCTTGCTTTTCCCTTGGTTCTTGCAGCCAGAAAAATTTACCTTTCTCTTAAACTGCCGCCAGCCCAGTGTGTTTTTAGGCAGAGGCTTATCTTATGCTGGAGATTGTTGGCAAAAGCCTCAAATCTAGGGGGCTGGAGAGAGGGCTCAGAGGTTAAGTAAGAACACTTGCTGCTCTTGTACAGGACCCAGACTGTCTCACACCCACATGGCTGCTTACAACTGTCTGTAAGTCCAGTTCCAAGGGGTCTAACACCCTCTGCTGGCTTGTGAGGGTACCAGGCAAGTGATACACATATACACATGAACGCAAATACTCATACACATAAAATAAAAATAAAGACCTCACCGGGTTGCATGCCTTTAATCCCAGCACTCGGGGGAGGCAGAGGCAGGTGGATCTCTGAGTTCGAGGCCAGCCTGGTCTACAGAGCGAGTTCCAGGACAGCCTCCAAAACAATACAGACAAACCCTATCTCAGGGGGGGGGGGAGAAAGAAAAACATACTCAATTGCAGCCCTTTATAAAAATATTCTTTAACTCAGATGCAGACCTATTGTATAAATTGATGCTGGATTACTAAGATTCATTCAGGTTAGATCTTGAGTGGTCCTGGTCTGAACTGAAAACTCAGGGACCTCAAGAGACAACCCTGTCCAGGAAGTTTGTTTTATGTTGAGGAATTGAGAACTGAGAGTGAGAACCAGAAATAGATTCCAAATTGCCCAAAACTTAAGACCCCTGTGCCTACAAACCCACTGTAACATCAGGAAAAAAAAACGCTAATACCTTTTCTAGTAAAAAGGACTAGACGCAGGGGTTGTTTTTTAATCTTTTTGCATGTGTATGTTTGTGTATGCACATGTATGAGAGTGTGAGCAATAGCCTCAACTTCAGATCCTTACCGGCAATGCAGGAACTTCTTTGCCACTGCCTACATAGGGACAGCCGACCTGTGACTCCAGGGATTCTGTCTCCATATCCCATAACCCACTGTAGGTCTGGGGTTACAGATGCAGCAAGTAACTCAGGTCTTCCCTGAGGCCCCAGATGCAATTTTCTTTTCTTTTTTTATGTGTATGGGTGTCTGCCTGCATGTGTGCAGTGCCCAAGGAGGGCAGAAGGGGGCATCAGAGCCTTTGGAATTGGAGTTAGGTAGTAGTGAGCTGCCTGCCACGTGAGTGCTGGCAATCAAATCTGCTGCTTTGCCAGAGCAGTCAGGCTCTTAACTGCTGAGTCATCATCTCTCCAGCCCCGTCCTACCCCACCCCACCCTGCAACCAACACTGAGCTTGAGAACAGATACTCAAATTGACCTGTACCTCCAGGTCACTGGAGAACTTTTCAGTCCAATTGAGGGGACAAATACGTAGGAGAGAGGAACTCAGGTCCCTAGTGGTGCTCTTGCAGGAAGCTGCGGGATCAAACCAGCTTTTCATTCTATCTGGAGAAAGACTGGGCTGGAGGGATGAAAGTGGACCGAGCCGGTAGGGGACTTGCATTGGTCTGGAGGAGGCAGATTCAGCAGCTGAACCGAGTCAGTTTGGAAATGGCCAGCGCAATTGTGGATGCCTATCCCTCACCACAGCTCCTGGTACAGGTAGGTATACTGCTATGGGTAGCCTCACTCCCTGAAATTCCTGAGGGAAGTTTTATTGAGGGTCCTGGAATGGAGGTCAGCAGTGTGGGTTGTTTGGCCTGAAAAAGGACAGGTTCTCCTGCCTCAAATTGACCTTATTACCTCCTGTCCTGGCTCGTGAACCAAGGGATGGCCACGGATGGGTGGTGTGGGATTGAGGTCATTTACCACTTCCAGGCTTATCAGCGGTGCTTGTCGGAGCAAGAGCGCCAGAATTTGCTGGCCAACATACAGGTACGCCGTGGAGAAGGTGTGACATCCACCTCCCGCCGTGTTGGGCCAGAACTATCCAGGCGGATCTACCTTCAGATGACCACACTGCAACCGGATCTCATCTTAGACAGTGTTGACTGATGTCCCACAGCAACAGGATTAAAGATTCCCCAACAGCAGAGAGGGGCCAGAAGTACCTCTCAGGTACAGTTAGGGATCGAGTGTCCATCTCCGGGGACAGAGAAGGCTGAGACACTGCAATCTACCTCTACCAGCATTTTCCGTTCCTCTCCCTGCAAACCAGATGCCATGGACAGTTAACCATCCCACCCTGCGCCCAGTCAACTCTCACAACACAAAGGAGAAAGGCAGACCACTCGGACATGGATTTAATAATCGTAGAAATCCAAAGAATAATCATCAAATCTCGAAGTCAGAGTGAACTCTTGCCTGCAGGTTGGCTTGACTAGGCTCAGCCACTGAGCTGCCTCAACCAGCCAGGGAACTATGACTAGACTGACTTCTGTTTTCATGATGTCACCATGTGTAGTATGTATTTTCGTCTCAATAAAGCATTTGTACCAATGGCTCTGGAGCTTGGAGGAAGACTAAGGAATGTGTAGTGATTCTGAGTAGGGTGAGCTACACGGCAGAGCTGTCTGGGGGAGGAGAAAACAAAGGCCTTTCTTCCAGTGTCAGGGCAGTTTTGAGTGGCAGAGCTATCCAGATGGGCCATTAGAGCTACACTCTCTGAACTATGACAGGTACTTGGTCCCTTAGGGAAGCGGCGAGGAGCTTGCAGTTGGGGAGTTTTTAGCAGATAAGCACCAAGACACAGTTATTTCTGATCCTGTCATCCAGCTGCTGTGAAGAGACAAGGGGGGGGCAACAATGCTCTGTGCAGCAGGAAGGTGGGCGGGGCTGCTGTGCTGTGCTAATGTCTAGTGATGTCGGTGTACCACTCTACAGCACCATGTGACTCTTTCCCTTTGGCTCCCACTTTTCCGCTTCCTTCCCTTCTGTTACAGGTCCAGAATCAACTCCAAACCTGCTCTGAAGTCAAGTTTCTAGGCTGCCTCTGAGGTATTTCATCACACCAAGTTCTAGTGGACCCGCCCCAAGCAGCTTTGTAGCCCTGCCTCTGCGCTTCCAGGCCATCAGGGACTTAATGCTCTAACTGAGGCAAGGAGACTGGCCTGCTGCCATTTTGAGGAAGCCGTTTAAGTTGAGGCAGAATTCCACAGGAGCTTCCTAGGGCCTTGGTGGTATGAGATCTATTTGTGGGTGGCAAGACTTGTCTATTATGAAAGACTCACTTTGGCTGAGACAGTTCTGGTGTGAGTTCATTCTCTTGGGTATTATCAAGGAGGCCAAATGGCATCAAGGAAAGGAAGAAAACGAGTGAGAGTTGGGTTCTGCTTTAGACTAGCTAGAACACTGTAGTCAAGTCATGGATGGCCTCTTCTGCTCTGCCTCAGGGTTACACTGGACCAATGGCAGTGAAATGACCTTCACAGCCAGGCATTTTTTATGTTATTAAAATGCTCAAATGTCTGAGATCTTTAAGGAAACATATTACTTCACCCTCACAGCTTAGGCTAGATTTGCCCAAGTATCCCTAATCCTCCAACCTGTCCTGGTTACCCAGGGAGGAATGAAAGGAAGGGTTTGTGACATACAAAAGTATAAATGTAGTGACAGCTGACCATTTAGTAGAAAGGAACCTTGCCTTACATAGCTTTGTGTAACTAGAAAAGTCTATGTCTTCTCTCCCCGCCCCTAAGCCTATTCCTTAGGCATGCAGGTAACTCTTCCTCCCCCCTCTCCATTTCTCCTCATTCCACCAGGGAACCCTGACTAAGGAACAAAGAGTCCTACAAAGGGGAGATCTCAAGTACCAGTCAGCAGCCATCTGATGCTGGCAGGTAGGTCTGACGCTAAAAAGAGGTTGTGTCCAGCAGAACCTAATTCCATAGGAATCCAAGCTCCAAGGCTGGGAGGCAGCGGTGCTGAGGACAAGCTCACTGCTGGGAGTCGGTCTGGAGGACCCACTGGAGGATCTCGTGATGACGCAGGCCCTGGACGGCATTGTCGTAGATGGTGTTCACCCTACTGCAGAGGGGCTGCTGTTGCAGCCCTGTCATCCGGCATGCAACTAGCCCTCCTGCCACACAGATCAGCAGCAGCAGCAGCAGCACCTTCAGCACGACCCAGGAGCGAGTATGTTTTCGGGGTGGTGGCTTGCGAGGACGAGAGCCAGACTTAGGTTCTGGAGGGACAAAATAAGTCAGTTTGTAGAGAACAGCTCTACAATCCATGCAGATCTACTCCCTTCTTCCCAAGTCCTGAGCAGATGTTTTAGGAACATCTAAATAAGAATTAAATCCCCTGTTATTCAGAGATGGAAATGCAGTCTTCCCCAAGGTCTCTAAGGACTACATACTACATTTGAAAATGGGATTCATTCTGTTGCCTTCTGTAGCTCAGACCCAGGTTCTTCCATTCTCTTTGGTAACAGGGAGATGCTTTGGGGCACTTAGGGTCATAGGAAGCTCATCAGGGGTGTTTAAAAGGGATAGACTGCCACCCACTTATGGAGATGAGTCAAAATCATTAATATCACAAATGTCACTATTATATAATAAACTAGGTGTGGTGGCACAGGCCTGTAATCCCAAGCACTCAGGAGCCTGAAGCATTACAACAAGTTTGAGGACATTCTGGGCTATAGTGAAGCTGTCTCTAAAGGAAAAACTGTATGCATAATGTCCGTGCCAAAACAATGCCAGTCTCTAAGAAAAGAAAAGAGAAAGATTGCCAGTTGTCTTAGCTCGTTCTTGTAATACTAACACTCTGGAGACTGAGGCAGAAAGATCACAAACTCAGAGATAACCAAGGCTACAATTCCAGACCTTTTCTCAAAAGACAAGCTCAGGAGCCAGGCATGATGGTGCATGGCTTCAATCCCAGCACTTGAGAGGCAGAGGCAGGCAGATGTCCAGGTTCAAAGCCAGCCTGGTTTACAAAGTGAGTTCCAAGCCAGGGTTATACAGAAAAACCCTGAAACCCTGTCTCAAGCTGCCCCCCCCCTGCTGCCCCAAAGAACAAGCCCAAAAGGTAAACACATACCATATTATAAATGCAGCTACTGCCAGGAACAAGGACGATCATGTGGCTGCTGTGCTCTAAGATCCCCCACCCACCCATGATCATGTATTAATTTCCCTCTTTTCGAGATAGGTTGTCACTGTATCCCAGCCTCAAACTTACATTTCTCCTGCCTCTACTTCCCCAGGGTTAAGGTTATGAATATGTGTGCCAACATGCCGAGCTTCATACATTACATTTGTAATGAGAAAAACCTTGAGAATTTTAGACAGAAAAGTGGGGGAACTGTTTTTTGTTTGTAAACAGTATCTACTACGTCACTCCAGCTGTCCTGGAACTTGCTATGCAGACCAAGCTGGCCTTGAATGCAGTGATCTCCCAGCCTCTGTCTCCCCAGTACCACCATGCCCAATTTAGGCAAGAACGGTATGAGTGTTTTCTCACTTACTCTCCTGCTGGCAAAGAGGTATAGCTGTCTTCAGCAAACAAGCAGTAGTGACATTAGGTGACTTGCTCAAGGCAAGGACAAACAAGCACAGGGACAAACCACCACTTCACCCTTGCTGCATGCTGTCAACAGAAAGCAAACCTACTTGGGGCCTGATTTGTTTCCTTCTTGGGCTTCTTCTCCTGCTCTCGCTTGGAAGCTTTCTGGGCATCGTACTCCTTTCGCCGGCGCTCCTTCTCCTCTGCCTTCTCCCGCTTGCGCAGCTCGCGTTCCTTTGCTTCCTTAGCTTGCTGCTTGGCCTCTCGCTTCTTCTCTGCCTCTACAACGCATATGCAAAACATGACTTTTCTCACGCAATGCCCCCAGCAGCTTGTCTGCCCGAGTGATACAGCGTGGACTCATCTGCCCTTTCCCTTATGCCACGGGACACACCGAAACTGTAAGAGAATCCAGGTACAGTAGCACAGGTCTGTAATCCCAGCACTTAGGGTTCAAGAGATGCTGAGGAGGGCGTGTGTAAGATGAAGAGTTTGAGGCTAGATTGGGCTATAAAGGGAGAATCTATGAAAAATGTATTCCCAGCATTCAAGAAGCTGAGGCAGAGGGTCGCCTAATCCAGGCCATACTCAGCTATATATCAATGAGTTGAAGACCAGCATTAAAAAATGAAGTTTTTCCCAGGGTTTACTGGGTCTTCCTAAAAGATTCCTGCTACAAACAACAGAAAAGTTGAGGTGTATTACAACGGGACCTAAGAAAGGTATGGGTGGATGGGCAAGACGGTGGGGAAAGGCAACTGCCACTGAGCCTGATGACCTGAGCCTGGGGTTTGTTTTTCTTAAGATTTTTATTTTATCTATATGAGTGCTCTATCTGCACATCCAACTTTATGCCAGAAGGCATCAGATCCCACTATAGATAATTGTGAGCCACCACGTGGTTGCTGGGAATTGAACTCAGGACCTATGGAAGAACAGCCAGTGCTCTTACCTGCTGAGCCATCTCTCCAGCCCAATGGCCTGAGTTATCCCTAGGTCCCGCATAGGAGAGAAGACTCCCACAAGCCATCCTCGTACCTGCACATGCATACTATGGGCACACAAAGGAGGGTGGGGACCATAAGCCCGGGAGTGTAAGACCAGCCTGAAGAACACCCTCTTTCCCCAAAAAGCACAAAAGTGCACAGAAGGCAGACCCTCCCAGTGGTAAAGGGAAGATACAGTGGAACCTCCTAGTAGAGGTATTGGTTCTGTGGGATGAATGGGGAACAGGGAGAGGGACAGTGAGGTGAGCTCATGTCAGAGTTATAGTTGGTACAGTCTTTTTCTAAAAAGTCATACCAACTTAATTCAGAAAGAATCTGCTCAACACAGACTTGCTCGGGTTGATGTTACAGCTCATGTGCTGACATGAAATATATAACCTCCAAATTATTGCTTCTAAAAATACATTTTCAAATTAGTCATTTAGAAGCCTGAAATACATGTTTCCAAAGTCAGAATACCACAAAATGGTGGCTAAATGCCCTGTTAGGGCTTGAAAGCCTAGAGGATTCACAACGCAGCCGAACAGCAGCACCGTCAGGATAGTAGTTTCCCATGCAAACAACTGGTGTTCCAGCTGGGCACAGAGAATGCAGAGAACAGGCCACACCCAGCCTCTAGGGACTTGGTGCTGGCAAGGAGTGGACACAGCAGGAGTTGTCTTGCCATGGCAGCCATGCATATAGCCGGAGAGTTGTAATTCATGCATGGTGAGCTCAGGGACTGCCAGCAGTCAATATTGCACACGTCCCTTCTCCCACCACAACTTAGAATGCAGCCAGCCAGTCAAGATTACTGAGTGCCAAGATGCAGAGGACAGAAGATAAAGTTCTAATGGCTGCATTGTTTTCTTTCTTTAAAGATTATTTTTAGTTTTGTTTGTATAGGTGTTTTGCCTGCATGTATGTCTGTACACCATGTGCACAATGCCTGTGGAAGCCAGAGAGGGTGTCATATCCCCTGGAACTGAGTAACAGATGGTTATGAGCCGCCACAGGGTGCTGGGAATGAAACTGAGCTCCTCTAGAAGGGCAGCCAGTGCTTTTAGAAGGGCAGCCAGTGCTTGCAACCACTGAGCCATCTCTCCAGTCTGTTGCTGTCTTTGGAAAAAATAGTATTTTAGGACAGGTATGGTGGCCTATAACTTTAATCCTATCATTCCAAAGACTCTGAGTTTGAGTCAGCCTGGTCTACATAGTGAGTTCCAGCCAGGCTAAATAATAAGACCCCACAATAAATAAATACATAATATTTTTATTAATTCTTTGACAATCTCATATAAACTATTTTGATCATATTTCGCCTACTCCTCTTAACTCCTCCCAGGCCTGCCTCCACCTGCCTAATTCCCACCCCTAACTTCACTTTCTTTTTTGTTGTTGCTGTCAGTTGCTTTGGGGTTTTGCATTGGTTTGAGACAGGGTCTCTCTATATAGCCCTGGCCATCCTAGAATTATAGTTAATATACCCAAGCAAAGCAATGGCTTAGTTGTAGTCTATGTGCTGCTACAGAAAGTGTGCACAGGCTAATTTAATGGCATGTTTGCCTCTGTGTGGAGAATGAGGCTGGCCTTGGTCACAGTGGGCCTGCTGGCTACCCCACTAACTTGGGATGCCATTCTAGATTCAGCAGTATCTGATCTATGTTTCAAAAAGATCCGGGCTGAGAGGCAGAAGGTCCATATGTAGAGTGGAGATGGCAAAGCCATGAAGACAAGCTGGAGGCGCTGTGGTTGCACAGGATGGTGAAGAGTCCTAGAGAGACTAGCTAACAGACCAAGACCAACAAACAGAAAGAGCCATGGATCTCTGGCCTAGCTTAGGCTTCAAAACTCCAAGGAGTTTCCTAATATAGGGAAGGCTTCATACTAGGGGACTTGAAAGGGGACATGGGTCTGCTCTACTGATTTGTTTTGTGTGGGGGAGTTTATTTGGGTTTTTTGTTTCACTGGTTCTTTATTTTGGGTTTTGTTTTCTGAGATGAAGGCCTTGTTTTGCAGCCCAGGCTGTCCTTGAATTCACAGTGATCTTCCTGCCTCAGCCCCCCAAATAGTGAGATTATAGGAATGTGTATACATGTCTGGTTCCAGCTATGCTGAAGGTGCCTTTTTACCACCAGAAGGTGGCCACCTCAAAGCAGAGACATGATAAGCAGTTGCTTGTTGACTGTGGAGCCCTGTAGAGAAGTCTGGATGGAGAAAGCCATCAGGTAACAGGGATGCCACTATACTGCCCATGTCCCCAACACACACCCTGCTTTTTAGCACCTTCCTCTCAATCCTGCCCCTGAAGCCTAGACTGCTGGCTGATTAAGCACGGGGAAGAGGACTAGGAGGATGGCCACCCACCTCGCTCCACTTCCAGCCGGCGCTGCCGCTCTCGCTCCTGATCCGCCTGCACCGCCTTCATGTGCTGTAACACCTGCAGGAGAGAGGAGGCTCTGAACTACTCAGCAGTCTTCACAGCTCATGTTTGTTCAGGTCTCAGGAAAGAGAACGTTCATTTCAGGACTACCAGGGGCCCTGAAGGTGGTACTAAGCCAATGGAGATCTTTGTATTTAATAAAAACCTTCACTGCAGAAGAGTCACGGGAGTCCAGTTCATTAAGACTGTCAGAAAAAAGCTTCCGGTAAAACATCATCAACTAGAGTCTACAAAAAGTTCTGCTGTTCATATTACCCTCACATGTAAGAGTTCAGAGAACCCACCCAGTGGCTCCCTGTTATCCCCAGGGAGACAGCATTCCTTCCAACTTGCTCTCCTGACCCTGTCATTTGACCAGCATAGGCCCTTGTCCTTCCGCTCCTGTTCATACCCTGAAATTCCCTCTGGTTTCTTGTTGGTTTGGGTTTCTTGAGATAAAGTAGTGATCGGTATCCCAGCTGGCCCTGCAATCGTGGCAGTCCTGACAGGCAGGAGCCAGCACACTAGCGAAACCACTGGCAGGAACTGTTTTGTTCATAGCAAATGGAGAGGAGTTACTGGTTGGGGGCACTGGACACACATGACTGACTGACTGGATTTCTACTACAAAAGGAAGAAAATCAAGATAGACTGATGTGCCCAGGGCACACAGCAGAAAGGAGCATGACTGAGACCTGAGCACTGACCCTGAGCAGAAACAGCTCTAACAGAAAGGCCCACACCACCCAGCTGTAACAGTACCCAGTGACCCAGTTCTCAGGCTCAACTCATGAATGACCGCTAAGTGAAAAAGGATCACAAACATTCTCACTGTGGACACAGAGGAGGAGCCAAAATCCTTTTATCTTTTTTGTTTGTTTCTGTAGAATTTCAGCATGCTAAGCACATGCTCTACTATTGACCTGCTCTCTGTTCTGTAACTTTTCAAAGCTGATGTTCCTAGGGTATGACTCAGAGCCCCTCACAATCCAAACTCTATCATACTGTGTGATCCCAGCAAGCAGTGGACTCTTCTAAGCCAATTTTCTGATCAGGAAACCAAATATAACATGTGCTTCTCTGGCTGCTGTGCAATTGCTTTAGCCACAGCATAATCTGCAGCATGATGGGCACTCAATGAACCAGCTTCCCTGCATAAATGTAAGGGGAAGGAAAGCTTGGACTACTCCTCAGGACAGGTTGGAGTATTCATGCATACCTCAGGTCTTGGAAACCCTTAGCACACACGCACTCATCACAAGAGGGGTTCCACAGCCAGCCTGCAGAACTTTCTCCCACAGCCTGGTTTGAAGACACAAAATGCTAACCCAGTACTTGAACCTGCCAGTGCCTTTCAAGGGAATCCAATTTATAAAAATGGCTGCCCACCACTAGAGGATGGATGAACATGATAGTGAGGAGAGCCCAAGAGTTCAAAACTCCTGTCTCACTCCAAAATGGATACTAAGTAAGCAAATGTATAATTGGGCAGGTGTGTGAGTGGCTGTGACATGTCCATTCTTACCCTGGCTCCTAGAGTTCCATCAGAAATCATCGGAAAAAGCCGGGCGGTGGTGGCGTACGCTTTTAATCCCAGCACTCAGGAGGCAGAGGCAGGAGGATCTCTGGGAGTTCGAGGCCGTGCTGGACCGACAGCCTCCAAAACAATACAGAGAAACCCTGTCTCGTAAGACAAAACAAAACAAAACAAAACAAAAAAAAGAAATCATTGGAAAACACAGGCAGCTCAGAAATGAGAGAGACTGCCCCTAATGTAAGTTCCTAGGGGAAGATGCTGCTCTAGAAACGTCTGACTTTATTCTGACTCACCCAAGTCACTCCTCTACAATGCCTGAAGGTGCTGCAGCTTGGGGCAGCCATTCGTGCCAGTGATACCAAGGACTGGGGCATTAGTTGCCACACCCACAAGTACTGTGCTACCTGGACGTGTCTGAAAGAAATACGTGAGTAGAAGGGGCCTCTGCACTAAATACAAACTACTCCTGTAGTCATAAGCTATGAAATCCAATGGTGGCCATCAGGCTGGCTCCAAACACACTATGTAGCTAAGAAGAACTAATCTCTGATCCTCCTGCCTCATCACAAGTGCTGGAATTATGGCCTTGTGCTACCATATTTGGTTTTATGTTCTCCTAGAGATCTCAAACCCAAAGCTTCATGCACACTAGGCAAGCACCTTGGATAGATAAACTCCATACAATCCAACACTATCTGCTGAATGATGATGAATGGGGCATATACACTGAGATTTCACAGGTCAGAAACACCCACTTGCTAGGGTCATAAAGACTAAGATACACATGTACAGCGTGTATGGCAGAGGAAGTAGTGGCAACTAAGTCTTCAGAACTGAGACTGCTCATTAACACCAAGTTCTCACAATATGATTTCACAGACCATGTGAGCCTTGGCTTCCTATGTTGCCCTGCATGGTTGGCCATGTTACCTTTGAGCTTGGTTTCTTTAACAATGATGATGAGATTATATAAGCCCCAAGTAGAAAAGGGGGGAAAGGCCATTGCTCTTGAGGTTCACAGAGGAGACCCCTCACACACACTGAGCTTACACTAACTGTAGTAAAGCTAAGTCTGTCGTTCCCACAGCACTCAGATGTAGCCATTTGTTGCTCAGTAGCAATCTGCTCCAGTGCCAGAGTGAGCATTACTGAGGGCACAGTGCTGCTCTTAATGAGCAAGGTAAGGCACCATCAAGGAAACTGGTCACCAGAAAGTTCTGTCTTGCACAAATGCCTCTCGTTCCTCACCCTCTTGTCAGAACATGTCCATCAATAGCTATAAACTTCTAAACCTTAACTCCCTTTTCAAAAGATTTAAACCCAGGCAGTAGTGGCACATGCCTTTAATCCCAGCACCCAGGAGGCAGAGGAAGAGTTCAAGGCCAGCCTGATCTACAAATGAGTTCCAGGAAAGCCAAGGTCACACAGAGAAGCCCTGGCGGAGGGGGGGCGCAAAAAAATTACATATGTGAACACTTGTGCGCACATGCGTGCCTGCGTATGTGTGTGTGTGTGTGTGAGAGAGAGAGAAACAGAGACACAGAGAGACAGAAGAGACAGAGAAAGAGCCTGAGGAGGCCAGAGGTATCAGATCCTCTTGGGCAGCCAGCATGGGTGCTAAAAATCAAACGAGTGTTGTGCATGAACACACGTGCCCTTACTGCTCAGTCGTCAGTCATCTCTAGCCTCTTAACCTTTTTAAAAAGGTTCACTTAGTTTTGAGGGGAAGAGAGGAGTCGTGCGTGTGCCAAGGTGGTGTGCATGTGGAGGTCAGAGGACAACTGGGGAGTCGGGTCTCTCCCCCCACCATGTGCATCCTGGGGACGGGACAAAGGTCATCAGGCTTGATGGTAAGTGCTTTCCCACTGCCTGACCTTGCTGACTTTCAGTCTTAAACTTTTCCTGGCCAAACTGCTGCCTCAGAAAGGTCATAGCTTTAACCCTAGTAAAGCTATGGTTTAGAACTAGGACACTGTCACTGTGTCCTAGTAAAACAACTGTTGAAGTTGAGAGATGATTTAGCTAGTAAAAAAGCCTGCCCACAAGCATGTGGGTGAACCTCAGTTCAATCCCCAGCACTCATGTAGAAACACTGGGTATAGTGGCACACACTTCTAATCCCAGTGCTGCTGAGGAAGGAACGAGAGGATCTCTAGGTCTCACTGGCCAGTCCATCTCGCATAATTGGTCAATGATAGACCCTGTCTCAAAAGATGTGAACAGTATTCTGGAGGATGAAACCAATGTTATCCTCTGGCCGCCACACACAAATGCATAGATCTAAAACCTAGTAAATGCCTGGGCAGTGGTGGTGCAGCCTGTAATCCCAGCACTTGGGAGGCAGAGACAGGCAGATCTCTATGAGTTTGAGGATAGAGTGGGTTCTAGGATAGGCTCCAAAGCTATAGAGAAGCCCTGTATCAAAAAACCAAAACAATTTTTTAAATTAAAAAGTAAAACTTAGTAAATAAAGAGGCTAGCAAGATGACTCAGCAGTTAAGAATACTTGCTGCTCTTGCAAAGGAGCTGGGTTAAGTTCCCAGCATCTAATTCAGGCAGCTTACAATTGGCTTGAAGTCCAATTCCAGGGAATCCAACACTTGCTGGCTCTTGAGGCACCAGGCATGTGGAACACACACATGCAGGCAAAACACACAAAACAAAAGTACATCCTTTAAAAAGGATAACATTTCAAAATAAGCATAACTAAAACAACTGTCAATATAATGGCAGATTGGAGGATGAGTGGTTTCTGAAGAAAGAAAATACACAGTAGAGAAGATGGTCCTAA
Source organism: Mesocricetus auratus (assembly GCF_017639785.1). NCBI lineage: Eukaryota > Metazoa > Chordata > Mammalia > Rodentia > Cricetidae > Mesocricetus > Mesocricetus auratus. The sequence goes on along the minus strand of NW_024429191.1, from coordinate 72,626,934 downwards.
TACTTGTAAAATAACTGCACCAGGGCTGGCTCGGTGGTGAGGAGCACTTACTGCTCTTGCAGGAGCTGGGTTCAGTTCCCAGCATCCATATCAGGTTCACAACTGCTTGTAACTCCAGGTGCAGGAAATCCAATGCCCTCAAGTAACTACAGCAACACAGACCTCTCCGTCAGATTGATCTCACTTGGACCCAGGTGCTCTAACAACTCGGAGCTACTAGCATCCTGGGAGGATAAACAAGGAGAGAGAGAGGCACGTCCCAAGGGAGAATATGAGGGAGACCCCTGGGAGCTTCACACTCACCTTGTTTGCACACTGCTTACATTGCTTCTCATCCAAGCAATCTCCTGCCACCTTGGCCAGGACAGGATCCAGAGGATTGTCTTTCAGATCCAGCCACTTCAGATTCTATAGAGGCAGGAAAAGAGGCTGGCTAAGCCTGAGTTTACACACAGCCCTCAAAGTGAAACAAAAGGAGCTAGAAGAAAACTCTATGTTCCACCTGGGGGACAGCCAGCTGAGGCAGGGTCAACAAGGTGGCATTTCTGGTCCCCTCCCCTGCTCACGGTTATGCTCCCCTAGTCCCTGAGCCCTTGGCCACACTTGGTCAGGGAGCCCTGGTGCATGTTACCTTGAGCTGAGCAAAGCTGACAGGCAGGGTGACCAGCCTGTTGTTGAGGAGATCCAAATGCTGAAGGTTGACCAGGCGGCCAAAGTCTGCAGGCAGCTGCTGCAGCTTGTTCTTGCTCAGGTCCAACTTCACCAGGTGTGTGAGGCCACAGAAATCCGACTAGGACCCGGAAAAAGAAGACTTAGGCCCAGGACTCACACACTTTGGTATAAAGGTATAGGAGCCCCCAAGTCAATTCCAACTTTTGTCAGCTAATTCTCTTCAAATGACACTGGAAAGAACACTTGCTGTTACAGTAATTACCTAGATAAGCTTGTAAGACAGCATTGCACAAAATCAGCACAGAAATGCATTTGAAATGCATAGAACCCACTCAGGAAGCACAGAAGGATCTCGGTGAGTTCGAGGCCAGTCTGGTTACACAGAGAAACTCTGTCTGAAAACACCCAAGGGGTGGGAGGAAAGGGTTTTTTTTCATCTTGTCAATTAGCTCATCTTCTGCACTGTTGCTGGAGTGATACAGGGCCTTTCCTGTGCCCCCCACCCCATGATACCCTGTCTGCATCTTTCATAAGATTTCTCCCTGGACATGGTAGTACGCACTTGTACTGCTAGCTACTTGGGAGGCTAGTGCAGATGGAAGCTAGTCTGGGCAGAATAACAAAACCTCACTCAAACAACAAATGGAACTATGGAGATAGCTCAGTGGTGGAGTCCTTGCCCAGCATATGCAAAGCCCAAAGTTCAATTCCTAGCATCATACACACAAAAACTGTGCATAGCTTATCCATGAGGCCCTGGGTTCAATTCCCACTCCCAATATCCCTCTAAAAGAAAAGAAACACACACACACATATATATACCGGTTTTTATAAAAAATGGCCAGTACTTAAGTACTAAATCTTTTCTTCTTCTTCTTCTTCTTCTTCTTCTTCTTCTTCTTCTTCTTCTTCTTCTTCTTCTTCTTCTTCTTCTTCTTCTTCTTCTTTTTTTTTTTTTTTTTTTGAGACAGGGTTTCTCTGCAGCTTTGGAGGCTGTCCTGGAACTCGCTCTTGTAGTCCAGGCTGGTCTCAAACTCATGGAGCACAGAGTTCCACCTGCCTCTGCCTCTCGAGTGCTGGGATTAAACGCGTGTACCACCAACGGCCGGCTCTAAGTACTAAATCTTACTCTTTGTTCTTTGTGACACCTAGCATAGTACTTTGCACAGGTGCTCAGGGAATATTGGAATAAGTAACTAAATGCCTAGGATATATCCTACTCAAACCAGACTCATTCTTAGCCCAGAAACAAACACAGCTGACATTAACCTTTGGTAAGCATCCATCTGACAGTGACCAACAACTCAGCTAATGAGGCACTGTTTGTGCTCTGTGGAGACTCATAAGCATAGTGGGTCCGTGCTGCACAGTGAAAGTTCTTAGGACAGACAATGGAACAGACTCAGACTGAAGTGCACTTAGGTGGTGAGAGGGACTACTGGGCGCAGCGGACAGCAGGTGGGGCGCTGCAAGGAGCTGCTACCCTTCTTTAATTAGATACATAACACCTCCTGGAACAGAAGCCATTTTTAATGAGCTGTGGGAACAGATGCTATTGACAAGAAGAGAAGCCCAAGAGAACACTGAGAGGGATGGACTAATGAGCCAATGAAGAAACTGCTAACTTCTGAACTCCACCCCTGAGACTGAGCCAACAAGAGGCTACCCTGGAATCCAGCAAGCTATGGCTGCCATGGTACAGGATGCAAGAGATAACACTGACAGCAAGGAATGGCCTGATGACAAAGGAGGCAGGTGGCCATTGCTCAGGAGAGGAGAGGCCTAAGGACAACACATCCATAGGTGAAGTAACAGCTGGTGTTATTGTACTGGTAATCCCAGCACTCAGAAGTCTGAGGCCAGCTTGGAACACAAAACCCTGTCTCCAGAAAAAACTGGAGAAGAAATTCTGCAAGCAAAGTCAAAGCAAGAGGAATGATGGGGGAAGAGTGGAGAAGCATGCATACGAGCAGGATACAATTATATATGGACAAAATGTTATGATGACACATTGTTTTCTATGCAAAAAAAAAAGATTCCAAAAACCAAAAATATCAAAAGGACTTGATATACATTGGGTATGCTCCATAACAAGAGTCTCAATAATTGGAATCCAGGTTGGAGAGGGGGATAAAGGCAGGACAGTCCCATCAAACCACAGTCTTTCTTGTTTCTCATCAAAAGATGTGTGGACCCAGCATGGTAGCTCAGGCCTGAGATCCCAGGGAAGCTAACATGAAAGGGCTGCACAGGTTTGAAGCCAGGCTGGGCCACACAGTTTATGTAATCTCAAGACAAAAACAAATCCCAAAACAAGCCAGGCACACTGGTACTTCCTACAGTCCCAACACTCAGGGAGTGGAAGCAGCAAGGTCAGAAGTTTCAAGGCCAGCCTGGCTACCTAAGACCCTGTCACAAAACAAAACAAGATGCAAGGGCCGAGGGCTCACCTTTTCTATAGAATGTAGAGCAAACAAATACAATGGTATCTATTTCATTTATGCAAGAGAAGTAAACCACTTTTGTCAAGACTACAGTAAATAAAGCAGAAAGAAGATGAGGCCAGCAAGTGATTCGGCAGCATCCTGCTGACTTTACCTTTCTCTGCCTGCTTCCCCTGCAGTTCTAAAGAATGTACTTCTGAGACAAGCCATCCTCTCCCACCGGTCCCCACCAATTCCCGATTTAGCTGGACCCTGTCTGTAGACCTATCCTGAAATTACACTTTATGCTACCCCTCACCCCCAGCAACATGAGGAACATTCAGGGCTCCCGGCCTTGCTGGTGTTTGTCAGTCTTACCGGAAGAGTACTCAGTTTATTGCAGGACAGATCCAATACGGTGGCCTTTGGGAGTGCAGCCTAGAAAGAGAGATGAGAAAAACACGTCAAACCAACAACTGGAATGATTCAGTGACATCTGCTAATGAAGCATTTTCCAGAGAATGTTCCCACAATTAGCAAAGGCCTTAAGAAACTATCGGGGTGGGGGTAGAATGGCCCATGCCTGTAATCCCAGTATTCAGAAGGCAAGAGGCGTCAAGTCAAAGACTAGCCTCCGAGTCAGACTGAGACCTTGAGGGAGGAAAGGCATGAAAGTATAATGCTTTGGGGCCTAAGAAGAAAAAAGCCAATCAACTAAGATCTAGGGAAGACTGCAAAAGGAAGGATTTAAAGTGATCCTTCAAAACCCCCCAGGGCACTTGAAAATTCCTCTAGTGCCCCTTTATTAGGTTTCAGGGCAGGAACTGGGTCTACTAAGGCTCCCGTTTTACTTACTCATTCATTTAGTCATCTACCCAACATGTATGGGTACCAAGTGCCTTCTCTGGGGAGGGCTCTGCTAGGGAACACCAGAGTGAGAGCAAGGCCCTCACAGCAGTCTCTACTTCCCAGCAGTGTCCAGGACTAGAGAGGCTCTGCAACATTGGCCCTTTCTTCCCCCCTAAGGGTATAAGGACCACATGCTTGGAGGAAATGGGTTCACATAGCTGTCCTAGGGTCAGGCTCTATCTGGTCATCTTCCTGGATTGGGAAAGTTGAACATTCAGTTAAGGATCCTAGGTCAACCTGAACTATCCAAATGACCACCTAAAAAAAACTCTGGCCGGGCGTTGGTGGCGCACGCCTTTAATCCCAGCACTCGGGAGGCAGAGGCAGGCGGATCTCTGTGAGTTCGAGACCAGCCTGGACTACCAAGCGAGTTCCAGGACAGCCTCCAAAGCCACAGAGAAACCCTGTCTCGAAAAACAAAAAAAAAAAAACAAAAAAACAAAAAAAAAAAACCTCTGGGTACCACAGAGTGGGAATCACCAGCTGTATCTATTGGCATTTGCTACCTTCCAAGTATTCAACATTATGAGTTTAATACTCATAAGTCATGAGACGGGAACCGTTAACACCATTTTATAAATGAAGACATCCAGAAATAAAAGTTGGTTAGTTAACTTGCCAAGGGCATTCAATTACTGAGCAATGGAGCCGGGATAGGAACTGGGCATACCATTCAAACCACCATACTACAAAAACCACAGTGGAGGGACAACTAGGCCAAATGCCAAGGGCAATTTTGTAGTCCTTTAATGGCAATAAGGAAGTGTAGGCCATCCAAAGTGAAGCCAACATGAGACTTTAGGACCAGGGAGCACGGAGTTGGAAACGTATGGATGGAGGATATAACTCCATATAGGCAACAAACTAGTGTGTGATGTCCCTGGGGCCTCAGACCAACTGGGATGAGACCTTGCCAGTCCTTCGGAGAGATTTCACTTTCTTCAAGGAGGGTAGCCTCCGGGTTGCGACAGCCAGCTGGGATTGCAGGCTTCTTAGAAATGCTGGGTTCGGCGCCACACCCAGGTCTATCTGAAGGCCTATTTCCCGAGACCCGGTCATTCATTCATCCTCGGAAACATCCAGCAACCGCTCTCGCGGGTTCCCACTTGATGACCCAGCAAGAAACTGGACGTCGTGAGAACTTCCAAAAAGGGAGTAAATTCACTCCTGGCCCGTAAAAAAACCTGGAATCGGGTACGAAGAGCGTCCCTGTCTCTTGGAACTATGCCAAAGTGACACGTGTACACCGCAATAAGAACACTGGGGCCGACCGCAGCCTCCCCGGAGACCTAGTTTTTAAAGACCGGGAAACTGAGGCTTGGGAGAGGGGCCTGCTCGCGTGGGGTCGGCGTCAGGAGTAGGTGGGCTCCTGGGACTCGTGGGATCGTACTGACCAGCTCCTTGACGGGGACCTCATTCAGGTCGCTGAGACTCAGGTCCAGCTCATTGCCGTCCAGCTTGTCGCGGAGGTTCCCGCCCTTGTTACCGGCCTTGGTCATGATGACGCCGGCTAAGCGGGTTCCTGCTCCCGGGTTCCGACGGGCAGGAGAGAGGGCTGAGGACCTGCACGTGAGGTCAGCGGACTCACACCCAACGAACCACGCCTGCGCCTTAAGCCGCCGCCGCCGCTGCGAGGCCTCCGCCGCCCGTCCGCTCGCCAGCCGCACTCCCAGCCCAGGGCCCTACTCCCACCGGTGCCGCCGCGACGACGACCACTTCCGTGTCCACGTCACCTTCCGCGGCCACCGAGAAGGGCCAGGCCAGAGCGGTCCTAGGGTGTGCCCGCGCGCCCTCTGCCGCCCAGGCTGCTGTATTGCAGCCGCAGGGCGCCGCTCCGCCCGGAGGAGTTGAGTTGCTAGACGTGGCAGTCCAGAGGCGTCTGAAGCAGAAAGGACAGACTAGACGTTACAGGACCTGGGTTTGTATCCAAAGCTAGTCTCAACAGATCATCCCTATCCCCTGGGTAAGGAGCCAAACCTGAGTGTGTCCTCCAAAATTTCTCCCAGTATTCTACTAAATCTGGTTACTATAAACTTCTTCTCACTGTTAAAGCCTTTAGCCCATCTCAGTCCAATCCCCCAGACCCATATAGTAGGAGAGAACGGACTCCCTCAAGCTGTCCCCTGCCCTCCATTAGTGTGTCATGGCATGCACATGTGTATGTACACACTCTAAATAAATACATACATAATTTAAAAACAAAAAGCAAGTTTCTGTTGAATGAATGATGAATGAAGCACTTTTACCTTTTACGGTGTGTTGCATCTGTGCATGCAAGCATGCTCACGGGTGTGGAGCTCGCATGGTCACATGAGCATGTGTGGAGGCCCAACGTTGACATTGGTTGTTTTTCTTAATCACTCACCTAATATACAGAAAGAGGGTCTCTCGCAGAACCCCGTGTTCTCTGGACAGCGAGTCTGGCTAGCCAGCTTGCTTCAGAAGTTTCTGTCTCTGCTTCTCACATCCTGGGATTAGAGCTGGAAGCACGCCCATCTGACTTTTATGTTGGTTTATGGTGGCCCTGAGCTTTGGTCCTCGTGTCTTCTTCGGAGTCATCTCCCCAGACCAATTTGCTCATAATGAACTTGAAATTTTAAACTTGCCCAGGAAGTGTGGGGAGAGGGAGAGTAGGCTGGCAAAGTACTTGCCTAGCATTTCATGCAGCCCTGGGTTTGATTCCCAGCATCGCATAAGCCAGACATGCTATCTTGTGCTTTGTAACCCCAGTCCTCAGGAAGTGGAAGCAGAAGGATCCACAGTTCAAAGCCATCCTCCTCAACATGGGGGATTTGAGGCCAGCCTAAGACACATGAGGGCCAATGAGATGCCTCAGTGGGTTGGGGTGCTCCCACAGGACCCAATGACCTGAGTTTGATCCCTGGATTCCACACGATAGAGAGAAAGCTGACTCCCCCACGTTGTCCTCTGGCCTCCACACACATGCCATGGCAAAGCATGGCACACATACACACACACAAATAAGTAAATACATGTAATTTTTTTTTTTGGTTTTGTTTTTGAGACAGGGTTTCTCTGTGTAGCTTTGGAGCCTGTCCTGGAACTCCCTCTTTAGACCAGGCTGGCCTCGAACTCACAGAGCTCCACCTGCTCTCCCAAGGGAAGTTTTATTTTTATTTTATTTTTATTATAAAATTTTAAATTTTTATTAAAGTCGGGTGGTGGTAGCAGCGAACGCCTTTGATCCCAGAACTCAGGAGGCAGAGGCAGAATGGAAGGGGAGTTCTCCATAATGACCTGCAATGGAGAGGAAATGATAAAATGGAAAAGTATTGAGCAGACCCTGCTCCCAAAGAGCAAAGAATAAGATGAAGCTGAGAATTCCAAGGATAACCCTCTTTGAATGTGTAGGCATTTCGGACGGATCCGGTGGGACAGGTATTCTGGCACTCTGGAGTCACAGAATACTGAGTGTTACACAGCTCGGGTGGAAGGGTATCCTGGAGCTCGGGAGCCAAGGACCACCACAGGCCGCAGTAAGCAATACGCATAGCAGCTTACAGCCCTGCCTCAGGGAAAGGCTTCCTCAGTGTATCAGCTCTGCTCCAGCAGGAGACAGTCTTCCAGCTGGGGATGTTTGCCCAGTGTAGCAGTTTTGCTCCTGCAGGAGGTTTCCAGGGCGAAGTTGCTACAGTTCAGCTCTGCTCCCGGGAGAGCGGAGAGTTGAGAGTGGAGAGCCGAGTCTAACAACTCCGCTCTGACAGGGGAAGGTTTCCCGGCAAAAGTGTTAGAGCCCTGCTGGTTCTGTTCTGCCCAGAGTCGTCTCTGTTTTGCTGCAAAAGAAGGTCTTCACCCAAAGCTCATCTAAGGGGTTATTGGGAAAGAAGAATCCAGGAGAGTGGTTGCCTTCTGCCAGAGTGGCAGAGGACAGCTGGGTAGCAAGAACAACCACAAGCTGAACAGACACAGGGTTTATATAGGGCTTCCAGGGTGGGGATTGGTCAGATTTTAATCTCCCGCTCAGGGATTGGCTAGTTTTCTGCACAGGGTTAGTGTCAGATTTGGCTCTGGTTTTAGGGCCAAAGTGTGTTTCTTTTACTGGTCCTTTTTAGCCTTTTGCCTCTAATTTTAGGGCCAGGGTGCATTTCTTTCGCTGGCTCTGATTCCAGGGACAAAGTATGTTCCTTTGGCACTGGTTTCAGGGTCAGGGTACATTTCTTTGATTCTGGTTGCAGGGCCAAAGTGTGTTTCTTTGGTTGGTCCTTTTTCCCTACAAGATGCCTCCAGCTTTATCCTGAGAAAGACATCACGATGTCTCTTTTTATTCCCACACTGTCTTTGAGCAGTCCCTCCACAATCTATGTCCTCTTCCCAGGCGGAGTATTCCTGGGTGTAGAGGGTGACTTTTAGACACTCTCCAGTTAGAGAGCCCTTGTGAAAGGCATTGGCACATGTGCTATTTTTCCACTTGAAAGAGAATTGAGGGAGAAGTGACAGCTGCCACTCTGAGTGATGACTCATCACAAACCAGAGGAGAGTCTTGGCAGGCCACACGCCCAATCAGGTAAGCTGAGGAAGTGGCATGGTGTAATAGAGCCTTCTTCCTTAGAGTGGATAGGAAGTGGGAATAGCACAATCCATAAAATACTTCATATGCTCAATTCAATCTAGAGGAGATTCTCTGTAACCAGAGAAGGATTGTATCAACCTATGTTACAAAAATAGACAGAGCCAGGAAGTCCTAGAATGTAGGAACGTAGCTAGCCCGGGGAAGCCACATCTTTGGAATATAACAATGAAATTTCTAAAGAAGTTGTGAGAAGCCAATCTATCAAAAGGAGGGTAGAGAGGCCTGGAGAGATGATTAAGAGCACTGGCTGCTCTTGAGGACAAGAGTTCAGGTCCCAGCACCCACATGCTAATTCATAACTGCCTGTAACTGGAGCTCCAGTTTCATAGGATCTGATGCCCTCTCTGACCTCTGAGGGCTCAAGGCATGGATGTGGTGCTCAGATATACAGACAAAATACTCATACACATAAAATAAATTAAAAAAGGAAAGTAGAAATCATTCATGCAAGCACAGTAATTACCCAACAAACCCTAAAAGCACAGAAATAAGTCATTCTTCGTCTCCTGTAGCTCAGGTTGGTCTTCAGGCTGACCTTGAATTTAGGATTCTCCAACCTTCATCTCCCAAGCGCTAAGGTTACAGGCGTGTTCTGTTACAGCTGTTTTTATGTGGTGTTCGGTTGAACCCAGGGCTTCCTGCATGCTAGGCAAGCTCTCAGCTGATTGGCCTCATCTCTGGCCTAGTCTCAGTATTTGAATTTCAAGAATAAGAGGACCTAGCAGGACTGTCTCTCCAGATGAAAAAGTCCTCAGGGCTTCGTTTGACCAGCTCCTGTAAGACTATAACCCTCTGTAACCTAGAGTGAAGAAAAAGTCAGAAGAGGTGGGCAGATGGGGTGGGGGAGGAGAGGGGAAAAAAAGAGGGAGGAAAAAATACCTTAAAAATCCAAGTGGCAGCCAGGTGTTGATGATGCATGCCTTTAATCCCAGTGAAAAACCTCAATACACCCCCCCTTTTTGAGACTCAAAAGGTAGCCTCAGTGGAAAATTTCCCAAGGTCCCTTCCCCTAGACAGGGAACAAGGTCGAATTAAAAAGAACATCTGGTCCAGAGTGCTGATGAAAGAAACCGGCAGGCTGTAGAGATAAGTGTAAATCTGACCTTGTGGTTTCTCCAGGAAGGATGAGTTATGCCTGCGTTCTAACAATACCCTAGATCTGCACCTGCAGTAGCTCCACTTCTTACAATACCCCTATTGCTTTGCTTGCCAAAAGTATGGATATAAAAAGAAAACTGTTCTAAAGCCCGGCACAGTTAGCTAAAGCTGCTGAATCGCCCACAGATGCCTGTGTAAACAATAAACCTCTTGCAGTTTGCATCCAACTGTCTGGTTATTGAGCTCAGGACGTCACCTGGGTATTCAGCCTAAAGCCTGATAACCTCAGGTCTTTTACCAGCACTTGGAAGGCAGAGGAAAACGGATCTCTGTGAGTTCCAGGCCTGGTTTACAGAGTGAGTGCCAAGATAGGCTCCAAAGCTACACAGAGAAACCCTGTCTTGAAAAACAATTAACACAACAACAACAACAATCCAAATGGCAGTTAAGCCTTGTTCTCCCCTAGAAAGCAGAAGCAACATTGAAACAGGGCACCAGAGTCTGCTTTGTTACATTTCACTTTGGCCATTGAATGAGTTTGGTTAGTTGTAAGTTTGTTCCAAGTCTAGCAAGGAAGACACCTGTAACCCGCCCTTAATTGCCTTCTCCATCCTGGCAGAATGCCACCCCCTGTTCTCTTGGACCTGGGACCTGACATCTCTTGTCCCATTTGTGTTTGCCTCTGTACCCTTACCTAACCTCATGGGCCAGGAAAAAAGACTAGATAGAGAAATTTGTGTCTGTGAAGTAGGAGAGAATTTAGTCTACTACCTCCGGGATGGCTCACCAAGTGTTACTGGTGGCTTCTAGGCTTTATACCTTGGGTGCATGGAGGAGTTTTCCTTCCTTCCTTCCTTCCTTCCTTCCTTCCTTCCTTCCTTCCTTCCTTCCTTCCTTCCTTCCTTCCTGTTTTTCTTTTTCTTCCTTTTTTTTTGAGACAGGTTTCTCTGTGTAACAGCCTTGGCTACCCTGGAACTCACTCTGTAGACTAGGCTGGCCTTGAACTCACACAGATTCACCTGTCTCTGCCTCCCCAGTGCCTGGATCAAAGGCTTTCATCATTACCACCCAACTGAGGATTTTTTTTCAGAAACAAAGATCTCTGTAAGACAGCAGTGGGCTGAGTGAGAGTACTCTTCAGGCTTGCTTTTGTGGGTCCATGAACAGAGCAAGTTGGCTTGCTAGAGGCAGAATGCAGGTGGTTTTCTGTTTTGATAGATAGGTCTAGATTGCATAAGCCTTCATTATGTCTCATCTCATGATGCTTCTAATATGAATCATATGCATGCCTCATTATGTACAGGCATAGAATAGTAAATAGGGAAACAGTTTGTCTTGCTGTGAATGCACTCAAAACTCAAAACCAGTCTAGGTTGGGTTGTCCTATTTCCCTTAGAATGTGTTTGCACACACACACACACACACACACACACACACACACACTAAGGGCTACAAGGGAGCTACAAATTGGAATAACCCAACTGCTTTGAGAGGAGTGTGCATTCATCTAGAAGCAGGTGGGATCCCAGGTTGCTAAATGCATTTTAGGAAAAGAGATGTGTGTGTGTGTGTGTGTGTGTGTGTGTGTGTGTGCTTGCAGTCTGTCTTAGTCACTGTTCTATTGCTGTGAGAGACACCATGACCAAGGCAACTCTTTGTGTGTGTGTGTGTGTGTGTGTGTGTGTGTGTGTGTGTGTGTGTGTGTGTTTCCAGACTGGGTTTCTCTGTGACTTTGGAGGCTGTCCTGGAACTCACTCTGTAGACCAGGCTGGTCTCAAACTCACAGAAATCCGCCTACCTCTGCCTCCCAAGTGCTGGTATTAAAGGTGTGCGCCGCCACTGCCCGGCGACCAAGGCAACTCTTTTTTAAAGGCTTATTTATTTATTATGTATTTAGTGTTCTGTCTGCATGTGCGCCGCCACTGCCCGGCGACCAAGGCAACTCTTTTTTAAAGGCTTATTTATTTATTATGTATTTAGTGTTCTGTCTGCATGTATCCCTGCATGTCAGAAGAGGGCACCAGATCTCATTATAGATGGTTGTGAACCACCATGTGGTTGCTGGGAATTGAACTCAGGACCTCTGGAAGAGCAGCCAGTGCTCTTAACCTCTGAGCCATCTCTCCAGTGCCCCAAGGCAACTCATATGAAAGAAAACATTTAATTGGGGGCTTGCTTAGAGTTTCAGAAGTTTAGTCCATTATCAAGATAGCCAGGAACAAGGCAGCATGTAGGCAGGTGCCAGAGCAGTAGCTAAGAGCTACATCCTGATCCATAGGCGGGGAGGGGGGGGGTTAGACCTGGCATGGGCTTTTCAAACTTCAAAGCCCATGCCCCACCCCATGACATACTTCCTCCAACAAGGCCACATCTATTCCAATAAAGGCACACCTCCAAATTCTTCTAATCCCTTCAAATAGTGCCACTCTCTGGTGACTAAGTATCACTAGACAAGCCTATGGGGGATACTCATATTCAAGCCACCATACAGTTCAAGCCAATTAGGGTTCTAAATCAGACCTGGTAGTGTCTGACCTTAATTCTAGCACTCAGGAAGTAGAGGCAGGAGGATAAGTAGTTCAAGCTGATCTTTGGCTGTGTAGTAAGTTTGAATCCAGCCTCTGTGAGAATGTGTAGTGTGTGTGTATTGGCATGTGATCCTGTTATACTCAGGGCTGGTAAAGGCACTTATTGTGCTAGCTTGACAACCTTACTTTGATCCCAGGAATACATGCAAAGGTGGAAGGAGATAACTGACTCAACAAGTACACTACGGCATGCCCCCGCATCACACACACACACACTCACACACTCACACACACACAGACACACTCACACACACTCTCTCTCACACACACACACACACATGCACACCTGCACACATACTTAAGGTCACACACACACAGAATTTAGCTGTGGAATCCAGGATCTTTCTGGGCAAGCACTACACCACTGAACTGCACCTTGGTCCTCTGTTATTTCTTTTTCACTCTCTCTTCCCAATATTATCTGAGTGTTCTGGGAGAGGGGACTGAGACTCGGAGGCCTCAACCATTTAAATCCAGCCACAACAAGGAAGTGAAAGCATTGTAAGACAAGGGGCTCACAGCAGCCTGATGAGGAGAAAGTCTGGGGAAGAGATGAAATCAAGGAAGGCTCCTCAGAGGATGTGGCAGGGTGATGTGTGAGTTGGGTGTTGAGAACTGTGTATGACTGAAACCCTCAGAGGTTCAACCCAGGGAATCAGGTAGCAGAGGGGGATGGACAGCAGGTGTTCGCTTCGAAGAAGGCTGTTTTTAATCCATTAAGACTGGAAACAGGCATTGTGGGACACAGAAAGTCTATCCTGTCTTGGCAGAATCTCTCTTGGGAACAAAAGACTGGCCCTGTGTTGTACTCCCTACCCTAACCAAATGTCATCTTGTACACTCCTCCATGTTCTAGGTTGGTGGGGGGAACAGCCTGGGACACATAAGTCCCAGCAGCCCTTGAGAAAGCTGTTGTATAGCAGTTTCCAGATTAAAACCTTTCATTTCACAAGAAATCACATTGAGATAGAGAGTGTTCTAAGGTGGGACATCCCATCTTTTAGGGAAGCCCTTTATGTTCAGAATGTAAACACCTCCATGGCATCAGGAGGTCTCGGAAACTGACCAGATTCAGTAGGTCCTTCCCTCCCCGAGGGTCTATAAGCAATCATGGTAGCTAGGAGATACTCTCAGACAAGCCGAGCTATCTGGAAGAAGCACAGATCATTTGAGCAGAGACCAACCCAGCAGCTGGGACAGTGGCTCAGAGCGCCTGAACTACCTGGAAGAGCCCTCCTACCTATCAAGCTACCCGCAGGCTGTGCGGTGTGCTGCAGGTTTTCAAGTTTTGTGAACTGTCACCCACAGTGGGATGGGTTCTTGAGATGCAGCTGTCCTTTGCCTCATTTCTACTTCTGTAACCATCCCTTCACCTGTGATTCTGTAAGTAGTCCCAACGGAACTCACGGTTCACCGAGTTGGACTTTGGTGGTCTCCATATTTTGAGCTGTCTTTGGTTGCCTGTTTGGGACAAAAAGGCTTGTTCAAGGCTCCCCAGGAAGAGTGTGACACATTAGAAACCAAATATCGGGATGGGACAGGACACAGACGTGTCCCCCAAACCCTAGGACTTTAAGCCAACACTACACTAAGCTCTAAGGTCATCTTGATGTTTCACTGAACTTCTCCAAGTTTCTGTTTATTCTTCTGTGAAATGACTGCAATTGCAATAAGAATTTAAATTTTTAAACAGTCATTTACCAGTATGCATCAAATTTGAATGGCATTAGATTATTAGGTTATTTTTCAAATTATTGTGTGAGTTACTGGTTTGACTTTCATAAAGACTAATCATTAAGAGGAACTGGAGAGGTGGCTCAGTGGTTAGGAGCACTGACTGCTTTTGCAGAAGACCCAGGTTCAATTCCCAGCACTCACATGGCAGGTCACAACTGTCTGTAACTCCAGTTCCAGGAGATCCAACACCTTCACAGAGACACACATGCAGGCAAAACATCAGTGTATATAGAAATAAATTAATTAATTTAAAAATATGTAAAGGAAGCTGGGTATGGGGACACTTGGCAGGCAGATATATAATGAGCCCAAAGCCACTCTGAGTTGCATGAGACCCTGTCTCAAAATTTAAAAAAGCACATAGCGAGACCCTGTTTCCAAAAACTAATAAAATTATTTAAGGATTGTGAGATGCAGACAATATCTTCAATTATATGAGGACCCCTCCACATAGCATCTTTCTAAGAAAGGGAAACTGGGTGTGGGAAATTGAAACGGGAAAAGCATCTGATAGAGTGATGTGACCACAAACCAAAGAGTACCTGGGACCTCACACGCTGAGTACTCAAGGAACCCGCTCAGAATGGAGCATCTCACAGCCATGCCTAACCTTTGACATTGTGTTGTAATACACAAATGTTGGACCTCAGTCTCAGCTATCCTGGAATGCATATGACTCATGGATCAAATGTTGGACACATTTCTAAGAAACCAGTGCACTGGGTTGGAGAGATGGCTCAAAGATTAAGAGCACTGACTGCTCTTCCAGAGGTCCTGAGTTCAATTCCCAGCAACCATATGGTAGCTCACAACCATCTGTAATAAGATCTGATGCTTTCTTCTGGTGGGCAGACAAACATGCAGACAGAATACTGTATACATAGTAAAAAAATTTTTTTTCAAGACAGGGTTTCTCTGTGTAGCTTTGGAGCCTATCCTGGCACTTGCTCTGTAGACCAGGCTGGCCTTGAACTCACAATAAATCTGTCTGCCTCTGCCTCCCATGCATCACCAATGCCCAGTCATAGTAAATAAATTAAAGAAAAAAAAAAGAAACAGTACACCTTGACTTTAATCCCATTAAACTTACTGTTCTTCAGAACACACAAACACACATACATACACACACACACACACACACACTATTTATTTATGTATTTATTTATTGTGTGTGTGCTCCTCTGGGTTGAGGTTGGGTCTTTTAGGATGACTTTTCTGTCTTGCCAACCAGTTCCCAAATAACCATACAAAGACTTATTATCAACTATAAATTCTTGATCAATGCTTAGACTTGTCTCCAATCACCTCTTAAAACTTAAATTAACCCATTTCTACTAATCTATCTGCTGTCCCAAGGCTCATTTACCTCTTCTATGAAGTTTCCATGTTGCTTCTGCCTCTGTCTTGAGAGTCCTCAGCATCCATCCTTCTTCTTCCTAGAATTCGCTCTGCCCTGAAAATCCTGCTAGCTATCAGTCAATCAGCTCTTTTATTAACAATGTGAGCACCATGTTTCGGTGCACTGAAGGATTATTACACAGCAGGATCTCGAGATTAGCCCTGGGTCTCTAACTTGCTAGGTAGTCCATCTGGTCTCAAACCTCAAACTCACAATCCTACTGCTAGTTCTGTAATTGCAGGTGTGTGTACCACCCCCAGTTTAAGGCATTATAGTGTGTAATTTGTTACAGTAGCAACAGGGGATAGCCTTACTGTGGATTCCTCTGAATTTTGCTCAGACCTCCAAGGAGGTAGGTCGCTCATCCCTGTTTCCCTTCACCCAGCACACACCACACCACACAAAAAGCCCTAGGGTTTGAGCCTCCAGTTGACATCAACATCAAGCTCCTTAAAAGTGAACACCCTGGTCGGGTGTTGGTGGCGCACGCCTTTAATCCCAGCACTCGGGAGGCAGAGGCAGGTGGATCTCTGTGAGTTTGAGGCCAGCCTGGTCTACAGAGAGAGTTCCAGGACAGCCTCCAAAACATCACAGAGAAACCCTGTCTCGAAAAGCCAAAAAAAAAAAAAAAAAAAAAGAAAAAGAAAAAAAAAAGAAAAAAGAAAAAAAGTGAACACCCTGTCTCCTTCTCATCTCCATCTCCAGGACCCAGAAATGTGCATGGCACCCTCAGATCACCTGTGATGCACACGAGAGGATGGGTCCTCTTTCATCAGCCTTTACTCAAGACTTCACAGTTGACCTTAGCTCTTGACTTTGACCCAAGGAGAGATAAAATTACATCATTCAAACAAAGAGGTTTGTGTTTTCTCTTACAAAACCAAGGCTTTCACAACATTTGACCCATGTGGGAATTGGGAGGGTTTTTTTTAGTTTTTCAATGTGGGGAGATAGAAAAACAGAAAATAGTGATCTGTTGTGGTCTCCTCTGAGCCCATTGACCCAGGTTTGCAGTCTCCAGTGAGCTGTGATCAAATTAATTTTACTCCAGGCAGCAAAACAAGTCGAGTTCCTCATTTCCACTTTCACTTTGAAAACCAGAAACATCTGTTTTTTTTAATGCTTATCTGACTTTTTGTTGTTGTTAGTGGTTTATGGGACTTTTGGATCTATTTGGGCTGATTAACAGAACAAAAGCATTATGTTCTAAGTCTTGTAAATCTCTTTGGAGATTAAAACATTCCACCTTGCATTTCCTCTCACCTCTTTCCCTTTGCTGCGGATAGCAGTTTTACACATGCTAGCCCAGTGCCCACATGCTAGCCCAGTGCCCACATGCTAGCCCGGTGCCCACATGCTAGCCCGGTGCCCACATGCTAGCCCGGTGCCCACATGCTAGCCCGGTGCCCACATGCTAGGCAAGTGGGCTACTGCAAGCATCAACACTCTTGTTCTCGGGATGGTTCTTGTTTTTATTTTTGTTTTTTTGACAAGATCTTGGTTTGTAGTCCAGGCTAGCCTTCAACTCTTTATTGTCTAACTCAGCCCCCTTACTTCTAGGATTGCAGGCCTGCATCAACAGGATGGTTCTCTGTGTTTTACTGTGGCCACCTTATCAAACATCAGTCCATGTTACAGATTGCTGGCATTAAGGAGAAAGCCATGTTAATAAAAACTTTTATTAGGCTACAATTAAGCTGGAGATTTATAGCTCAGTAGTAGGGCACTTGCCAAGTGAGTGTATGGCCCTGAATTCCATTTGCAGCACACACACCCACGCACCCACACACACACCCACACCCACCCACACCCACACACCCACACACACACACACACACACACACACACACACACACACACACACACACACACACACCCTTGTTTACTGATAGAAAATAAAACACTAAGGAAAGTTATTACATTGTGTATGTACTGAGCCACAGGACATGCGGAGGTGAGAGCACAGCTCACAAGAGTTGATTCTCTCTTCTACCATGAGGATTTCAAGAACCTAACTCAGGGCATCAGACTTGGTTGCAATTGCCTCTATCCCCTGAATCCTCTCACTGACCTCTCTATCTCCCCCAAACCTCTTTTTGGAGGTGGTGGTGGGGTTTTGAGACAAGGCTTCTCTATGTAGCCCTGGCTGTCCTAGAACTTGCTCTGTAGACCAGGCTGGCCTCGAACTCAGAGATTCGATTGCTTCTGTCTCCCCAGTGCTGAGATTAAAGGTGTGCACCCCACCCTGCTCCCCCTCCCATTTTTAGAGTGCTAGGGACTAAACTGAGGGCATCCAGCAAGCTAAGCCAAAGTTCTATCCCTGAGCTATACAGCCCCTGCCCTTACTTTTAAGCTATGGTCTCCCTCCTATTCTGGTAATAGGCCTTGAACTCATGATCCCTCCCTGTCCTTACAGAAAGATTAAGGGTTCAAGATTATCAACTACCCTTGAGGCCAGCCTGGGCTACATGACACTCTTTTATCATGGAAGAATAAACTTAAAGCTGGTCTTTGTTATACTATGGCAATCTTATCAAACACAGTCCATGACTTTTGAGGCAAGGTTTTGCACTGCTCTGAATTAGTCTACGTTGTATAAAGCAGTAGTTTTTCAGGCTGTGCCTTGCCCTGAGACATTTCATTTTACAGCAATTTCTGACTCCATTTTGAAGATGTCCACTCTGCCCCTGAGTGGACACTAAATGAGATCACCTGTCTGGTATCATTCCTGAGGAGGCATAGATGGATAAATGACATTCCTAGGAATAGGAAGAGTGCCACCCTATAAGTTTATTGGGCATAATTTGAGATTGTAGAAACATAAAAATGTACAAAAATCATAACAAGGGAGACTGGAGAGATGTCTCGGCAGAGAGATGTCTCGGTGGTTAAGAGAGCTGATTGTTCTTCCTCAGGACCCAGGTTTGATTCCCAGCACCCTCAAGATGGCTCACAACCATCTGTAACTTCAGTTCCATGGAATCTTATGCCCTCTCTTGGCCTCTGTGGGCACTTCATGTACATGGTATACAGACATAAAGACGGGCAACTCAGACACAAAATACCATAAAAAAGTGTGTAAATCTTATCAGGAAAACCAGGTCCAAGAATTTACCAAACGTACCTGACTGAGAAAGTGGTGCAGTTCCCTTGCTTAGAACCCATAAAGTAGAAGGCACCTAACTCTGGGCATGGTGGTGGCTCCAGTGACCTGTTATCTGAGTCACCCAGTGTATGTTAAAAGATTGCCAGGGGTCTGGACAGATGGCTCAGTGGTTGGGAACACTGGCTGCTTCTTCAGAGGAATCAGGCTCAATTCTCAGCACTCACAAGGTGACTCACAACTGTATGGAACACCAGTTCTTCGGGGTCTAATGTCCTCTTCTGGCCTCCTAGGGCACTGCACATAGGGCATAGATATCAGGAAAGATACCCATACATATAAAAATACAAAATGCACACAAAAAATCGATGGCCAGAGAATGCCTCACTGTCCCAGGGGCTTCAACTCTGCCCAGCCCCCACTGTTGAGGCAGCCTACTCCTCTTCCTCCTGTTTACCTGTGTTAACCTGCATCAATCCATCTAACTGGACCAGGTCTGGCTCTATGCACCTAAGCCTCCATGGTCCCATACCTCATCACTGCAGCTGGACTCAATTCTGTAGCTCTACTCAAATCTACGGCCTACCTAAAAGCAGCTTGATTCTCAACTCCACCAGCATCCCCAGCTGCCCCTCTACCCAGGCTCATAATCTTGTCAAGGTAGAGATTCTCCTTGTCTTCCTATCAGCTCCCAAACTTTGGCTTCTCAAGATCTTTGAAAGTCCTTGAGTTTTCCTATGGTCTCCAAAACTCTTTACAGCCAATCTGTCATCATACACATACATACATACATACATACACACACACCTAATACATGCATATATGCATACATCTACTTCTATTTACTTTACTGTGTGATGTGTATGTATGATCTGAAAGTCAATATTAGTAATTAAGATTGAAATGAGGAACTGGGCAATCAATGGTGGCGCACGCCTTTAATCCCAGCAGGTAGATGTCTGAGTTCAAGCAGAGTGAGTTCCAGGACAGGCAGGTCTACACAGAGAAACCCTATGACAAAACCAAAGCAAAACAAGCAAACAAAAAATAAAAAGATTAAAATAGGGGCTGGAGAGATGACTTAGCCCGTAAAGCATTTGCCATGAAAGCGTAAGATCTGATTTCAGATCTCCAGCACACATAGAAAGCCAGGTGTAATGGCGCTGGCAGAGGAGACAGGCAGATTCCTGGAGTTTGTTGCCACACAGTCTAGCTCAGCGGGTGAGCTCCAGGTTCAGTGTGCGAGCCCATCCAAGAGTAAGTGGGAGTGGGGCAGGAAGAAGGCTCAGTGGTTAAGAACACTTGTCACTCTTGTAGAGGACCCTTTTTTGGTTTCTAGCACCATTCATACATAGCTCCTGTTCCAGGAGGTCTGATGCCCTCTTCTGGCCTCCTTGGGAACCAGGAGTGTACATAGTGCAGGGATACATGTGTAGACAAACATCCATACACATAAAATAATAAAAAAATTAAAATGATACTTCATAACTTTTTAAAAGGTTAGCTACCTTGTTGCCATTGCTCTTGGTTGCACGCCAGGAGTAGGTGGTAAAACTCTATTGCTAAAGATATAACATAACTTTCGTGCAGGACATAGAGAAGTCAATCTGAAACTGGCCTGAAAACTTACTCCTCGCCAGCTGGTTTCCATGGTGCTGGAAGATGCTGTGCAGGCTTCTGGGGAGAAAAGTTTCCAATTGGCACCACCAAGTAACACAATTTATAATATCAACCTACCAGACAAGATGAGCCCACCGGTGCAATGGTTACATGGAAGTTACAGGGGTGACCAACTGCTTTTGGATTCTGTTTGAGGCCTGCCTCACAGAAGGGAATTCAGATCCGATACTGTAAATCTGGTTAAAAGTCCATGACTTGGGTGGTCATGGGCCTTAAAGTTGAACCTACTATTGTGGTTTTGCTAAATGGATAGTTCATCAAACTGCCTTGTAGATATTTCTGTTTATGCACATAGGGTAGCATTGCGTTCAACCTTGGTCAGAGAGCTAGTTTTCTCCAGTGGGCAACAGTTAATGATTCATAACTGGTCAAAGTGCTGAGAATAATTAACTATTGAGTGTTTAGCCCCAAATGGCTCATTTATATGAACCCCCCCCCCCGTGCCGCAGTCCTGAGGGTCAGGGGACACCAGGGGATGAAAGGCTGTAAAAACCAGAGAGTGTGGAGGAGTGGTGTGGAATTCTGTTTTCAGGCCATGTCAAAGTCTTTGTGCTCACAAACTCACTGATGCTGTGGCTACCTGCATAAAACCTGGATGAGATACGTCAACATTCCAACACAAATTGGGCTCGGTGGGTTATGAAAAAGAAAAGACAAAGGAGAAGATATGAAGATATGAGAAGGATGCTAGGGAAAAGTAGGAGGGAGAAATCAGGGTGGAGAGGATTAAGAGACACTGTATACACACATGAAATTATTCAAGAATAAAGGAAATATACTTTAAAGAAAGCAAAAGGTGGAGACAAAAGAATAGACCTGACATTGACCTTTGGCTCCCACATTTCTATGTGTGCATGCATGCTCACATATATGAACACATACACACCACACAAATACAACAAAAAACTGGAATACAAGGACCTGTGTTTTCTTCAGCCTGTTGAAAAGAGGGAGATTTGGCAAATTTCTCCCAATGAAACCGATGAACCTTGTGAGTTTACTGTTTGTTTGTTTTTAAATAAACTGGGATTCAATCAGTTCTGATTGTAAAAAGATTCAAATGTGTTTGTCTGTTTTCTGACACAGCACATGAGTAGCAATGGCTCATATCTGCAATCTTAGCACCCTGGAGGTTGATGTAAGCTGTGAATTTGATGGTAGCTTGGGCTACATAGTGAGTCAGGCTAGTAAAGACTTCACTGGGCTCTAAAAGCAAACAAACAAACAAACAAACAAAACAACAACAACAAAATCAATGCCTAGAACAATGGTTCAGTAGTTAAAACCACTGACTGCTCTTCCAGAAGACCTGGTTTTGATTCCCAGCACCCACAGGTGGCTCTCAACCCTCTGTAACTCCAGTTCCAGGAGATCCGCCCTCTTCTGGCCTCCTCCAGCACTAAGCACTCATGAGGTACACAATGTGTCAAGCAAAACACCAACACACATAAAATAAAATAATAACAAAGAACCCAAAACAAACCTTTTTCATCTTTCCAATCAACAGCCTTATAAAAAAATCCCACCCAATCCCCACTCCTCACCCAAAACAAGTATTATCTAATTGATTTTGTTCTGGGCTGGCTGACTGTGGGTGGAGAGGTGAGTGGGTTTTATTTCAATTGTGGGTGTTTTTTCCATTTGTTGTTGCTTCCATAGTCCAGACCTTAAACTGATTCTCTTCCCTTCATCTTCCAAGTGCAGGTTTAGAGGCATGCCCAACATCATTGAGAGTCAGAATATGGCCAGCTAAGAGTGAGATATCCTGTGCTATCTTTTGTTCTTTTAATAACTATTTGTGGCTGAGCATGATAGCAGCCACCTTTAATCTCAGCACTGAGGACAAAGAGACAGGTAAATCTCTGTGAGATTTACATAGTGAATTCTAGGTCAGACAAGGCTACATAGTGAGACCCTGTCTAAAAATACAACTAAACCATGTCAAAAAACCAAACAACAAAAACAAACAAGCAAAAACTCAAACCATTTTGTTGCCTACCTCTGTGTCTGACCTAATATCCTTTTATGATCCAGAAAAATCTTTGCAGAGCACTACCTTTCATCAGTACAGAAGTTTTTAGGATGTTGTCAGAGAATTTCTAAAACCCATAGCAGAGTTTTCTTCACTGTGCTGTAACCCACCCACCTGCTGTTCCCACTAATGTATGTGACAATGCCTTAATTTATGATTTTTTTTGTTCAGTGTCCTCCCTTTGCTGTAACCCACCTATCTGCTGTCCCCACCAATGTATGTGGCAAAAAGCTTAACTTAAGACCTTTTCTGTTCTGTAACATGTTATTCTGGTTTGTTTTTTGAGATCCTATTATGTAGATGGATATGTAGCCTAGGCTGACCTTGAACTGACAGAGATCCACCTGCCTCTGCCTCTGCCTCTGCCTCAAAAGGCATGCACCCCCCCCCACTGTCAGCAAAATGTTATTACAGGAAACTTGAATTCATGTTCCCAGGCCATGGTCACTCATATTTGGTCCAGAATAAACTCTCTTTTATCCCCTCAAGGTTAAGAGTGGAGCTTTTACATAAGCAGGTTCTAACACTCTTATTTTTCCGGGTTCTTTCTAAGAACAGGCTTAATTCGCTTTATTTTTTTTTCATAGAAAAATTCTATGTGAGCCAGGTGGTAGTGACAAATGCCTTTAACCTCAGCACTTGGGAGACAGAAGCAGGTGACTCTCTGTGAATTTGAGGCCAGCCTAGTCAGTTCTAGGACAACTAGGGCTACACAGAGAAACCCTGTCTCAAAAAACTGTTATTATTGTTACTGCTATTATTATTATTACTTAATCCAGTGTGGTAGCTACAGCTGGAGCTTGGGTTCTCTGCAAAAAGTCTCCAGTGTGAGTTTAAATGGAAATTAGCTGTCAAGTAAAGGATTATGGCTCTACAATCCACAGACCCATAGAGGTTAAGTAACAAGGAGGGCTCTAGGGGGATGAATGGGTCTCCCTGGGAATGGGAAGCAGGGGAGAGAGAGAGATCAGCTGGAGAGGGAGGTTGGGAGGGAAAGAGACCGGAAGAGGTGACTGGGCTTTTGAGGGTGATATGGAAAACTAGTGAAGTGGTAGGTTCCTGGAACCTGTGAGGGTGACCCTGGGTAATGAAGGATGCAGTCTGAACTAACCATCTTCCGTAACCTGGCAAGGCTGCCCGTGGAGAAACCGGGACAACAACTCAGCCAGAAAACCTTCGCCCTACAACCTTGCCCTGCCTGGAAACTGTGCTAGGGCAATGGTGGTTCAGAGTTTATGGGAGTGGCTGGAGCTGAATGGCACAGAGACCAAACATGACTGGCAGATAAATAAATAAATAAATGAAATGATTGCGAATGATATCGTGCTTTACTCATAGATTGGACCATCAGAGAGGCTTCCTCCAGCAGCTGATGGGAGCAAAGGCAGAGATCCACAGCCAAACATTAGGAAGAGCTTGGGGAACCCACAAGAGAGGGGAAGCAATGATTGTAGGAGCCAGAGGGGTCAGGAATCCTAGAATATGGCCCAAAGAATCAGCTAAGCAGGGCTTATAGGGGCCTTTTCCTCCTACTGGGTTGACTTGTCCAGCCTTGAAAAGAAGGTTTTTGTCTAGTCTTATTGCATCTTGTTAAGTCCTGATATCCTTTGGAGGCCTTCTCTTTTCTGAAGGGAAACAGAGGAGAAGTGGATCTGGAGATAGTGGAGGAAGGGGAGGCTGGGGTTGGGATGTATTGAATGAGAGAGGAATTAAAAAAATTATATGTGGGTCAGGCAGTGGTGGTGAGCGCCTGCAGAGGCAGGGGGAATCTTTGTGAATTTGAGGCCAGCCTTGTCTACAGAACAAGTTCAAGGACAGCTAGGGATACACAGAGAAACCCTATCTTGAAAACCAAGAAGTAGATAGATAGACAGACAGGCAGGCAGATCTCCTACATGGTGGCTACAGCCGAAGCCTGGGTCCTCTACACTCTGGTGTGGTTTTCCATACCATGGTTGGTGAATTCTGGATATAGAGACTTGGTGAACATGGTCTCATTCCAGAGGTCAGGGGGTCAGAGAGCTGTCACTTTTGGAGATACCATCAAAGGTGGCCTTGGTGAAGTTGCCCAAGATGACAGTGCAGCCCTGGCTAATGTGTGGCTGTCATCAATCCCAGCCAGCAGCAACTTCTTGATTGGTTGGACATAGGGGCAATGACAGTGCCAGTACCTCACTTCTGGGAGCAGGGATGAGGCATACCAGCACAGAGCCACAGAGCCTGTAGTCTTTTTTTTTTTTTTTTTTTTTTTTTTTACTCTTTGGGGACTCACTACCCTGCTCCCAAATAAATACACAGAAACTTATTTTTTTGTTTGTTTTTAAAGATTTATTTATTTATTAATTATGTATACAATGTTCTGTCTGCATGTATGCCTGCAGGCCAGAAGAGGGCACCAGATCTCATTATAGATGGTTGTGAGCCACCATGTGGTTGCTGGGAATTGAACTCAGGACCTCTGGAAGAACAGTCAGTTCTCTTAACCTCTGAGCTATCTCTCCAGCCCCCAGAAACTTATTCTTACTTATGAATGCCCAGTCTTAGCTTGGCTTGTTTCCAACCAGCTTTTCTAACTTAAATTATCCCATTTCTCTTTAGCTATGTTTTACCTCTGGGCTTTTTACCTTTCTTTATTCTATGTATTTTTATTTCCTTTTTACTCCCTGGCTGGCTTGGTGTCTGGGTAGGTGACCCCTGGTGTCTTCCTCTCCTCTTTTTCTCAATCCTCTTCTCTGGAGCCTAGACCTCTCCTCCTATTCTTTCTCTCTGCCTGGCAGCCCCACCTATCCCTTTCCTGCCTAGCTATTGACCATTCATCTCTTTATTAAACCAATCGGGTGTTTTAGGCAAGCAGTATAACACAGCTTTACAGAGTTAAACAAATGCAAAATAAAAAAATGTGACAGATCTTTGAATCACTAAACAAATATTCCACAGCACAAACTAATGTAACTCTTCTTAAACTAATATTCCACAACAGCAGCCTGTCACCTTTGCATGGGAAAAATGTGACTATTGTAGTCCACGATGGTGTCAGAAGCTTGACAATCGAAGCTGGTTTCTGTAGTGGTATGATCTTTAAAAGCTCATTCTTAAGTGACAGAACCAGGAAACCATCCATAGCCTCAGACTCCTTGATGGGTAAGAAGGGCAGGTGGATTTCCTCCTGAAATTTGATCTTCATCTCTTTAACTATGAACCCTGATGGGTGACGGGGGTCCTGTCTTTGGCTTCCATACACTATTTCTCCTTTTATGTCTGCCTTATTTCAGCTGGCATTTCTTCAGGGTTCGCCTGCACTTTAGAATGTGTCATAATGTCCTTTCTTTTCTTTTTCTTTCTTTCTTTGCATCTCTCTGCAGAGCCTTGGCTGTCCTGGAATGTGCTATATAGACTGAACTGGCCTGGAACTCACAGAGATCTGCCTGCCTCTGCCTCCTGAGTGCTAGGGTTAAAGACGTGCGCCATTATGCCCAGGCTGTCCTTTTGTTTTAAGGCTGAACAATATTGCATATGACTAAATAATATATGAATAGTAAAATAGCAGATTTTAGAAACTCCTGCCTTTGCTATTGTGAATAATTCTGTGAGGAACTTTAGTGTTAGGACTATAAGTATGAGCTACTATTCTTGGCTTCAGTTGAACTACTTACTTTTTAGTGTGTGTGTGTGTGTGTGTGTGTGTGTGTGTGTGTGTGTGTGTATGGACATTCATTTGGCAGTCAGAGGACAACTTTCAGAAGTTGGTCCTTACTTCCCACTTTGTTGGGGTGGGGTCTTGTTCTGGCATTGTCATCCATACTCCAGGGTAGCTGGCTGAGCTTCTGGAGGAGTCTCCAGTCTCCACATCCTATCTGGCCATAGCAGTTACTGATGTGTGTATATTTTATTCTTTCATGAGAACTCTTGGATGTCCACTGATGTCATGCTTGCAGGGGAAGTGCTTTTTATCTGCAGAACTATCTTTTTATTTTACCTCATTAGAAATTTTATTTTTAAAAATAATTTATTTAACTTATTTTATGTGCATTGGTGTGAAGGTATCAGATCCCCTGGAACTGGAGTTTCAGTTGAGCTGCCATGTGGCTGCTGGGAATTGAATCCAGGTCCTTTGGAAGAACAGTCAGTGCTCTTAACCACTGAGCCATCTCTCCAGCCCCAACTTTTTGTTTTTCCCAAGACAAGATTTTTCTGTGTAGACCATGAAGGCCTTGAACTCATAGATCTGCCAGTCTATGGAGTGCTGGAACCAAAGGTGTGCATCACCATGCTCAGAGTACTTTTAATTTGACACAGGATCTCTCTAAATTGCCTAGGCAGGACTTGACCTTTCAATCTTCCTTCCTCAATCTCACTAGAGTAGCTGGTATTACATATCTGCATCACCAGGCCTGTGACACTCAATTCAAAATGTAAGCATGTTGGCCTCCACCTCTCTCCTACTCTCCTTTACCATTTCAACTAGGATAATTTCCAAGGCTGGTAGCATTATATTCTGTTCTAGGTTATTAAAATCTTTGGACACAGGAAAGCATGCTGGCAATCCTATAATGTCAATATTTTGGATTGGGAGGCTGGAATACCAGGAGTTCAAGACTAGAATCAGTTACCTAGTAAGTCTGAAACCAACCTGGGTTACATGATTAGCAACAGTGGCAGTCCATGAGATGGCTCCGTGTGTGAAGGTCGTTCCTATCAAACCTGATGACCCAAGTTTAACCCCCCTGGACCCACATAGCAGAAGGAGAGAACCAATTTCAGCAAGTTGTCATCCGATCCCCATTGTGCATGTACAAATCACATAAAATTGACTGTGATGGTACATGTCTGTAATCCAAGGTGACACAAGGATCAAAGTTCAAGGTCATCCTAGAAAATATACAGAATGGGATCAGCCTGAGCTATATGAGACCCTGTCTCAAAAAAAAAAAAAAGGAGAAAAGAAAAGCTACTTGACGTTGACACTATGAGCCCCTCCCCTCCCCCCTTTTTTGCCTCAGGCTCGTCTCAGACCCCCTCTGTGTAGCTGAAGATGGCAATGAGTTCTCTATCTCTCTGGCTGGGATCACAGGTGGTTGACACCATGCTTGTCCATGAGTCCATTTTTGAAGCAGAGAAGGAAGGTGTATTAGCAAGGGGAAAGGAATAAAGGCTTCCCCAGGCTAGCTCATAGCACAGGCAGAATGATAGAGAACATGTCTCATTACTGCTCCCTGCCCCAAGACTCACTCAGGGACTTGTCAGGAAGTGAAAGGGTCTTGGGGACCAGAATGTACCCTTCACTTTGCCAGGGCAATTATTTATCCAGAAGAGGTCAATGATTGGCTCAAGGTCATCCACCAAGCCTTCCAGGCAGGGCTTGGATCCTGCACTTGGAATATTAGCACCCCTCATTCCCTGGGCCTGGCTTCTGGAAGCAAGTGTATAATTTGGAGGGCATGCCCTTTCAAGCCCAACTCTTCAAAGTCTCTCGTCTTGACTGGTTCTCCAAAGGAACAGATTCCTCCCCAAATCTGCCAGGGAGATCTGTAGTCACTCTGGAGATCAAAGAGAGGGAGCAGCTGGATTACCTGTGACTACAGTTGAACCAGAATTTCCAGATAAAGGCAAAGGTTCACTAGGCCAACCTCTGCCCTCAGCCAACCTCTCCTCCCGGCCTGTTTTTCTTCATTTCCAAGTCAGGAGAGGGGAAGTCACCCTGCCAGGACTTTTCTTTTCTTTCTTTGGGGGACAGATCATTCAGGACAACGTGAGACTGACTAGAAGGTGTAGGGGTTGTGTACCAATATTTGGTTAACCCAGTGCACAGACCCAGAAACGAGCAGTCATTTCTTCTAGGTCTTCTCGTACATCATTCTTGGGTTACTTGTTAGAATATATCCTAGAAGCGCAGTTATAGTGTTGCGCCTCTCACAAAGTCCTTTGGAACTTAGGGGAGGAGCTGAGAAATATGTTTCAGGTCTCAAGCCAGGGCAGAAAAGAGAATAGAATACAACAAACTTCAGTCCCTGATACCACCAGATCTTGTCTCCTGGGCACTCTACTTGTAGTGACATGGTATAGAGGATACCACGAGAGATGTGGGGTCGAATTAAAGCTGATTCCTGGTGTTGGGCCGCATTAGATCCCTGGTTCCAGAGTACAGAGGGGCTCGCTCACACATTAGACCGGTTGGTCCGGACAGCCTGTCGATAGAGTTTTGTTGTTGTTGTTGTTCCAGCTGGTAGGCCCAGGGGAGCTCGGGGCCGGGTTCCTTTGGTCTGTAGCTCACCACCGGGGAAGTTCTCACGTGACCCACGATCTACTCGGCACCGGGACCGACTTAGCCTTGAAGTTGTAAACTGGCCCATTATAGACTGGTGCTCGGTTTCCCGTTTATGAAACTCCTCGGCCTTCCAAATCTTAGCTGGGTGATGGCCCTGTATTGTGCTGCAGGGAGTCTTGGGATCCCCGAAAACAAAAACAAAGAAAAGCAGGGGTGATTCTTCGAAGGCTGGTTTGGAGGGCTGCAGTTCCCACGCTTGGAGGGTTGTAGTTCCCACGCGAAGGTGGGCCAGGACTCGGAGTCGCCACTTCCCGGCCTCTCCTCGCCCCGCCTCGCCCCGCCCCGTCCCGCTCCGCCCCGCGGGGACCCATTCCTCCTCACCCCATAGGCAGAGCGACCCTCCCGCCTCCCTGTCCGCTTCTTCTTTAGCCCCAGCCTTGTTCACTTTCAAAGTTTACTCCGGGCCGTGATCTGTGGCGGAAACGAGCCATGGCTGTCTACCTCGGGATGCTGCGCCTTGGGAGGCTGTGTATCGCGAGCCTGGGGGCACAGGGGCCCCGGACGCTGCTCTCTCGGCCTTGGCAGAGCTCGAAGTTGCACTGTGCCCGCGCTCTCAGGTACCCCGAGCAG
This sequence comes from Mesocricetus auratus, assembly GCF_017639785.1. NCBI lineage: Eukaryota > Metazoa > Chordata > Mammalia > Rodentia > Cricetidae > Mesocricetus > Mesocricetus auratus. The sequence goes on along the minus strand of NW_024429191.1, from coordinate 72,597,807 downwards.
CTCCCCCGAAAAGAGAGGGGGCTGGGCAGTCCCGAGGAGGAGGGAACTCGGGAGTTCTGCAGAGCTCGGCGGGGACTGACCCCACTCTGGGTGGCCCTCACTCACACTCCATACCACCTAGGCAAAGGGAATAGCGGGCTTGGCTGGGGTTTGCGGCTGCTGCTGGTAGCTGCAGTAGTCCTAGATTGAGTTCAAATTGTAGATCAGGATTCTGTATGTGTCCCGTGTGGCACACAGAGACAGGAAGATAGGCTTTTAACAGTACACCCGAGGAACAGGGCTGAGTTCTGCTGGGACACTCTCTCAGCTGGGGCCACTTCGATGAAAAACTTGGGACCATTTAGGGGTCCTCAGAGCACTGAGTATAACAGTCCCTTCCTCGTTCTGCCTTTCTTTCCCTTCCTACCTTCTTTCTTTCTTTCTTTCCTTCTTTCTTTCCGTCTCAAGACGGTTTCTCTGTGTAGCCCCGGCTGTCCTGGAACTCATTCTTGTAGACCAGACTGGCCTCGAACTCACAGAGATCCGAATTCACAGAGACCCGCCTGCCTCTGCCTCCCAAATGCTGGGAATAAAGCCGTGCACCATCACCAACTCCTGGCTTCTTCCCTATGCTTTTTAATCGTTGCCACTTACTTCTAGGCCGGTTTTCATCAGTCCTCGGTGGGAAGGGGGTTTGGCAGGAGAGGATTGGTTGAATAAAGCTAATGTGGCCAAGTACTGAAGGGACTTCAGGAGACTGCCGTGGGAAAAGCCAAGGTTGGTAGAGCTGCCCGTGCAACAAGGTTGAGTGGTGGTGTCTTCAGCATCCGGTAGGGGGAAGGCCTGCACACAGCTGAATATGCTCTGCCACACAGTCTGCCGAGCTACTACTAAGCCTTGTTTGTACTACTCCGGCTGTGGGCTTGGACAGGAGAAGTGGAGACACAGCCCAAAGAGGGCTATATCTCTGCAAACTAGGTGGCTTGTGTCTACAAGGCAAAGGCAGGCGAATCTCTGAGTTCTATGCAAGCCTGGTCTACAGAGAGAGTTCCAGGACAGCCAGGGCTACACAAAGAAACCTTGACTCAACTTCCTGAGAAGTTAGACAGATAAGTTGGAAGATGTCTTTTTGGCCAGAACTCTCAGACTCTCAGATTACGGCCTTCTGAAAACTAGGAAGCAAGCAGTGTGTGTGTGTGTGTGTGTGTGTGTGTGTGTGTGTGTGTGTGTGGTGTATGCTGAATAGGCACTCTGCCACTGAGCTACATGCTCAGACCTTATGAAGCACTTTAACACTCCTCTGACTCATTTCCTGAGGGGACCTAGGGGACCATGGCTGGGTAGTGAAATGTGGCCCACTGTGGGGATGGGGGCACTTTTTAAGGGAGGCTTTCACACCTCTCTCTCCTCCCATGGTCTCCCTAGGCTAACTTGACCCTCCCCCATCCCTAGTTGGCCTGTCTCACCTTTGAATTCCTGAGTATCCCTGCAAGCTGTGAGGACTCTGAAGAGAAAAGTTACTCCCCAAAGCACATACAGTTTTTGATACTAAATCAGATCCAGTGTTACACAACAGAGCTTTGATTTGTGTGTGTGGTTCATGTGGATGTATGTATGCATACATATATGTATACATATATATGATGCACATGTGGCAGTGTGTGTGTGTGTGTGTGCACGCGCACGCGCTCATATCCCTGCACCTGTGTTTTAAGTGCAGGTGAAGGCAGTTACTCAATGTTGAGTGTTCTCCTTGATCTATCTCTACCTTATTGTTTTGAGCTAGGGTCTTTGAGCCTGGAGCTCACTGATTTGGCTAGGCTGGCTAGCCAATGACTTTCAGGGCTCTTTCCATCTCTGTCCCCCTCTCCCTGGCTGTCCCTGGCACTGAGAGGTTACAGATGTCTGAGTCACTGTGCACAGCTTTTGTATGAGTGCTGGGGATTGGAACTCAGTTCAGTATGCCTGCACAGCAGTCACTTTACTGACCAGACCATCTCTCTAGCCCCAACATTCCTGATCTTTGACATTTTCTTGTGTAAACAAAGCAGGTCACTTACTTGCCTCAGGCCTATGACCTCTGAGGGTTTCAGTGTCAGGCCTCAGAGAAACTGTCCAGAAGAAACCTACTTATCCAGAGGAAAAAAAAGATTCCCTGGTCATCTGGCTCAACTCCTTTCCCTTTCCCTTTCCCTTTCCCTCGTGTTTGCATCCTTCCTTGCTGTCCGGGGGCACTTTTGTCTGGTTTGTCCCTGCTCTCCTCTACAGAAGCTCCCCTCAGGCATCTCAAATATACAGCACGCATCTCTGAGGGCTTGCTCTCACTGTGCCTAGCCCCTAGGCCATGGAACTCAGACCCCAACTTGATGAGGATGAAAGGTATCAGGGAAGCAATAGCTTGATGGTGTTCCGGGCATGATGGTGTGGGAAACTGTTGTCCTCTGCTCCCTCTGCAGAGGTTAAAGGCAGGCTTTGCTGCTACCCAGCACACTAGGTCAGTCACTCAAGGTCCATGTTTGTGTTTTGGAGGCAGGGTCTTGGTGTGTAACCCAGGCTGACCTGCAACTTGAAGCCATCAATCTTCCTGTCTCAGCCTCGGCAGCTGTGAAATTACAGGCATGTATCATCATGCCCAGCTCGGGTTTCTGGTTTTGCTGAACGGGGGAAAAAACAAGAATTTGAGGCAAGCTTGTCTTGAGATACAAACCTGGCCCCTCTACATAAAGCTGATGACCCAGGAACGTGTTTCCTAATTTCTGAGCGTGGTTAGTTTGTTGCTTATGAATTCTTACCTGCTGGCTGGCTGTGGGCAGAGAGGCAGAAGCTTGCCATTGCTTTCAGCCTTTCCTTCCAGCTGGGGCTGACCCTGGATACCTAGGATTTAGACTTGCTATAGACCTTTGCAATTCCATCGAAGGGCAAGAGTATTGAACCAGCCCGCATCCCTGACTCAATAGCTGGGCCTCTGCACAGTGGCCTCAAGGGGGAAGCCTGCATCGTGGGTAACTGAACCTGAAGTCTATCGGGCTTTAGAAATGTCTCCCATCATTTTTTTCTTCCTTCTTTTTTTTTTTCTTTGACAGTGCCAGGAATCAAACCCAGAATCTGGTATGAGTTATGCAAAGGACATCCTCTGCTCACTTGTTTTGTAGGGAGAGATTGTCATACTCAAATAACAATTGCCCGTGTATTTTCTGTTTGTACCCATGATGCACATCTACCAGCCGTTCCATTGGGGTTGCTGAAAGTGAGTGTTCCACCAATCGAGTACTGTGTTCAAAATCTTTATTGCGGTTCTTACTCCTAAAGAGTTCTTTGTAGTCTGCTTCCTTCATAGGCTGTGGGTTCCTTCAGGGAAGTTATATTGAGTGATCATAGGACTTTATGGTATAATTACATATGGTAAATTGCATAGATCTTAAACATATTGCTCGGTGAATTTTAATGGTTTGTTTTCTATTGCTATAACTGAACGTCAGAGAACAGAGCAATTTGTAAGCCTCCCTTCAGAGGTTCATTTAGCTCAGAGTTCTGAAGGATGATGGGAGTCCAAGAGCACAGTGCCAGCATCTACTTGGCACTGGAGAGCCATCCTGCTGGGTCATGACATGGCCCAGGGTGTCACGTGGTGAGACCGAGAAAACATGCCAGGGAGAGTTCTTTCAAAGAAAAGCTACTCTATCTATAACCTATTAACCCACACAAGCCTGGACGGGTTGCTCCGTTCCTAAGTGCAGAGGCCTTATGATCCAAAGGTTACATCCTCTCTCTCTCCCACTTTTTTTTCAAGACAGGCTTTCTCTGTGTAACAGCCTTGGCTGTCCTGGAACTCGCTTTGTAGACCAGCCTGGCCTCAAACTCAGAGACCCACCTCCCTCTGCCTCCAGAGTACTGGGATTAAAGACAAGCACCACCATGCATGGTCAAAGATTCATTACTATATGAATTTGGAGATCATTCAAACCATAGCATGTTTAAGCTCATTAAAAGTCATTACTTGGCTTCCCAAGGTACAGAAGTCTTTTACTCCCTCCCTCCTTTTCTTCTTTTCCTTCTTTCCTTTCTTGTTTTATTTATCTTATTTAATAAATTTTATTTTTTGATTTTTTTTGAGACAAGGCTATCCTGGAACTTGCTTTGTAGATTAGGCTGGCCTCAAACTCACTGAGATCTGCCTGTCTCTGCCTCCTGAGTGCTGGGATCAAAGGCGTGCACCACCACTGCCCAGCTTATTTAATATTTTTTAAAAATGTACTTTTATGCACATGGATGTCTTGCCTGTATGTATGTCTGTGCACTACATGCCTGGTGTCTTCAGAGGCCAGAAGAGAGTATCAGGTCCCTTGGAACTGGAATCCAAGATAGTTATGGCCCACTGTGTAGAAGTTGAGAAATGAACCCAAGTCCTCTGGAAAAGCAGCTAGTGCTTTTAATTGTTGAGAGGTCTCTTTAGCTCCTTGGGTTTTTGTTTGTTTGTTTTGAGACGGGCTCTCATGATGTAGTCCGGAGAGGTATCAGACTCACGGCAATTCCCTGGTCTCAACCTCCTAATGCTGGAATTACAGCCTTCAGCTACCCACCACACCCAGCTCTGCTTTTTATTTCTTCCTTCTCATTTATATGGGCTCCTTTTCTTTACTTAAATACTTGATGAGAACAATTTAAGGAGGACTTATGTTGGCTCATGCTTTGAGGGTAAAGTTCATCATGGCAAGGAAGGCACGGTGGCATGAGCTCTGGTGGTATGAGCTCTGGTGGCAGGAGTCTGAAGCAACTGGTCATATTGTGTCCACAGCCAGGAAATGAAGAGAAATGGATGCTGGCACTCAGCCTTCTTTCTCCTTTCTGTACAGACTGGGATCCTAGCTTGTGGGATGGTGCCACTCACATCCGGGTTAGCTCCTCCTCCCTCAGTTAAGCCTCTTTGGGGACATCCTTAAAGACACACTCCAGTTTCTGTGACTCCACATCCAGTTGATTGTACCACAACTAACCAGAGTTTGGGAGTGTAAGTGAGTGTATGCATGAGCTGTGGGTTTCAGACCTAGGGCCTTGCACATACATACGTGCTCAGCCACTGAGTTGGTTTCAGGTCTAAGATTTTTTTCTTTTGATTTAATTTACATATGATGTTCAACTTGGTCAAAGTTAATTTGTAACCCCTCTGAGGACCTTTAAACAGCTTCAGAAGTACTTATTTATTTATTTATTTATGTGTGTGGTGTGTCCCTGCTTGATAATCTCCTTACACCTCATGGGTCCTGAGGATTGAACTCAGGTGTTCTTCGGCTTGACCAAAATAACAAAAAAGCCACCCGTGGTGGTATACACCTGCAATTTCAGCACTTGGGATGTTGAGGGAAGATTATCTAGTGCCAATCTCAACTACATAGTTGGTTTGAGACTAGCCTGAGCTACATAACATAGGACACTCTATCTAATATACATAAATTAGGGAAATTGCTCAATGGCAGAAAAAACTTTGACACCAAGTCTGATGACCTTAGTTTAATCCCCAGGACCTATATGGTAGGAGAGAACAAACTTCAAACAGTTGTCCTTTGACCTTCACATATATGCCATGGCATGTTCTTGCACTTTCTCTGTCTCTGTCTCTCTTTCTGTCTAAGCAAATAAATGTAAAATTTTTAATTATCAGAAAAAACTGAAACAAAATTTCAAATGAGAAATATGCAAAATATAACATAATACATGATAGAATAACAAACACCCGTGTCCTTGTCACTCAGAAATAAAACTTAGCCATCCTTAATTTCAGAAAGGTTATCAATGGAAGAAATAAACTATTACAGGTAAAACTGAAGTCCCCTCCCCATTTTAAATTTTTATTTTACGAGTTTGGGTGTTTTGCCTGCATGTATGTCTGTACAACATGTGCATGCAGTGCCCATGGCGGTCAAAAGAGGGCGTCGGACCCCCTGGAACTGGAGTTGCAGAGCATTTGAGCCAAGGATTGTGAGCTGCCACGTACGTGCTGGGAATCCAACCCTGGTCCTCTGGAAAAGCAACCAGGGCTCTGGATTGCTGAGCCATACCTTCAGCCCTGATGTCTCTTTTATATCTTCCCTGTTGCAGATCTAATTATGTTGTATCAGAGCATGTCCTATACTTTGTTTCTTTATACTGGAGTTGAATGCAGAGCCTTGTGCCTCCTAAGCCTCTGACACTGAGCTGCACCATAACCTGTTTTATACTTTTGACATAATCCTGAGCTGACAGGTGATATATTGTATCATTTGGTGTATACGGCTTCCATTTGTTAGACCTGTAAAGCACTTGTGGCCATTTCATGTGAACACTTTTGTCTTTGTTTTTGTATTCATACAGGCTATATACTATACTGCTGTGAACAAAACTAGCACTTTAGTTCTCTGAACAACAGGCGTCTATTCATGGAGATGATTCTTGACTTTTGCTGTTACACAGCAGTCCATGGCATGACTGTCATATGCAAACAGTAGGGTTGCTGAGCGGGGGAAGTGACACTGCAGCTTTTTTGGGTACTGCCCTGGAAGATCTGTGTTGTTGTGACTCCTAGCAGCATCCAAAGCTTGCCGTTTTCCTATATTGCTGCCAATACATAGACTGGTCAGACTTTGAAGCACATCCGGGGCTACTCTGCTGTGGTTTTAAATTTACATGCCCATGGCTATCAGTGTATTTGTTTGTCTTTCGAAATACTTGCTGTCCACGGCTCCTGTGACTCTTCCATTCATATCATTTGCTTATTTATTGTGGTAGATTATTTGTCCTTGTTAATTTGTGAGGAATGGTGAAAGCAGGCTAGGGATTGAAGAGACGGCTCAGTGGTTAAGAGTCCATATTGCTCTTGTAGTTTGGTTTCCAACACTCACTTCAGGTGGTTTAAGATTGCCTGTAATGAGCTGGGCGTTGGTGGCGCACGCCTTTAATCCCAGCACTTGGGAGGCAGAGGCAGGAGGATCTCTGTGAGTATGAGGTCAGCCTGGTCTACAAGCGCTAGTTCCAGGACAGCCTCCAAAACAATACAGAGAAACCTGCCTCGAAAAAAGATTGCCTGTAATGGCAACTTCGGAGGGATCTGATGCCTTTGGTCTCTGATGACACATGCACTCATTACAGATGGTTGTGAGACACTATGTGGTTGCTGGGATTTGAACTTGGGACCTTTGGGAGGGGAGGCAGTGCTCTTAACTGCTGAGCCATCTCTCTAGTCCTGACACCTGCACTCATGTGCACATACCAGCATGCAGACACACACACATAATTAAAATAAATATGATTTTTAAAAAAGTAGGCCGGGGATGGGCAGGGGTGGCTCACACCTTTAATCTCAGCACTCGAGAGGCAGAGGCAGGCAGATCTCTGTGAGTTAGAGGCCAGCCTGATCGACGACAAAGGGAGTTCCAGGATAGCCAGGGCTGTTACACAGAGAAACCCTGTCTCAAAAAGCCAAAAGCCAAAAGCCAAAAAAAAAAAAAAAAAAAAAAAAAAAAAGGCAGGTTGAGGTCCAAAGAGATGCTCAGTGGTTAAAAGCACTTGCGGTTTTTATAGCACTCACATGGCAGCCTGCAACCATATGTAACTCTAGTCAATGTCTTCTTTTAGCTCCCATGGGCACCAGGCGCTCACACAGTACACATACATATATTCAGGCAAAACACTCATGGGCATAATAAAATAATAATCATTCAATCTTTTAGAAACCAGTCTTTTGTCTCTTCCGTATTAAATAAAATTCATCAACCCAGGAGGTGTTTGTCGTTTATTGCTAGAGCCTTGAGCCTTGAGTGTGCTAGGAAAGTGCTCTGCTGTTGAGCCTCATCCCCGGCTATGCTTGTTCATGTATTTATTTAGCTTTGCCTCTTCTTTTGTTTTCTCCTGTAATATTTTTTATTATGTTAAAATGTAGAACATCAAATGGTCTTTTTCTGAGCATATATTAATTATACATAATAATGGGTTTCTTTGTGATGTTTTCATATATATGCATAATGTATTGAAATCATATACATCCTGGGACTGGGGGGATGGCTCAGTGGTTAAGAGCACTGGTTGCTCTTCCAGAGGACCCAGGTTCAATTCCTAGCACCCACATGACAGTTCACAACTGTCTGTAACTCCAGTTACAGAGGATCTGACACCTTTACACCAATTCACATAAAATAAAGTTAGATAAATTATTTTTAAAAAGGAATCATATATGTGCCATGCTTTCTCTTAACCTCTTCCTGTTCCCACTAAGTCCCCTTTGTGGTTTCAGTGTGTGTGTGTGTCTGTTTCTGTGTGTCTGTGTGTGTGTGTGTGTGTGTTACATTAGACTTGTTTGTGTGACTTTTACAGAACCATGGGCACCTTAACAGTGGCTACACCACTGAAGATAATGTCCCCTCCCTGCATCGATCGACTGTTATTTTTGTGTACATCTCCTGGGGTGTAGTGCTCATGAGCCCCTTCTCCTGTTTGACAGGATGCTGACAAACCTAATCACGCCTAAACTGTGTGCTGGTAATCACAGTGTCTGTGAGCTCCGGAACTCAGCATTTGGTACATCTCCTCTACCTTCCCTCAGCTATTAAGTCTTTATGCATCTTCATCTGAGATGCTCCCTGTACCTTGAAATGGATGGTATAGATGTTCATAGATGTCCCACTTACTGACAGGCAGTCAGCAGTCACTTATTCTGTGTACTATGACCAGCTATGAATCTCTGCACTCACTATTGACCAGAGTTGTGACCTAAGCTGTGACACACCTAAGCACTAGTCTGTGGTTACCGAGAAACCGATTTATGGGCATATAATGTCCTGGGTTTTGTTTCATTAGGATGGACTCTCATGTAGCTCAGGCCAACCTCAAATTCACTACGTAGTCAAGGATGACCTTGAACTCCAGATCCTCCTGCCTTCACTTCCCAAGTGCTGAGTTTCCAGGCATGACCTGCCCACTTGCTTGCCTTAATCTTACTGATCATTTACATTTTCTTTTAATTATGCATAAGGGGAAGGTCTCGGCATGTGAATGCAGGTTCCCTTTGCAGCCTCAAGAGGATGCTGGATTCACTGGAGCTGGGAGTTCAGGCAGTTGTGAGCTGCCTGATGTAAGTGCTGGGAACCAAATCCTGTTATAGCAACACTTGCTCTCAACCAGTGAGCCATATCCCCAAACCTATGTTTTTCTTATTAGAAAAAAATCAATCTCAGCACTTGAGAGGCAGAGGCAGGTGGATCTCTGAGTATGAGGCTCTCTAAGTTCAAGGCCAGCCTGGTCTACAGAGCTAGCTCCAGGACAGCCAGGGCTAGACAACAAAACCTTGACTTGAATAACAAACAAACAAATAACTAAAAATAAATAAATTACATCTATGGTGTATGTGCCATGTCATGAACGTGGAGGTCAGAGGACAACTTGTGGGATTTGGTTTTATCTGTGTTCAAGGATCCACCTCAAATCTGGCAGCCAGTACCCCTGCTTGCTGAGCTAGCTGGTTCATGGCCTTGCATCTGATACCAGTGAAGGAAAGGGACAAAGGTCAGTGGTAGTTCACAACTTGGGTCTAATTGGCAATTGCTTTCAATTCCATTTCAAAAGCTTTGCTGGTGGCTAGCAGGATACTTTCATTAACTGACCCTAGCTTGGGAGATGCTTCCACGGCTCTGGGCACCTGGCATCTGCTCTGTCCATCTTTCTTGTCTAGTGGTGTCTGAAAATGATCAGAAGGCCTTGTCCAGGCCTTATGGCATTTCAAGCTTCCAGCAGGGTGTATCTATCTGCTGACCTCTGGTTCAACTTCCAAGAACCATAGCAAATAGGTATGGTTTCAGGAGGCAAAACAGTCTCTCTTCATGGGCCTGTTCACTCAGGCATTATCAGTGTCCCTGCCTCGGTGGTTCCTTGGAGCCCAGCTCTGCTGTGGCTGTGCCTGACCCAGACAAAATAGAGTAATCCTTTGCGTTGGTGGGTGATGATTGCTAACCCTGCCGTTAGCTGCCACAGACTCCTCCTGAGGTTCCTGGAGATAGCTTCCTGGGTTTTCTATCCAGGTTTTGTGAGGCTGGGCCAGGCAGGGAGAATGAGACCTTCTGGGTTTGCCTTACCTGGGAGCTATGGTGACGGATTCCAAAAGTACTACGTTTGGTGCTGGGAGGAGAAAAGTGAGCTGGAGTCCTGAGGACTGGAGCGTAATAAGTCAAGTGCTACAAATAAATTATAGGAAGAGCCGTGTGTTTGTACCTGTAGGGGGAGTGTTATGGGGAAACCCCTGCTGAAAACGCTTCTGAGAGAGGTTGCCATAGACCTACCCCTTCAGTGGAGTCTATAGCAAGTCTGCTAGGGGGCACTGTGAATGAGCTGCCGCAGAAGGCCATGTATTCAGAAAGGACCTAATCTAGGTTTGTTGCCTGCCAGTGCAAACCTCTTGCTATGTTTTTGTTTGTTTGCTTGTTTTTGTTTTAATAGAGAGAGAGTTAGAGTTCCATTAAAGACGCTTTTAGTATTATCTTGTTATTACATTTATTCATCTACAAATTCACACATGGATTCCACAGCACCTGTACAAAGGTCAGGGGACACTTTGTGAAATCACTGCTCTCCTTCCGCCATGTGGGTCCTGGGGATCAAACTCAGGTCATCAGGCTTAGCACCAGGCACCTGCTGAGCCATCTCACTGCCCCCATAAATATATGTAATGATATTATATATCATATACTTAGAGAGAATATCAGGTCTCCGCGGACTGGAGAATTATGGTTGTGAGCCACCATGTCGGTCATCTGGAAGAGCAGCCAGTGCTCTTCGTGGCAGAACCAGCTCTCCAGAGCCCAAGATATTTTAATACCAACTTAAGCACAAGAGTTAAGAGGAGCAGAGGAGCTCAGAAGGACAGCAAGACACCCCAGAGTCCTAGGGTGGGCTTCTCAAAGAAGAGTTACTTTGTTGTGGTTTGAGACAGCGTCTTAGATAGCACAGGGTGACCTCAGACTCTGTGTAGTTGAGGATAGTTTTGAACTCCTAATCTTAGTGTCTCCACTTATTTTATTCCCAAACAATGTTTCTTTATGTAGCCCAGGCATGGCCTCAGACTCCCTCACCCTCTTGCCTCTGCCTTCTGGTTGCTAGAATTACTGGACTGCCTGCCCACGTGCAGCTCAGTGATTTTTTTTCTCTTCTCTCTCACTCTCTTTTTTTTTTTCTCGAGACAGGGTCTCTCTGTGTAGCTTTGGAGGCTGTGCTGGAACTCGCTCTGTAGACCAGGCTGGCCTCGAACTCACAGAGATCCGCCTGCCTCTGCCTCCTGAGTGCTGGGACTAAAGGCGTGCACCACCACCGCCGGGCTCAGCTCAGTGCTTCTTGATCCACAGCAAACCCCCTTTCCCAGAACTCTCAGCTCTAGGGCCAAGGACAGCGCCTTGGTGAGGGATGCCAAAGAGCATGTCACAGCCATCGAAGCTTGGTGAGGGATGCCAAAGAGCATGTCACAGCCGTCGAAGCTCCTGCACTCATTGCCAGTGTTCTGCACTGTTAACCATTCTTGTATTAATCTTCTAGTGGGGGAACTTTGTTTAGGCTTTTTTTTTTTCCTTTTGGCTTTCCAGGCTGGTCTCGAACTCACAGAGATCTGCCCATCTCTGCTTTCAGAGTGCTGGGATTAAAGATGTGTGCCACCACCACCAAGCTGGATTTGAGCAATAGGTATTCAAGGATGACCTTGAACTTCTGATCTTCCTGCCTCTGCCTTCCAAGTACTGAGATTAGAGATGTGCACCACCACAGGCTGTTTATGCAGCACTAGGAAATCAAACCCATGGTTTCATGAATGCTGGGCAAGCACGACAGCAGCCAAGCTCTATCCCCAGCCTCTCCAAGGCAATATTCAATTCTGCCCTGCAGTCCCATCTGTGGGCTTTTTTGGTATGAGCCCTCATACTGATCACACTCAGTCAGCAAGAACACTGACTTAGGGTTCAGGATGAGCTGTTGCCGGCACCTCAGCAGTGCTTTTATATAAATATTTTGCTGCATCTTATTTTTGATTAATGTGTATGTGTGTGAGTACATGCTTGTGTATGATTGCCTGCAGAGGCCAGAAGAGGGGTCAGATCCCCTGGGGCTGAGTCATGAGCTGCCTGATGGGGATGCTGGGAGCCAAACTCCCATCATTTGCAAGAGCAGCAAGCACTCTACCAGCAGACACACCCCCAGCCTCCTGTTTACCATTTTTCATAAAGCAGAATCATTAATTTCTTGAGTTGCCATCAAACTCTATTGGCTTTCTTAGAAATTGCATTGTGAAGCTGGTCATCTGGGTGGATTATTCTTTCTCTCTGGAGCGTGTTCCAGTCTTACCTTCTGGACCAAGGCTTGTTACCCAGGAAAACTTATCCTATTGATAAGCACAGTGTGATAAGCTGTCAGCTGTGTTCCTGCAGAATGCATATCCATGCCTGAGTCAGGTTGCAGTGAACTCTGCAGAGAGCACATAAACTTCCATCTTGCTTATTGGAATCCCCAGAAGCAAAAGTCTAATATGTTTAGAAAAGGACTTCTCCAGAGGAATTTCTAAGATAGAAACCACCAACAGATGCGTTTTCTTGGCTCGCCTGGCATTATTTACTGATGTGTGTACATATTTTGCACAGAAGTTAATTTGTGTTGTTTTTAAAAAAAGGAATGGCAAGCAGATCCAGCAATCTGCTGTTTAATTTATTGGCTATGGCCAGATCAATGGTAGCTCAATTCCTACAAGGTTTTTGTTTTTTAAACTTTGTATTGAAGTATACTAAAGACCCAGAAAAGTATGCGTTTACATTCTATTTACTTATTATCCTTACTGTATGGAGGAGGGGTCACTTGAGTGTCAGGTCACTTGTGTGGCAGTCAGAGGACAACTTTGTGGAACTGGTTCTCTTCTACTTTTAAGTAGTTGCTGGGAATTGAACTCAGGAAATCTGGAAGAGCAGCCAGTGCTCCTAACCACTGAGCTATCTCTGAGCTTGTTCCTACAAGATAATCAGCTAAGATGGCTCACAAAAAGAACTGAACAGACTGCATTCCTTGCATTAAGACAAGATGGAAAGACAAGGGCCAACATCCAAAGGTTGTCCTCTGATTTCCACAGGTCACATGTGCACCATGGCACAACCATCCACACAGACATTTGAAAACACACACACACACACACACACACACACACACACACACACACACACGCGCGCGCGCGCGCGCACGCACGCACACAGTGCTCCTTTCTCACCTTTGTGCCTTGGAAACTGTGTCTTGTCCATCATTTTTCCTGCTCCAGTCCATGTTACTTTGGATTTCTAGGTGACTGAAAATTTAGAAGGATAAGTACCTTTGTGCCTTCAACCTTAAAAGGGCATAAGATAGTTATCACTGCTGTCTAGGTAGATAACTTCTGTAGTGCATAGTGAGCGGGTGCTTCAAAGTAAAGGGGACCGGTGTAAAATGGAGGCAGAGGTGCCAGGCTTTCCTGTGGCCTGGAGTCAATGGTCTTTAGCAAAGGCAACTTCTAATACCTTACAAGATTATAGGTGTGTGCCACCACTTCCTGCACTCTGCTGGCTCCTGACTCCTCCCCCCCTCCCTCCTGCCCCTCCCTTCCCTTTCAGGGAAATCAAACCCCATACTCTATTTGAGAACATTAAACACTCTTAACCCCTGAGACATCTCTCCAGCGCCCTTTTTATTTTATCTTCATTTGCCTTTATTGAGATGGGGATCTTGCTGTGTAGTTCAGGGTGGTCTCTAACTCTTAATCCTGCCTCAGCCTTCCAGCACTGGAATTACAACTTGACTGAGCCTGGATGAACATTTATTAGTTTATTTGTTTGTTCATTTTTGTGGCCCTGGGGATGAACCTAGGACTCTGTACACATACTAGGCCAGTGCTTTACCACAGAGTTAAACCTCCAGCCCTTTTTGTTTGTTTGTTCCTTGAGTCCAGGTTGGATTAGACTGTGTACCCCAGGCTGTCCCTGAACTCTCTTTGTAACCCAGACTGGCCTCGACTCTATCTCGGCAGTGAGTAGTGTTTATTAAAGAGTTTTGGTGTTGGAGTCTCTTGTAGCCCAGGCTGGCCTCAGATTTGCTATGTGGCTGGGTTGAACTTGACTTCCTGGCTTCCACTTCCTTAGTGCAGGGGTGCAGGCAGGCACCACCACGCCCAGTTAGATTTTGGTGACTTCTGAATTCAAGGGTTTCTGAAGAACTCTGTTTCCTTAAGCCTTTTTGACAAGTGAGGTCAGAGGGTGGTTCTATAGGTTACAAAAGACTGTGGCATCCTTACTATACTGCATCATAAGAGAGTTAAACACATTTTTACTGCTAACAAGTTTGATGACTTTGTTCATGAGACTATTTGAGAGCAATCTACAGCAGTCCATTGCATGGATTTTGTTGCATTATGATTCTCATTTCAAATATCTGTGCAAAAAGTGAATATTTTCTCTATTTTTTTTTTCAAGACAGGGTTTATCTGTAGCTTTGGAGGCTGTCCTGGAACTTGCTCAGTAGACCAGGCTGTCTTGGAACTCACAGAGATCTGCCTACCTCTGTCTCCTGAGTGCTGGGATTGAAGGCATGCACCACCACCACCCAGCAACACTATGTATTTTGCGCTAAAAAAAAAAAAAACACAAACCCTCAACCTTTGGCAAGGGAGAGGTTTCAACCACACTCCTGAATGTCAGGGTACCCTTTCTACCCATGGTCATTTGTTTTCCGAGTCTTCCTAGCTGCTTCACTTCCCTCTACCTCCTGTGTGCTGGGACTAAAGCATGCCACCACACCTGAGTCTGATATCTTTTATTTATTATTATTTTTATGACTCATGCAACTTCTCTGGTTCCGTCATTAGGTCATTTCCTGTCCTTCCTGTATTAGCAGCAGTAATTCACTGTTCACGTTTTTTTTTTACTGCTGATGGTTTGCCTGTTGGAGGTGACACAAATATCCCATCTTTGGAAGTTATCTCATGGATACGTGTGGTCCTGTCTCAACTTTGGCTGTCAATCTTCAGAGAAGGGATTGACAAGTCTAGTAACTCTGCCATTACTGTCTATCAAACTCAGATTGAGACCAGTAGTTAAGTCCAATGAGCCACTAAAGAGGACTTTAAGGAAGCATAACACCTAGAGGAGAAGGAAGTACAGCCTATGTTCTTAACCACAGCCAAAGCCTGTCACCCACATAGCAAATAACAGCAAATTAATTACTTAGCCAGTGCTCTCTCCTCCCTCCGGTGCTGGGGAGCTGACTGTGGACTTCATGAAGGTCGGGCAAATGCTCTACAATAAGCCACACTTCAGCCTTTATGTAATTATTAGAATACTTACTGTATTAGTGTTTTCCCCTCTTTTTTGAGATTTTTAAATTTAATTTATTTTATGTGTTTGGATATTTTTCCTGCATGTGTGTCTGCATCGTCAGAGGCCAGAAGAGGGTATTAGATGCCTTGGGACTGGAGTTACAGACAGATAATTGTCAGTCACTGTGTTGTGGCTAGGAATGAACCGAGGACTCTGGAAGAGCAGTCAGTGCTTGTAGTCACTGAGACATACTCCAGTCCCTTGTTTTTTCAGACGTTTCTGGAGTTTTTTTTTTCCAAATGCTTTTTTGAGGAGTTGATTCTTTGGTTTGTTTAAGATAGGGTCTCACCAGGCTGGCACTGAATTCACAGCAATCCTCCTGCCTCAGCTTCCCCCTAAGTGCTAGGGTTCCAGGTGTACACCATCATTTCCAGCCCTTTCAAATGTTTTCTATGTGCAGTTGGTGGGCTCTTCAGTGACAAAGCCAAGGACACAGAGGGCTCTCTGTAGCTTCCCTGAAGGCATGCACCACGTCATGTAGTCTGGTCCCACATGGCCCACGTTCAGATCTCAATCAGGTTGACCTACATCTTGCCCAGACATGGCAGTTCTGTTTGGGCCAAGCTCCAAGACCATTTTTTTCTCTAAGATCTCAGAGCAGGGAAACTCCTCCAAGCTCTTGGCATCTCCCTCCCTCCCTCCCTCCCTTCCTCCCCTTTCCCTCCCTCCCTTCCTCCCCCTTCCCTTCCTCCCCCTTCCCTTCCTCCCCCTTCCCTCCCTCCCTCCCTTCCTTCCCTCCCTTCCTCCCCCTTCCCTCCCTCCCTTCCCTCCTTCCCCTCCTCCCTCCCTTCCTGTATTAGGGCCTTGCACCTGCCAGGCAAGCGCTCTTCCAATGAAGTACATCCCCATGTCTGTTGTCACCCTTCCTTCTTCCTGCCGGGAAGATCTCCCCAGCCTGTATTCCCCCCGGGGTCCTCTGGAAGAGCAGCCAGTGCTCTTAACTTCTGAGCCTTTCTTTTCTCCCCCCTTTTTAATAGGATCTCATATAGCTCAGGCTGGCTTCAAACTCACTATGTATCTGAGGATCCTCCTGCATAGGGTTTGCACACTCAGTACCAGAGCTTGAACTCAGGGTTTTATGTGTGCTGAACAAGTTCTCCATCAACTGAGCTACTTCCTCAGCCCCCAGAGTCTTTTCCTTTTGTGACCAAATAATTCCAGTGTATATATAGATGGAGTACCACGTTTTGCTTGCCTGTTCCTCTGTTGCTGGGTACTTGGGGGAAACCTTTTGGCGATTGTGAGTAATGCTGCTATAAATATTCACGTCCAAGTTTTTGTTCTGTCAAAGAACCAGGTTAGGACTGAATATGCTCCGCAGTTAAGAGCCCTTGCTGCCCTGGCAGAAAACTTGGGTTCCATTCCCATCACCCACATGGCAGGCTAACAACTATTTGTAACCCAGTTCCAGGGGACCTGTAACCTCCTTGGACACTGAGAATGCATGTGTTGCACATACATACATGTAAGCAAAACACTAGTATACTTAAGTAAAGGAAAAAAAGAAAAAAATTAAAACAAAAACATAAACAGTTATAACACCTATAGCAATGTTGTTTTAATATCTTTTTTTATTTTATTTTATTATTATTATTATTTTTTTTTTTTTTGGTTTTTTCGAGACAGGGTTTCTCTGCATTGTTTTGGAGGCTGTCCTGGAACTCGCTTGGTAGACCAGGGTGGCCTCGAACTCACAGAGATCCGCCTGCCTCTGCCTCCGGAGTGCTGGGATTAAAGGCGTGCGCCACCAACGCCCGGCTTCTTTTTTTTTTTTTTTTTTTTTTTAAATAAATGAGACAGGATCTCATGAAATCCAGCCTGGCCTGGAACTTGAAGTTTAGCCTAGGATGACCTTGACTAGCATGATCCTCTACTTTTATCTCCTGTGTTGGCATTACAGGCCTGAGCCACAAGGTCTTGTTTGTGTGACTTGTGCTGATAAAAACCAGGGCTTCATGCATGTGAGGCAAGAACTCTATCCACAGAGCAGCAGCCTTCGCCCGCCCGCCCGTCACTTAGCCATCCCAGCAGCCTGTTTTCACTTCTAGGGCTCCACATTCCATAAAGCTGACAAGAGTGGCAGGCTGGCTGAAGGAGGCTGGCTGTGTAAACACAGGGAGGGGACTAAGCAAAGCAAAACCAAGAACAAAAGCTCAGTGGGGCTTTCCTGTAAAGCTGGACAGAGACAGCACTATGGAAAAAAGGCTGATAAGTTAACATCGGGTTACTTGAGGTGACCTCACCTCCACCCTCAGGAATCAAAGTGAAACTCTTGTGCATGAAAGCTCTTTACCGTGGCGCTCCATGACTCTGTGTGTGTGTGTGTGTGTGTGTGTGTGTGTGTGTGTGTGTGTGTGTGTGTGTGTGTGTGTGTGTGTGTGTGTGTGTGTATCAGAACACAGCTTGTGGGAGTCAGATCTCTCTTTCCACCATGTGGATTCGAGGACTCCAACTCAGATCATTGGGCTTGGCAGCAAGAGACTACCTGCTGAACCGCCTCCTCCTTCTGAGGCTGGCTCCCACTGAATCTGGAGCTCATAGATTTGGGTGGCCTGGCTGACTCCTCTCCCCAGAGCCAGGTTCACAGGCATCAGCTACAGTGCCACTTTTTTTATGTGGGTGCTGAGAATCCAAATCCAGGGACTCATTCTTTCACAGCAGGAAACTTCCTGGCTCCCCAGTTCCAGTCCTCTGCCGTTTTTACTGATCAGTTTGGACACTTGTTTTGAGTTTTTTATTTTTGGGTGGTTTATTCCCACAAGTAGGATTGTTAGGTCACATGGTGATCCTATGTTTCCTTGTAGAGGAACCGCACCATATCTCCCACAGTGGAACCTTTTCACACTCTCCCCAGCAGGGAACCAGAACCACTTCTGTAATCCTCATCACGCTTCCCATCACTTACCCAGGTTTGAATCATACCTCATCATAATTGTGTGTGCAAGGGTCACGTGCTTGTGCAAGGGTGTGTGTGTGAACATGTGTGTGGAGGCCAGATGACCTCAAGTATCACTCCCCCTCAGCTCTGTCAACTTTGGTTTTTGAGACAGACTTTCACTGGCCTACTGCTCTCTGGATGGCCAGTGAACCCAAGAATCATCTTGTCTCTACCTCTCCAGGGTTGGGATTGCAAGTTTACACACCATGGAACCCTGCTTTTTGTTTGTTTGTTTTTCTTTCTTTTTTTCCCCCACCCGAAAGAGGGTTTCTCTGTGTAACAGCTCTGGCTGCCCTGGAACTCACTCTGTAGACCAGGCTGGCCTAGAACTCATAGAAATCCTCCTTTCTCTGCTTCCCAAGTGCTGGGATTAAAGTCGTGGCCACCACCAGTGCACCCAGTTTTTTCTACATAGTTTCTAAGGATCAAAATGGGGTTTTCATGCTTGTGCAGTAAGCAATTTCCTGACTGAATTATCTCCGAAACCTCTCAGGGAGAGTAACAGTTTTAATTTGCATGTTGCATACTTTTCGGAAAGATGTGTGTGAAAATCCTCTCCTCCTCCTCCTCCTCCTTTTCAGTGCTGAGAATTCAGGAACAGGGTCTTCCGCTAATCTGTGGCCCAGGCCCCTTTGTCCATGAGCAGCCGGTTGTTTGCCAGGGTATTTTGTATGTTCCAGACACTTAGGCTGCACATGCAGGGTGCACACACGAGTTGCCAACATTGAGATGTAAAGAGGATGCTGTTCTTTCTTTAACTTCCTTGTTTGCAGCTTCCCTTAGAAAAGCAGATCTGGACTTGAATTCCCACACACTAACTCTCTACGGGCACCTTTAGGCTAGGTTGTGCTTGGCTTCGGTCCTGGCCACAGAGGACCTTGGGTTTTGTAATTGCAGTTGAAGTTGCATAGTTACTTTTCTTGAGAGAGGCTGATCAGCTCTGCTGGCCCTTTCCCAACTCTTTCAGTTTCTCCCATCCACAATAACAAACACAAATTCAGCAGCTTGCCTTTATGGCCAGGTGTTCTGAGTGTGTGCAGAGACGTAAAATGTTCAGGCCTTTGAAGTGACTAAATGGCTGGGGTGGGTCCCATGTTTATGAGCAAATTATACTGGTATGAGTTGCTAGAACTCTTTTTTTTTACATTTTATTTATTTATTATTTTATGTTTTTGTTTTTTTATGTTTTGTGTGTTTTTGCCTGCATGTGTATCTATGTACCACATGCATGCAATGGCTGTGGCGGCCAGAAGAGGGCATATGATCCCGTGTTTTAGGGTTTCTACTGCTCTGAGGAGACACCATGACCAGAGCAACTCTTAGGAAAACATTCAGTTGGGGTGGCTTTCTCACAACTCTGAGGTTCAGTACATTATCATCATGGCGGGACACGGTGGCGTGCAGGCAGACATGGTGCTGAGAGTCCTACATCTTGATGCCAAGGTAACAGGTAGTGACCTGAACACTGTGCATAGTTTAAGCACAGGAGACCTCAAAGCCCACTCCCACAGTGACACACTTCCTCCAACAAGGTCACACCTCTTAATAGTGCCACTCCCTTTGGGGGGATTTTCTTTCGGATTACCACACCCTGGAACTGGAATTGCAGACAATTGTGAGCTGCCTTGTGGGCACTGGGAATTGAACCAGGACCTTTGAAAGGATAGCCAGGTGCTTTTAACTGCTGAGCCATCTCTCCAGCCCTGCGTCCTTAGAACTCTCAACTCTCTGGAGAAACTGCCAGCCCCCCCCTTAATACTTAATACTGCCCTACCCTCCCGCACCGCTTGGTAGGAGTATGGAAAAAAGCAACACGGAAGTGAGATGCTCTGACGATCGGACTTAGGATAAGTGCCAAGAGGAGAGGGCAGGCCGAGCGGGCTTGGCAGTGACACTCGGCAGTTGCACTTCCAACTTAGCTGTTCCCATCCTTTGTGACCCTTGACATCTTTGCCCATCAGCCACCCTGAGAAAGGGTGATCATAATTCTCACTCATACTTCATGGTCAGGGCTAGCCTGGTACTCATGTGTAGCTCAGGCTGGCTTCCTCTCAGCAGCCTTCCAGGTGCTGGGATTACAGGTGTGTGCCAAAGAAACCTGTTTTCTAAGGGTGATGGAAGGAGATGGGGTTTCTTTTCTAGGGACAGTCGGTCTTGGCTGACATAGGACACCCTTACTGGGGCACCAGCACCTCTTCCCCTGTTGCCCTGTGGTGCTTGCGGTCACCATGTGGTCCAAGCACTGCTATCCTTTTCTAGATGCAATAGGCTCTGTTTTGCCACAAGGTCCGAAAGTGGGACCCTGGGGGCACTGCCTGTGAGGTGTAGGACTCTTCATTTCCAGGCACACAGCCCCTTTTTTTTTTCCTAGCCCAGGTTGGCCTTGAACTCATGATCCACCTGCCTCCTCCACGTTTGGCAGATCATACCGGTGTGTACCACCAGAACCAGCAGCACACAGCCTCTTACTCAGACTTTTCAGTCATCTTTCTGGTGCCACCATCTGGTTCCTTAACCTCTTGCCTATTCTGTTGTTGAACTTCTGACCCAGAAGAGATAAACTGGTCCCTTGAGGAGCTAAGAAACCCAAAGCATTGGTTCCCAGCTCTGGATCCCACCATGGACTTCATAGGTTCCCTAGGAAGAACCATAGTGACCTTTACCCTCCAGGAGTCAGGAGTTGGGGTGCAGGCATGCTAGCTTTTTGTGAGACCTGTCTGTCTCTGCATCAGGTTCCCCGGGCACCCCTGGGCACTTTATCGTTTCCAGGAAGGTTCAAGAGGCCCCTTGCCTCCAGCTTAGGATGGCCTTGTCCCCATCCTGCTGCTTGGAGGTTAGGCTCCAGGTTAAGAAGAGAGCAAGTGAGGACAGTGAGTTTATGATCTGGAGAGGGCCTAAGGATGTCGTCCAGGCCCCAGCAGAGAATGAAGCTGGATGTGCTAGTGCATCCCTGTAACCCCAGCACTCAGGAGGCGGAGGCAGAGTCTCCAGGCCATCCCTCCGCTAAATCACAGGGAATTTGAGGCCAGCCTGGGACACGTGAGACCTTATTACTGAAAAAGAAATCTAGAGAAAACCTATTGGTCCTCAATATACCCACCTAGTCTAAACAGCTGGACTGCTAATTAGCTAGGTGTGCCAGAGTGTTGGTGCCAGGGGGGCCTCCACAGTCCAGCCAGTGGTTTCTCTCTCCACAGTTCTGGAACGGTGAATTGCACCAATCCCATGCCCATCGGAGGCCTAAGTTACATCCAGGGCCACACCGACTTCCATCTTGTCAACACAACTGTGGGTGAGTGCCTGGATGCCACAGCACAGAAGTTCCCCAACAGAGAGGCCTTGGTTATCCTCCATGAAAACACCAGGCTGAACTTTGCACAGCTCAAGGAGGAGGTAAGTACTGACCTTGAACCTTCCGAGAGCAGCTGCTGGTCCCTAGCTGTTATAGTAGAATAGAGCTGGAGAGGGGGTGCATGCCTGTGGGGCTGTGCTGGGAACTCCTGAGGGCCCCGCTGTTAACCTTAGGAGACAGAGGCAGAAGTGACCTAGTGCCCTGGTTAGTGGTTCCTGGAGTATTTGTTTACTGTGTGGACTCCCTACCTTCACTGCGTTGAGTCCACTGAGGCCTGGCAATCCATTTGTTCCCAATAACCACTGGGCTAAGATAGAGAGTAGGGGTCAGGGGTTCCTCCTGCTTGTCCCCACCTTACTTGTTGTTCCCCATCTGTTTGTACCAGGTGGACAAAGCTGCTTCTGGTCTCCTGAGCATTGGCCTCCGCAGGGGCGACCGGCTGGGCATGTGGGGACCCAACTCCTATGCATGGGTGCTTATACAGTTGGCCACTGCCCAGGCAGGCATCATACTGGTGAGAAGGGCTTTACCTGGCACAACTGGGTATGTGGAGGAATGTCATTCAAGGGAAGCCTCTTAGATACAGAACCAATCCTGCGTCCGTCTGGCTTCCAGCTTGGAAGTGCTTTCACCCAAGGTTCACCACAGAGCCCTGGCAGAGTGTAGGATGCTGCCTTGCCCTTTCCGAGGGGAGTAGTGAGAGAGAGGAGCATCTGTCCAGGACACTGGCATACCCTCTCTGTCCTTCCAGGTGTCTGTGAACCCAGCCTACCAGGCCACAGAACTGGAATATGTCCTCAAAAAGGTACCACTTGCTCCTGATGGGGAGGGGCATTTCTCATGATGTTTTTATAGAGAGAGGCTGATGGGATGAGAAAGGACTTGCTCAGTGGCTAACATTACAAAGTGTCTCTCCTCAGGCTACATATGGTTGGGAAAGCTCCACAGAGAGGGTATGGGTCAGCCATAAGGCTGCTGTGGGTGTTGGGGGTTGAGTGTGTCAGGGGAGTGTGTGTGTATTGTTACATGGGTGTGTCAGGACAGCTATTCAGAGAAAGAGAGCAAGGGATTAGTGAGGGCTCCTAAGTCTGGGGCTTCCTGCTGATCATAGGTAGGGGGACTTCTCGTCCCACAGGTAGGCTGCAAAGCCATTGTGTTCCCTAAGCAATTCAAAACCCAGCAGTACTACAACATCCTGAAGCAGATCTGTCCCGAGCTGGAAACGGCCCAGCCAGGGGCCTTGAAGAGTAAGAGGTGGGTATGTCCTGGGTTTTCAGGTTATCAAGTGACATCTCAGACTCCCCCCTCCTATTCCAAGGTGTAACTGATGACTTCCTGGGCCGTCTTCTAATCACTTGTCACCATCCTCTCTGTCTCCCAGGCTCCCAGATCTGACCACAGTCATCTCAGTAGATGCCCCTTTGCCAGGGACCCTGCTGCTGGATGATGTGGTAGCAGCCGGCAGCAAGGAACAGAATCTGGCCCAGCTGCGGTACCACCAGAAATTCCTGTCCTGTTACGACTCCATCAATATCCAGTTTACCTCGGTAGGACAGCGATCTCCAGTCCCAATCCCAGATGGAACCTGTGCCCTGCCCATGTGGCCCCTGGGATGGGGAGGTGGTAGAGAAAGTCAGGAGAACCTCACTCTCTTGATTCTGGCCTCATGCTCTCCTTTCTGCCTCAGAAAATCATCATCTGGTGTTTTTGCTACTTTCCCCTTCTGGGTCCTGTTGCTTCCAACATAGAGAAGAGTCCCCAGGGATTCAGAGAGGTGGAATCAGGCTCAGAAAGGGAGCTTCTCTGAGCCTGTGCAGCTGGGTAGTGGTGGAGTCCTCCAAGCCAGCCACCTTATATGACATGTGAACGGGACAAAGGCAGAGGTGTTGTGTTCTCTTTGCATTTCTGCACCCTAACATCTGGCCCTGCATAGCTCACTGTGCATAAACGGAGGGAGGAGATGGATTCAAGACAACCATATCCTACTCTTTCTTTTTTTCTCTCATAGGAGACAGGGTTTCTCTGTGTAGCTTTACAGCCTGTTCTGGAACTCGCTTTGTAGACCAGGCTGGTCTCGAACTCACAGATATCCGCCTGCCTCTGCCTCATGCACCACCACCGCCCAGCCATATGCTACTCTTGTGACTCTTAGGCCCCAGCTCCACGGAGCGGTGGCCAAAGGAAAAGGAGAAAAAGGTCAAGCTGTCCCTTGCTTATCTTCTTAGGGGACTACTGGCAGCCCCAAGGGGGCCACTCTTTCCCATCACAACATTGTAAACAACTCCATCCTGATAGGCCAGCGGCTGAAGTTGCACACGAAGGTGAGGTTGGGATGGGCCCTGGTGACGTGTACAGAGGCTGCACGGAGCAGCCGGGCAAGGAGAGGGACAGCTTGCTGGGCTCCCCCTGCTGGCTGAAAGAACTGACTCCATGATAGACCCAGCCTCCTGTCTCCATCTCCAGACTGCAGAAGAGTTGCGGCTGGTCCTGCCCAGTCCCCTGTACCACTGCCTGGGCTCCGTGGGGGGCACAATGGTGTCTATAATGTATGGTGTTACCCTCCTCCTGTCTTCACCAAGCTTCAATGGCAAGAAGGCACTGGAAGCCATCAGCAAAGAGAAGTGAGCATTGGTGGACAAGCCACCTGTGGGCTAATGAGACCCTCCCAATCCTCATTCCTGGACCCACTCTCCTTTTCTGAGATGCTTCCTTCCTCCAGCCGGGACACCTGGGGTGGGAGGGGTTATGACCAGAGGAACAGGTCACGCCTTGAGCTTCTTCCTGCCCCCCCCCCCCCGCAACCTTGGTCTCCACTTAAGAGTTCATGGTGGGGAGGGAAGGGGTTCCCTCTCACTTCTAAGCCCAATCTTGAGACTTTCCTTTGTGCAGAGGCACCCTCCTGTATGGCACCCCCACGATGTTTGTGGATATTCTGAATCAGCCAGACTTCTCCAGTTATGACTGCTCATCCATACGCGGAGGTGAGGTGCAGTGTGCTCAGAGGTACCAAGATTTGGGGCGGGTTGGCTCCCTGGATCCTGGTGAAGTCAATTGTTTTTTCTTTTTACGTAGGATGCAGAAAGGGATGCTGTAGGAATGTGAGTTTGGGTGTGTGGGGGTAATTCCCAATTGTCCCAGGATGCTGGGCCAACCTCAGCTTTTATGTGTTGTACCAAGGCTCAGAGGCTGTCCCCTTATGGGAGTAGGTGAAAGAGGGCTAGTGGGCTGAAGAGCGGGAAAGTGCGTTAGCGTCTCTCTTATTTTTTCTGTGATACTGAGAACTGAACCCAGGGCCTCCTGCATGCCAGGCAAATGCTCTAGAATAGAACTGTCTCCCCAGCCCGTTGTTGACTGTTTTAGAGACAGGAGCTACCCAAGCTGGCCTTGAACTCACTCTGTATCCCAGTCAGAGCTTGCAATTCTCCTGTCTCAGCCTCCCGAGCGGCTGGCACTACAGGCCTGGACCACCAATCGCATCATCCCCTCTCTCTTCCGGATGCAGGTGTGATCGCTGGGTCCCCAGCACCACCAGAGTTGATCCGAGCCATCATCGGCAAGATGAACATGAAGGAGCTGGTGGTGAGTGCGCGGCCGTCAGTACCAGACAGAGTACCATCCGGGAAAGGTCTGGCCTTTAGTGAGTAGGGACTGACAAGCCAGACCACAAGCCCAAAGGTCAAACTCCAGGTTACTCTCTGCTTCCTGGAGCAGAGGTGGGACAAAACTGTGAGCTTATTAACTAATGCCTGGTAAGGTACAGGGAGAGGTGAGAGGGGGGTGAATGTTATACACACATAAATTTATGTTTAGAGAAACCTGGGGCAGAGATGCATCAGGGGGATGTGCAGCCAGGCACCGGTGCCCGTTAGCACATCATGGCAGGCGGGGACTGGGGGATGGGTACCCCGTTAGCACATCCTGGCAGGCGGGGACTGGGGGGATGGGCTTCAAATCCTTTCTGGCAATAAGGGCGGGACCAGGGCCTGGTGTTTGTTTCCAAATGGCAGGGAAGGAGGGAACTGAGGAGTGTGGTCACAGGGCTGTGGTCATGCTAGTGGCCACTGCATTTTGGCTTTGATGGACTCAGGGTAGAGAATTCTGCAGTAGCTTCTCTGAGAGGAGCCATGGCAGGGCCCAGGCACAGTGGCTGGGGAGAGGCTCTGTGCCCCCCCCCTGCTTGGACCCCACTGGGTGTCCAATGCCCCCTGCCAGGATGTGTCTAGGTGCGGGCAGCTCTGTGTATTGGCAGAGGCTGTGGGAGAAGTGTGGATGGTGGGGGGGCGTCAGTAGTCTCTCCAGCAGAAGGCAGGCACCAGGACTGGTTGTGACAGGACCTGCAGGGAGGGAGCATGGTTGTTAGGTCTTCAGTCACCCGGATGGCATCAGAGAATGGTGGAAACCCTAGGCCAAGCCCCTGGAAAGGGAGACTCAGTTCTCCCTTTTCCTGTAAGAGAGGGTCTGATCACCCCTCCAGAAATGGCATCATGGGAGACAGCAGGACCCTGATGGAAATTCCAAAGGCAGACAGTGGTGGCCTCCCTGCCTGACTCCTACCTGTTTAATGGCGGCCAGCTTTCTTGGACCTCTTGGTTGGGGATTTGCAGCTCCGGAGGGCATCTGTATCACGAATACGCTGACCCTTGACCTTGGCTGGTGAGGAGCAGGTAGCATCTGGTCGAGAAGTCTTGGCTTCCAACCACCTGCGGAGACAAAGAGTGGGAATGCTTGGGGAGGGCACAGTGACCAGGGTGGACTTGGCCCTAGAAAAATCTGGAGCTGTCATCTTCATTTGACAAGTGAGAAAACGCCACTGAGTCCCAGACCTCCCAGGTAGCCAGCCAGGATGTATGTTCAGGCTGTCCTACTCTGGGGACCATCATGTGAAGGAGAAACTGGGCGTTATATGGAGGGATGTGCTCACCGCCGAAGGCCACGGAGCTGGCAGGTGCATCTCCATGGGTTGTTGGTGAGAGTGAGGGTCTCCAGGTTGTCAAAGGGGAAGGTGGAGGGCAATTGGTTCAGGCGATTGTTCTCCAGATGGACATGTTTCAGTGTGGTCACACCCAGGAAGGCAGCATCTGAGAACTGGGAGGTAAGGAAGGCAGAAGTGAGAGAACCTCAGTTCCAGTGTCCAGGCTCTCCTAACTCTCCTCAGAGGTCAGGGGCCTGGACGCAAGCTTTAGTCTGTGGAGGAGCTTCAATTTTCCAAGCAGAGTGACAGTTGTCTAGATGACGTAATCCACAACACCCTTTTTAAAATGAAAGGTGTCCTTTCCAATGTGCAGATGGAAAATGTTCAGTCCTTTGGGCAGGGTCACCTAGCCAGTAAACAGTAGCTGCAGGACCACGCCCTGCCCCCAGCTCCAAGGGAGCACCCTCCCTGCACAAACACTGGGTTTGGGGAGCAGCCATAGCTTGGTTCGGAGAGCCCAGGCTGGCACACAGAGAACCTGGTCAGTGTTTGGTGGGATGGGCACTGAGCCCATGCTCCCCACATCCCCAGGGTCCCAGGATTTCCCCAAGGACTGTCCTTATTGCTCCTCTGCCCTCTGCCAGATTCTATCTGTGGAGCTACCTTGGTGGGGACTTTGGCCAGTATGGACAGCTTGAGAGGAAATATTTGGTGCCCTCATCTGAGCCTGGTGCCACAGTTCCTGTCTGGGTTCTCCATTCCAAATCAACCTCCATATGCTGTTATAGTGCCCATCACTCTGGCACTAGGGTGGTCTGTCTTCAATTGGAGTGAGGCCAGGCTGAAGAAAACCCACCCAGAAGGCTCTGTCTACCCAGACAAGCTTCTGCCCTCAGCTCCCTGTCTGTGACCTCTCTCACAGCCCAGGTTGGGATGTGACTTTCTTTAATAACAAAATTGCCCTCTATCTTGTTCTGGTCCCTGCCTAAGCCTCCTGGCTGAAACTGTGCCAGGGCGATTTCCTCGTTCCAAGAAAGGGTTGCTGCTCCTACATAGCCCCACCTGGCCAGATCAGTCATTCCAGGGGAGGAAGGACTGGAGGGTACATGGGTCTAGTGACTGGGGAAGACAAGAGTCAACAAGCTGTCTGGGGGACAGTGAGACAGTCAGCCTGTGTTCTGTGAGGGGACACTTTGGGGCTTATGCCAATGATCGCATGTATTCCTTCACCAGCCCCAGGAGCACCGAGCCTGCACCTTGGTGGACCCTTTAGTTTCTGAGCCTTGGTTTCCCTACTCAGTTGAAACGACCTAAGGTTGCAGTAAAATTGGGTGTTTGGACCCACAGAGGGCATGGGGCATCCTTCAGGGTCTCTGAGGGTATGGAAGAGGTCTCCTAAAGGCATTTGCACCCCCCCCACTCATCCTCCAACCCCTTGTTTTACCTTAGTGCACTGGCCAGCCCCCACCAAGAACAGGGTCCCTTTGTGAGTCTGAGTCTGCCTCTCTGTAAGGTGTCTCAGTGGACAAACCTTCCTTTATGGGACGGCGGGCTTACCCGAGACTGGGCAAATGCCAGGGGAGGGGTGGAAAGCTCGACAGGAAGAGGTACCTGCTGCTCACTGTGGGGTTTGGGGCAGAGGCCTCCCCAGAGGCCCTTTGTGAGACCAGAACAGCCCATCTCTTATAAGGAGTCAGCCCGAGAGGGCATTGCTGAGAAGCATAGGGGCCAGGTAAGGGGTGGGGCGGTGATGTGTCAAAGCCTGAGAGAGGTGGCAGGACTCCTTGCTTTGGTGATAATTGGTGGGCAAGGTGTCCAGGAGGAGGGACTAGGCTGGCTTCCCGGCCGGGAAGGGGTCAGAAGAACTCTGCGGGCACTCACCTTCTCCAGGTTGGTGTTGTCTAGCCAGAGAGTCTCCAGGTATCTGCCGAAGGACTGGAAGGCGTTGTCTGGGATGCTCTTCAGAGGGTTGTGGGACAGCTTCAGCTCCTCCACCACCCGAAGTTTGCTCAGGGCAGCGGAAGGGTAGCTAGACAGCTGGTTCTTGTCCAGGTGAAACTTGGCGAGGTTCTCCACATCATCCAGGGCACCAGGCTGCAGGGAACTGAGGGCATTTTCTGACAGGTAGAGCCAGCGCAGGTCCTTGGCACCCTGGAAGGCTCCGGCGCGCAGCTCTCGGATTTTGTTGTTGTTGAGCTGCAAGATGAAGAGGTTGACCAGAGGGGAGAGCAGCCCCCGGGGCAGCTCGGACACCTTGTTGTGGTCTAGATAGAGGTAAGTAAGCTCAGTCAGGTCATCAAAGGCTCCAGCTCGCAGCACTCGGATGTCATTGTGGGACAGGTACAGATAGATGAGCTGCTTCAGGCCGCGGAAGGCACCAGCGGCCACCTCACGGATGTTGCAATGTTGCAAGTGCAGCGACACCAGGTTCGGCATGGTCCGAAAAGAGTTGGCAGCCAGCACTGGGAAGTTGTTGCGCTGGAGGTTGAGCAATTTGGTTGACTCTGACACCTTGGGGATCTTCTGCAGTCCCACCTTGTCACAGATGACATGCTGCAGGTCGCCATGGCAGTGGCAGTTCTGGGGGCAGGCGGCCAGCGCCGGCAGGAGGATGGCAAAGAGGCCCAGACTGAGTAAGAGCACACGGGCCATGGCTGGGATGCCTGGAGCCAGGGCAGGGGGCTGCGGCGGCGGGACGCTGGCAGCAGCAAGTCCTCGATTCTTGGGTCTCCCAGCCCATTTATAGGGCAGCCCTGACCGCAGTTGGCAGCGTAGCCAGCTACTACGTGGAGCATCGAAGCCACTGATTTAACCCCCTCCCGCCCAGAAATGCACCCCCTGTCCTCGATGGCTGGGGGCTCTTTCTACAGCAGGCGACCACCCAAAGTGTTGGGGACCGTTCCCCTGAACTCCAAGCCGTTGCTTTCTGCTCGTAAATTCTATGCTTCACCTCTCTTTAACTTCCTCTACCTGGACCCCCAACCTGGTGGTGGGGAAATAGGTGTGTCGAGGACCTCTGAATTTCCACTGGGCAGAGGGAGGCGTTCCCAGAACTTATTTATTTGCTCGAGTTTGAGTCTCCACATTCCCCTCCCCCATACACCCTTGGCAGACAGGTCACCCTCGGCTCGGAGGGAGGAAGTGGGGCCCGACAGCCGGATGCGTCTCGCCGCGGTCAGCCAGCCAGCGGCGCTTTAATGGGGCTGTTGTGCCCTGCAGGCGAAGCGTGAGGGCCGCTGTGGGCCGGGCTCCCGCTTCTGGCTAGACCCTCCTCAGTTCACCCCAAGCTGAGCTGGTTGATGATGCTGGTTGACAGTGGTGCGCTTACCCCTGCCGCTTCTCTGAGCCGTGGCACCAGGCCTGTAGGGGCCCGGGTTGTGGGCTCTCCCATGACCCCTCTCTCTTAGGTCTGGACTTCTTATTCCGTCCTCTGCACCCTCATTCCCCTTCTCTGAGGCTGAAAGCTAAACAGAAGAGTGGGAAGGGGGGGGGGGGGGGGAGAACCGCAGGATTGGCAGCACACATGGAGCCCACAGGCCACTGAACAAGCACATTCCCTCCTCAATCTCCCCCAAATATCCCCATCTCGGGATCCCCCCCTCCTCTACCCCCTCCGTGGTTAGGACCCACCCCTAAAGGGGTCTCAGAGTGGCAGCCTAGTGGCGCCGATGTGTACTTGGCAGAGGCCAGACCTGGCCAATGACCCCAGGACTTGTGAGCTGTTGGGAGGTGGGGTGCTGGCTTCAGGCTACTGACTCCGGCCAGATGCTAGGTTTTGGGCAGCCCCGCCCTCGTGGACCGGACTTCTGTTCACTTGCCAGCCACCGTGTCTGGAGGCCTGTGGAGAAGGGAGGGTGAGCAGACAGGTTACAGCTTTGGCCCAGGGCAAGCTCTGGCTTGCCTGCCAAGAGATGCTGTCTGCTTTGGGAGGTGGTAGAGAAACCATATCCCAACTATGCCAGAACCACACTACCTGATACACAGGAGAGGAGGCCACCAACAGAGACCTGATAGAGTCCAAGGTGTCTAGACCTCATCACACCCAATACGTAGTTGTGGGTTTGGCCTCCAGGCCTGCTCTTCCCCAAGCCCCTCTGACCCCTTACCTCTAGAATGGGAGGGTCATTCTTGGCCTAGAATATTCTCTGACGGTATTTAGGCTGGCTGCTAGTTTCTCTGTTGCACAGAGTCCTGACCACTGGAAGTACCACAAGCCTTTCACATTCCTGCTCTGGCTGTATTTTTGTTTTGATGAAAAGAAATGCATAGGAAAGTCTCTGGAGCTTGCCGGGTACCCACCCTAAGAACAGGCACTGTCCCAGTTGGGGGGGGGGGTTGTGTCTGTGTGTCTGAACCACTCCCAGCCAGATCAAGCTGGCTTTCTCATCAAGTTTATGGGGCCTTTGGCTACGAAGAGAGGGACAGAGGATGTTGTGGCCTGAAATCAAGAAGGTAGGACTGAATCAACCTGGAGATGGGAGAAAAGAAGGAACTGGTGATGCCGGAAGCCGCAGGCGCCACAGGGGAGTGACAGAACCCTGGCCATCAGAGACTGGCTGCTATTCTCAAGTTTGTTTCATGCCAGGGTCCCTGCAGAGATCTGCACTTTGGTTCCTGACCCCTGCCTCCTGTCCCCTCAGCCCAGTTCTCCCCATCCAGCTACCCAGGGTAGGCCATCTCTGCCCTCTGCTGTCACCCACTTCCCTGCAAGCAGTCTTTTTCGCCCCTCTAGGTTGTTTATGGAACCACAGAGAACAGTCCCGTGACCTTCATGAACGACCCGGAGGACACCCTGGAGCAGAAGGCCGAAAGCGTGGGCAGGATTTTGCCCCACACGGAGGTGAGCCCCTGGCAGACGCCCTCACAGCCTGCCTCACACGACTTGAGGACAGTTGGGGCTTTCCCTCAGACATCCAAGCAGCTCACTGACTTAGAGGGCCCAGCGATGGGGGCTTGCTGGACCTGGCCCGGCTTTGTGGGTTGAAGCAAGGAAGGGGAAGAACTGGCAAGGCAGCCCAGAGCAGCCGCCAGCTGAGCCTCCCCTCAGCCACCCTTCCTGTCTGAGGTGTGTTTTTGCCAAGCCTACTGTCTGTCTTGGGGCAGCTAGACCCGTCTCAAAAATGAGCCAGAGCACAGAGATTTTTTTTTCCTTAAGCAGCTCTTTCTTCCCTCAGGCCCCTGCCTCGTGCTTTTCTTCTGTCTGAGCATAAACTCTTCTTTTCCCGAGCCATCTGTCCCTTGGAGGTTCCTTCCACTTCAAAGGCCCCAGGACACCCCCCAGTCTCAGACTTCTAGCTATGACTCCTCTCTGGCTCCAACCATGTAGCTTCATTCAGATATTACCCGAGTTTCTGTGCCTCTTTGGGATGCACTGTGGGGATTTGTCAGGGAGCCGTCTTTCTCCCCATCCCCAAGTGCAGACACGGAAGCACCCAGACCCAGTTTTCCTTGGCACGTTGGCTGTGGCTCTTTGTGTGCTAGGATTTCGAATTCTCCGTCTCCTGATCACATGGCACGGCCATGCTGTTGCTTTCCTGCCTTGTGGGAAGTGAGGGGAGACAATGGCCTTTGCTTCCCCATGGCTCAGCGTCTGGCCTGGCACTCTTCAGGCCTCCTTTGGGGCTGCTCACTTTCCAGCACCCCGTGTAAAAATACAGCCAGAGCGGGAACTTAAAAGGCATGTGGCACCCCGCCACGCACACATACCCTCTCCATGGTTATTCGAGCCTCTTTTTCCTTTCCCTGGACTAGAATAAGTAGAGCCAGCAGCTTCATTTCTTGGCGGGTGGGGGGGAAAGAAAGCAACGCTCCCCCCATTCCCGGGGAAGCGAGAGAGTGGGAGGCTCACTCCGGAAACTGACCTGCTGTCTCAGGCCCAGATTGTGAACATGGAGACAGGGGAGCTGACCAAGCTGAACACACCGGGGGAGCTGTACATCCGCGGGTACTGCGTCATGCAGGGCTACTGGGGCGAGCCACAGAAGACCTTCGAAACAGTCGGACAAGACAAGTGGTACCGGACAGGGTGAGATGGCGAGATGACGTGGAACCCAACGGGGCTGGGCCTCCGGGGCTGAGCTAGGGTAACTACACCAGCACGCAGAAGTCCTGTCCTAGAGACTTGACTTCTAAAACTTGTCTGAGGGTGTATCTTGGTTGCTCTTGGATGCCATGTGTGAGGCCACAGATTCAACCCCCAGTATTGTGGGGACATCGGGGAGGAGAGGAAGAAACACCTCCAGGGCTTGCTGGAGGTGCATCTTAGCTGCTAGTGTCCTTGCCTAGTACATGTGAAGAACTGGGCTCAGCCTTCAGCACCACATGAATTGGCAGGGTGCACATGCCTGTAAGCCCAGCACTTGGTAGAGGCAGGGTCAGCTTTAGCTACAGAGTGAGTTGAGAGCCAACCTGAGCTATGTGAGACCTTGTGTCCGATAATGGGAAAAGGAATGGATTGTGGACGCAGTCCAGGGGGAGGGTGCTTGTCTAACATGCACAGAGCCCTGGACTCTACCTCTAGTGTCACTCAACTCTGGGCATGATAGTGCATATGTTTGTAATCTTGGTGCTTGGGTGGTAAAAGCAAGCATTATTAGAAGTTCAAGGTCACTCTCATGAGACCCTGTCTCAAAACAAGCAACAACAACAACAACAAAATTTCCCTAAGTCAAAACATGTGCCAGGGTGAAGCTCTTCTCACAGTGAAGAGACACTAGGACGTCGTCACACTTCCTTTGCACCCCCAGAATCCAAGCCAGTTTTTAGTGAATGGTTTACTAGTCAGACACAGGGGCCTCTGCATGAGCAGCGAGAGCTTGTAACTGGTGAGCGTTCTCTCCAGTCCCTAGAATGATTCCTTCCTCCCTTCCTGGAGCTGAGGCCTGAACCCAGGGTCTTGCAAGGCAAATGCTCCACCACTGAGCTAAACCCCACACCCGTGCGTGTGTCGTGTAGTAGGTCTGCACGTTCCCCGTACACACCTGCCACGTGCCAGTGCTGTTCTCAACCTGATGGGTCTGTGGGAAGCAAGATGAGAAGGGGCCTGCCTCTTCCCACGTGTCTGGTGGAAGAAGACAGATAATTTCAGACATCAAAAAAATCAAATGGGGGTCACAGGAGAGGAACTGGTGGCGGCGGAGAAAGAGGATTTTCTTAGACCAGGTCAGAGAAGGCCTCCGGAAACATTTGAGCTGAGACCTAAATGATTAAAAAAGAAGCCATTCATAAAGACAAGCCAATATAGAAATAGGAAGACAGAATAGGATTTTTTTTCCTCTTTCGGCCTAGGCTATAGACTTCAACAGTGTGCTTTTTGTTCCTGCTGGGACTCCTAGGGTCTAGAGCAGTGGGGGGAGGGACACAGTAGATGCTCAATAAATGTTTTGTGACTGAGTGAACAAGAGAGCTAGTGGACTAGCCCACAAAAGCAGAGGTGAGATGTCACAGCTGGGTGTCTCCTTCCAGAGACATTGCCACGATGGATGAGCAGGGCTTCTGCAAGATCGTAGGCCGTTCTAAGGACATGATCATCAGGGGTGGTGAGAACATCTACCCTGCAGAGCTGGAGGATTTCTTTCACAAACACCCCCAGGTGCAGGAAGTGCAGGTGAGGCACCATGAATCCGGTGGTACCCTGGGATTAGCTGATGAATAGGAAGGGGTTTGCCTTGGCTTCCATTGCTGTGCTGAAACACCATGACCAAAAGCATCTAGGGGAGGAAAGGGTCTTATGCTTCCCTATCACAGTCCTGCATCGAAGGGAAGTTGGGGTTGGCATTCAGGAACTGAAGGAGGGCTGCTTACTGGCTTGCTCTGCATGGCATGCTCAGTCTGCTTTTCTATAACACTAGCCCCTCCCACAGTGGGCTGTCTCCTCCCATATCAGTCATCAATCGAGAAAATGCAACATGGGCTTGCCCAAAGGTCAACCTGCTGGGGACATTTTCCTACTGGAGGTTCTCTCTTTCCAAATTAGCCTGTGTCAAGTTGACACTAAAAATTAGCCGACCCAGGATTGCAGTGTGGTATTTGTCCTTGACCTTGGATAGGTGGTGGGGGTGAAGGACCAGCGGATGGGGGAGGAAATCTGTGCTTGCATCCGGCTGAAGAGTGGGGAGACCACCACAGAGGAAGAGATCAAAGCTTTCTGCAAAGGGAAGGTGGGACCCCCCAACCACCCTCACTTACTCACCTACTTCTCCTTGTCAGTCATCCCTGGTAGGGGTGGAGGGGGAGGGTGTTGCCGAAGGACCCAGTTCCCCAGCCAAAAGAGTGCTCTGATCTAGCCCAGCCTCACGCATTCCCCCTCCGGTCTGCAGATCTCCCACTTCAAGATTCCCCGATACATCGTGTTTGTTGACGACTATCCTCTCACCATCTCAGGAAAGGTGTGTAAGGTGGAGGAGACTGGAGATGGGCGGGCGGGGCAGTGTGGGGTCTGGTGGGCCTCGTTGCAGAAGGCCAAGTGTTCCCACTGTTCCTCCCTCAACAGTGGGCTGGTGGGACGGTGTCAGGAGGAGGGCGGAAAAAGTCACCTCATCCCGGTTTGCCCTGGGCGTTCATGGGTTTAGTACTTTCCCCCTTTCTCCGTCATTCCCAGGCAAATAAAGTATGGTTGGTTGCCATGGCACCAGAGCAGCAGACTCTCACTCTTGTCTTTCTTCTAGATCCAGAAATTCAGACTCCGAGAGCAGATGGAGCAACATCTAAAACTGTGAAGCAAAGGAGAGTCCTCCCAGAGCCCCTCAGGCCTCCCACACAAAGGAGGGTCCTCCCAGAGCCCCTCAGGCCTCCCACACAAAGGAGGGTCCTCCCAGAGCCCCTCAGGCCTCCCACACAAAGGAGGGTCCTCCCAGAGCCCCTCAGGCCTCCCACACAAAGGAGGGTCCTCCCAGAGCCCCTCAGGCCTCCCACACAAAGGAGGGTCCTCCCAGAGCCCCTCAGGCCTCCCACACAAAGGAGGGTCCTCCCAGAGCCCCTCAGGCCTCCCAGACAAAGGAGGGTCCTCCCAGAGCCCCTCAGGCCTCCCACACAAAGGAGGGCCCTCTTGGCCTTTGTCAGCCTGTCCAGGCCCTCCTCAGCCTTCCCACACAAAGGAGGGTCCTCCCAGCTCTCTCTGTCTCTCCTGAGCCCTCCTCATGCCCCTTGTCATCTTTGTGACTTGACATAAAGAGTTCCCAGTTTGGCCAGTGTCTGGGTGATGTGCTCTCTGAAGCTCCTATGGGGTGGAAAAGGGAAGAGATAGGGAGGGAGCCAGCTCCTTCAGACCTTGTGTCCTCCAGGCCCTTTGCTGTCCATTAGCTACTGAATTTAAGCCTCATTTTGTTCCCTTGAAATTCCAAGACCTTTCTTTATCTTTTCTTTCTTTCTGTGTGTGCACGCAGACACGTGTACATGTGTTTCTTTGAGACAGGGTCTCACTGGGTAGCCCTGGTTGTACTGGTATTCACTATATAGAGCAGGCTGGTTTTGAACTCATAGGGATCTCACTCTACCCCTGGAGTGCTGGGATCCAAGTCGTGTGCCACCGTACCTGCCTCCATTTTTGTTTTTGGTAAGCTTCACTCATTTCATCGTTTCTCAAATTGTTGCCATAGACTAGTCCACAGATTAAGTGTTGCTGTGTCCCTGCCCCCAGTGCTTGGAATCTTAAAGCCCCTCACATGCTGGATAAGGACTTTTCCACCGACCTACACTCCCGGCCCAGTAAGGACTCAGTTTGTTGTTGTTTTTTGTTTTTGTTTTTTTTTTTTTGAAATAACAGATTTGAGTGCTTAAGAGGACTTGCTCCTCCTCAGGGGATTTTTTTGTCTGATTCTGAGCATCCACATTTGGCAGCTCACAGCCACCTCCAACTCCAGCTCCACAGAATTGCATGCCCTCTTCTGGCCTATGAGGGCACTCCTCACCCCAACACGTGGTATATATACTACACAGACACAAGCAAATTAACAAAAACCCGTCAGTCAACTAACAGCTCTACTGAGCTATAGCTCACATCCTATCCAGCTCACCCACTTTAAGGCAGGTTTCCCCCAGCATTTTTATATCTGCATATAAGTATAACCATCACCAAACCCAACCTTTAACACTGCCATCGCCTCGCAAGAGATTCTGCAGGGGCTGGAGAGAGGGATCAGTGTTAAGAGCACTGGCTGCTCTTACAGAGGACCTGGGCTTGTTTTCCAGCACTCACAGGCATCCGTAATTCCAGTTCCTCTTCTGACCTCTGGGTTACATGGTGTGCACACAATGTACGGGCACATAGGAACAAAAACACTTGTATACATTAAAGTGGTTGGGTTACTTTTACTTTATGCGTATGAGTGTTTTGCCTGCACACATGTTAGCATACCTCGTGCATGCCTGGTGCCCTCAGAGGTCAGAAGAAGGTGTTGGCTCTCCTGGAAGAGGAGTTGCAAATGATTATAAAACTCCATGTGGGTGCTGGAAACTGAATTCAGGTCCTCTTCAAGAACAAGTGCTCTTAAACACTGAACATCTCTCCTGTTCCAAATACATCTAAGAAGAGGGGGGGAGGAGGAAGAGGGGGAAGAGGAGGAAGAGGAGAAAAGAAGAAGAAGAAGAAGAAGAAGAAGAAGAAGAAGAAGAAGAAGAAGAAGAAGAAGGAAGGAAGGAAGGAAGGAAGGAAGGAAGGAAGGAAGGAAGGAGAAAGAAAGACAGACAGACAGACTTACAGACTTGCTGGGTATGGAGACACATGTTTTTATTCCACTATTTTGAAGACAGAAGCAAGGTGGTTGCTGCAAGTTCAAGGCTAGCCTTGGCACATACATAATGACCTTTGAAAAAGCAAAACAACAACCAAAACAAGTTCAAAAACAGAAAGAAAGAAAGAAAACATATTTATCATTCTTTATCTTTGTCAACCAACCCACTTTTTATTTTATTCTATACTTTGTGATTGATGGACCTGGGATTTTTCTAATGAACAGATTCTGCTTCAAAAAAACAAAAAACAAAACAAAACAGCAATAGAAAAGCAGAATGGTTTAGAACATGAAACAAGACCAGGGATGAAGGTCAGTGGCCTGCCTGTGAATAGCTAATCTTCATGGTTCTTGGCAGGTCACTTATCCAAAAAGGGTGGTGGCATTGGCATG
This sequence comes from Mesocricetus auratus, assembly GCF_017639785.1. Classification (NCBI taxonomy): domain Eukaryota; kingdom Metazoa; phylum Chordata; class Mammalia; order Rodentia; family Cricetidae; genus Mesocricetus; species Mesocricetus auratus. Next base: position 72,560,117 of record NW_024429191.1, on the reverse strand, counting down.
GTCTTAAGGTAGTGTTCTATGCTCTGACGCCCAAAGGTCAGCCACTGGATACTGGAATAGGCCAAAACAGATCAAGGGTTTCAGTGAAAGCAAACATCAGGCCCCAGAAAAGTAGTGTAGACAACAGTGACTGCTACTCAGAGTGCCATCTATAGCAAAGTTATTGGGAAACAAATGACTAATATTATTTGGATATGTGGCCCAAAAGTTAGTGGGATTTTTTTCCCTTTGTAGTGAGGCTGGGATCCAGGACTTCAAGCATGCTTAGGCTACATCTTCAGTCTCATTGACTGTTTGTGGCAGGGTCTCATGCAGTAAGCTAGTCTCAGTCTCCTTGTGGACTTCAGGATGACTTCTTAAACCCTGGATCCTCCTGCCGCCTCCACTTCCCAAGTGCTACAAGGATGGGCGTGTGCCACTGTACAGGGCTCCCAACGATCTACTTATTAGTTTTATTCATTTTTAAATATCTGTTTAATGGGGGTGAGTGTTGGTGAAGACAGCATGCATGTAGGGTCAGAGCCCCACCTGCTGGAGTCCATTCTTTATGTGGGTCTGGGGATCAAACTCGAGGCTTGCATCATTGGACGGCAAATAGTTTTACCCTCTGAACCATTTCGCTGATCCATTTTAAAGTTGAGTAAATTCGGGCAACTAAAATCAAGTGAAGCTTGACTGGGATTTCGTCAGTTTCCCTCTCAACTCCAGTTCCCACTTGGAAGAGAAAGGAATGCCCCCATCTGCAGCTCTGAGCTCCCTGCAGGGAGTGCCCTGTCTGCAGTTCTGAGCTCCCTGCAGGGACTGCCCCATCTGCAGCTCTGAGCTCCCTGCAGGGACTGCCCCATCTGCAGCTCTGAGCTCCCTGCAGGAATTGCCCCTGTCTGCAGCTCTGAGTTCCCTGCAGGGACTGCCCTGTCTGCAGTTCTGAGCTCCCTGCAGGGACTGCCCCGTCTGCAGCTCTGAGCTCCCTGCAGGAATTGCCCCTGTCTGCAGCTCTGAGTTTCCTGCAGGGACTGCCCCATCTGCAGCTCTGAGTTCCCTGCAGGGACTGCCCCATCTGCAGCTCTGAGTTCCCTGCAGGGATTGCCCCATCTGCAGCTCTGAGTTCCCTGCAGGGACTGCCCCATCTGCAGCTCTGAGCTCCCTGCAGGGACTGCCCCATCTGCAGTTCTGAGTTCCCTGCAGGGACTGCCCCTGTCTGCAGCTCTGAGTTTCCTGCAGGGACTGCCTCATCTGCAGCTCTGAGTTCCCTGCAGGGACTGCCCCATCTGCAGTTCTGAGTTCCCTGCAGGGACTGCCCTGTCTGCAGTTCTGAGCTCCCTGCAGGGACTGCCCCATCTGCAGCTCTGAGCTCCCTGCAGGGACTGCCCCATCTGCAGTTCTGAGCTCCCTGCAGGGACTGCCCCTGTCTGCAGCTCTGAGTTTCCTGCAGGGACTGCCTCATCTGCAGCTCTGAGTTCCCTGCAGGGACTGCCCCATCTGCAGCTCTGAGCTCCCTGCAGGGACTGCCCCGTCTGCAGTTCTGAGCTCCCTGCAGGGACTGCCCCGTCTGCAGCTCTGAGCTCCCTGCAGGGACTGCCCCATCTGCAGCTCTGAGTTCCCTGCAGGGACTGCCCCATCTGCAGTTCTGAGTTTCCTGCAGGGACTGCCCCGTCTGCAGTTCTGAGCTCCCTGCAGGGACTGCCCCATCTGCAGCTCTGAGTTCCCTGCAGGGACTGCCCTGTCTGCAGCTCTGAGCTCCCTGCAGGGACTGCCCCATCTGCAGCTCTGAGTTCCCTGCATGCTGCCTCAGCACCAGCACCTCCTTACTGCTGAAGAGCTGAGTGTTGTGTTTAAGTCCCTCTTAAGGACCAGGCACCGTTCCAGATGCTTTCACATCCATCCTCTCTTGAAAGCTTCCTGGCAGCCCCTCTAGGTAAGCATCAGTCCACTTCACAGAGGTGACCCCCCAAACAGGGAGATCGGCTTTCTTGTCCAAGAACATGAAACCACATGGCGGGTTAAGAAAATCTCCCCCACACTTCAATTCTCCCTGACTTGTGGTTTCTTTCTTTCCATTCCTCCTCTGTCTCCCACTTTTTGCACAACAGAAACCCAGGCTGACCTTTAATTCTTGGTAATCCCCTGTCTCAACCTCCCAGATGTTGAGATTACAGTTGTCTGTCCCTATTCCTGGCAGATGCTGTGTTCTTTCTGTTATTGGACCAGACACTAAGGTTATCTAGAGATCTCTGTAAGTTCAAGGCCAGCTTGGTCTACATAGTGAGACCATTTTGAAAAATCAACAGCAGCAACAAAACTCCCCAAAACAACAACAAAAACAGAATCTGTATATGAAAAAGCAGAATTTATGAACATGCATGTTTTGTTTTAGATGCACACAGTTGATGTGATCACTAACATTGGCTAAAGGAAAGTTAATAATTAATCTTAGTGTCTACCCATCTGTGCTTGGCATCCCTTTCTGCTTTAAAAAATTCATAAAAGGCCGGGCGTTGGTGGCGCACGCCTTTAATCCCAGCACTCGGGAGGCAGAGGCAGGCAGATCTCTGTGAGTTCGAGGCCAGCCTGGTCTACAGAGCGAGTGCCAGGACAGCCTCCAAAACTACACAGAGAAACCCTGTCTCGAAAAAACCAAAAAAAAAATTCATAAAAGAGGACCAGTGAGAGAGGGCTCTGTGGGTCAGATACTTATCACCAAACCTAATGCACTGAGTTTGATCTCTGGGACCCACAGAGTCGAGACAGAGAGCTCACTTCTTTGACAGGGAAGACAACTTCCTTGGTTTGCCTTCTGCTCTTCACATAAGCCCTGTGGTGTGCGTGTCCACACACACACACACACACACACACACACAAGTGAGGAATGCATAAATGCCCACATGTAGGGTTAATAGCAAGATGACAGCTAAGAGATTTAGAACCGCCGTTTCTCAAGCCAGCTTTCTTCTCCCAACACTGTATGTCTCCCGGGCCATTAGTTTCATTGATAGAAAATGTGAATCTCCTACACCCAGCTGTCTGAAGTGGGCTCATTTTGCACTGGTCATCACCTTGCCTGGATCCTATAGACAGAACATTCAGTCATGTTACATGAAGCATGTGTATCACGTAAATTCAGCAGAGGAGAAAAGAGGACTGGACTCACTGAAGCCGGTACCCCAGGCTCAGGAGAGCTGCCCGGTGTGGATGGAGTCTTGTCGGTGTGTGCCCCTCTCGCACTGCAGCCAAATGATGGGGAATGGGCCGCCCTGAGTTGTATGCTCTAGGACCACATACTGTTGGGCTAAAGCACTGAAAGATACCCTTTTCTAGAGGGAACAAGGACAGGGAGCTTGGCCTGTTCCGTCCTGTCCCTCCTGGATGCTGCACACCCAGAATGTTACCTTCCTGACGATCTAGAAAAGGAGGTGAGAACGGCTTTGCAATGAGGGACTCCAAAGCCCATGATCCTTCCATTCTGGCGGACAGTCCCTCCAAGCCTCTCCCACGTGTCCTGCCCATCCTGCACACACCGTCTCTGCCACATCTTCTGTCAGATGACAGTCTGACCCAGAGACCACAGCCCACTCTTTGGAATCCTTTTCTTTTTCTCTTTTCTGCCTTTCTCTCTCTCTTCTTTTCTTTCTTTTTTTTTTTTTTTAGTGTCACGTGTTTGGGCATTTGCCTGCATATGTCTGTGCATCACATGCATGAAGTGCTGAGGAAGTCTGGGTCTGACTGAGTTACGGATGCTTGTGAGCCACAGTGTGGGTGCTGGGTTCTCTGGAAAAGCAGCTAACGAGTGCACCATCTCTCCAGCCCCTCTTCCTTCTCTTGAAACATCATCTCATAGAGCCTGGCCTGGGCTCAAGCTCCCTATGTAGCCAAAGATAACCTTGAATTTCTGATTCTCCTGCCTTTTACCTCCTAAATTTTAGGATTATAGGGCTGTGCTGCCTGCCACACATGGTTTTCTTTTCTTTCTTTTTTAAAAATAATTTATTTATTTTTATTTTATATGCGTTGATGTTTTGCCTGCCTATATGTCTGTGTGAGGATGCCAGATCTCCTGGAACTGGAGTTACAGACAGCTTTGAGCTGCCATGTGGTTGCTGGGAATAGAACTCAGAACCTGTGGAAGAGCAGCCAGTGCTCTTAACCACTGAGCCATCTCTCCAGCCCCTTTTCTTTCTTTTTTAAAACAAAATTTTTACTTAATTAAAAAGAATGCTTTGAGGGGGCTGGAGAGATGGCTCAGAGGTTAAGAGCACTGGCTGCTCTTCCAGAGGGCCTGAGTTCAATTCCCAGCAACCATATGGTGGCTCACAACCATCTGTAATGAGATCTGGTGCCCTCTTCTGGCGTGCAGGCAGAACATTGTATACATATTAATAAATAAATAAAATCTTTTAAAAAAGAATGCTTTGAGTATTTTGCCTGCATGCGTGTCTGTGTACTGTATGCGTGCTATAATTATTTATTTTATTGTGTGTGTATGTTGTGTGCACACCTGAGTTTGGTAGCCGAAACCTGTGGAGGTCAAAGGACCACTCTGTGGAGCAAGGATCTCTCCCGACACATATTTGTGTGTTCCAGGGACCATTCAGGTTAGCTGTCTGTTCCTTGCTGTGCCGTGATGTCTATACCCTCGCTACCTGTTTCTTTGAGATAGGCTCTGAGCACAGATTGGGGCTTGGGGGGACGACAGACACATAGGTGCCTAAAATCAGATCATAGTCTGACGGGAGTGACAAGCCAAGTCAAGAGTCAATTCACAGACCTATGTCTCCCCGCGTTCAGATCGCAGCTAGCTACACAACATTGTAAGTTACATGGGTCATGAAAGTCGCCCCAGCACAGATTGCCAAAAGGCCCGCATTCCACTCCACGTCCTTGGCAAAGGGCAGACAGACTGCGTCCTTGTGAAAAAATAGTCTGTCAGTACGGCAGTGTCCGGCAGGTGGCGCCGCAGACCAGAGGCCCAGGGCTCTCTAGCCGCGCCGGGAGAGGCAATTCGAGGTCGCGCAGACCCTCTGACTTCCGCCTGGGCGACCCACGCGACCCAGCCCAGGGCACACCCTTGCGCCCTGGCGTGCTGTGGCGGTCTCGGATCCCTGCCTTCTGACGCCTTGCTCGCCATGGTTCCCTCCCGGGTTCGGGTCGGTAGATGGGTGGCCGCGGCCCGGGCGGCCCAGAAGCGCCCTCGTGTGGACAGCCTGGAACAGCCTCGGAGTTCTGAGTCTGCGAGCACGCGCGCGGCGCTCTACGTACACGTGAGTGGGCGTGGGAGAGCAGAAGGAGGCGGTGGCCGTGGCTGGCGCTTGTCCAGCTGTTTTTAGTCCAATTGCACTCTTTGCGTGCCCCAACATCATATCTGGCATAGCGTCTGTCCCCCATGTCCTACACTACCGAAAAGAGTCTTGGGCCAAAGTCCTCGAGTCTGGTGCTCACCAGCTGGGCGACCCTTTGGAATCTGTTTTGTTATACTGGGGTGGGCATAGTAATCTCAGCGCCACCTGCCTAGGGGCTGACCAACCACAGAAAGGAAATGGGAGTGTATGAGATAAATCTTGAAAGTGGCTTGGGCAGCCCAGAGTCCCTCCTAAGCTCGCACACACACTCCCTGTCCCCAGTGGCCTTATTGCGAGAAGCGCTGCAGCTACTGCAACTTCAATAAGTACATCCCCCGTGGCGTGGAGGAGGGGGCCTTGCGGAACTGCCTGGTGACTGAGGCGCGGACGCTGCTGCGGCTCAGTGGGGTGCAAAGGTCGGTGTTCGGGACAATAGACTAGGTCTTGGGGGAAAGGACATGACAGGTGGGTGTCCTCTGGGGCCTCCTCAGTTTTTATCGCCCCATCCTCTTCCTCCAGGGTGGAGTCTGTGTTCTTTGGTGGGGGAACCCCGAGTCTGGCCAGTCCTCACACTCTGGCTGCTGTCCTGGAGGCCGTGGCGCAGGAAGTCCATTTGCCTGCAGATTCGGAAGTCACATTGGAGGCTAACCCTACTTCAGCCCCAGGTTCCAGGCTGGCAGCGTTTGGAGCAGCAGGAGTCAACAGGTTGTCCATTGGTCTGCAGGTGACTCATCTCACCCACCCAGACCCTTAGGTGGCATTCAGTCATAGGGAAAACATTTCTGGGTACCAGGTCTAGTACACAGTAGACCCTTTTTTAAAAGCTGTTTTGTCTGTTGCTATACTGGCCTAGACATTTCCTGAGGCAGGCTTTGGCATCATCGTCATTGTTGTTTTGAGACACCATACCCTGTAGCTCAGGCTAGCCTCAAATTTGATATGCAGCCAAGGATGACCTTGAGCTCCTGATTCTTCTGCCTCCATCTTCTTAGTATTAGGATTTCAGGCATGTGCGACCATGCCCACTTTATGTGGTGCTGGGGATGGAACCTCGGGTATGCTAGGCAAGCACTCTACAAACTGAGCTATATCACCAGTCCTTATGAATATTATTATTACTTGAGACCAGACCTCACACTGTAGCTCCGGTTGGCCTCATACTCGCAGCAATCCCCCTGCCCCAGCCTTCCAGCTATCAGTATTACAGGCACAAGGCCCAGCTAGTTAACCCTTTTATATTCCGGGCACTTAACATAGCACCTGCCATGTAGCAGGTGCTTCAGAGTGTGGGCGCTTGATGGGGAGATGGCTCAGTGGTTAGAGCCTTTGCTGTGCAAGTATGGACTAAAGTTTGGATCCCCAACACCCACACAAATGCTAAGTGGGTATGGCTGTCTGCCTGTAGTTCCAGCACTTGGAGACACCGATAAAGGAGTCCTCCTCCCCCTCCACTAATGCCGGCTAGCCAAACTTAACCGTATCAGCTAATTGTGGCTTTGATTCAGTGAATAAGGTAGCAAAAAAGTAAGGGTTAGGCTCACACACACACACACACACACACGTGTGAACACTTACACACACAGGCACACTACACACATACTGACATCAATGACAGGAAGGAAGGGTTAGGCTCACACACAGGTGTGAACACTTACACACACAGGCACACTACACACATACCGACATCAATGACAGGAAGGAAGGGTTAGGCTCACACACACACACGTGTGAACACTTACACACACAGGCACACTACATACATACTGACGTCAATGACAGGAAGGAAGGAAGGAGCAGGCTTGTTGTATGATTGGAGATGAATGCAGGCCAGCAGCCAGATCACAGTGCGGTAAATACCGCCTGAGGGGCACCCAGCCTGATGAAATCCTGGAAGCCTTCCTGGAGGAAGTGACTGGTGTGTGAATGAGACAGACAGGTGTGCACCTGCTAAGGGGGTGTGGGAGGAAAGGGCACAGGATGCGGAAGAAGCTTGCATGTTTTGGGGGAGCTGTGTCATTCCCTGTGACTGGAGAGACTGGAGACAAGGCTGCCAAGCAGGACTGGAAGCCTTCAGATCTCGTGCGGGTTTGGGGTTTCTCCCATGGGGAGCCTCTGAAGATGTGTTTCTGAGTCAGGAGAAGTCTCTGCTAGGTTGGGCTCTGATGTTTCTGTGTCCAGTATTGCTATACCGACTATCCCCATTTGCCATAGGTTTGGGGGATAGATTCATCATGTCTGGATGTTCTTGTTCAAAATGCTTCCTTTTAGTTTTTTTTTCTTCTCTTTTTATAAAGACAAGGTTTTATATCCCGCTGAGGCCAGCTTTGAACTCTCGGTCCTCCTGCCTCCCCCTCCCCGGGTACTGGGTTTACAGACATGCACCACCACGCCTGGCTTCTAATTATGAGGAAACTTCAGGGAAATCTAAATTTAGAGACCCTTGGGTCTGGATGTGGTGATACACAATTGTTATCTCACCAGGCAAGAGGCTGAGGCAGGAGGATTGCCATGAGTTCAGAACCAGCCTCCTCCTATCTCAAAAGGAAACAAAACAGGAGAGAGTTACAGGGCTTAAACGCACCCTTCATTGAGGAGTAGCTCTGGGTACTAAGGCCCTGACCACTCTGCGTTCTCACTCCCTGCTGGCGTTGTGTGTCCCTCACATCTGTGCCCCAAATGAGGCTGAGCGTTGCTGCCTCGTTACACCCGACCCTCTCTCCCCAGTCCCTGGATGACACGGAGCTGCAGCTGCTGGGACGGACTCACTCGGCCAGCGATGCTTTGCAGACTCTGGCGGCAGCCAGGCGCCTTTTCCCTGGCAGGGTATCCGTGGATTTGATGCTAGGGCTGCCGGCGCAAAAGGTGGAGCCGTGGCTTCAACAACTCCAGAAACTGCTGAACCTCTGTGATGACCACGTCTCCCTCTACCAGCTGACCCTGGAGCGGGGCACCTCACTCTTTGCCCAGGTGCAGCAGGGCACCCTCCCAGCCCCTGACCCGGACCTGGCTGCTGAGATGTATCAGCAGGGCAGGACGGTCCTTCGAGACGCTGGCTTTCGCCAGTATGAGGTCTCCAACTTTGCACGGAACGTGAGTGCTGGGCCGATGGCTGGAGGTACAGGATCAGCGGGCTGAGATGTAACCCGGGGACCCAGGCCTTCCGAAGGGAGGGGTTCCCGTTGGGTGCTCTGAGATCTGAGGTGGTGGATACTCTGTTCTCATCGGAAGCCCTTAACAGAAGCCAGCGTCGCCTCCTTCTGTGCTGAGAATTCCCTCCCTTCCCACAGGGGGCGCTCAGTACCCACAACCGGACTTACTGGCAGTGCGGTCAGTACCTTGGCATTGGGCCTGGTGAGTCGATTGTGAACAACCGAAAGCATGATTCAGGACAGGAACATTCTGGTTGTGTGAACTTGGATTGCTCATTTAACCACTCGGGGCCTGTATTTCCTCATGCAAAGCACACAGGACCTTTCGATAGAACCGCGGAGTGGAAGTCTTCCGGCCGTTGCAGCCTGGTGCCATGGTTCTGAGTGTGGTGTAGATCAGAAGCCCCTAGGAGCTTGTTGTAACCCAGAACGCTGGCCAGGCCCTCCCTCCAGGACTTCTCATGGGCAGGGCTGGAGCAGGGCCTGAGGATTTACATTTATAGTGGTTGCTTCGGGGGCCACCCTTTGAATAGGCCCTGATTTCAATCTGCTAACTCACCATGTTAACGAATACTAACGTGTGTGTGTGTGTGTGTGTGTGTGTGTGTGTGTGTGTGTGTGTGTGATGGTTGTTTATTGATATTGTCAGGAGCCCATGGACAGTTTGTGCCCCGGGGAGCTGGAGGCCACACCCGGGAAGCACGGATCCAGACGCTGGAGCCAGACAACTGGATGAAAGAGGTGATGCTGTGTGGCCATGGCACGCGGAAGTGTGTCCCCCTGAGCGAGCTGGAGCTGTGAGTACCTGAGTGTACAGGGCTCCTCACCCAGGCTCTCCCGCACCCCAGAAGCCCCTCCATGCTCTTACGTCTTTATTGCCTGCTCTGCCCCTCCCACGCTGACCAAACCACACGAGTTCTCAATCGCATTTCAGCATTGGGTTTAAACACGAATCTCTAAGATCCCATGGGGATTTTTTTTCAGGTTGGAGGAGGTTTTGGCTATGGGACTGCGCACTGATGAGGGAGTCACCCATCAGGTAAGGGACCGGGGGTTCTTAGATTCATCAGCTCCTCCTAAGAGTCAGACTCAATCACTTCCCAGACCCTACTCTCTCCATCCTCAACCCAGACAGCTGGGGGTTAGACCCGGACAGCTGAAACCTGACCAGAAGCAGTAGGCAGTGTTGTATAATGGTTAGAACCATAGACTAGAGTCTTGGTTCTGTTTTGGTTTTGATTTTTTGAGACAGGGTTTCTCTGTGTAGTCCTGGCTATTCTGGAGCTCACTTTGTAGAGCAGGCTGGCCTTGAACTCGGAGAGATCCACCTGCCTCTGCCTCCTGAGTGCTGGCATTAAAAGCATGTGCTACCACACCTGTCCCCCGTATGCTCTTAAATACACTGAAACTGCAGGTGGAAAGTGTAACAGATAATGACATCAGATTCAGAGTTACTGTGGATGAAGGTTTGGTGGTGAAGCCCCGGCACTGCCGCTGCCCGTTTGAGGGGACAGCAGGAGAGAGTAGAAGAGACTTGTCCCCACCGGAAGCAGGGTTTGATCCTCCACATGTAATAAGAATGAAAGTGCCCATTTTCCTGCTGGCCCACTGGCCTGTCCCGCCTGGTGTTCATTGCTCAGACACCGCACTGGACTTCCCCGGGCCCCTTTCTGTACCCAGCCACTGGCCCTCAGCCAGCGCGTTGCCCTGGGTCTTCTGGTTTCCTAGCACTGGCAGCGGTTCGAGCCCCCGCTGACCCTGTGGGACGTGTTCGGAGCGAGCGGGGAGGTGAAGGAGCTGCTGGCACGGGGTCTTTTGCTGCTGGACCACAGGTGTGTTGGGGGTGTTGTGGGAACCCCGGGAGTCCTGAGTACAGATTTAGGCCTGGGAGAGCTACCATGATGTGTGTGCCTCATTGGATGTGCCCCTCTTCAAAGTGGCAGAAACGAGAAAGACCAGGAGAGAGGGTCTGTGTGGTCCCGCGGGTGCATGGGCAGGAATGGGCTTTAGAGTGGCGGGAAGAGTCACACCCAGGCCTCTCGGTTTCCAGGGGTCTCCGGTGTTCCTGGGAGGGTCTGGCTGTGCTGGACTCACTGCTGCTGACCCTCCTGCCTCAACTCCAGGAGGCCTGGCAGCACAGGACTCCCTCACCCGTGTCAGGAGGATGACCAGCTCTTCCTGCATCGTGGGACAGCACCAGCTGGACTTGGAAGGCTGGGCCAGCATGGTGGGCATCCCTCCTCTGCCTACAAGTACCTCTCTGTTTAAGTCCTTACTGCTTGACTCTTGATATCCCCATGGGGATGACTGTGGTGAATCGGAAGAAAGGACATCCCTGGTGTGGGAACTGGTATCCCACTCAACATCCCAGGGGCCACAGCTCAGTATGTGTTCCCTGACTGGGATGCACTCATCACACACTGGATTTTGTTGGCAATATTTGGAAATCATTCTGCAGGAAACCTCCCTCATTCTGGAGTAAAGCCCTGAGTTAGCTTGTATGATTCAGTAGAACTGAATCCCCTCCAGGTGTCCTAAACAAGATAAAACACAGGAATGGCATATTCACAAAACCATTTAAGATGCTGGAG